>NC_141693.1:522176829-522894329 GCF_964263255.1 Lissotriton vulgaris | reverse complement strand
TCCTCATCCTGGAAGTGAAGTGAAGTAGTGTGGCTCACTGGTTAGAGGCGGCAGACCCGAGAGCAGAGGACGGCCCGGGACCAGGGTTCGATTCCCGACGCGGCAGGTTTCTGGACCAGGGTCAGCGGACTCGATAATTCTCTCGCCTCGGTGCCCACTCTGATCAGCGATCACACTCGGCAACTCTGGGCATTAGCTTGCCTCATCTTCACTAACGGCCCCACCAGACCGCCGGGGATGCCTGGTCTCACCCTGGAGATACCCACTTAGGGACCATCTCTCAGGGAAGCCAGGAAGGGTTTCGCAGCGGTCGAAGCGCGGAGATACTCCTCCGGGAGTCGATCCTAGCGCTATATAAACCTGCAATTAATTAATAAACCTGCAATCCCCATCCGCCTGAAACGACTCCTGGTGGCCCACCGCGCTGGGCACCGCACAGACACCCACGGACCATGCATGCAACCTGGGATTCATCTTAGACTCCACGCTCACCCTGTCCAAACAAGTCAACGCCATCTCATCCTTCAACACCCTGCACATGCTCCGAAAGATATTCAGATGGATCCTCACCGAAACAAGAAGAACCGTCACCCAAGCCCTCGACACCAGCCGGTTGGACTACAGACACACCTACGCAGGAACCACAGCAAAACTTCAGAGAAGACTCCAGCGCATACAGAACACCTCCGCTCGCCTCATCCTCGACATCCCTCGCCACAGCCACATATCCACCCACCTGGGAGACCTGCACTGGCTTCCAGTCAGCAAGAGAATCACGTTCAGGCTCTTCACCCAGGCACACAAGGCTCTCCACGACATAGTCCCAGACTACCTCAACAGACGCCTCACGTTCTACACTCCGTCCCGCCAGCTCCGCTCCACCAGCCTCGACACCATCCCACGGATTCGCGGAACCATCACCGGAGAAAGATCGTTCACCTACCTGGCCGCCAAGTCCTGGAACTCCCTCCAACTTGTCATCCTATCTTTTTCAAGAGGCAGTCTGCCCCTGGCATTGTGACTTCTCTGCCCAGCAGGAAATCTACATAGCGAGGGACAGCAAAAAAGGGTAGGAAAGTCTTTGGAGTGAACTGGGCTACACTCGCAACTGGAGCTGGAAGGAGAGAGAACACTCCTATTGAAATACCAGAATGGCTCCCTGCAAGGTTTGGCACTTGGCTGGCCACTACCTGCCTCCTGGACAGTACTCATCTTAAATGAAGGGAAAGTGGGAGAAAGACAATGGATATAGATATATCTATATATATATATATATTTCCATTGTCTTTCTCCCGCTTTCCCTTCATTTAAGATGAGTATATATATATATATTTTTTTTTTTAGAGAACCGGACTTGGGTCGACCCCCACTGCATTATAACTAAGGCTCCCTGTTCGTTTTTACAGATTTTTACAGATAAATAGACAGAAAACAATATATTTTCTGTTTGCATTTATTTTTAACAGAGCTTGCCAATGAACTTTCCTGATCATTGTAGCAAGAAATTCATTTCAAAGCACCCTCACATCACTTGTGGCATTATAAATACGCATTCACTAAGCCAGTAGGCCTGGCCTTCACCAACGGGCGTGATAGATTTTTCTTTTATTTCCTATTGTTAACAGGGAAGAAAAAGGTAACAAGCATTTTTAATTAAGTCATGGCTGGTGGTGCGCTCATTCTGCCACACTGAAGATGTTGCGCGCCGGCTTTCTTCAACTCTGGGTCCGTCGAGCGCGCATGTGCGCTGTTTAAAATTAAAGCACGCCGTGTTTAAAGTGAAAGCACGAAGCCATGAGCGTGCACATCTCTTGAAGGAGCCAGAGTTGAAGGAAGCCGGCGTGTTTAACAAAATGGCAGCGGACTGTCCACTGTCCCACTGACACGCGCATGCTGTCTGCTTTGGACAGATGGCGAGAGCAGCCATCTTTGTCCATGCAGGCGCGTGCATGAGCCCACGGGGAGAATTGATTCGTCTCTGGCGAGAGCAGCGCATGCAAAGCTTTCGCCAGGCGAGACCTAAAAAACGAGGCAAAACTGCGAAAAAAATATTTGCAGTCGAGTTTCAAACTGCCTAGTTACACATTTTTTTTTTTTACATCCAAAAGTTGTGTCAATGTTACAACACTGATGCACTGGCTGGGAGGGACCAGTGTTAACTGTAATGGCTTCTGTGACTTGGTAACCGTGACGCCACAGAGTTCCATCCAAGGATCTATGAGCATTCATATTACTGTATTCTTCCACATATCCGGAGAATCAATAACATGGTGGCGACATGCACAGGTACGGCAGCTGTGTGTGTCTAATTTTAGTAGAAAACTTTGAATAGCGTGGCACTTAAAATTATACTACTAAATACTCTGACAGGAAGTGTGCCAAAAGATATGCACTCCGACCTAAATTAGCCTGTGGTGAGGGGACCGGAAGAAAAGCTGCAATGTCACCACAGATAATGCAATAAGTTCACTGTGCGCACAACAGTGTAACATTTTCTGACAGTTTATTGTTAAATTCAGCATTAAATGTCAGCAGCTCATTGATGCTAGGTTCAGGGGCAGAATGATCTTTTGACTCCTCCATTATGTCTGGCTTTTTTTAAAGCGTACTTTATTGTCCTGTTAATTACTGGAGCCTAATGGCGAGCGTAAAGGCTCTTCTGTACTTATTGCATATGATTTCGATATCTTGTTATTTGGATATGACACGCTACATTTATACTGCTCTTCGAAATTCCCTTCCACAAAAAGATACAAAACGAAAATAATTCAAGAATTTATTTTGCGCGTTCATCTAACCCGGTCTGAAATTAAGGAAATCAAGATTGTCTACATTACACATTAATAATGCGCCCTCTGTCTAAACGAAAAGAAATTGTTAAGCAAAAGCAAATCGATTAGGGTCGCATGAAAATACATGCACAGCATTAGGCGCAGGCAATGCAGCGAGGTTTGGCAAGGCTCCGAAGATCAAGCACAGGAAGAGAAGTTGTGAAAGCCGAGTCACAAGGAGCCGGAGGCGAGGGCACATGGAGGGGAAGAACAATCAGCGTTGCTCAATAAGAAAGTTTGTACAGTGTCAGGAGCAGGTTTGACAACAACTGTAGGAAGCTGGAGGCTTAAAGTTGCAGTCAGTGAACCACAGCCAGGAAAGTGGAGAGGTAATAGCTTTATAAAAAATAAAATAAAAACAAAACATTCTCACCTGCACTTGGAATCAAGAGGTATGCATGTCATGCGCTGAAATAAACCTCACATCTGAATGGAAACCGTATGCCATTGTCAAGGCCACTGATCAGGAACCCTAAAGGAAAAAAATCCAAGACCTGCATGTTAAAAGGCGTTAAAAGGAGCAAAACTGTACACAACTGTCTGAACAAGCACTAGAGTAAGCTAATCATTTGTTTTAGGGTCGAGCCTAGGCAGAGCTTGCGTTGTCTCTTTGAGACATGCAGTATTCACTCTATGGCCTTAGAACCTGCTACCCACTTTGGATTGGCTGTTGTCAGTGTCATTCAAATATTGTGGGCTCCAAGTGGCTAATGGCTGTTGCATGTCCCACCTTTTCTCAAAAGTTTACTCACATGGAGTATTGCAGCAGGATTTGTCTACTTCCACTTCAGTTATTGAATTTCATGTCTGTGTTCCTTTTTTTCTATGTATAACAAGCATTACGTTAAAAGCTCCTAGTTCACGAGTGTCGTGCTGTAGGTTTTTCTAAACTACGGCTTATACAAATTGTTTGCTTGTGACTGCTGCATTCTGTCCAGACCATATTTCCAAGGTTTGCTTTTATTTGGAGGCCGTTCCAGTCTTTATTTCTGTTTTTATACTATACGCAAAGGAAGCTTAATTTTCAGGTCACACTTTCGTTTGTTTGTTTCAGAAAAATGTATGTTTGTGTTGTGCTGCTGTATGTCCGTTCTTAATGTTGGTTTCTTCTTTGGTTATTTGATCCCATGTTTATTTTTGACAGTTTTCATATTACACAGCAGCCATTTATTTTTTGTTTAATGAGGGGGTTCCCTTGCTCTCAGCGGCGATGAAAGGAGCCGGATGATATTTCTCTTCACACCAAGTCGTGACACACACTGACTTTCACCAAAAACAGCGAAAATGAGGCGCCCAACATGCGCTAAGATTGCTTGGGCAGCAACCCACGCTCAGAGCGTGGTGAGCATTTGGTGATTTACTTGTCCAGCAAACAAAGGTTGAAGTATGCCGAGACTCTGCATGAGGAAAAAAATCCCCGTCAGCTCCTTTCTTCTCTACGGAGAGCGAGCAACTTCCCTCAGATCGGCCCTCCTTGGCATGCTGAGACGCCGCGCCATAGCAGGGGCGGCCTTAGGCATGTGCAAGCTAGGCACCTGCACAGGGCCACCAAACTCCAGGGGCCTCCACGCCAATATATTTCCTTAATAAAATAATCCTCTGAGGATGGATACATTTGCGTGGCGACCTCTGGCAGAGATTTGGCAGCCTCCTGCTCTGTTCCACTTCCAAACACCCTGACCCCCCCCCCCCCGAGCTCTGGGGGCTCCGCCCCGCCCAGACCCCCCCTTCCGGGGCCCCCTACCTACGCTCCCTGCCCAGGGTCGCCATGAGCCTAGAGCCGCCCCTGGCCAATTGAAATCATTCAGCGCGGCCGTCCCCGTACTAACATGTGTTGACCAAGGCAACCCGGAGAAGCCTGCCCCAGGCAGGGTGGTCTGATTTTGACATCCTTGCTGCCCAAGAGCCACTGGAAGGAGAGGAATCGCCGACATCCACGGCCGTCCGCTGAGTAACCAAGAGGTGCTGTGACCCGCGATTCCCGCTGCATTCGCACATCCACCCAGAATAGCGTCCCAGTAATCAATGTCTTGTTTATCACTGTAGGTACAACTGGTTATTGTATTAATGATGATGCTTGGAAGTTTTCACTTAATCTTTGTCGTGTTGCCTAGTGTGTATTGTTCAAGGCTGCTGGTGTTGCATTAAGGTCATTCAAGATAGCGGCTTTAGAGTACCACTGCAAAAGTCCAGACCAGGACATCAGAGTGCAAAAGGTAAAAATTGTCAGATTGTAAATTATCATTTTTACTGGGTGAGAAAACTAAACCTGCTCAATTTTTCACATCCTGTATATGTGCAACAGCATAAATGTAGTTTTTTTCCTTCTCGAGTAAACCCCAGGTGGTTGCCCAGCACACCCTTCAATTCCAGCCTAACTGCAACGCCCCCTCTGAGTGAGAGGTTTGCACCTCTAGAGCCCTCCTCCCCCGACAGCAGACCTTTGCCCCATGGTGTCATTTATGGCACCCACACTCTTCTGCCAGCGACCTCATGGGGCTCCGTACTTCTGTTCCACGACAAAGTTTTTCTTCGTACCCCTTTCAAACTGTTCAACCAAATAACACAGGGACTAAATGCTTTCACTAGGTATAGAAACAACCAGGACCATGCGTATACAGCACACTGCGTCCCGGGACAGCATCAGTGGGTGGACCCCGCTGGTTTCATTTTGGATTCTCCCTTCCCTTCCCCCACCGTATGAATGAGTGAGCAGCATCGCTTTGTAGAGTATAGCAAAGATAGTATCAAGGAGCACACTTATATCTAAAGCAATTCAAATGCCAAGTACAGTATAATCTTTTAAATCATGGCATTATTGAAACATATGCAGACAGGAGTATTGAAAGTTTTTGAATTGAGTTATGTTGCTTTTATTTTCATAATTAGAAAAATGAATACATGCATCAGCCCAGCGGCTCACTTTGGATTTTCAATTTTTACAGACCGAAGAACCGAGGCTTTAATTTGGTTGATTGATAGCACGCAATGGGGGATTCACAACACGAAAGAACTATTCTCCATCGGAAGCCCTGCTCCATTGGTATTGATACCATGTTATATTTTAAGGGAGTTATTTGCGTTTAGCTATGAATACTATTCAGCCAAAAATGAAGATAGAGACCTTACAAAGCATTATAGTGACGGTTCATCTGGAGTGAAAATCTACTGTCGAAGAGGATGCGTACTCAACTGAACTTATGAATACACATTGTGGAGCTGCCCCCATATTTGGGCACTTTGGGAAGCGATAGGGAACTTGTTAGAGGAGGGAACAGGTCTCCCCTTGGATTTGCAGCCTAAATTGGTGTTATTGGACGTGTTGGGCCTGGGTGATCATTAACGTTCTAAAAAACAGTTGGTGAACCTGGGTTGTACAGTGGCAAAGACGGATATCGCATAGAAACGGGGCTCTGGGATTCTCCCTACGCATAACGATTGGGCATGGAATTTTGTAGGGTTATGGAGATTGAAGTTTACAAAGAAAGAGGATGTACAAAGACATTTTTGAAAATATGGGGAGGGTGGGAAATGAACTGCGTGCAACTAGTGGAAGAGAGGGGGCATGGAGGGCAGTGATTCGTATCAGGGAGGGCAGAAATCAGGACTTCTGGGTCATCCAATTTAAGTACTGGAGTGTGGACTCTGGGATGGACTCTGTGGCGGAGTGCATAGTTCACACTGATAAGAATGTTGTAATAACTAGGATAGGCTCTAACCACGGGGAACAGTGGGTGTTGTATTTGTATTGTTCACTGTATTTGTTGCAATGAAAATAATAAAAGATTTTTTTTTTTTAAAGATCAAAGCAAAAAAAAGTTATCCCTGAGTTAGGCTCTATTCTCATAGGGAAGGATGCATTGTATTTTAAAAGTACGACATGTGTACTCGTTTACGTGGCCTGTCAGTGGAAAACTCCTGAAGTTTTTTTATACTGTTGTAAACTTAACTCTCCCATTGACTAAACATGGATTACATTATTACATACAATAAGTGATAACTTTGTATTGAGAGCAGATAGAGATATGCGGTTTACACGCAAATCATATGCAGTTTAAAATCCTCTTTAATGGTAATGTTGGATTTTGTAATCACAATTCTGAAAATGTCACTTTTAGAAAGGTGCAAGTGACATGGATTAAATTTGGTGGAAAACGGATACAAGCATTGATTTACATTTAGACAAAAATTGATAAAGTTATAGAGAATGATCGACTGAGGAAAAATTCCTTCATTCAGCAGTGCGTAGGTTGGGTGCGTCATGTTACGTATACTTTTAGAAAGCGTGCTGGGTTACAGAACGGTGAATGGCTCTGCTGTTGGGGTTTGTGTATTGCTTCCAAATAGTAACACAAAATGGGCTTTGGTGTGGACAGGATGATCCATCCTGGCAGAATGGCAAAGGAAGGAGCTCTTACATTTAAAAAGGATGTCACCAGCACACACAAAGGAAGGGGACACAAGGCCTGCCTGGTCTTTTGTCACAACAGACAGTTTGGAGCATAAACAAGGGAAAGGAAATAACTTTCCAGAACCAGATGTGGGGTTAGGGCAGTGAGTCCCATCACATAACGGCTGGCACCAGGTGGACCTCCCGAACCACTCATCAGGACACTCCTGGACCTGTGAAAGTTACAGAAGGACTACCATGCCGCTTGAGGTACTGCTTTACTATCTGAGAAGGAAGTCTGGGCCTGCTTGCCTTCACCCCCGGCTAATCCGAGTGACTCAAAGGGGCAGTTGGCTGCCCTCCTGCGTGAGCTACAGTGACACAGCAAGCGTCAGAGGCCTCCCCGACTCTTCCCAGTTGATCTGCTTCAAAAGGAACTCCATTCGGATCTGCCAGACATCTGCTGGAGTGATTTCTTGATACCCCAAAACTGCCTCCTCAGGTCCTGGACCACTGGCTGGCAAAGTGTACACCTCCTGAAGATAAGTTTTAAATACTTAAGTATGGGCTCTTTGCGATCGTGAATGGGCCCATTCACACCACAAGACTGTGCCTGAGATGACTGCCAAGAAGAAGCTCAGGTGAGACCTGCCCTTCATGCAGACAATGCCCATCTGCGGGGACTAGCAAAGCAAGACCTGCACTCTACACTACAGCAACAAGAGCCCGCGACAACCAACAACGCAAAGCTACAGCGAGGACAGTCTATGCCGCTTTACAGCAACGGCCATCTGTGATGCCTGACCTGCTGTTCCCACTACTGGGACGCTCCACCTCCTCCTCACAGCCTCCTGCAACACTAATGAAACTTTTTGCACATGACAAAGAAGCTAACTTTTCAGCAGGACTAACCTAGTCCCTATATCCTAGCGGTGCTCCATCGCGGTTGGTATGAACTTGTGACATCCCCCCAGTCTAGCGAGCTCAGTTGACAGAGAATGGTGCTTTGTGCTTTAAGGCACTGTTTTCACTTACAAAGTTTTACATTGAATATTTCTGGTTCTACTGATTGGGTTTTTGTAATTCTGGCATTTTTTAAAATTAAAGTGTACTTAATTTGTTAGGATTTTTCTTGTGTTTGCACTTTACTGCTGTTTGTGTGCTGCATAAATACTTTACACATTACCTCTAAGTTAAGCATGAGTGCGTTGTGCCAAGCTACCAGAGGATTAAGCACAGGTTAATTTTTGTGTTTCATCCTGAGCAGGATTGTGGTTATTGCCACAGTGAGGCTTCCACCCCCTCAATCAATAAGCCAATTTCTTACAGACAAAAGTGAAGCAATGTGTTTTGAGAGATCAAAAAGATATATATTTTTGCTTTTAATCAATGTTCATCACATTGGCGTGTCTTCCGCAGCTCCTCAAACACATGATAAAATTAAACAAGCATTTAGAAAGTCAAAAGGTTGGCAGCCAACACCAGGCCGATTGCTTTCGCCAATCTTGTTAAAGGTTTGCATTGGATCCGACCCAGGCATTGCGGCAGACGCCTTATAATGAAAAGGGAGAAATGCACCAGAAACGTGCAGGAGGATCTAAATCACTGGAGAAAGTCTAACGTCTTGACAGAAAGACACGGACACTTCTCTTCCATAGGAATATTCTGAGACACCATTTCTTACCATCCTCTCTTGGGTATACATTTTGTCAAACTGAACCTCGTTATCACCTGTGAAAAACACACTAAGTTTAAAGCAGAATTAGAACACATTTTCATTCACAACCAGGTTTCGCAATAGATTCAGTGCTCTGAGAGGGCTAAATGGTAGCATTTAGCTTTGTCCACAACACTGTACAGCATTATCAATAGGTCTTGGCAAAACCAGTAGGTACCAAAGGCAAGCCCTATTGGCTGTGCCAATGCTTGTTTACATGGCATGGTGTGGTGTTGAATTTTGGGGTGCCAAACAAAAGTGTTTCTAAGGTGCGGTCCAATCTCACTAACGGCGTCTGAGGAGAAACCTACTTCTCGTATTCTGTAGAGTCTGAGCCGAAGACACAAACCACAGTTGTACCCTTTCTGACCTACATACTTTGCATGTAGGCTTCACTCACAAAGCAAGCACAACTATCTGTGAATAGGGTTCTCCCATTCCGATTAAACTTTAAGAACAGGATATTATTTTAAAGCTTTCGAATTCTGCTCCCCAGACTGCCCTCCAATGTACCATATGATTTCCTGTCTTTATATCTCAAAATATATTGTACCCCATGGTCACATACACATGCACATGTAAATGCACATTTTCCCCCCCCGAACACCATCACATGAAAAGGGAGACAAATAACTATCAAGAGCCACGAACATGAGGTAAGGCAATGTACGGGTCTCCTTGCCAAGCAACCATTAACAGACTATAACACCAAAGGTATGTAAACAGAAACAGTGGTTCCTGTGGGCTAGTACAATGGTAGTGGTAATTATAAACACAATCGTAATGAAAAGGGTTAGCTTGATGTGTAAAGGAGAGGAAAACATATACAACTCAATGTTTGGTAATCACAATCGTTATTTATATATATTAGAAAATGGGGAAACAATTTACAGAAAGAAAAAATGCATATATAGTGCAAGGTGTCTCCAGTGAAATTGGAAACTACAAAAATGGCGACATATTGAGACACAGACAGGGGGGGGGGGGGGTTCCAAAATAGAAGTAAAGTTGACCATCAAAGGAAGATAAATAATGGGAGCAGCCTCCTTATGCAATTATAGGGGCTGTTGAATGGTTCTCTTTAAAATGGACAATTTTCTTTGTCTTTTTTTTGGTCCATTTTCGAATATATATATAGATATATATTACCTACTGGCGGTCGCCAGTAGGTAGTTATAGTTAGGATTATTTTGAATAGGGAAATCGCAACATTCTATTGTGAATAACTTTGGCGCCGGTTGAGGAATCTGCCTGAACATTTCCTCAAATTTGCCTCGCTGCGCTCCGGTCCTTCCCTGAAAGTTTGGGGGGGGATTCGTCAAGCGGGGGCCGAGAAAAACGTGTTTTCCCCATGTTAATTTCCATAGGGCGGTCGACCTCACTTTTAGCCCTAACGGCTGAGTGTATTTCCACCAAACTTGGCAAAATTGTAGAGACTGGTAGCCCGATGTGCCTTTGCTATGTCTCAAGATATGTGCTCCAGTGGATTTTGAGTAATTTAGGTTCAAAAATATATATCTATCTATAAGCGCGCCCCGGTACGCGCACCGGGGCGCTAACCAGCGCGCTACGCGAGTTCGCACGCGGAAACCTGATTGGCTCTCGGGTGTCTGTCAACATTCCAAACAGTCCAGAGCGGCCGCCATCTTGTGTCTCGGTAGCATCGAGACACAAGAGGTGGCAAAAACAAAGTGGGAATTGACCAAAAGGGGGCAGAGTAGACCCCCCTGACCCCCTAGATTTGATGTGGGGGCCATAAAAGGGCCCCGCGGGCAAATTTATTATTATTTTTTTTCGATTTGCGCGGGGGAGCGCCTGGTACGCGCACCGCGGAGCGTACCAGGGAGCGTACCATGGGGGAAAAAGAATGACAGAGTTTTTAAAAAATGTAGCCTTTTTTTATAAATTGGAGGTAGTTCTAAAAAGAACTTTTTTTTCTTCTTTTTGTTGTTTTATATTTTTTAAAATGCTTTTTTGAACATTTTGTACTTTTTTTGGCTTTTATGAACAATTTTATATTTTTTTGTTATTTTTATCGGGAGAAACAAAAAACAGGGAATTGTAAACGGCTCAACTGGAGTAAAAAAAAAATCAGGGAAAAATTTTTGTTTTTTGGGGCAATTGTGGTTGTCACCAGCACGGTTGATGAGCTTTATGCTTTGCTCACCATAGGTGATGGTCTTACCACAAAATATACAAGTGATCTTGTATTGCCCAAACTGGGGTTGTATGTTTGGGACCATCTCCCTTGTCTCTGGTCCCGATGGAGTGGGTTGCTTTCTTTTGGAGGTGCTGGGTGAAGATTCGGGAGGGTTTGTGGCCAGTTCACGGACCTCTGCCGCAGCATAGTTGGGATGCCTGCGCTGCATGTGGCGAATCATGGTGTTATTGCCAAATGAGTATTTCTTGTTAGGGTTCCCCCTTGAAAGTTCAGTGCCACAGATTAGGCAAGTCACCTTTGGCGCATTCACCTTTTTGAGGCCACTTGGGATGGAAAAAAACTCCCATACAATGTGCTGCTTCTGGCAGGAATGTCCTCCTCCTCCTCCTCTTCTTCTTCATCTCCACCACTGTGGTGTTGTGGTGGTGGCTGAGCTGCTCCTGCTGCTGCTGCTACTGAAGCCATTTTTCAGTCCAAAAAAGTACAGAGAGGTCTTTCAACAGGTCTTCTTCACTCAAAGTACAAAGTGAGAATGAGGAAACAAGCATTTGCAATGCAATGGTTTCGCCTTTTGAAAAGTTTGATCTATTGGCATTGTAAATGACAAAATTGTTATTTATGTGTTGGTTTTGAAAACATATAAATAAATGGCATTGTTTTTTACATTGCCATTAGCTTAATCTCTTGCAAATGTGAGACCTATTGTACCCTATAAATGAGCTCAGCAGACAGCAATTACAGCCACACACACACACACCCAGAGTCAGCCACACACACACACCCATAGCCACATACACACACCCTGAGCCACACACCGAATGACATCCGACCTCAAAGAATTTCAAATATAAAACGTAATGATTTGTAGAGCTGTGCAATGTTTGAAATTTTAATTGCAAACTATCGACTACTGGTTTCCGTCAATACGCTTAGCCAATCGCATATTTCGACCCTCCTAGCCTTTTGGAAAGGTGCCCCCCTTTCTAGATGAAACACATGGAGTTATTTAAAAGTGTTACACAAAAACGAATACGATTTATTTTTAGAGCGAACGCAGAAACTTAATTCCTTTACAGATAGTTTGTTATCATTACCTAACTTATGATACAAGTTATCCACTGCTGAAGGATGAAAGCCTGAATCAGCTACCTCAGGGTACCAAGCAGATCTTTGCAGCAGGCGGATTAACTCGCAGATGTAAACATGCAACCTGCAGGCAAATTTCACTGATCACCTGAATTGCTACAGGGATTAGAACCTGCGTAGTTTTACAGACCACAGCACATATTTCCATTACCTACAAGGAGTTACCACGGAAGAAGCCTTCACCAGCTAGCAACATAACTCAAAAACGTTAAGATGTGCACTTGAAGGTTTATGCACTATGCAAATAAGCACACATGAAAAATAAACAAGCAGCAGACGCTTAATATGCCAAAGTGTTCCTGTCTTTTAGAAGCTCTCTCGGACATTAAGTTAAAGGATCCTCGCAGGAAGTGAGAAACGTGAAGGCCCCATAATCAAATGCAAGCATTATAGACAAACGGGGAGACGGAATTATTAGGCACTATTAAGCATTGCGTTTGTACTGGTGATTACAATACTGTGGAGAAACCTTATCTTATATCTTTACAGCACCGAATGACATCCGGCCTCAAAGAATTTCAAATATAAAACGTAATGATTGTCGGCACATGCAAGTCTCCAAAGAAGGTATTTCTAGAAAATTTAAACTGCTGCCGAAGAAGAGGGCTGCAGAGCGTCCCGTTCGCTCCAATATTTAATGCTTGAAGTAGTGAGAGACTCTCGTCAACCACCCCTAATACCCCAGGCGTATAAATGTACACAACGAAATATTGTGTAGCATGCAGAGAGAGGCAGACAAAATTTTGATCCTCTCTGCTGAGCCTCGAACCGGGTTCCCCAGCTTCCTGGTCCACCGCTCTAGCCGTTATGCCACACCCGCTACTAAGGCTTTAATGCTGACTGTGTATTTTAAAACGTTCTGTAAGGGCAAGAAAGTACTCGACCAAGAACATTGAAACAGCAGGATGAGTTATGTAATGCACATAGGCACTTTAGCAAAATGTCAGATTTTAATTGTATGCCCAGTCATGAGTGATGTCACTGACCATGTCATGAGTGATGCAATATGTGACGTCATCAGCAGTGCATTGCAGGCGCGCAAGTTATAGTGAGTCCAACTAACTATAACATGGGAATTTCAATGGTTTTATGTCAGTAAAATTTCCAGCTAACTATAACTGGTGTGAAACCTATGGTTTTTTCAGTGAATTTACTAGGTTTTTTAAATGCTAATTCCTAACTATAACTGGTGTGAAACCTATGGTTTTTTCAGTGAATATATATATATATATATATATATATATATATAATGACCAAGGCGAGTGTCTTCGCCGAAACGCGTTGGGTTCTTTCCGTGTTTCATCACAATGCTGCGTTTAAATAAATAAATGGATTTGGAAAAGCGCACTGTGTACTGGATTTGATCCCTGGTTTCTCGAGGAGAGCGCAGTAGCGTAGTGCTGCTACGTATTGTGGACCTGAATATATACACAGGGTTACCTTTGCCCCTGAACTGCACCACTGTCTTGGTGTCCCGGCGTTGCGAAGGATGTGAACCTGAATATATATATATATATATATATATATATATATATATATATATATATATATATATATATATATATATATATATATATATATATATATATATATATATATATAAAACGATTGTGATAACCAAACCTTGATTAATTACCCTGGTTCCAAGCGAGTATGGTTTTCCAAGTCTCTCTCGTATAACACCAAAGGTCGGAGCCTTATTGAGTGACGCATGAAAGACCGTCATGTATGATTCCTGATCAGGGCACAAAAAACAAGGACCAGCAAGAACTAGTAAAAGGCATACATTCAAAACGGCATAACATGGGGCGGGGGACATCCATGCTCTAAAGACGGAAATGTTTAGAATAAGGGAGAGTGTACCACAGAAAATTGAGTCAATTTTCAAATTAATCATACCCAATCTCCGTTGCCCTCATGTGCATTTCGGATTCAGACAGACAGAGGTTTGCAATACAAGAAAAGAAATAGGGCTGTATGCGTAATTTCACTGCATGTAAGGTTTAGTGGAATTTAATACTAACCTATCTTTTTATTTTTCTCAAGAGACACCGCCAAAAGTGTACAATATTTTGAAAGTAGAGTCTGTGCTAGTAGATTGATAAAAATAGTAAATGGTAGATGGTGATAAGTCGATGAACAACTCTGTGGACAGAGTTGTAAAGACTTGGGAACAGTCACGAGGTAGAAAGCAAAAGTAATTACCCTTTATACGTAGAGGCAACGATCAAAGGCACGGATGGGTGACTAAAGGAGGTGTGAGGCCGGAATGAACACCAGGATAGGAGAGTTTCCATCAAACAAAAGCATGAAACTTAGCTCTGAGAGAATATCAGAGTGGTGTTCGCTTGTGTGTACTGGCATATGATAATTAAAAGCCATTACACTGTTTGCAGATGTGCAAATGCCCTTGAATGAGTACGAGCCTGCTAAACCTGACTCAAGTTACTGCTGCAAGGCTCCTGCATGGTTGCACTGTTGTGCAAGGATTACAGAGCATTTGGTTCTTTAGATGGTTAGTCCATTTTAAACCAGGTTAGTGAGGCTTCAAATTGGTTGCCATCACATTTTCTATTTGGTGATCAATTACACGAGAGCCTTACGTGTAGTTGCCAGTACAAATATTTTTAATGATCACACACCTAAAGTTAGCAACATAAAGATATCTGCAGTTGCACTATTTGGCAGCTTGTTGGGCAGGTAAGATCACAGGGGACTGGGGAGCAGTTCAGAATCAACGACATGTGTATGCTACTAGCACAGCTCCCTGAAGCTAAAGGATTAGGCGCAATGGCAGCATACTTGCATGCTTCAGTCTGTGCTCTACCTAATCTGTGCATAAACAGTCATTCGTGTTCTGCCCATAGCACAAGCAGTACAGTGGTGACCCCCATCCCTCTAGATTCACACAAGGAGCACTGCAGGCAGAATAGGATTCTCTGGGTACCTTGTGCTAATGCTTCTCTTAGTGCTATATAGCAACCTAGCTTCATTGTTTAAAGCTTCGGCTTGAGATACAGGATTAGACAGAACTCTATATAAACACAGCGAGGACGTGGCAGACAACAGCAAGTAACACCAAACAATAATGCACAAGAAATTACAACACAATACATTACACAAGTCTCTAAACGCATTTGAAATGGCACAGAAATACCACTTAGATGGATATTAGCATGGCCACAATAGCCACATATGCATTACTGTTACTGTACACCATTAGACAACAGCAAACACCTAAACAGAACTTAGTCCAAATAAACCAGCTAACAGTTCAGTGCTCCACTGAACCACGTTATACCTCCAGGCAATTTACACTCGTGCTATCCTAATTGATGATGTTCGAGGCGGGATTACCCAGTTCTCATGTAATGGCCATACATGTAGACCTCGGATCGCATCTAATTATCAACCAGACTAACTCCAATATTCTCACAGTGCTTAATACACCTTAGAAACCCCAGACTCCTGTCTGTGACACTCTCCTCGAACCCTGGGCAGGAAAGTAATCAACTCGAATGTAGCTTTCAAGCCACACCACAATGGCAAAATATGCACCATGCAAATACACATTACAGACCAGGATCAATCAGGGAAAAGAGAATATGAGATGGCCCAACCCTGAATATGAAACTTCTATTAGATGGACCGACCTCACGCTATATGTGGAGCACATGCGGCTTGATTGCCATATGACTGTAGGTAAAAACTCAAATGGGCAAGGAATTAGTGCGTCAGAAGTTCAATGTGATGTATAAAAAAGTTCTCTCGCCCTGAGGAAGTTCAACAGTTAGAAGGGACAACATGCGGTAACTGTTTCTGTTGTATCTTTAGCAAAGACTAAAGAAAGAATATAGAGGACTTTATTGTGCATTGATTACATTGAAAGTTGGCTCTTCCTCGAACGTGATTCAGAAACAAAGTTTTGAAGTTTGTTTACTTTAAAACTAGGGAATAGTTGGGCCGTTTTCCGTCCTTGCACATGTGCACATTACGGTGTCTGGAATACCTCAGTGCTCCGTACTGGACGGTCGCATACCCAGCTTCAGGTAGGAAAGCACCTGGGGTGATTCATTCTTTAGGGCTGGTGTCTGCTTCCGGAGTGCGCAGTGAAACGACCACTTGCCCCTGCTGGCTGGACGAAATGTCGAAGAAAAAGCTAATTTTCGATAAGCCTGCTACAAGTGGTGTCAGCTTGAAGTCAGAGCCATGCTTTGTTAGGATGTGTGGGCAAAAAGGGTGGGGGCGCAGCGGTGTGCTGTCTGTGGGCATAAGAGAGGCAAGGCCTCTGCCCCAAATCCTGCCCTGAAGGGATATCCCGGGACTGAGAACAAGAAAGGCCTTTTCAGGGGTTGGGGATCCCCAGAATTAGGGAAAACAAGGTAAAAGGGGAAGGAGAAGAGTGTAACGATAGAGGGAGTAAAGGTCTACTGAGAGAGCAAATATTGAGAGGCAGAGAAGGGGACGACATAAAAATAAAGGCGAAACAAGGGGTATATAGATCGCGTGATCTGAATATGCAAAGGAGGTGTGGTGATGTGAAGAGAACGGACAGTCCAAAGATCTAGAAAAAGAGAGCGGGAACATATGAAAACAGTGGAGGGAACAGGCAAATAAAAAGAGAACGCAGAGAAAATGAAGTGAGCAGAGGAAAGAGTAAACGAAAATGGGAAGTAGTAAAAAAGAAAGCTAGAAAAGAGATTGAGGAAGTGAGTGAAGAGGGTAGAGATAAAGTAGGTGAGACGGAGGGGACTGAAGAAGAGTTTGAGAAGGATAAGAAAGAGTGTTTCTGAAGAGAGAAGAGAGCGGCAAGAATGAAAAGGAGAGAATATACAAAGCGAGTGCAGAGGGAAGACAAAAAGAAAGAACGGGGTAGATGAAAAGAGCAGAGAAAAGGAAAAATAATCAGGGACATGAAAGGTGTAAACACAAGGACACAAGATAAATTAGAGTGAGGAACGTGCGAGTGAGTGAAAGTGTATCTGAATAAGAAAAGAAGAAAGATAAATAAGAACAAAGTATGGAGAGGTGAAGACATGGAATGCAGGGAGTACACCCATACTCTTGGGGTGAGAGGGAAGACTGGATCCTTGGCTCGAGGGGTGAGGACAATAAAGGGAGAGAAGGGGGAAGTACAGTGGTCTGGAGAGCACATGGGTTGGAGGGTGCAAGAGCAGGTTGTGGAGGGTGGAAAGTCAAAGATTGGTCAGCGTGTCTGGAATGAATCGGATTTGGGAGGGGTCAGAGGAAGATTCTCAGAGGTGAGAAATAGGATGGGAGAGAGCATAGCTGGGTAAAGTTCTGTGCAAGGAGGCATATGAGACTAAGTGCTCACAGTTTAGGCAGACAAAAGATAAAACAGGGTTCATTCAGGTGGGAAAGCGATTTGTCCAGATCATCCGAGAGGTCTAGTGATGGAGCCAAGATCTCCAGAGTCTACAATTAGGTCACTGAGAAAAGTATGTTGCCCAGATGAGGGGATAGGAAGGAATATGGGCTATAGAGGGGAATAGATAGATCAAAATGTAAAGAAATGGCGAGTGCTAGAAGTGAGGTGGGGGGAGGTGACTGAGTGGGCTTACCAATTAGGGGAGTGGGTGTCTGTGGCACAGCAGATTGGAGGAGAGTCGAAGGAGAAGGGGAGTCAGAACAGTGGAGCGTTCTTGAAATACGAGGGCAAAAGGGCGGAGGAGGATAGCGTCGCCCGGTTAAAGATGGAGGTGGGGAGAGAGGAGGGGAAGACAGCAGCGACTAGAAATCAACAAAGGGAAGTGGATGAGGTGCTGAGAGACTGGAAACCGAGAGAAGTGCAGTGGCGTAAACAAGGTGTACAGATACAGTGGGCGATGGAGAAAGAGGAGGGGAAGGGGTGCGGATGTGGAAAGTGTGATGGTAGTGGAAGAAAAGTGAAGAGGCAAATGGGAGAAAGAAGGAGGGTGGTGGGGAGGGAACAAGGATGTGGATGAGGTAGTGCAAAGGGGACAGCACACAGAGAAATGGTAGGTGGGAGGAGAAATCAGTAACACCGGTTGCAAACATCAGCTGCGTATGTTTGCCTCAGAAAGCCAACAAACAGCATTCCAAGAACACGAGCCGAGGCAACGGTGAACAGAACGAACTGAAATGAACATGAGCAAAATGAGATATGTAACAGGGACGTCTCCATGGGAGGTTCCAAAACACCAAAAGGAGGGGCTAATCAGCATAGTCACCAAACAAAAGAAGGCATTTATGAAGGGCATTAACAGGAACCAACAAAAAAATGTTAGGTGCTCGAAGCCTACATTGTAGATACAGCATGTTTTGAAGAGACAGCGTGTGCAGCACATTCGCTGTCTAGGTGAGAACTAAAAAGTTGACACTGTAAAGATATCAGTGAAGGACTGTTTCGTTCATTCCAATGTGGTGATAAATGAGTCTTGGAACTCAAACATTGTTTATTTAGTTTAAGAAATAAAAGGCGTACCAATTTAAAGAATTGCACATGCGTTAATGCTGCATCAAGCCATAGCCTAAAAGACAGGTTTGTTTGCAAAGTGAGAAAGTACCTCTGGCTAAGGAACCTTCCTGGAGGACTCTTGAAGGCTGATCATCCTTTCATTCTTTTAAAGGTTCTTAAAAGTAGATTGCAGTTTTAAGTAGAAAGTGGGGGCCATGTCAGGGTTCTTCTTTTTAAACAGTTTAAAATAGTACTGTTTGGCGCCTAGGATAAAGGCTACACGAGGGTAAGCTGTGGTTGGCGATGCCAAATAGACTAGATTTTGTGTTACAGTAATGACATTAGGGAAACTATGGCTCAAATGTTCTATTTTATTGGCGAATAAGGTCCAGAAACTAGACAATGCTGGGAAGAAATACACTATGAGGCAGGTCTGCCAGCCTCTGGGCTTTGACCCCAACCACTCCAAAACCATTGATGGATTGTGTGAAGGTGAGGTGATAGTGGTGGGACCTAGGCAAGGAAAAAGAAATGGGGGTGAATTTTCATAAAAACTTCAATGTCTGTTAGCTCCTGCAACCCAAGCAAGAGAACCTGTGCCTCTTGGGACTAGATAGTGGGTCAGATGCAGTTATTGATGTTAGAGTGATTGGAATTCTAGCAATCAGGGCTGTTGTAAGAAAACACTATAAGCAAACAAATTTGTGTATATAGGAGAAGCATGTGGAAGGGAGAAAGAGTGAAAGAAAGGTTCATTTTTCTAGTAGCAGACAAATGTTTCTATGATTGTACAGACTTTTTAAGAACAAATTATTCTGTCGCTAAGTTTGTACCATAAGTTACAAAACAGTGCGTACGTATGTGTGAGAGCATGTGTGTGCGTGCTTGAAGGTCATTATAAATTCAAAGTACTTTATAGAACAACAATCTGATGTGGCTAACTTGCAATAATGTACGAATAGCTTATATTATCTCCACTGCCAGAGAGTATCCCCACCACTGTCTGATATAAGTTTGCTAAAGTTTACAGTGGCCTCAAGTTTCAGATACATCCCATGCTTTGAGGCACATAACTGTGACGCATATTACAGGGAAGCACTCTTAAGATGTTATTAAGGTGAAGGGGTTAAATCAAGGTCATTGTCTTGATTTATAAGTTTCCAAGACTTATTTTTAAATTACGTCCTTTGGTGTGTGAATTGGCGTTTTGGCAGGGCTACCAATGCTGGAATTGGTGAAAGTCTCAAAGGAACATTTTGAGAAGTTCAATCTAGACACCAAAAGAGAATAGTGGGCAGGCATCTCAGTTAATTCTAAATTACCAACCATGCCCACCTTGAAGCCTACACGACTGGATAGGTGTACTACAGAAGTAAGATCTTGCCAAGAATGAATAGTTATGGTACTTATTGCAATAAACATGGTTTTTGCCTGCTGACGTGCGCAATCAAAGGCCCCCCTCTAGCAAAATTTGGCAGTTTGTTAGTAACTTTAGTTTTACAAAAGGTTTTATTCTAATAGGCCACTTTATTTCATGTTGACATTTTTTTCCTGCTTCAAGTAATATGCAGGTCTTCTGCACTGAAGTCCCTGCAGAAATTAAACATGCCGTTTTTGTGACAACAGCTAAGCAAAGAAAAAAAATAGGATATCATTTATGAAGATTTTCACTCACCTGCCGTCAGAATCGCGAGTTCACAACCAAGTGGACAATGGAAAATTAGCAGTAACTTCTCTCAGAACACACTACAACTGCTCAAAGAGTCGGCATTTTGCTTGCTGAAAAGCACTAAAGCAAATAATGTGTATATCAATCTGAAGAGACAGTATCATCCACGCGCTGATGTTTATTTAAAGAAATATTACTTTTCAATAAACAATCATGCTGTCATTCGCTCATTACAAAAAAAAAATGCTACTAGTCCTCTGTGGTATTCTCTTCTAAGTTCTACTCAAATACAAGAGGACAGCCACTGTCTATTTATCATCAAGTAGTACATAGTTAAGCTGACATTTTCTTTAGGCAACTTTTTTGTGGTTAAAGTGTAGCAGTTTTACTTTCATCATCTATCTCAATGTCACTCAGTGGACGGGATCCGAGGGAATTACGTGCCCATACATTTTTAATTTGACAAAAATAGTCCCCTCTTTCTTTTAACAAGCATTTGCAATACAATAGTTAAATGTCGAGCTATTGCACTGCAAATGTAAAAGAAATGCGGCATCCGCCTGCCTTCGTTTTTTTATTTATTGACTTTTGTAGCAATGGTGCTACCCTAAGCCTTCGCTTTAGGTGTTTAACCCTGTCGATGCTCATGACGAGCTCAGCTCGTCATGAGGCACGGTTGAGCTGTGCTTATGACGAGCTGAGCTCGTCATGAAACTATAGTATTCAAGCAAGTTCAGCACAGGAGGGGAAAAGTCACAGCAGCCAAGGTGTTAAAGCTAGAGAGTGTTGTGCTGCTATTACTAAAAAAAATAGAAAAAGAAAAAAAAAAAGTTGTGCAGCCGCCTGTTTTTTCGGTCTATTTACTATTGTAGGAATTGCGGCATGCCCAGCTTTAGCTTTATGTTATGTTCCATTTAGGTACCCCAATATAGGCTCAGGTAGTCACCTAACCTCTCACCTATATCCTCCCCTACCATTACACTACATAATGGTTCTTAGTACTGACCTTTTACCTAGTTTTGGTAATGTACAAAGATGACATGGGGTTTTCTCCGAAAAGCTTAAGCCTCATTCATTATGCATGAGGATTCTTGGAATCACAGCAGGACAGCAGGCCTAACATCTCCTGCATAATACCCATGTATAAGGGTCATTCCTTTGGTCATCCTAGTCCAACATGACACAGCAAGGTATATTCCCAGGGGGTACCAATTTGGATATATACACACCATATCTTGCTGAGGTAGTCCGAGAAGAAAAGGACTTTCATGCAGACACACTGATGCAAGACGCTGGGGCTCCTGCACGCAGACACTCCAGCTCGCAGCGGCCTGACATCCCTTGCAGGGACCAAGACGGGGTCCACAGTCTCTCACTTCAGGCAATGGGGTTGACTTTATCCTGGAGGGCTTCTTGGCTTTACACCCTCATACATGCTAGATACACTTCAGTACATCTAGTAAGGGTTGAATCGTAAGAGTACACATTTTACTGTCATGTATTTTATATACTTGCCTTTATTCATTGTTTTAGCACGATGATAGGAATCTACGATCCTTTAACTCTGTTAGTTCTTATAAACATTTATATCGGTTACTGTCTAATGGTGGTTTCAGCACACCTTTTTTACACTAGAAGGACGCTGGTTCAATAAATGCTTATTGAAAAACGTCCCCACCGTTTATTCTGTGTATCTCTCTGAGATGAAGCGAGCACGAGTGACTGAGCGAAAAGTAGTAAAAGGTTTCCACGATTCTGAGGGATCAGGGTTGTCATGTTCGATAATTGCCAAGAACTATTCTCTCCTTGGTAAGAGGGGTTTCTAGTGGCAATGTGGGCTAGCTGGTAAACAGGCTAACATACCCATTAGGGGCGTCTAGAATCAGTCCGGACACCAATCCTAAAGTGTATGTTGCCTAAACGTGCAGATCCTATATAGGTTTATAGGAACTACACGACAGCTTAAGATGTTTAAAGCTAAAGCGCAGCATGCCGCCATTGCTAGAAATGTACATAAATGGAAAAGAAATGCGGCATCTGCCTGCCTTTTTAAATCTATTTATTGACTTTTGTGGCCATGGTGGCATACCGCGCTTTAGCTTTAGATGTTTAAAGCTAAAGGGCAGCATGTCGTCGCTGCGACAAAAGTCAATGAACCAAGCGCACAAATGCAGGACAGATGGACAGTATTGACAAATGAGAGTAAAGGAATTTAGAAAGGCAGACCAACTAACCAACTAGAAGTGCTGGACGGTTTGAATGCCCATATCCTGAATACAGATGTCTCGAAGAGACAACACAAGCGCTGTCTATGCGAGACCTAAAAAGCAACCTTCCCAGAATGGTTTATTCCAACATTCGAGATGGCTCAGCTGAAGTGGAAGGGGAGAGAGTCTCATGAGGTGTGAAGCCTGAGGGGCACACAACTGAACAAGAAACAGGTATCTGTCGCCTGAAAGAAATATATATGTGAATATTAGGTTAATGTGTGAATCTAAAAGGGTGGTTGGAAGCCGGCACTGTCTTTAATTGATAGTCATTTGAACAGGTTTCTTTTGGGAGATATTGTAAGGTGACCTGATGAGCTGTGGAGTGTGCTTGCTTTTAATGACCAGATAGAAAAATGTTTGCGCTAGGTAACAGCCTGCATATTACTTTGATCTATATTTTGGAAGCACTTTTTTCATCTTGAACCGAAATCTTTTTGTGCACTTTGTAGCAGTGTAATGAATGTTTAAAATAATGTCGTACATATTTAGTGTTAGGACATTGTAACACTAAAAACATAAATAAATACAAGCCACTTTTAGACACTGCATCAACTAGAATTCAATTCTATCTCGCTCTGGTTACGCACACAGATATTGCATTTATATTTCAGTTAAGGTGTATGTTATTTTATATGCAATTACCTGAAGGTGAAAGACTAACAAAATAGAGATTATTTTGTTCTTTTTACCGAGGCCTTTGATCCCCGCCTCCACGTTTACTAACCCTGCCCCAGTGGACTGAGGATCACAGTTTCCATACTTTTTTTAATGCACTTTGACCCATGATGTCACTGGTGCCGTGTCAGATCTCAAAACTCACAGTACAGTATTGTTAGAGTAATTCAAGAACAGCTGTGTGGAAATTAATTCTGATGGGACCACTCCATTAGAAAACTAGTGCACTGGCCCAGAGGGCCACATTCCCATTTAATATCTCATTTACTTAAACCGCTGACATGGCGTTAAATCAATTTCAGCCAGGGCATAACACAGGCCACTGTATCACAGAGAGTTCCTCAAACCTTTAAGTGAACTCCATTCAGCCCAAAGAATAAGAATATTGGTCAGATATTGGAGACTTGGGGACCCCTAATCACATTCTGCATGGGGCCCTATCATTTAGCATGATGCCACTGCCTCCAACGCGGTTTGTGCTACAGTGGTTTTCCACTTGATTAAGGCATAACTAGCACCTTTAGGATGCGCCGTTAAGCCACAAAATTCTGCTGGGTGTTGGGGTGTAACTTTATAGGAAACATATTGTTCTTCATGTTGCCTAAAGTTATCCTTTCGCTCAGCAAGCAGGCCTTCCACAGGCTGCCTAAACCATTCCAATTGTAGCAAAGGGAGACGCCATGGCGTAGTAAGGGCACAAGTTCTAATGCAAGGAAGCACACCCTCCAAGCCTCTAAACTCCCTAACTTGGCAATACAAAACAGCACTAATTAGGATGAAGTGAGCCTCTCCGAGCTTTGGAACCCATCCCACAGCATCTGTTGCACTACTGATAGCTACCCCTACGCACTTTCAAACTGTGCCAAAGCCAACTCACAGAAGGCACCACCAATGGGCAAGATCATTTCGGCTTTAAATATAAAAGTCACCATAATGTTCCCCTGAATAAGTGTGTGTGTGTGTGTGTTTGGGAGGGGAGGGGAGAGGAGAGGGGAGGGGGGGGGGGGTAAAAACCACGAAAAATAATAATTCAATTCCAAGTAACCACAACAAAGACTGGTTTCAGTGTGAGGATCTCTTTCTTCCATTTCCACACAGGTGCTTTCTGGCAATAGAAGGAGCAAGAGGGAAAATATGGACGCACTTTTTCAATGAAAACCTTTTGGTCTAGGCACAGAGGTTGCCGTACAGGAAGGAGGGGTCACCACAAGCCCCACAGGTTTGCGTGATGCTCACTACTTCTTTTCTCAAGCTGGTTAAGACCAATAATAAAGCTACGTTTTAAAAACGAATGTCCTAAAACTAAGGCCTTGCTGTGCTCCCATAAACAGGATGCAGGAAAGTAACAGTTAACAGTGGAACAGAAACTTGCTTTAGAGTGAAAGTCGGCAACAGAATGAAGGCTAACAAGGAAACGTAGAAGGTTAAAAGGAACAGCAGGTCGACGCTTTCCTGCTAGTACAAACACAAAGGGCCTGATTTAGATCTCGGTAGACGGGTTACTCTGTCACAACGGAGACGCATATCCAGACTGCCAAAATATACATCCCATTATATCCCAAGGAATTTATGTTTCGGCGGACGGGATATCAGTCACCACTGTAAAGGAGTAACCTATCTGCCGAGATCTAAATCAGGCCCTAAAATAATCAGACAGTATAGTGTACAACTTCCATTCGCACACAAAGGTATCAATACCAGACTTTCCGAAGGGATGATAATATTTTTCGATAAAAGCTGCAAGCCTAAGGTGGCAAAATAAGTATTAAATTTAAACAGCAGGCAAAATGGTAAAACATAAGGTAGGATCTTTACTCTTCATGAGCATTTCAAACCCATTTTTAGGTGGAACCTAATAGAGAGCCCTGGATGCAAAATACCTATTTTGGGCTTGCCCGGACCTTACAAACAGTACTTTACACAACCTTGTACTGTCAGGCAGGGAGTACCTTCCCTTTTTAGGTCTCCCCTAACTGCGTGCATGCAATGTTGCTGCTACGGGGTATGGGTTACAGTAAAGGGCTTGGAGCCAGCCTATTGTTTACCATTTGTTGAAGGCATGTTTATTCTACTTTTCTACTTTTTAACTGGCCTGCAGAAGTCAGACAGCACTTCCTTTTCTTTCCGTAGCACATGGACCAAGTACAGACAACTTCTCTTTTATTAGTGTCTGTCTGCCTCCTGCGTTATGATTTGGGTACTATTTGGACCTCTCTCTTCTTCCCACCCTTACTCGGAACTGGTTATCCACCCTCCTATTAACCCTTCTCAATGTTGCAGCCCGCATGTCATCGTTTCTTGATTGTCCCAACCGCCTGCTCAAAAAAAACGCTAAGGTGCAGCAAAATCTGGTAGAACCATATCACTTTATATTTGCCAATGCTTTTTTCCGTATTCTATCTTTTATTTTTAAACTGCTGTGACCTCAGAGTAGCAAATACATTTGTTGTGAATAGTACTCCTTATCCATGTTGCTGCCCCCACGTTCATCCCAGTTACTTAATGGTCCCAGCCACCTGCCAAACAAGCATTGAAAATGCAATATGTTTCACCTTTGATTAAGTTAAATCCATTTGCTTTGCTAATGGTATTGTATAGCAAAGCAAATGGCTTTAACTTAATCAAAGGCTTCTTTATGTAAGAGTACTTCCTTTCACCGCTCTACACTGCCTGTCTCCTTTTCTTACTCTTGAAGTATTTTTCAAACCCTGCTTTCTCCCTTTGTTACTTATTTTCTATCTTTCTCCTTCTCAGTTGTGTGCCCCTCTCTCTCTCTCTCTTGCTCTTTGTCAAAATATGCGGATGAAAGGAAGCCTCCTCTCCTTCTATGCCCCGTCTGCTCTCCCGAGACTGAGCGGCCCAGTCCAGGGCAGTTTACAGCCAGCTGTGAAGTCGCCCCCACGTGAGCATGTTCACTGTGTTTCTGCCAAGTCTCGAGCCTGCAGCTTTCACACCTGGCCGAGGGCTCTGTGTTTCCAGCAACAATGCTGCATATTTACAGCAAGTTTACAAATGTGCTAGCACAGTCTTTAAAAATAACGAGGCCAGTCGGAAACACGTCGAGTCTGTTCTCACTTGTGTGTAAAGCTACCAGCTGACGGCGATCAGCTGCCAAGCCACTCGTGAATCACCGGCACACTCCGGGCTGCGCATCCAGGCGTAACAGAGGGAATAAAAGGTGTCACATATTTTAAAAGCGCCTCGTCTCGGAAAAAACGTGAGATCGGACTCACAAATTAAACCCAGCTTGATACAGGTTAGCCTCTCTGCCATGGGAAATACAGTGCTGCCAAAGGCGGGATTACGGCTTTACAGCACTGTGGAGAGGAAGTAATTACTTAGTCATGGAACATCAAAAAAACAGGCGCAGTCCCGAAAGCGAAGGAGGATCACACCGGAGCATGGGGATCTCTTGTCATTATGGGGCCATGTGTTTAAACACATGGCCCCATAAAGATAAGAAAGTACTTCACAACAGCCATGAAGCAAGCAACCCAGTCCGAATCGCAAGCCAAAGGGTGGCAAACAAACACCCTCATTTCCAATGGCAGGCCACCGTTTAGCATAAAAGGTGATGCCGGCCAATGGAAATGAGGGGAGGGGCTTCAAGCCCTCTACTGAAACTCCTCATTAGCAATAAATCTCGCCGAGCGAGCTGCGCAAGTGCGCAGCAACACTAGGCGAGACCTAAAAAAGCACTATGGCGTAGCGATAGCTGGTAGCTCACTGAAATGGTAGTCATAGTTTTGTTAGGAAGGGGCTTGTTCTGGGTCTATTTTTTGCAGAACGAGATGTGCCAATTCTCTCCGTGGCTAGACTTTTGGTCTAGATCTGCCTTGATGTTTGTAAATCTGTTTAACTCTCGACAGAGAAGCCTGTCTAGCTAGAGGGTCAGTTCCCACAGCCTCCAGGCATGGGGGAGAACATCAGCCCTATCAGTGTCATTCTGGTGACCTCTGGCAGCAGGGTAACAAGTTGCATTTTTATGTTCCCCGTCTAAATATCTGTAGAACATCCAGCTGCATATAAATGTAAGTGCCAGCAGCAAATGTACTACACATGTGCCCTTTTGGCGCTACCTGCAGGGCTGGAAATGCTCTCACACAAACCGCTTCAAATATTCATTTTTTTAACGCATATGTAAATTCAAGATGAATCACTATGGAACTGGAGAGCCCTATTACAGTGACTTTTACATGTCTCTGGGGGATTGCACAGCACAAGGCAGCCGATTTGAAAGGCTTTGCTGTGGTGGGTCAATGCATTCACTGTTATGTGTTAAGCCTGATAAAATAACCCTTGGCAGAAATAATAGGTCTCACCTACGAAAGAGCTATTGGCTTGGTCAATGTTTTGTTCAACCATGTTATACAGCTGCCAAGCTAATATGCAGTATGGCTGGAAGTATGTGTGAGGCTAGTGCTAAGCGCGTCATAGCATTATTTCCTTCCCTTTACTTTCAGGCAGGCTGTACGGCAAGCCAATGCTGTACAACAAGGTTAAAACACATTGACAAAGACAATAGGTCTTGCATAGGCGAAACCTATTGACTTTGCCAATGCTTGGTTTTTTGTTTTTTAGAGCTGTAGAGTACCGTCACTTCTCGGAAGCAAGTAGGTAGTATGGCATAGGGTACCTTCCTTTGCATTTATATATTTTTTTTACTTTTGACCATGCTCCATTGCATCTTGATCACGTACATTGCCAAAAGGCACTGGCAAAGCAAACCGGTCCCGAAGGCAGAACCTACTTGCTTTGCCAATTCTTTTTCATTCTGGCGTTATCTAAGCCATTTTAACTTTAATATAAACTATATGCATTATATACAAACATATAGGGGCTTTCACACAGCCCTCTTAATCCATTTGTCTGCGATTGTCATGCACATTTTTCATCCAGCCACTACACCTTACAGAATGGGGCAATGGGTCAGCCCATTTCAGCCACTGACTGAGTTCACTGTGAGTGACAGCATTCTACTCTTTCACGTGAGGCCCATCTGTCACAAACTAGATTCTAACAGGGCACCGTGATGGTAATGTGCACTTTTGTTTTTTTAAAGTGATTTTACTTTAATGTTTATACTGATAAGCGCCAAACAGTTTCTCCAGCAACAAAGTGTTGCAAAAACAAGAACTTGTATCAAGTAACCAATGCAAGACCTATTGGCTTTGCCAGTGCTTGTTCAAATCGACTGCGGCTAACACACCTTTAACCCATTCCATGCTTTTAGCTCGTCATGAGGCACAGTGAAGCTGTGCTCATGACGAGCTGAGCTTGTCATAACTGCAGCGCCCGCCCAAGTGCGGATAATTCCTCGCCTGTGCGGGCGTTACTTTGGAGTGGGCGGAGTCGTGACGAGACCCCCCCCCCCCCCTTGCACCGCGGGGGAATTAGCCCTGTGTGGAAGGGGGGGAAATATTTTTATTTGTTTGCACCCTGTTTTGACAAATTAAGTGTATATGTAGGAAAGACAGCACAGTTTAGATAAGAGTGAATAGATCTTTGAGATACAGAAATGTGTAATTCTGGAGCCGTGAATATTTCAATGACATCACAAGTAGTTAATCTAACCTGTATGTAAAACTATAACAAGTAATGTAAGATACTAATTGCAAGTAAAACCTTGTCTCAAGCACCCATCCAAAAATTGTGTAAAAAAAAAAAAAGTTAAACAATTTCAATATTTGTTTCAGTAAGGCTCACTTGGGTTCTTGGCCAATTGTTCCAAATCCAGGATTTTGAAGATACTTTTAAAATAAATAAAAAATCATCTCAAAGACCTACAGTGAGGTTTTTAAATGCTACACAACTTTGCGAGGATACCACCAAAACATCCTAGATAAAAGCAAGTTAGTATTCAAAAGTCAAAACTGGTAATACGAAGGTAATTGTGTCCACTGGCACTCAGGGAGGATGTTTACTTTAGCAATAATACTGACAGACACCACTGCGAGTGACACTGATGAAAAAAGACTGTATGATTCCCATTCCTCCACCCACCAATGCACTCTGAGGTGCCGGAGCAGATTCCTTAATGGCCCCACATGTTACATGAATCCAGTGGAAACAACGTACCAACTCACCAAGAACAAAACCTATATACTCGTAGCTGGGGTAGCTGTCACTTAACGCACCTCATTGAGCGACTAGGGCAGGAGCCCATCTGCCAAAGATAAAAGATCTGTAATAACTCTTGCCCACCCAAAATAAGAGAAAAAGAGCAAATACTAAGGGTGTGCAAGACTCGCGTAATTTGCTGTAGAGCAATTACGCAAAATTATACAAAATGCATCTCGCACTCAAAAAAAATACCTGAACGGCATATATTCAGGCAAACATTCAACTTGGATTTGTAGTTTTGCGCTCAACTTACCCACCAGGGAAAAAGTCTACCTGCAATGTTTGTTGACCGACCAAGTTACAGCAACTGCCTCTCATGTTCAGATTTAAAGTTTCACGCTCAAACATTTCCAGAACTATCCACTTGGGTAAAAAAAATCTCAATAAAATGCAGCTCATGTTAAAAAATTACCAAAAAGGTACATCTCGCGTTAAAATTTCTCCCCGAAACTATGTGATTTAATGGTGTGATTTCTGTAATATTCCTTATATTTTGTTACAGAAAATTATGCGAATTAAAACGGTGTAAGTAAAATTTTGTCCTGGTTTAGGATTAACGTAAATGCCAACTCGTCTCAGCTGAAGCCCTCCGCAATCAGAAGAGCCAGAGAAGTACTAATGCATGCTATCAGGTCAAGCGGGTATGGGTCATAGACCTGTACAACCAAAAAAGGGAAACGAATAGTTAATGGCATTACTATATACTAAAGCAGTAGGTCTTTCAACTGAATTAAATAGCAAAAGTGTCTTCTGCTTAACCCATTTACCAAACAAATCTTGATTGAAGGGACTAGTAGTGCTGTGCAACAATTTTAAATGGCTAAGTTAAAAAAATTGTTGGTTTCTACGAACTACCCCAAAAAAATTCTCTTAAATTATGCATAAAAATTCACACAGACCACTTTTTATGGTTTTCCGAAATATAATATTGTCAGAGGAGACACCAGTGAAAGTCACTGTGACAACTAAGTTTTATTACTTTTTTTTAAAATATATATTGGAGGTCTAAGAAGAGTGAGCCATCACCTGAAAACCACCATTAATATTTCATTACGGTTATGGATAAACATATGTAATCCGGATACTTGCATGCACAGCAATCGCTGTTTCTAGCCCTGTGCGCTCTGTTGTGACTTGATATTTTTCTCTGGATGCCTTCGGGTTCTTTTTTTTGTTATAATTTTTTATTGACATTGAGAATTTCATCATAAGTACACTAAAGTTAATAATAACTTACAATTTGAATGATATGAATGAATATACAAAATATATGGAAAAGAAAAAGAGAAAATGCATATATGATAAATACTATGCACCAATAAATATGCCTTCGGGTTCTGCCTTGCAGCACTCAGCATATTAACCTTTGAGACAGAAGGAGCAAGTTCCTGGTATTTTGTTCTACAGTGGTACCAAGAGTAGAAGCCTTGAAGCTTCAATTCTCCCGAGACTTGCTGGACTCGCACAAAGTATCCAGATTTAGGAGTTTGTGAACCCATGGAAGACCTTTTGGGCGGATTGTGTGGGGGAGTCACCTGCTTTCTTAGCAGTGACTCAAAAGGTGGGGCCAGGATCGTGAGCTGCAGTATTAATCTACACCTACGTCATTAATCGGTGGTGCCTTTTAAACTTGTCATCCACCAAAGTACATTAGTCAGCAAATAACAGGCCATCGCCATGATTATGCAATATTTGAATATAAATTTAGTAATATGTTATGGACAGCACTTAGAAATACAGAAGTGCGGCATGAAACACTGTATAAAAAAAAGTTATAACTGAGGGAGGGATTGTTGGAGAATGTTCAACAGCACTGCTACCCTACATTAATCCACTTACCAGAGACAACCCTCGTTCTTCTGTGAGTTTAAATAAACCAGCACATCCAGAGTTTACTCCACTATTTTCTCACAGCTACTAGCAACAAGCATTAGAAATGCAACCGGGCTCGGATTTATTGGAGTTTGAGCTAATGGCATTGTAAATGCCAATGTCTTTTTGCCATGTGTTATGGAGTGTGTGCATGTGGTGTGTAGTGGAAGTATGTTGGTTGAATTGTAATTTTACCAATGGTGGCATGCTGTGCTTTATATGAATATGTTTAAAAGTAAAGTGTACCATACTGCGATTGCTTGGTGGAAAAGTGCACTGCCGGCTGGAGGTGTGTGTGCCTGGTGGAAGGGTGCACTGACGGCTGGTGGGTGTGTGCTTGGTAAAAGCGTGCACAGATGGATGATGGTTGTTGTGTTTGTGCATGGTGAAAGCATGGTGCATGCATGGTGAAAGCATTCATTGACGGCTGGGGGTGTGTTGTTGTGTGTGTTGTTTTCTGTGTGCTGGTGAGTGTGTGCTGGTGAGTCTGTGGGGGTGAGCCTGGGGAGTGAGTGTGGTGGTGAGTGTGTTGTGTTGAGTGGTGACAAGTGTGTGGTGTTGAGAGACTGAGGTGTGTGGTTTGTGTGTGCGTTATGTGTGTGTGGTGTTTTCTGCACACTCACACACTGCCCCGTAACATTCACACACTGCTCACCCGCACACTCCCAATGTCGCACAAACTGCCGGTGGTAATCAATCACGTCTGCGTAAATGTTAACTGTCAAGACAGAGGAACCAGCTTACTTCTGACGAACTGCACAAGTCTGCCCCTCCTACACATGCACTCGGCTCAATGATGGATAAGAGGGAGGGGCTACCTGGTCCAGATGTCACATAGCAAGTGATCGCTTGTTTATTGACTGTGCTATTATTATAAGGGTGTTTCAAAGTGCTAAAAGATGGGTGGGGAGGTGAAGGGTGCATGGTGTTTCAAGCAGCTTGCATAGCACTCAGTTAAAACTACAGGCGAATCGAAGCGCTGAGGGGGAATGGATGAAGTCGACTTTAATTGGATTTTCCAATTCATCACTAGTCACCTCTACCACTCATCTACTTATATAGTCATTCAAGTTACATATCCGGTGTACAACCTTATTACCTTGTACTGTTTTCTGATAATAAATACTTTGGTAACAATACAATTACTTAGATGAGAGAGAGAACAAGGACTATGGCAGAAGGAAACGAAATGATATTAGTTTAAAGTAGATTCTGGCGCTTCAAAGCGCCAAGGGTGAAAAAATTGGTATGGTTTGTCGTTTCTATGGCCGTTTCGAAGAGCTGCGAGGTCGGAAGGAAGGCGGGGCAGCCAAGGGTTTCGGAATGCAGAGGAAGTCGAATAATCAGGCTTCACTCACTTCATTGCTATTGCATACAATGTACACATTGTTTCATTAAAGAACAAAACTCAGTACAAAAGTGCATAGACAATATACATATAAAAACTATTCGCTTGTCTTAAAGTGTTTAAATCGAAGGCCAAGAATATTTTTCTTTTAAAGTTATTCAATCCTGGCATTCGCCCAGATACCCCTGGATTATTTAAGCGTGCAATGTTAAAATGATGGTCGAAAACCCGAGCAGGGCCCCTTGTAGGTCGGGCGCTACCTGGACTTTAAATTTTACGGTAATTGAGGTGACGGTCTTGCCCCAGAAAGTAGGAAGATTAAGAACAGCGGGACGTAGTGCCCGATCCTGTGGAAGCCCACATCGAAGTTGCTGAAAACATTCGATGCAAGTGGTATAATAAATTCCAGTTGGAATAAAAACAAAAAATAAACATTCTTTTTAAGTTCGCTCATCGGGCAGCTTTATGGGCCATAAGATTAATAACAATCCCCAGAAGCGAAAACAATTTTGGAGCCGGTGCTGCAGCTTCCTGCAGATAAAGATAAAGTACGGGTACCAGTTGCCCAATCCTATAAACTGAAGTACACTAAAGTTATCACGTTGCCAGTTTGACGCATTAGCGGTACTTTCCCTCTTTTTGAACGCGATCCCTGGGGAGCCACAGCAGGCTCACGTTTCACCTGCTCACCGCCTCTACCCAAGCCTGAGATCGAACACAAGACACTGGGTTAAAAAGCAAGGCATTGTTGCTTCACCTCACGTGCACCTTGTGTATCCTACCTGCCCCAGGCAACAACACGGCCTTCGAAGCCAAATAGCGATTTGCAAGGAAATTAAACTCTTATCAACATACAGAAACGTTTCCTGCATAACAAGGGACAGTTGGTCCGTGGAGAGATCGGTTCTCGATCCACCTTAACCCCATTTAAGGTTTGTTGTTTTCATTCCTGGTTCCCCCTCCGCGCATAAATGAATTGTTTACTCCGCCTCGCGCTGGGAGCGGAAAGGTTCATAGGCGCCGGATTCCGTTTCCCAATAGACTGGAGCACCCACGCTGTTAGCGAGTGGGCGTTGTTGGCGCGGAAGAAAGAGGTGACTGGGAAATCTGAATTAATGCCACCGCCATGCGGGTGGTCCCTGGGACACCAAGAGGAAATTATTTTCCGAGAGGCTCGCGGCGGTTTATGCTTTAACGAATTATTAAAAGGCGATGGGCGCTTTTCAGTGGAATGTTTACTAGAATCACGTCGTGTTCCGGTCACTGGGGCTGGCTAGTAATCCCCGTTAAGACCCGCAGAGGACGCAACGCCACAAGATCCTCTGTGGCCATTTCCCGGCCTGGCATGCAGCAGCTGCGCGCTGAGCGCTGCTGAATGGTGAACGCGCCCGGCCATCTGCATTCACTTACGGAGGCACCCTGACAGCTCCTAATTATAATTAATGTACTTCTTTGCGCGAGCACGAACGAAATATGCCCAAAATGGCGGAACAAAACTACATTTACCCTATCACTTCAAGCCTATTAAAACGACAACACAACGAACACGAATCACTGGCCAGATGACAGAACACGCAAAGGAATGTGTGGAATTTGTCTCGGCCAAAGCCCTAGGAGATACTTTTTTTTCTTCTTTAACATTAGTTCTCGAAACTCCTCCCACTTTCAGTGGGGAGGAGTCCGAGCCCTAAAAAGCAAATTTCTCCTTGCTCAAGGTAAATGGAAGTTATGTGGATCTCATGTTATTATCCTACATCAGGGGTAGAAACGAGAACTATTTTGATGAAAGTTAACTCTTGTGAGGTGTGCATGCCTAGGAGGCAGATTCATGCAAAACAAGGATTGGCAAATCAAAGAGGGGTTGACCATCAACCTTTTAGCTTTTCAATGCTTTTATTGTAATGGCTTTATAAATCGTTACTGTGGAGGAAACTGGCAGGCCGTGGTCCAGCTTAAACAAAAACTGGCTAAAAGCAAACTTTTGTGACCTAAAAAACACAATTTGCCCTAGTAATTCGTGGCACATAAGGGAACCACTTTGTGCGTGGATGTGAACCTTATTTGATAGGGAGAATACCTTATCTCACAGTAAATTTATCCAGTGCCTGTAGTAGTTGGACCCACTGCCCCATGATGCAGGCTGTGGATACTCTCAAACATTTTCTCAGGGACCAAAAAGAACAGTTTGTGTGTGCTAAGGGCTGCATGTATGACATGGCATCCCCAATGAGACGTAGTAGGGTGGAGGAGTAAGGGACAGAAAAGAAAAAACCTTTTCAAAAGATTACTAGAAAATGTTTTGACAAAATATTTTTGCACCAGACTCATACTTTGTGTCGTCTATTTTTTGGGGGATTGTTTAACTGATGCATACTGAATCATACTTTTTAAACTAATTGCTTGAACATTTCATAGCACTTACTTTCACAGGAGGGGACCTTGCATTATTAATAAACTTCACTTTTCCCTAGTGCACCAACCAGGATTTAATTCTGTCACCCTCCAGTTAGTTACTCATAGAGACATCTGAATTCTACCATGTAGGTTAAAGATCAACATGTAATTGCAAGGCAGCCAACGTGAACCATGGAAAACCTGTGGGATTGAGGCGACGACACATGCAGTGGCTGACACTCTGAGGTGCCTCGAGATAATTAAACATGGATTCAAGAGGTTAATTTGATACCGTGGCAAGCAACACGAATAGAGCGGTTTCACAAGCAAATGCAGAATAAAATGTCTTCTATAAAAAGGCAGTCTTTCAACCAAACACTTAAGCTGCTCAAAATACATTTCACACATACGTTCTGTCATTTTAGGAAGTGATCTTAACTGTGCTTTGACTACACCTCAGCAGATCACAAAGGAAGTGACTAAAGCCACAACTCCGCCAGTCAAGAAAAATACAGCATTTAGCATTTGACACTTACTTGAATTTACCAGCACTCAATCAATCAATCACAGACATTTATAGAGCGCACTACTTACCCGGAGGGTCTCAAGGCGCTTGGGGAGGGGGGAGGGGGGGAGGGGGGGAAGGGGGGTGTGCTGCTACTGCTCGAATAGCCAGGTCTTGAGCTTCTTCCTGAAGGAGAGGTGGTCTTGGGTCAGGCGCAGGTCGGGAGGGAGGGAGGGAGTTCCAGGTCTTGGCGGCCAGGTAGGAGAAGGAACTTCCTCCTGTTGTCGTTCTTCGGATGCAGGGGACGGCGGCGAGGGCGTGGCTGGCTGATCGGAGATGACGTTTGGGAGCGTAGAAGTTGATGCGGTTGTTGAGGTAGCTCGGGCCTTGATCGTGTAGGGCTTTGTGTGCGTGGGTGAGGAGACGGAAGGTGATTCTTTTGTTGACGGGGAGCCAATGCAGGTCTTTCAGATGTCCGGAGATGTGGCTGTGTCGTGGGATGTCGAGGATGAGTCTGGCTGAGGCGTTCTGGATCCGCTGGAGTCTCTTCTGGAGCTTGGCGGTGGTTCCGGCGTAGAGGGCGTTGCCGTAGTCCAGTCGGCTGGTGACGAGGGCCTGGGTGACCGTCTTCCTGGTCTCGGTGGGGATCCACCGGAAGATCTTCCGTAGCATGCGCAGGATGTTGAAGCATGACGAGGAGACGGCGTTGACTTGTCTGGTCATGGTGAGGGAGGAGTCCAAGATGAAGCCCAGGTTGCGTGCGTGGTCTGTCGGTTTGGGTGCGGTGCCCAGGGCAGGGGGCCACCAGGAGTCGTCCCAGGCGGAGGGCGAGGAACCCAGGATGAGGACTTTCGTCTTGTCTGAGTTCAGTTTCAGGCGGCTGGTCGTCATCCACTCGGCTACGTCTTTCATCCCTTCGTGAAGGTTGGCTCTGGCGGCGGCGGGGTCGTTGGTCAGGGAGAGGATCAGCTGGGTGTCGTCAGCGTAGGAGATGATGTTGAGGTTGTGTTGGCGTGCGATGGCCGCGAGGGGGAGCACTATTGTTTAAGCACAATAAGAGAAAAATTAACATTTACAAAACAATGGCTTTTGTGAGAACATGGGTTAAAAACGTTCCTCCCAGGCCCAAACACACCCATACTAGGTCCAAAATCTTTGCATTAAAAAAAAAAAAAAAAATCGGAAAATGTATACTGCAGAACCGTTTCACAGAGCTATTCGCGCATTTCTGAAATTAGATGGACTTTTGAAGGCAAAGCAAAATGAAAACCTTCAAATGCCTTGATAAAGAATGACATTTGTAAACAGACTTTATATTAACGGCTATAGCAACTAAATATGTGGCAATGAACGTTAATGTAGCCCTCTTCACTTAGAATTTGGAATATCTGTCCCGAAGCAGTTCAAACCCTGCCTGCTTTTTTTGCACATGTATACAATAGATCAGACCATGAATGCGTAACTATAAAAAAAAGCAAAAATGCTGCCCATCTAAAAGTGGTGTGAAATGTTTCCACATAAATAGTAAAAAAAATAATGAAAAAAAAGAACAAATTAGTAAAAAAAAAATCTAATGAAATATAAATCAAAGCATATTTTTGGCCTGCCAGCCCAGACACTGCAGTGGACTACTTTCTAGGTCGCAGTACAAGAGCAAAATGCTGTCACTTACAGTGAAGAAAACCAACAGCTAAAGTGAGCTGACCATCTTCCCCAACGTTGGCTGTGGAGGGCGGAAGCAGTATATGAGAGGAAGAGGAAGAAGAGGAGGAGAAGGAGGAGGAAGGAGAAGGGGTGTTACCCAAGTTAACATTAACTTGCACCTCTGCAACGCACTGCTTATGACCTCACATATTACATTACTCATGACACGGTGTGACATCTCAAATGACATCACCCTAATACAACATCTCATAAGCCCACTCGCATATGAAATGAAATGAAATTAATTTGCACTTGTAAAGCGCACTTATACCCCAAATCGGGGTTTCCTGGCGCTGTACGCATACCGCTGTGGAACCCTTCCTGGCTTTTCCCTGTGAAATGTCCACTCCTGGGCACCCCCAAGGTGAAGCCAGGTATCCCAGCGCTGTTGGGGCCGTTGTGGAGTGGGACCCATGATTAGAATAGGCACTGAGGCGAGAATTATCAGGTCCGAGAAAATTGAGCCCAAGACCCGCCGAGGAGGGAATTGAACCCTGGTCCCAGGCCAGACCTCTGCATCAGGGTCTGCCGCTCTAACCATTGAGCCACAATTCTCCACAAACCCACACAACCGCGCACATACCTATACACACTGATACAATACTTAGAAAACCACTCACTTATCCATAGAGCCACTCACACTACCACTCACTCACAGAGCCTGATCATACAACCAGTCACTCGCCTCCATACAGCCACTCACAATGCCACACATTCACCCACACAGCTGACACATTCAATTATTCACCTATACATCCACTCAGCCTCTCAGAGCCACTGACTCGCCCACACAACCATTCACGCATCCATACAGCCCATCCCACAGACACTCTCTTCCATACAGCCACTAACACACCAATTCACTTAACCAAACACTCACCCAAACAACCACTAACTCACCCATACAGCCACTTACACAGTCTCTCACTCATACAGCCATTCAGACCTCCACTCAGTCACGGACACACCCACTCACCCACCCATAAAGCCACTCACTCACCAACCCATACAGCCACTGACACACAGACTCACTCACCAATACAGCCACCAAGTTACCCACTCAGTTAGACACTCACTCACACACTTGTACAGACACTCAAACACCAACACACGCACAGTGACTCACAAACTATGTTAAAAAAATAAATCTAGCAGTAGTACAAAGTATACCAATTTAACTTTTGTAGTATCTTAGTACATATATTTAACACAAACTTTCAGAAAACACTCTCAATCACTGGATAATGTAGTCAGTGATGTAATTTGAGATGCCATCAGTGATGTCATGACCATGTCATAAGTGATGTAATATGCGAGGTCATAAGCAGTGCATCGCGGGGCGTAAGATACAGTTAGCTCAGGTAACTAGAACTGCTAAATCTCACTGGTTTTGTACGAGTGAATCCTGAGCCTTACTATCACATGCTGTAACGTTTGGTTATATATATATATATATATATATATCACACACACACATACATACATATATATATATATACATACATACATATATACACATACATACATATATACACACATACATATATACACACATACATATATATATACACATACATACATATATATATACACATACATACATACATATACACATACATACATATACATATACACATACATATACATATACATATACACATACACATACATATACACACATATATATACACACATACATATATATATACACACATACACATATATATATATACACACATACACATACATATATATATACACACATACATACATATACATACATATATACACATACATACATACATATATATATACACATACATATACATATACACACACACACACACAATATGTATATATTGTATATGTATGTATTTTATTGGAAATTGTTAAGAAAACCAGCTAAATCAGGATCTAGGTCCTAAACACAGTCCTGGTTTAATGGAACTGCACAGAAGACTGTTAAGGGCTTTTATTAAATTTCCTGCAGGAAAAGTCTAAAGGACCTATAAACAGACAAAGACCTGTAGCGGAAATGATTTAACTCTAATCGCATCGGTCTGTTCTGCCCGGACCCAAAGGACAAGTTACTTACCTTTGGTAACGCCTTATGATCTAGCCGCAGATTCCTTACCTTTGAAGTTCCAGGTGACAGGCTGGATCCAGAAGTTTTTGATAGCAGTACCCCTGTGCACCGGTCGACTACGTGACGTCGTAAACGTTGTCTTTGTCGTCTTGAAGTCAGCGTCGTCAATTTAACCGCCACTCCAGCGAGCTTATGTCAATACTTTTCACAACTTTCCACGCCAGAAACCCAGAGCCATGAAGTGACTGACCGTGGTGTGTTAAAGTCAACTAGGGCTCCAAAAGGAAAAAGCCCTCAACACTAGAACCAATCCGCAGTGTGTAGAGGATGGGTAGGTCGGTAAGGAACCTGTGGCTAGATCATGTCTCTATTAGATTAGGTGTTACCGAAGGTAAGTAACTTGTCCATCTGACAGATACATTTAGCCACAGATTCCTTACCTTTGAACAGATACCCAAGCAATACCTTCCCCAGAGGAGGGACTGCAGAAAGGTTTAGACCAGGAAGTCCTGCAAGACAGAGCGACAAAACAGCCTTCTCTGCGAACCTGGGAATCCAGGCAGCAGTGTCTGGAAAAACTTGTGCAACGATGCCCATGTGGCTGCTTGCCAGATATCAGAAACTAGAACACTACCCTGGAGAGCTGTGGTGGCAGCTTGTACCCTGTGGTGGAACGGGCTCTAAGCCCTTCAAGGGGACCTTTCTTCACTAAGGCGTAACAGATTTTGATACAGAGGATAACCCAGCAGGATACAGTCATCTTTTGGACTGCACGCCCTTTCTTTGCACCCACATACCCTAAAAAGAGTTGGCCATCCACCTGGAACTCTTTGGTTCAATTGAGATAGAACGGTAAAGCTCTTTTTGGTTCCAGACGATGGAGACGCTCCTCTTCCTTGAAAAGATGCAGAGATGCATAGAAGCTAAGTAGAGAAACCGTCTGCCCCATATGAAAGGGTGTTGCCACCTTATTTAGAGAAGATGCCATTGTACGGAGCACCACTTTATCCGGAAAGACCGCCAGGCAAGGAGGCTGTGATGACAGTTCTTGCATTTCGCTCACCTGCATGGCAGAGGTTATTGCCACTAAGAAAGCTGTTTTGATGGTGAGAAGCCATAAAGGGCAGTTGTGCAGCGGATCAAACGGTGCACACATCAGAAAGGTAGGAACCAAATTAAGGTCCAAATGTGGAATAATAAAGAGTGAAGGGAGAAACAAGTGGGTTAACCCCTTCAAGAATCTCTGCTTCAGAGGGGATTTGAAAAGAGAAGGCTGATCAGGTAGCTGAAGAAAAGAGGAAAAGTCTGAAAGAGTGCCATTCAAGGTGCCCAAAGCAGAGCCCTGCTGGGCCAATGAACGTTTGAACAGGAGGATATCAGACACAGATGAAGATAGACCGTTTTGTTCAATATTTACAAAATTTGGACCATCGGCAGGTGTATACCTCACAGACTTCGGGAGGAAGGTCAAAAGCTGTCAGCTGTTGCCACTAAATCTCCACATAAGGAGACGGAGAGTGGACAGGTTTAAGTGCAGAACCCTCCCTTGCTGCTGCAACAGGAGATCTTCTCGAAGGGGTAGCCTGATCGGAGGATCGATGCTCAGTATACCAGACTCTCCTTGCCCAGTCCAGAGCCACAAGAAGGACTTGTGCCCGGTCGATCCTGATCTTCTTGAGCACTCTAGTTATGAGTTGTATGGGCGTAAAGGAGGCTGGAGCTCCACTAGTGATGAAAAGCGCCGACGAGCGATAGCCGCCTTAGAATCTCCAGCGCACAAAATTGCTGACATTGCGCCTTCTCTATGGAGGTGAACAGATCTAACCAATGATCTTCCCCACTGCTGAAAGAGTCCTTGCACCACTTTCAGATGGAGACGCCACTTGTGATCCGTTAGGCACCTTCGGTTGAGTTTGTCCACTCTAACGTTCAAAGACCTCTGGGTCGGACGCAGTGCTTGAGTATGTCGCACTGGAGGTGCGAGCAGTGCTGGTCTGGACCCGGGAATGGGTCAGACAGGAAGCTGTGGTTCTGGGCCGGAGCAGAAGGTGCAGGTCCATGAGATCTCCTTCACCTGAACCTACAAGGCCCTATGGCGCACCGGCAGGGTTAGGCCACTTAAACACGGCCCACATGGTGTGGTAAGATTATTTAAATTGTGCGGGGGTCGCTCCTGCCCCCGGAAAGGGAGGGAGATGCAGAGTCGACCCAGGTGCCTGCTCCGCAAAGCGGGGCCTAGAACGCTGAGGCTAGTCCGTCTCGCCGCTTAGTGGACGAGGTGAAGTCAAAGCACACTTTGACTTCTTGTGGTGCCTCTTACCGGACTACTTCGAGCCCCCAGAATTATGCTCCGACTTTACTCTTGACTGAGACCGGGAGCGAGATAGACCGGGTGACCTCCGCGGTGCGTGCTGGGCTGCAAGTAGCTTCAGGGACTGCGCCCTCAAAGCCTTCGGCGCCATGGCCCGACAATCAGAGCCTGACTTTGTGTCATGGTCGCGCTCCAGGCACCAAAGACACACGAGATTGGGGCCTGTTACCAACATGGCGCTGTGACAGGTTTGAACTCCGAAGTCCTCCTACTGGACATCCCTATCACACCAAAAGGAGCCAACAAAAGGTCAACAAAACTGTCAAAAAGTGACAGGGGATAGCTCTCTTCAAAGGATCGCTGGCTGACGTATAAAGAAAAGAACTGATGTCAGCATGCCAGAGTGGTGGTTATAGTGACGACACAACGATGACTAACACGACGCCTACGATGTCACACGGAGTCGACCGACGCCACCTACCAGCGCACAGGAGTACTGCTATCCAAAATCTTCTGGATCCAGCCTCACGCCTGGAAGTTCAAAGGCAAGGAAGATGCGGTTAGATGTCCCTATCAGATACCTTAACCACACTCAGACTAGGACATACATATGAACCACAAGCACATCAACAGACACAAACATGCCACTGAGACAACAGGCTCAACTTTAAATCTCTTCAGTATCACAAAACATGACGCAAAGACCTTACCGCCCCCCTTCATTACCAATGCATAAACAATTTTCGGAGCAGAAGAATGTCAAGAAACATACCACTGTCCCTGTAATTTTATCATGGATCTTCTTTCAGAAGCTGCAGGTTAGGGCAGGGTATACAATTGGACTGGAGGAGACTTTAGCACTAGCATTGGCAGAAACTGTCAAAGCTTCCTTAAAAGTGCCCCTTCTCATTTCGTACTTTGCCCATCAACTGTGATGCAATATGTTCTGTCAGGCCACTACCCCTTTATAGGGCATCTGCTCATCACGACATACTGCTCTGCATCATTCCTGCCCATTTTACCCAAAGACTCATAAGATCAGCAGTTTCAGTCCTGCACACTTCCTCTGTATACAGATTCCATGTACTCAGAGACGGATTTCTGCCCGGCAGTTTAACTATCGAATTTTGCTCAAGCTTTATGTGATTAAGGCTGGCCTGCTAACTCTTCCAATAACTCAGAATATAACTTATCAATAAGCTTATCAAGATAACGAGTCAAGAAACTGAGAATGTCCTTGCAATGTAAGGCACTTAATAATCAAGTTACTAAAATAATGGAGTCCATCATTAAACTATGATGAAGAGGTTAATTAACTCTTGCATAACTGGATAGTACTTGAAATGTTGGCTGCGAGGAGGCAGCATGGCTGCTATAGCTTATGAATCTAACCATTTGAGAGCGGCACATCCTAAAATGAGCGAGCAGGATTACATCCATGCTATTCTAAGGCACAGTGTTCATTATCAAATTGGGAATCATATTAATCTTCAAACTAATTCTGTTCTACTCCTCCCAGGCCACTCCGAAGTCTCAAATAAGCAGATTGTAAATCAGTCTTTGTTCTCCCCGATTCCAGGTCTTACACCCTCCCACTCCTGATTTTCTGCTTCACACTTCATAGTTTGGTAATTACAGAGGTTCAGGGAGAGGAGAGCTGCCACAGTTAACTCTGGAAACGCAACTAGTCAGAAAGGAGATAGGGTTTCTTTATATAGTTATTTTTGTAGAAGCTGACAAAAACCACATGAAGAGTACCAGATAATGCCCAGCTTGAAAATCTCTGCCAAGAATAATTTGTGGGATTGACGAAGTCAATAAAGGAGAAACAAGATAAAATCACGCTCGCTCATTCAAAATCTCCGGTAACCAACGAACTCCTACTTGAGATATATAAAAACTTTCAGAAAGGTTTAACACCCAACTTGGTTAATTAATATAATGTAATTTATAAAGAAGATAAAAATCGGTCCCCATTTAAACAGAGTAATAATATGTCCTTTTAAAGCTGAACGAAAGGCCGATCATTGAGGTTCTTATAGACCAATTACTCTCTTCAATATGTATTACAATACGGATTACAAAATACTTATGAAAATTGTTTAAAAAATATTGGTAAAGTTCAACTGACCTAAACACTCAAGACATTCGATGCAAAAGAGCGCGTCTATTGTTTTATTTTAAGGTCTATCCCAATCTATTTATCTGTGTGATTTTATATTTTGTGTACATGGCCGATAGGCATCAGAGTGCCTTGCAATAAAGTAGACTGAATCAATAAAAGAAATACATACTTGCACATTAAAGGTGGAGAGAACACCACGTTAGCCTTCCAATGAGGTAGAGTGAGTCACATGTACTCATTGTAAAACACAGCAATGACAAGTAAGTGGTACAGTACCACAAGCTGATAATCAATCGATTGTGCTGATTGAGGTTGGTCTGCACTTGGCGAGAGCGTGAGAGGGGGTAGGAGCAGGATAGGCCTGGTGTCTTTGAAAGAGAAGAGCTTTGAGGTATGTTTTGAAAGTTAACATATTATGTGGTCAGGCGGAGGCTCGGCAGGAGAGAGTTCCATGTTCTCGTGGCACTTCCAAAGAGGAATCGGTTAAATTATCACTCATGCTTGAAGGTAGGGGGTTAAAGGAGGACTAATTTAGTGTTTCGCGAATATCGGCAGGTGTCTGAGATTTTCAGGTTCTCAAAGATGAGGGCAAAGAGGCGTGAATAACTTTGAATGATGCAGGCAGTTTTAAATTGGGCTCTCACTTCTATGGCAAGCCACTGAAGGGAGCGTAGAATGGGTAAAGATGTGACTGGTCATGCAGCGGGCTGCTTCTGCATATAGGACTGCTCTGAGAAGACCTAGATGAGCTTTGGGAATGCCGGAAAGGAGTTCAATTCCATAGTTGAGTCTGGAGAGCCCAAGTGCCTGGGCTACAGATTTATGGATGTGTGCTGGGATGAGGTTCCCGATTCACCAGAGAAGCCTTTGCTGGAAAAGGGCACGCTGAACCATTGAGAAGATCCAGTTCTGGAGGTTCAGACATTTGTCAAGGGTGAATCTCAGAGATTTGGTATTCTGAATGATGGAATGGTGGCCGTCAATAAGCGTACTCTAAACACACCCCAGACTCCTTTCCAATGGGATTTTAAGCTCATATTTTGGGAAGCCTTTGAAGGCTGTTCAGTAATACCAGACTTTTAAAATGCAAGTCTCTGTGCGAAGATTATCAGAAGTCACTTCCTATGAGCTCAATGAAGAGTGTTTGGAAAAAGTCCTACTTAGGATCTTGCAGTGATCAGTTTCTCAACCAACAGTTCGTTTGAGGAGGCAGTGTGAGCCAGCAAGTACATTCATGCTTATCCTGATCACAGCATAATCAACAGTCAACCAAGTATTGGAACCCAGTTAGGTTTCCCACTCTTCCTAGAGCCCTGGATACCACTCGAAAAAAGCTTTGCAACCGGTTAGTGAAAGGCAATATAGCAGGAAGCTTTGACAGCATAACTAACAGTAAGCAATATACTAAGATTATGACAGGCCAAAAGCAAATGCTTCACAAACAATTTAAACAATCAAGCTCCCCGATGTATCCCTCCCAGGCTTCCACACAGCAGTTTGATACTCCTTTCAGGGGCTGCCCATTTCCAATAGACCCATTGACGATCTCAAGATAGCACCCAGTGTGCCTAGCGTTGTCTGGGAAGGGTGGGGACAGACAGCAGAGTGGAAAGAGCTGCTACATTGTCCCCTCGGGTGTATGGAGGCTCAAAGGTATTTAAAGGCTATCATTACTTCACACCTGAAATGCAATCTTCCAAACTGAAATGCTTAGGTCACAGCAGTGCCTTATTATGGGCAGAACCAGTCACGATGAAATGTGGGCTGGAGGAAAGGGGACTTATGATGTGTCTAAAGATTAGAAGACTTTCCCGGAACCAGGTCAGGAGCTCAGCTAGGTCATGGACACCTTGCCATCATCCCCCAGACGTCCCAGAACACTGATTTGGGAACTTGAAATGAGGCAACAAAATTAATTACCAAACTGAGCTAGTCTGTTCCTGGTCACTAGTCGGTGTACAGCAAGCAAAAGTGATTTGTTGTGTGGATTACTGCTGGCAGGATGTTTTATGCTGATGGTTAAATATGGGGAGAAATGTAATGTTATAATGTATGTGAATGTGGGAACTTTTATTTCTCATATTCAGCTAAACTGAAGGAAGTCCAACAACCCGATGGATTCTAGTTTTATCTGTTGATTAAACTTCTATCATCAATTTGTGCCACCTGGGTCATCACAAGGAGTCTGTGGTGACCTGCAGAACATACCTAAAGGAGTGCACTGCTAAATATAACTTTCTCCTCTACCCTTCCTATATGGATAGAGCACATTTAGTACTTCTTATACTGTGTCAATTTACATATGGTTTATTTTTGTATTTGATTTTTCCCTCGTCAAGGAGCAGCTAATCAGAATGTTTGGAGCCCAGAGCTGAATGGAGAATCTGCAGGGAAAGAGGCGCCTTATGAGTCCACCTGAATGAGTGTAGGATTTCCGGAGGACATACATGTTCTATATTGTGCCAAGAAGTCAGGACTAGACGTGAGGGGAAGAAATTGATAGGTAAGGATAAACAGAGAAATGTTAGGGTGCACATGAAATAGTGTATAAAGCAGGGTGGGGAAGAGAAGTGCAGGAGTGAGGCAAAAATGGGGGAAAGTAGAGGAAATGAGGAAACTGAAGCGGATGGGGGTGCAAGAGACAAAGCTTGCAGAGAAACGATGTGTTGTGAGAATGAGAAAATTACAGTGGAAGCAACTATCCAAAGGATGGTAAAAGAAAATGAGTGGGAGTGAATCACTCAGAAAGAAATGTACTCTGCAAGATTCAGCAACCCACACTTTACCACATGGGGAGGATCTTACAATCGTGTCCCGGAAGGCACCAAATTCTGATCAATTTCTTGGTATGTTGATTGCTGGTCTGGTTACCTAGATTGCCGTGCAGGCAGCGATGACACTGAGCTTGTTAAAAAGACTTGCGCGGAGGGAGGGGGGAGCAGAGTCTTGAAAGCCAGGGAATTCCTGTGTCAACAGACGGATGGGCCTTCGAAAGATGCTTGTTCAGCAATAAATCTCCAGAAAATAAAACAATTAGAGAAAGAAAAAAACAGACGGGCTCCTTAAGCGTACTATATTAATTAATCTACAGTATACGTACGAAAAAACGTGCAGCGCCGCCACCAGGCAACGAAGTGGTGAGTTTGCAAAGAATAACGAAACGTTAACTGATCAGTGTGTCGAAATCGACGATTAATCATAAGACCGGGTGGCAGCGTCATGACTCAACTGACAAAACCACATCTGAGTCATGCAAAGATTATGAGTAACGGAGCCTCGGGGAACGTTCAAGTATTACGCGTATACCATCCGCGGCAAATCAGGCCAAGAAGATACACGGGAAGCTGCAACGCTAGAGCTTTAGGTACATAGAGGAGATTTAGGTCACGCCCAGAAAGAAAATACACCTTGTTTGCACCTGAACAGGGAAGGAGCACCTAAAGGCCACTTGCCTAGCTAGTTTGTAACTGCCTCCCCCTGTCCACTGCTCACATTGCCCCAAGATCCCATCATACCCAATCATTCATATTTCCGTAGAGAAAAACATACGAAAACGAAGCAATTTTTCTGATGCTGTATTACGAAGAATGAAAAATTGAGCCTAGCCCCTCTCTGACATAGACCTATAGTTATATCCACTAAGACCTACCTGTAGTTCTGCAACTTCGTGGCTAGCTCCAGGCGTCAGTGCTCCATCTGTGGACACCCATCAGGCACATTCCCCATGGATCGCAAATGTGCAAGATTGGGCACTGCACATACGAGACACGGTTTTGTTAACTGGATAGCAAGGGCTCATACATTCTCACTGCCAGTACACTCACGGCCTCTGGCAGAAGTATTTAGACTGGGAGAAAACCAAAGATGGCATGTATATATATATATATATATATATATATATATATATATATATATATATATATATATATATATATATATATATATATATATATATATATATATATATATATATATATATATATATATATATATATATACATACATACATATATATATATATACATACATACACACACACACACACACACACGCATATAAATATATACACACACATATATATATATACACAAACACACATATATACACACACATATACACAAATACACACACATATATATATATAATATATATTTACACACACACACATATACACACGTACGTACATATATACACACATATATATATATATAAACACACACACAAATATATATATATAAACACATACACTCAAATATACATATACATATACATACACACAAATACATATACACAGCTATTTCAGTCACTTTTAACAGCAGCCGAGCATGGCTCAAATATTGAAATAAAACAAAATTAAAAGCTTCGCCTGGAGTGCTGTTCTGTTAGAAGCGACTGAAGTAGCTTGATGCTAATGCGCCCGGGCGTTTTAAGTCAGGTCCAATGGCAGCTGTACACGGAGACCTGAATATAGATGGATTGATATATATATATGTCAACGAACATGCTTGGTTTCTCCGCACCTCTACATCCACGACGGACGAACAGAGAATCCAAGAACCACAGGAATCTTTGGCATTTTATATATATAAAATCTCTTGCAACACAATTCATCTCAAATGTATAGGATCTTCTCACAAAACAAGCACAGCCAATGGATCTGTTCTGCTCCAGAGCACAGAATTTTGGTATTGGCATTACTCAAGGAGCAAAGGCCAACACGGAGTAAGGACACATGCTAATGCACAGGCGGCCACGGTGGAATGAGTTTTTTACTACAGAAAAGTAAATCCAAAATGGCCTCTTATGGCCCATGTGTCTTCATGCATGTTGAGCATAGTCATTCAAGATGGCTTATGCAGAATCTTGCCCCGTGATGCAGTCATGCCCATTCAGCGTGACACAGCGATGGCCATTTCCAATTCCCAGTTGCAAAACAGCTGTCTGACAAATGAAGAACTGTAAAGGTATTGTTTAAAAGAGCATGTGCTACAGAACAAAAAGGAAGAGCATAGTCTATAGCAATTTGTTGCTATTAGGCCTTCAAAACAATTCTAAACAAGCATTTGCAATGCAATAGGTCTCGCATTAGGAAATTTTGAGCTATTGGTATTGTAAATGGCAATTTTTTTTATTTTTGTGTTGGTTTTGAAAATAGCTAAATTAATAGCTTTGTCATTTACAATGCCAATAGTTATAACTTTCGCAAATATGACACCTATAGCATTTGTAATACAATGTGTTGTATTTACGTGACATATGTATTGCTATTACAAATAACAATGGCTTAATTTTGTTAAATAATTAATACTTAAATAAAAGTTATTGTAATTCATAATAGCAATAGCTTAAACTTTTGTAAATAACTTTTGTGAAGATTGTGTTCAGTGTATTTTATTGTGACGAAAATCCAAGAACAGAAGTGAAATATTAACAACTTTCTGTGACATTTGTAATAAAGCTTGAAACATTGAGAGAACATATTTGAACCAGTTGTTGTTGAATGGTTGCACAGATTGATGCTGTGCTGGCGCGGAGTGATGCTGTGATGGCGCGGAGTGATGCTGTGATGGCGCAGAGTGATGTTGGGGTGGCGACAAGTGATGCTGTGGCGTTCAGTGATGCTGTGGTAGCGCATAGTGATGTTGTGGTGCCCCTGAATGATGCTGTGGTGGTGCTGAGTGATAATGTGGTGGTGCTGAGTGATAATGTGGTGGTGCTGAGTGATAATGTGGTGGTACTGAGTGGTGCTGTGGTGGTGCTGAGTGGTGCTGAGTGGTGCTGAGGTGGTGCTGAGTGATAATGTGGTGGTGCTGAGTGATGTGGTGGTGCTGAGTGATGCAGAGTGGTGCTGTGGTGGTGCTGAGTGGTGCTGTGGTGGTGTGGTGGTGCTGAGTGGTGGTGCTGAGTGGTGCTGAGTGGCGCTGAGTGGTGCTGAGTGATAATGTGGTGGTACTGAGTGGTGCTGAGGTGGTGCTGAGTGATAATGTGGTGGTGCTGAGTGATAATGTGGTGGTGCTGAGTGATAATGTGGTGGTGCTGAGTGATAATGTGGTGGTGCTGAGTGATAATGTGGTGGTGCTGAGTGATAATGTGGTGGTACTGAGTGATAATGTGGTGATGCTGAGTGGTGCTGAGTGGTGCTGAGGTGGTGCTGAGTGATAATGTGGTGGTGCTGAGTGATGTGGTGGTGCTGAGTGATGCAGAGTGGTGCTGTGGTGGTGCTGAGTGGTGCTGTGGTGGTGCTGAGTGGTGCTGTGGTGGTGCTGAGTGGTGGTGTGGTGGTGCTGAGTGGTGGTGTGGTGGTGCTGAGTGGTGCTGAGTGGCGCTGAGTGATAATGTGGTGGTACTGAGTGGTGCCGAGTGGTGCTGAGGTGGTGCTGAGTGATAATGTGGTGGTGCTGAGTGATGTGGTAGTGCTGAGTGATGCAGAGTGGTGCTGAGTGATAATGTGGTGGTGATGTGTGGTGCTGTGGTGGTGCTGAGTGATAATGTGGTGGTGCTGAGTGATAATGTGGTGGTGCTGAGTGATAATGTGGTGGTGCTGAGTGATAATGTGGTGGTGCTGAGTGATGCTGGGGTAGCGCTGAGTGATGCTGGGGTAGCGCTGAGTGATGCTGGGGTAGCGCTGAGTGATAATGTGGTGGTGCTGAGTGATAATGTGGTGGTGCTGAGTGGTGCTGAGTGATAATGTGGTGGTGCTGAGTGATAATGTGGTGGTGCTGAGTGATAATGTGGTGGTGCTGAGTGATGATGTGGTTGTGCTGAGTGATGATGTGGTGATGCAGAGGGCAGAAAGGCACAAACAATGAGTCTAACAGGGGGCAGAAGGGCAGAAAAACAAGGGGGAAAAACGAGTCTAACAGAGGGCAGAAGGGCACAAAAAATGAGTCTAACAGAGGGCAGAAGGGCATAAAAACGAGTCTAACAGAGGGTAGAAAGGCACAAAGAGCTATTGTCGTCGTAAATTACAATGTTTTTTCATTTTTAAAGAAAAAAAGTGTTCCAAAGCCATGTGTGCTCCTTTGAGGTGTCAGACAAATTGTTTGTCTTGCATTTAAAATGGGGTACTGGAGACAAAACTACCAGAATGCAACAGGGGAACTAGAAACAACACTATTAACACAAAAGAGCGTGGTTTCTGTTTCCTTTTGTGTGCATGCACAGCAGGTAACTATGCACTAACATACACGCAGTGTGCATACAGAGAAATCATAGTTTACAGACATGGCACATATGGAGTGTGCCAACAACATACAGCGATCAATCACCCTGTTCACCTACTCGGGGCATAGATGCTGCATGCCAACGCATAACGCAGAGTACAAGACATAATGCTTGTGGCATACACCCAGAGCAGATGGAGCATAAACACACACACACACAGGAGACTGCATGTACAGCATTTACAAAAGGCGTGCATGTACATAGTACATATGAGGTATGCTTAACAGATGATGGAGTGAACACACACAGAATGCATTCCGTTAGAGTAAATCCTGCCAGTAATCACAATAGCTGCATGAGAGCTATTGATGACCAGCGGAAGCACTTACTTTTTCGAGCCATGCAAATGACTGTTTCCATGGTGGCCTGGAGTTGGGTGAGCCGCGCAGAAGAAAAGAAATACTCGACTGCCATTGTTGAGCTGAAATGCGGCATGCAGCAGGGCTTCCAGCCTCGCTATGGAGGGCCAGAAAGCCCATTCCAGTGAGCGACCTCCTCAAGGTGTCATGATTAGTGCATGGGTGGGGCTCAGTGTAGGGGAGTGGGAAGGGGTCAGTTGGGAAGAGAAGGAGGGCTGTTACATGGGGGAGAAGTCGGGATGAGTGAGTAAAGGACTAAAATAGAGTTTGGCGAGCAGCGCAGAAGAAAAGAAAGTCATGGCCGCCGTTATTGAAGCTAAATTACGGCATGCCACACTGTTTAACAAAAAACATAACATAAAGCGCAGTGTACAGCATTGTTTAACCCCTTCCATGCTGATGACGAACCCCAGCCGTCATGCACTACGGTGCTCGTGTGCTGATGACGGCTGGGGTTCGTCACGGCCCGCCCCTGTTCGTGCTGTTTACAGCACACCAGGGGAATCGCGCCCGCATGGAAGGGGTTAAAAAAAAAATTAGGTTGTGTGCAGAATCAGAACAACTGCAAGAAGACCTACTGATTAGCAGAGGCACTTACTTTGTTAAGCCATGCCAATGACTGTCTCCATGGTGGCATGGAGGTGGGTGTGCCGCCATTCTTGAAGCGGAAGTACGCCGCAAGGCTTAAAATAAACATAATATAAAGCGCAGCGTGCCGCGCTGTTTAAACAAAACATAAGATAAAGCGCAGTGTGCTGTGCTGCTTACAAAAATATATTAAGTTGTGTGCAGAGTAGAGCTAAACCGCATCATGCCACACTTAATTTGTTGAGCCATGCTTATATCTGTCTCTGGGGTGGCATGAAGTTGGGTGAGCCACGCAGAAGTAAAGGAAGTCGCGGCCACCACTGCTGAAGCTGAAGCATGCTGCAATGCTTAACCCCTCCCCTGCTGATGACGGAACCGCTCCGTCATCAGCTGCGGTGGTGCTGTGCTGATGACTGAGCTGTTCCGTCATGGCTCTGCCGCCGCGTCTGCGCGGCGCTGATCGTGCCTGCGCGTCGCGTTCTATTGAGCGGGCGGGGCCGTGACGGAACTGCTCCGTCATGAGCACAGCGCAACCGACGGAGCGGTTCAGTCACCAGCATGCGCCCGCCGCTCTGCCGCCCTCCCCCCTTACGACTGCGGCGGAATAGCCGCCGCAGTGAAGGGGTTAAACTAGACATTATATAAAGTGAGGCATACCGTGCTGTGTAAAAAAAACATACAATAAAGCGCGGCATACTGCGCTGCTTAAAAAAGAAATGTTAGGTTGTGTCCAGCATATAGAATAAAGCTTGCCGTGCTGCGCTGCTTAAAAAAAGCATAAGATAAAGCACAGCGGGATGTGCTGCTTGAAATAAGAGACACGGCCTTGCGGCCGTGAATAATTAGGGGGGAGGAGAAATGCGAGACACGGCCTGGTGGCTGGGAAAGTGGGAGGGAGGCCGATTGCTTTGATGTGGACGCGACGAGGAGAAATGCCTGAGGCCGAGCGAGTGCATGCTGGGGGAAGCTTCAGAAGCCTGTGGGAGGGAGGCTGATTGCTTTGATGTGGACGCGCTTTCCGCTCCAGTGCACCACACAAACTGTATGAAATCTGCAATGGTTTCAGAGCTTTTTGGCCCACTATACTCTGATCTATTAACCCTTGCGGGATTAATAGGCGAGACCTAAAAATGGGAAGCTGGGAGCCGAGCAGGACAGGAGTGTTGGGGAGCAAAAGATGAACGATGGGGGTTAGGGAATAGAGCATGGGGTTGGGGGTGCTGTGAAATCTGGAGCAAAAAGTTGAGGAAGGGGGCATGGAGGGTGTGGAGGAAAGTGGGGGAAGGGTTTTCCAAGGAAAGACCAGAACTCCCGGGAGTGCTAAAATGCAATATATAAAAAAGGTGAATTTGCAGGAAGTGACCAGAATAAACAGTTTTTCAGCCCTGAAGAACCAGAGCAATGACTGCAAAATATATGTTGGCCGTACCTCGTGAGAGTCAGTTACACAATGAAATGATTATCTGTCTGGAATACCAAACATTAGATATTAAGGACATTTCAGTATAACTGTACATTGATAGAACTCAAAGTCTTAACCATAGATGGTTTTGTGAATTTGTGGCAAGAGATGTTTTATGAATATATATACACATTTTAACTCTCACGCTCCTCCTTATCAACAAAGGAATCTCTCGAACACTCCTGGTTGCTGCAAATTTTTATTAAAAGAGGCTCCTCCGGACGCTTTTCAGCTGTAGCCTTTCTCAAGGACCCGGGAGAAAGTCTACGGCCGAAATGTGTGGTGAGGAGGCATTTTCAATAAACAAAACTTGCAGCAACCAGGATTGTCCGAGAGAATCCTTAGCCGATAAGGAGAAGTGCATGAGTTAATGTGCTGTTCATAGGGAAGAGCAAATGGGTATTGGCATGCGGTCTTTAGCTAGGTCATACATCCAAAAAACATGTCTTAGCTTTGTTTGGTGGTCCCCAAAAGCAGCAGGCATGAAAAACTAAGGGAAAAGGCAAAAACGTTGATTGTGACTGGGGTGTGCTAGGTTTGTAGACGAAAGTAGAGAAAAACATCCAACAAAACATGAGGCATAAACACAGAGGGAGCAAGAGATGGACCTTTGGCATTAAACTATTGCCATTACATGACAAAAAATGTGCATTCTAAATTCTGACTGAGCCCTAAATAAACTGCCTCGTTCAATGTGCTACAACTACTGTAAATAACTAAGAAGTGCAACGTGAAAAGGCTATTCTTGCAACACTGCCAAGTTAAACCAAACAAAATGAGAACACATTATGGCGCACTAATTTGCAGTGGTAACTAGCAAGAACGAGACCGGGGTTTAACCGGATCTTATGCTCTCTTCCACGTCTTGTATTTGCCTTCAGGCACTCAGCCTTCTTTCGATGTCAAATTCCTATGTTAAACACTGTAGATGGCAAGCTTTATAAGTAGAGCTGGAGAGGTTAATAATCAATCACAACTCCTTCTATTGCTATTGCTATTACTCAATTGCAAACAACCGAGAGGAGGATGAGAAGATTATCCAGCCCCTAGAGACAATACTTGAGAGGGGTTAGGTAGACCAACGTCTTGGACAATTTGTTTGTAGTCTGTCCGTAGGTCGGATAGTAGCAACTTGACTGAACTGGCTTTTTCCGAATTTAATGCCACGTTGTGCTTCAAAATAAATACATTTGTTACACAATCTGAACTAGTTCACCCCCATCACATAAGAGCCTGCTCGCATGGAGAAATTAATTAAAAATAAAAATCAGCCATGTGTAGAGGCAGTCAGCTGTTGACTAACTGGCACTGAAGCAGCAGCGGGAATAGACAGGTGGCATGAGCTAATGTAAAAAACATACTGTCAAAAGCAATGCCTTGCGTGGTAGACCAGGTACTGAGTACCATAAATTTGACAAGTGCAGTTTACGTCATTGAGAGGAATGACACAGACATACTGCCACATATACTAGGAGAGGTGCATTCTGCTTGGCTCAACTCCTGCAAATATGTGCTAGCACCCAAGGATTGGCAGGAATACGGTATTAAACCAAATACTCCACCTTACAGCATGGACCCTCAAAACCTAGATGGCGTTGGACATGCCGGATGGACATATGCCATCGTGTTGCGAATGGAGCTAGGACAAATGTACAGGTCATAAATATCAACTGTCAGATTTTATATTTTCAGTCCATGACAAGAGGTTGTAGAAGTTTACAAAACCTTTATTTATCTTTAAAGGATTAGTATGGTTGTTGTTGTCTTGATTTCAGTTAATCCACATTACAGAATTGCCGAAGAAATGACTGATTAGTAACAGCAGAAATCAAAAATAGTATCCGTTAAAATAAATCAGTGATAGTGAAATGATCGTTGGAGTACACTGATCACGAAGAATCAGTATAAAGAAGGGCAAAGTCACTGTTAGCAGTAGCTTCCAGCAACAAGGACAGAGGTCCGTGGAAGTAAATGATGAGTGTATCGATCTGAAAGGAATCTAAATCAGGATTAGAAAAAGAAGAATCTCCCCTCTCTAGCTTGGAACACTTCATTATAATACAAAATGCACAATAATATTGAAAATTAGTAGTTGTATAACGCGTTGTATGTCGGAACAACAAGTTCCTATAAAATGACTTGCTTAACAACAGTCTCTACAATGACTGCGTCTTAACCACGAATTGCTTTACCATGGCATTCCTTTACCAATTTTTCTTGTGAAGGCATACATAGTAAACAGCTATCCGTGGCTAAGCCCACTAACCCCTCCCTCGCCACCTGAGCCCTAAATACACCCCCATGCTCCTAAAAACTTCCCTAAAACCCACCACACTCCCTAAAAACTACCACCAACCCCCCCACCACCTAAAAACTACCCCAATCCCTTCCTACCCTCTAAAAACTACCCGAACCTCCCACCCCTTAAAAACTACCACAAACCCCAACCCTCTCAAAACTATCCCAAACCACCTCAGCCCCTAAAAACTAACCCGCATCCTTCCAAGCCCCATAAAACTTCCCCAAACCCCCACCTCCTAAAAATAACCCCGAACCCCCACCTCCTTAAAACTAGCCCGAACCCCTCTTACCTGTACTAATCTCTTACCGAAGCTCCTCTCTGAACGCACATCCAGAACACTAGACCGACTCCGCCTTAACCACACACATGCGTGGTTAAGGCAAAGTCATTATTCATGTATGTCGTTCGGCTTGCGGGATTCCAGAACTCATGGCTCCGGCCTCGTTGTTCCGGATGTTCCCCGTATAATGCCCTCAACAAGCTGATTTGATGGGGACATGACATATGCTGCTTCTCCTCCTGATTCCTACGGTAAACATTCACGCTGGTATATAGCAAATTCAATATTGCAAATGTTGTAACATGGAAGAAAGTTCTTATCTAATCACGGTGTTCAATGTCCCATTGTGAAATCAAAGGGCTAAACAACTGCAATGAAACTAAACTTTCGACACTGTACTGGTTAGCATATATAAAATATATCTAAATTATTCTTCATTCTACCAGTTTATTCATTATGAATCCACAACAAGGTTCGTTGTTAAATATTGTGATCTAATATGATGGAGCAAAGGAACATAATCTTGAAGTCAGCACATTCTTTAGCAAGATGCTGGTGCTAGGAAAATAATGTAAATAAATGTATTTAAACTGATCAAGAGTCAAAAGAAAAATGGTTTGGGCCTAGTAACATACGCACACTGAGAATGACAGCCCACTACATTTTTTTTCTCCTTCACATTAACTCTTCCTACAGCTTTAAAGCAAGCACCTTTCCTTATGCGTTATTTCCTCTATGCAAAATCATTTTCTGCAAAGGTTTAAATGCATTCTGAAGTGAAATACTAATACAGTGGGCAAGTCGAATTTTGATTTTAAATTTATTTCCCACATATGTAATGTAGTGGCAGCAATTGTGGAATCTTAACTGGATGAGTAGACTTAACCTCCTCAAGTAAAGAATTTCCACCATGGACTGATCGTTTTAGACAAAGACTGACAAGCCCATAATGACTGCTGTGGTACTGAATGGCATCAAAGAAGACTTTCCCCAATAGTGTACTAAAAATTAGGCACTGCTTTCTTACTGTCTGCAAAGGAAGCAGTTGCACGGAAATACTGACTATCTGCATATGGTGGTGTTTTCTGTACTCGTAGAGTGGGTTGTACTGACAGTCCAGCTACAAAACAGAGAAAAAATAAATAGCACCGATAAGGCAGTCTTTGCTTTCAACAGTCTGAGCCAACTAAGTGCGTAGAGGTCTCCTATGTTTCGCTTTTGGGATCATTAAGTAGTTCCAAGGTGGTCTTAAAAAAATCAAATAGAAAATCAAACAGCTAAAGAGGGGCTAAAGCTATTCAATGATGAAAATGACTGTTTATGGATCCTCTTTGAATAGTAAGTCACTTCAATTGATACATTCTAATAAAATTCTTATTACCCTAGATTGCAAGATAATGACAGAAATCCAAGTAGTCCTTACTCGCAAGAGAAGTAAACTGAAAACGTACAAAAAAGTACAACCTCGCGTGGCTAGCAGCCGACAGGAATTGCCGCTGCCTAAGCGAGCTCCCATCTTCCTGTCACCAATAGTGCCTTTTTCTGTGCCATCCACTGCAACCTCTTACCTTCAGCTGTGCGGTCCCGTCCCTGGCCCCATAAACCCCCCCCCCCCCCCCCCCCCCCCCCCCGGACGCCTCGCGGCTAATGAAGGCTGCTTTTGTCCTAGCTGAGTGCCCGGGCGAAATGAACATGTCGGCCCCATGGTGATCGCAGACGTGTTGACAATCCGGGAGAGGTGGCGGAAGTCGGCTTCCAAGATATAGTAGTGCTGCGGAGTACTGGTGAGGGAGCCCCCTGCCGAGGGCGGCTACGGAGTCTGGTGAGGTCACAGCAGGAAACGTATGGCACGGGGCCTGGGCGCCCGAGGACCTACGCCAGTCCCCGGCTTCAAGGCCTGCTTGTGGGGAGGCATGGCCAAAGACCCGGCGGCCTGAATGAAGGAGCGCAAGTGATAACGCGGCAGGAGCCTGAAGGCAAGTGGGGCGCTGCCGTACCGCTGGGAGCTGCTGCGGCCGATCCGGAGCGCCTGCGGCGGAGCTCTGAGGTGCCCGGCGGCGACCTTTCGACACGTGACTTTGTGGAGGCGGCCCTGACTTTGGGGCGCCCTGGGGGAGAGTTAATTGGCAGGACGAATCCCCGGAGGCCGAGATCAGAGTGTTGTGGAGAGGTGTGGCTCACTGGTTAGAGGCGGCAGACCTGTAAGCAGAGAACGGCCCGGGACCAGGGTTCAATTCCCGACGCGGCAGGGTTGTGGACCAGGGGTCAACGGACTCGATAATTCTCGCCTCAGTTCCTACTCCAACCAGGGAACACACTCAGTAACTCTGGGCGTTAAGCTTGCCTCAACTCTACAACGGCCCCCCACAGACGCCGGGGATGCCTGGTTTCACCCTGGAGATACCCAGAAAGGGACCATCTCACAGGGAAAACCAGGACGGGTTCCCCAGCGGTCTACAGCGCCAGGACACTCTGGTAGAGTAACAGTGCGCTTTACAAGAATCCCACATGCACATTCTGTGGCTCCTGAAGTGCCCCGCGGGGCCCTGAGAAGTGGTGAAGCCGGTGGCCCGAGACAGGAGGGGTGGGGGGGTATTGTATAGTCTGCTTATCCTCGCCCCGGGTGTGCATGTGGGGAAGGATTCTAAAGATTGCCATCCCGAGTGGGGAACTTGCTGGCCGACCCCCTGTGCCTATTGATACACTGGTACTTGGCCCCTGACATATGGGAGCTGCCTTATTAGCCTTGCAACCGGGATACAGTTGCATGCCCTCAAATGGGAGGTCATTGGCGAGACTCCAAAAGTGCAAAGTGTGGTCCCCAGGCAAAGTGGAAACCTCCAACAATTGCAGGGGAAACGTGTGCCACCCCTCGGATAAGTGCCTGCACGGCGACAGTGGATCAACAATCGAAGTCTGGAGCTCCCGAGAAGACAGAGAAGGGGACAGGTGCCAAAAACTTGCGTCCTTCCAACCTGTTTGCGCCACTGGGCGGTGGCGACTCCCACAGCGGACGGCCTTTGGCGAGAGGGGAATGCAGGCATAGCATTGGAAGAAGTGTACACTGTATAGCCTCCTGCGACAGCCCTCGACTGGGGCAGGTATTGACTGCAATCTGACATTGTGATGGGAGGTAAGGGCCTCAGAAGTAACCCCCAGAAACCGCTTGAAGAAATTCGCATGGTCCAAGCCAGGAGACGAGGGTGACTCCCCAATACTGGATAAGGAAGGAGGCGCATTGGCACCCATACAGGACCAGGAGCCCACTCTACATGACATCATGGCGGCTATCAACGGGGTGCGCACATCAGTTGACTCAGTCAATGTAGATGTATCACTTCTCAGAGCAGACTTCCGCAAGATGGATGAGAAGGTCAAGGAACTCAAAATAGTCACCTGCGCCCTGCAGACGGACACATCTGAATTGCAATTCCAAATGCTTGAGATGCAGAAGAAGCAAGAGAGGACGTCACAGCAACTCGAGGACTACGAAGGCCGGGCCCGTCGCAACAGCATTCGCCTATTGGGGACTCCGGAGAAAACGGAGGGGCCAGCTGCGGACTTATATGTTGAAGAACTTATCACAAAACATCTCAAACCCAAGACCCTATCCAGCTATTTTTCTATCAAAAGAGCCCACAGGGTACCGGGGGTAGGATAAAACCAGGGGCGCCCCCGAGGCCCATCATTGCGCGAGTCTTCAACTATAGGGATAGAGACATCATCTTTCAGATGGCACGCTCCAATCCCCCCCTGAAGATTGACAACTACCAAGTGGCCTTTTTTCATGACTTTACTGCCAAGGTTCAGGCTCAACGGTGCAGTTATCAAGCTGTGAAAAGGTAATTAAGAGACAGAGGTCAAGTATGCGATGCGCTTTCCCGCTAGGTTGAGAGTCGAATCAGATGGCAAGTCCTGTTTTTTTGACTCCTCGGAGGCGGTCTGGGAATGGAGGGAAGGCTGGCGCACAGTGGGGGGTAGGAGGAGAGACCGTATGGGCAAACCAGCCCAGCGTTGAGACGCCCGAGTGGAAGAGGACCGCAACAACACAGTAGATAAGAACAGTCGACTCGAGGAACAAGACTGATGGACAGGGACGATAAATCTGATGTGCACACCATTGATGAAAAGTGCAAGTAGGGGGACCGGGGGGAGAGTGGGAGTTATACCCAAGGTTATGATATTGTCCGGCAAGCTGCTTCTAAAAAAGCTATGACATACTACGTTTCATTTTCAGCTATATGATCAGGAGGGAGTCCAATGAATCAATGTGGATGGCAAAGTTTCCAGTTATTGTGATGTGCATGAAAGGGAGGGGGGAAATCACTCTACACCGAGTAGTTCCAGAATCTTGGGGGGGGGGGGGGGGGGGGGGGGGATGAAGAGGAACACTCTGCCAAGTTTGGGGTGGGTAGTTTTGAATCCACGGGCAAGGGGGCAGGAGGGGGAGGGGAGACAGGGGAGGGGGGCTGTTTTAAGGGTGTTTGGTTTATTGATGCGAAGATTGTTTTATTGATGTTAGGGAATGTACTGTTTGAAGGAACGCATAATATTGTGTTATTAGACTTAAAGCATTCCACGAGTACGAGGGATGAATTGACTACTGGACGACAATTGCTAAATGGTTGGGTTTATGTTTTCTCCCGTATAGCCATGATCCGTGGGGGGGAACGAAGGGTGACACACAGAGATGGGGAAGGATAGTGAGCGTTCTCTTGCGGTAATGTCCTGGAACGTGAATGGGTTGGGCGATGGAATCAAGAGGGGATTAGTGCAACAATACCTGAAGAGGCATTCGCCTGATGTTGTCTTATTACAAGAGACCCATTTTATGGGACAGAAATCCAAAGCCCTAACTAGATGGGGATTTAAACTCTTAGCGCATGCAGACTACACTACAGGCTCCCGGGGTACGGCCATATTAGTTAAAAAGGCCACTCCCCTTATTCTACACTAGACATGGGCAGACACGGCAGGCAGGTTTGCAGGGGGTGGAGGCCCAATGGGACGGAAAATACATCAATTTACTCTCGGTCTATCTGCCGCCCGCCCTGGGCAAGACAGCGCTGGAAGACCTGGGCAATAAGCTTATTGGACTCCGGGAGGGTGCACTGATAATGGGGGGGAGACTACATGACGCTGGATGATTCTGTTTATCGCCAGCCACCTAAGTCACAGGACAAATCTAGCGACCTTCTTGCTGGTTTTACACAGGCACTGGGTTTGTTGGACGTAGGCCAGTTGCTCCACCCCACCGACAAAATGTTTACCTTTTCCTCCAATGCACACCGCAGTTGGTCATGTATTGACTACTTCTTCACACATTTGTCCTCCATAGGTAACTTTGCCCAATATAAAGCCCTACCTAGAGGAATCTCGGATCACTCCCAAATCTTGACAGAATACACGCACTGGGAACGCCAGCCACGATAGTGATTAACCCATGGCTCCTACACATCCCAGACATTAGGGACGAACTCCGTACACAAACAGAGAACTACTTTGCTGAAAATGTGGACTCTGTTGACTCCTTGCGCACAATCTGGGAGGCATTCAAAGTGGTACTCAATGGGGTGGCTCGATTGTTGAGGACTGGTTATACCGTCAAAAAACAGGAGCTTCTGACTAAGGTGGAATCTGACATCCTTGAGCTGGAGAGGGAGCACTCGCTGGATCACTCACCTGACACCAGACATAGGCTTCTTTTGAAACAGGACAAATTCCGGATTAAAATTAGGGAACAGATGGTAGCCAAGCACCGCGCAATTCAGCACAGACTTTACGAACTCGAGGACAGGACAGGTAGGACACTGGCATGGCTAGAGAGGCGGGAACAGGGCTCTCGGTGAGTTTATAAACCGACGTCACAGGAGGGAGACATAGTAGTGTACCCCAAGGACATAGCGGAACAGTTCGCCGATCACTTTGAAAGGGTATACTCCCCTCCTACTCAATATACGGCAGAAGACTCTCGCCAGCTCCTTCAAGACAGTAATGTACCGAGCCTCTCAAGGCGGACAGGGAGATTCTGGAAGCAGATCTCGCGGCGGAAGAAAAATGTAAGGCCCTAGGACAACTCCAATCCAAAAAAGCGATGGGGCCTAATCAGGGATGTGGAATTCCTAAAGCCAGACGCCGAGGACATATTGTTTGGGTCAAGGGCAACAAGTTTTCATGTGTATTTTGTCCTTGGGTCAAGTAGGCCCAATACCCTGCAGCAGAAACCCTTTGGCTGCCAGTTTGAAGTACCACATTATGGATCAGGGAAGGGCACGGTCTGCAGTTTAGGTAATATTATTGTCCATATGCTAATGCTGTTCAAACTTGTATTAATGGTTCATTATTTGAGAGCCTTTATTATTAGGGTGAGAGCTCTAGATAATGTTGTAAGCTCTGACTGCATTACGGACAGTGGTTCCAGTATTAAAATGTGTACTTATGTGTTGAAAGTTGAGCAATATGAGGGTATTATAATGCTCCCAGAATGCGCTCTGATTTGATGCAAATATTTGCAGAAGCTTGAAAGCAAGATTGATGGAGGATTCTTTGCTTTCAAAATAAAATGTTCATAAAAAAATGAAAGCAGAAAAAAAACATTTCTCTAAACCACTTAGAAATTGTCGGTACAATTTATTTGCAGCATAATTTAGTAACGTGTTGATGCATGCTAGTATTTCCCAAAAGTATTCATATTGGAAAATCAGTGTAACCAGTTTCAATAAGATTATGGGGAAAATAAACGAGCATTGGCAAAGCCAGTAGGTTTGAAATTGGTGGTCAGCTTTTTAGTTTTGTCAATGTGTGACTTGTTTTGGCATGGTTTTTGTAAAATCTCACTGGTGTAGGAGCTGTCCGTCCCTCACCATCATAACAATCATTGTCAAAAGCAAAAGTTGTTTTTGGTCTAAAAAAACACACAGCCACAGTAGTTACTGGCACTGAACAAAACTACTTTGTGTGCCGATATGCTCCTTGTGAAAGAGCAGAATGCTGTCACTCAGTGAAGCCAGAGGATACAGTGAGAAAGACAGTATTTTAATAAACTCAAAAAGTCACGGTCAATGCCATACCAAATTAGGGGCCCAATTGTTGAAGAAAGTCTCTAAAGTGCACCCCTGGTATATGTCCTTGAATTAAGTGCAGCTATACAGCTTTCGTGAATTCCCAAGAGTTTACAGAAGTAGGACAAGAAATAATACTCCTAGAAAATATTTGGGAACTGCATTTTAGCATGAGCAAAAGTTGCATATGTAGATTTGCTCATGCAAAAATCTGAGTGTTTGCAGGTTCACTTTCCCTCCAACCACTTTTTTCCCCAACTCTGGAAGGCGGTTTACGTCTGCCGTTGTCAGGAGTAAACTGCCAACATTTCTCAGTATGAGAACAGGTTAGAAAGAGTTGTTGAAAACCCTTAAAATATCTAAGTTCGTAGGTTTGGACAGACTCAAAAGGGCATTCTAACCCTGGAACTATTGCTTACCACTTCATTTCAACTCTAGTATGTAGATCAGTGGAAAGGTGGCAACATAAGGGGATTGAGAGTATTAAAACACTACTATGGTATGAGCCCTGGCATAATCAGAGAGGCTATATCAGAGTTCTTATATAATGAGATTACTGCCATAATTTATCGCCGTAGTATATGGCACCAAAAGGACGAGGGGATTTTGTGACAGGACAAGTAGATTTCTGAAGTAACCTGCCCCATGGACAGGTAGATGTTTTATTAAATTCCACACCCCTGGGCCTAATGGCATCCCGGTGGAGTTTCTGAAGGCCACGACATCTTTGACGGTGCCACATCTGAAAGCCATGTATGAGGAAAGCTTAGAGAAGGGTCAGCTGCCGCTGGATCAGCGTATAGCTTCTATCGTAGTTATTCATAAACAGGGTAAACCGATGGACGACTGCGGCTCATATAGGCCTATTTCGTTGATTAATGTAGAAGCGAAGGTGCTAACCAAAATCCTGGCGACTAGATTGACGACAGTCATTGCATCGCTGGTCCACTCAGACCAGTCTGGTTTTATGCCAGGGCGGAGCACAACCCTCAACCTCCGTATAATACACAACGTAATGGCCCGGAGACAATATATTGAGGAAGACGCAGCTATATTGTCTCTCGACGCCTCTATGGCGTTTGACTCCATAGAATGGCCTTACTTATTTGAGGTGCTGCGGAGAGCTGGGTTGGGGCCCAAATATGTGGCCTGGGTGAGACTCCTTTATACTGGGGTACCTCGCCAGGTACAGGTTAATGGTTTTACTTAAAGTACGTTTGAACTCCGTAGGGGCACGAGACAGGGTTGCCCACTATCCCCACTAATCGTTGCCCTCATATTAGAAACGCTCGCGGCCTGGATATGGAGGATCGGGATGGTTCGTGGCATTCGCTGGGCAATCGACGTAGAAGACCGAATATCGCTTTATGCTGACAACATCCTGCTTTATTTGACACTTCCCTATAGATCGATCAGTGTGGTGTTGGATATATTCACAAACTTCTGTAAATATTCGGGATACACTATTAACTGGAGTAAATCAGTTCTGTTTATGCTGAAAGGGGGCATGCCGCGCCTCCCATCACAGTGTGCGATAAAGGTTGTAACAAAAGGATTTCGATACCTAGGGATTTTTATCACCCCAGACCCGGCCTGCTTCTATGATTCGAACTTGGCCCTGCCTCTGGCCAGACTGCAGGCAGATGTGAAACATTGGAGAACTCTACCCTTGACACTGGTGGGGAGGGCGGCACTTTTCTGAGCTTCCTTTATGTCTTACATAACTGTACTCACAGGGTCCCAGACTCTTACTTTAGAGCTATAGCGAGCGAGATAAACACGCTGGTATGGGACGGTAAGGCCCCCAGAATAGCACGGCAAAAATTTATTAAAAGCTGGTACGATGGAGGCATAGCTCTCCCAGACCTGCAGAGATACTACTGGGCGGCGCAACTGGTGACTGTCAATCACTGGATATATCATCCCCCGGATGACCCAGCATACGCCCTCGACAGGTACCAAACTGACCGCTCAGGATATTTGGGAGCTTTATATACCACTGAGAGGAAAAACAAGGGGAAAGTTCTTCGGACCGACCAAACATACACTAGAAATTTGGTGTCTGGTTACTTCTCGACTGGCATGGGCGGGCACACTCTTGTTGGCCACACCACTATGGTTTGCCCAAGGGCTGGGTAGACTAGGCTACCAGCCTGGATTCGACAAATGTAGGAGATTTAGGACTATCAAAAGTAGGATATTTGGTTAAAAAGCGGGCAATACTGACTTTCGCTGAACTCCAGACAAAATATTGGATGGCACAGGGAGAACTATACAGATACCTCCAGATCAGACACGCGTTGCAGGCAGCTTTTCCGTCTTTTACAGACATACCGGAATCGTCGCCCCATGAAAATCGCTTGCTTGATGGGCCTCTCAAGTCAAAGGCGATATCCCTAACTTACAGGAAGCTGAGTAACAACCTCCCAGACGCCTTCCCGAAGCTCAGTGAGCCGTGGCAGGATGACGTAGGCCCTATAGAGGATGACGATTGGCAATCGGCCCTGAGTTCCCCGCGTGAAGCTGCTATAACCCAGAGGTTTCCCCTTATTCAACTGAGAATACTCCATTGATCATATATGACAGGGACAGTCCTGGCCAGGATAGGTTTCAGACCTGATGACAAATGTGTGAGGGGATGTGGGCAACAGGCCACATTTTACCATACACCATGGTCCTGCCCCAAGGTATGGCCACTTTGGGAGGAAGCCACGAATCATATGCACACAGCCCTGGGGAAAGCTATTACACTCACACCACAGCTCGGGATATTGAACATATGGGAAGCTACAGATCAAACAGACGTTGAGAGGCAGTTTGCAACGCTGGGTTACTCGCTGGTTAAGAGAGATGTGGCTAGGCGCTAGGGGGTCATGCGCCCACCTCATGCGACACTGTGGGCCAAAGAAATGGATAAATTTATGCTGGCAGTGACTGAGGTCTAGAAGGCTCGAGAATGCCCAAAGAAGTGGGATAAGAAATGGTCACACTGGAATGCATACAGGGGAGATGTGTGTGTGTCGCCCACAACTGAAATGGAAATGTGAAGGCAGGAGAGACTGGTAGGGGATATGTGATGAACATTTCTTGCTAAATGCTTTAATCGTACTATCATATTGAAAATATGCAAAGTATTGACCAATCAAGTGCTGTATTATTGTGATTTTACTCAATAAACAAAGTTTAAAAAATAAACAAAGTACAACCTCCATTTCAATGGTGCTGCAAGCAACTGTGATGTGTTGGCATGTGTTTTAATTTATTTATTATGCAAAACTTATAGCACACAAGTACTCGACGCAAGAAGGCAAAAGTAAGAGGAATATGAAGAGAGCGCACAGCAAACTCAGAAGTGATAAAGGCAAAAGAAGACAGAACTATGATAAAAGCAAATGCTGGAATGGAGTCCCCGTTACAGGTAACAGTGTGTTAAGAGGCCGCGACACTAGCAGCTCATGGATATTCGAAAGGCTTATGCAGAGGAGGGGCTCTTTGTCACAGAGAACACCACCACATTCGCTGAGCTCAAATATCTTAACAGATCTCAGAGAAAGTGAGGAACCTAGGAAAAAAATCTTCAAAAAGCCCAGGATAAGTAGAAGCAGCCATTTTTAGGTCGAGCATTCAAGACCTCTTATATATACTTTAGTATACACTTATATGTGTATGTATTTTGTGGGCTCTGAAGAGCAGCTTCCACTTAGGGACTTTTTTTATGTTCAACTGCCTCCATTTAACTGTCTTGACAGAAAACGACCAGTAGAGGTCAGTAAAATAAAAATACCAGAATTGCTTTCTGCTGAGGGACTTTTTTACATTTTTCTGCCAACTACCTCTATTTAACTTTCATGCTAGAAAACGACCTGCAGAGGTCAGTAAAATACCAGAATCACTTTAGCATTCTCTAGATTCCAGTCCATAGAAATTGTCTTCCACTAGCACCCGTAGACAATATTTTTTTCAAATCTTGTATTTTCAGTGATAAGACCACCAAAGGCCCTGATTTCATATTAAAAACAGAGCTTTGGACTATACCATTTCCCGCTGAAATGCAATGTTTCTCTCCATGTGTTCCCATACGTATCCTGCAGTTTGGTGCTTACTTTCCCTCCATGTTAAAGAACAGTAAATGTTGCAGGACCCAGGCTAATGTGCTGCATGGCTAAATACATATAAGGTCCCAAAGGTGAGACCGATTGCATTGCAAACACATTCAGGAAGAACCGTGCTATCGACCAGGTCTGTTAAAGTGAGTTGCACCGAACTGGAACACCAGTAGCCCATTGTTCGGCTTCAGAGGGAAATCTTTCTGACGTTTAGAATGAAACTCTGCACACTTGTAAAGGACATTGATGATTGAAGCCTGTAGATAGAGTCCTTTTTCCAGTTATTAAAATGTGAAATCTTGTTCATTTGACTTTCGTATAGGCAGCCCAAGAATAGATGGTATCTCAAAATGGCATATGTCATTTTACCTAACACTCCATATCCAGGATGACTGTGGGAATATTTAACACCACCTCTGCCCCTCCTAGTGAATAGGAGCAATATTATCAAATGGCAGTGGGTAGGGAAGAGGAACAAATCGAAATCCGAAAAGAATGTACTGAGATAAAAGGACAAACAGTCAAGTTTCTTCCCAACCCCACAGGAAACTGGTCAGCAGCCTTCAAGCAGTCAGTAATGAGGATGTTCGAGTCTGATCTCGTAATAGTCTCCGCCTCTTAATGTCTAAGGCTGCTGCCACCCAAAACAGAACACCAAGTCGTAGGGGTTTTGTGTGTGTGTGTGTAGGAGCGGGGAGCCTCTTAGAAGAAAACTTATAAGACTATCCCCTCATGCATCACTCAAAGCTTAACATGTATTTATCAGACAGACGATGTGTGTCCTACTGCAAAACCGCTCAACAATTAGGAGCTCGGTCTCACAAATGAGGAGCAGTCTAAAAGAAAACATTCTGAATGCTGCACAATCCCGGATATAGTTGAATTAACCTCGGAGTTTCAGGCTATATTGTTAGTTAGGAAATATAAGTATGAACTATTGTTGAAGGCAGCATAAATAGTATGGCATACTGTGTTGAAGAATTTCAGTAAACATTATCCAAAGAATACAACTCTTCGCCCTTTTGAGACGAGTCCTTTATCGTGATTTTACTCTAAAGTTAGTGCTGCAGAAACTCCAGTCACACAGGCTCCGCGAACACACCCTACTTCACACCCCTGCTTCACCAAGAGACCGAACTATGAATGCTATCTCCTGCACCAAACCCTAGCTCTGCAGCGCGCCGGGAGCAGGCTCATCCACTGATTGGAGATACGCTCCTGTGAGGCGAATCCCAAATTGCATTATCAAGCACCAGGAGTTCAGCCCATCCAAATTTAGGGCAGCCCGTACTAAGCAGGCCAGTAATGTGGCATCAGGCTTTAATACCAGCCAGAAATATACAGACTAGCTGAAAAGTAACCTGGGTGCACAGTCTCAGTTGCAGTCTTAAATACTTTTCAAGGACAAACAAGCATTTATATACACGTAGGCCTGCTTCCTCGGATCCATTTCTTAAACAAAGATGGGTATTTTTCTCTAAACAACGGTATGCGATTAGAAAGGTCTTAATTTCTTTATTACTAGTATCCAAAGCTTTCGATGAAAATGGTTATTCTGCCGCTGAATGCAAAATGAAAATACTAGATATTTTCGGTTTCTGTATTTTTATTAGACAAGGTGGCAACACAAGTGTGGGAAGAATTACATTCAGTGACCAAAAACAGTTTTAGGTCTTGGCTTCATAGCAGCCTGCAGCCCATGAGCTCTGATTTAATTATCAAATAAAGGGAATGGGAGGGGCCCAGTCATTTGCATTACACTTGATTAGCACCTATGACTGCAATTGCAAACAATTCAGACAAAATAAGGAAATTTGTAATAATACGTGGCGTAATACGTGGCTTCATGCGTTATAAGAAATATTAACACGAAACAATGTTGCTATGTGAAATAGGGCTAACCCTTCTCAATCTGCACTGGTCCTCATTTTTAACTGGAAAATCCATAGCAACATCCAGGCAAAAACAGACATCCCCATGAGACGGCAGGGAATATTACTGTAAGCCAACAGCTTCCCCTAATTTTTTTTTACAAATCTCTCAGATCAAGGAAGAGGAGTGTAATTTCAAGTCGTATCATTAACTTTTTGGGCTACGCCCATCTACTTTCAATGGATCTTTCTACTGCCTTGAAGGCTTACCAATAAAAGATTCTCTGCCCCCCCAGCCCCCACGCCACCCCCCCACCCCCCCCCGGTGAGGAACAGAGTCCCAGCTATGTACTACAATCTGAGAGCTGTATAATAAAGGGAAGCGGTTTCAAAAACACTGGATTTGCAGCAATTCTGTGGTAAATTAGATGGCCTGAAAAGGTGACTGGTTTCCAGGATGTTCTGCAGGCTTCAACTTCAGATACAGCCATTCTTAAAGAGCACAACAACAGGAATTAAAAATGAGGGGGGGCTGCAACTAATTGCATTTATTATGCATTCCTTAGCCAAGTGATTTATTTATTTATTTTAAAATTTTATAGAGCGCGAACAAGACCCAAGAGGGTATCAGAGCGCTGTACAGCGTTGTAGTAGCAATTATACAGAACATAAGGAAGGTATTACATTAGTATCGTTGGTGCAATTTAGCGCTACTATAAAAAAAACATCTAACAATCAACAGTTGATGCAGTTAAAGGGGCTGTCTAGGATTAGAACAAAAAGAAGGGAAAAATATGCCATAGAACTTCAGTGAGAAATATTTCAAGATTTTGGTTATTAACAGAGCGCACTAACATGATCATCTTGCTAACGTTCGTTAATTAGTAGCCTTTTAACCAGTTTTTTTAAAGGAAGTAGTGGAAGGATTTGATCTGATCTCTGTGGCAAGGAGTTCTAAATTCTTGGAGCAAGACCGGATTTGATTTACATAGTCGGCTATTATTGTGCTCCGAATCCACAACATCAGGGCTTGTGGCAAAATGCTCTGCTGCACAATGGTGACATTACAGGTCCTTGCCCAAAGGATAGATCAATTTAATCCAGGTCAGCAGTCTACACTCTGATGAAAAAGAAATAAACAAGGTTCCTCGTTCATCCTGTACCCAGTTCAGGACTGAATCCACACAAATCCTCTTTCCTATGTTTGCAATGACCCACAGCAACACCTGCCCCAATATATTTTTGTTGGTGTCTCCGACTCAATGTTATGTTTGGCAGTCATAGTATGTCGTGCTGTTTGTCTGAGACTGTGGTGCAGTAGTTGCAGCCTGCAGCATCTTCCTTGCACTCTGTGCTAATTAATATTTGTTGCACTGGTGCTGCAGATGTGTTTTATTTTTCTGCATGTTGCAGTCCTGTGGCGTGAAGGCGGAGGTGGTGTGCGTGTGTATGTGTGTGATCTATGCCCACATCTACTTGATGCTATTACCAGCGCTTGTGCCCTGCTGCGCCTGTGCTTATACATGAGGCGTGCCCATATGCAAAGAAAAAAAATGTCACTCTCCCCAATACACTACCCTTTCTCACCCTATACCGCTCTCAATATATCCTCTACCTCAACTCCAACTCATCCCGAACCTACCTTCTCCAAAATAACCCTTTCTAAACTCTTCCCTCCTCAGCTTACCCCATCCTCATTTTACAACTATGATCTCCCAAACAACTCTTTCTAAATTCTTCCCTCATGTATCCACCCTTGCTCTCATTCCAAACCTCTTTTTACTACTATGATCTCCTTAATCCCTTTGTAGAGACTCTTCCCTCCTCCATCTTTTTTACTCATCCCAAACCTAATCTTACTACTTTGATCTCCCAAACAACATTCTAGACCAGTGTTTCCCAAACTGTGGTCCGCGGACCCCCAGGGGTCCGTGACACATTCCCAGGGGGTCCTCAGGCAGTAATTTTAAAAAGCACAACTAAGTTCCTTGTAGAATTTGCAGGTTTCCAGCAACAATAAAAGTGTCAAGATAACATCAGTGATTAATGAACCTGCTGAAAAGAGATGAGAGTTTTGTCAAGTGGCAGCTTTGACTTATCTAATGTAGCACAGAGGGTTAAAATGCCTGCTGCAAAGAACGTGTACCATGCATTTTAAAAAACTGTTTTTTATGTGCATAGGTTAGTGGGTTACTGCTTTTGTCACAGAGATTCTTTTGTTACTGTGCAGTTCATAAATGAAGATCGTAAACTAGCACAGGGACCTACAAAATGTCATCAAAGAGCTGCTTGCAAACTGCATGGTACAAGTTAGAAACATATGTATTTTTCAAGTCTTTCATTATCTGATGCTGCTAGAAAGGTTTATTTTGGTGGAAATACATTTTTATTGTTAAAGTCAATGCTAACCACTGTGTTATGTTCTGAATCCTGAGTTTGAGCTTCTCCAGACCAAGCACTCTTTAAAAATGCCTACCAGTATGAATGATATGTGAATCCTACACCTTATAGTCGCATTTGCCTTATGTAACATTTTCTATAAACTGATTTACACGTATGAATCATTGTTTCTATGGGGCAGATTTACAAGGAAAGTGACTCAGTATGTGCCGCAAGCCATTCGGCTGCGCCGCACTGAGTCACTTTCAAAGCACAGGGATGCAACATATTTACAACAATATGTTGCATCTCTGTGCTTCCCTCTGCGCTGGCGCACAAACTGCTGCCATGCGCCTGCACAGGCACATTTACCCATGGTTGTAGGATTCCTGCGTCGTGGGGAGATTGTTTATATGCAGAAAGGGTTCCCTTCCTGCACATAAACAATCAGAAATTGCGTTTTTCAACTTCTAAGTGTGCTGCATTAGCACACATAGAATCTGCAAAACGTCATTGTTTTACTGATTGTGTATGTGCAGGAAGGGACACATTCCTGTGCATAAACAATCACCAGAGGTGATATCCTCTTTCTATGCGTGCTGCAGAATGCAACACGCATTGAAAGAGGACAAAAAACGAGTAGAAATGAATACATTTCTTATTGTTGCGCCTCCCTACGCCTTCCCTGGGGCGGCAGAGCATTCAGACGCATTTTAAGATTCACGATTTCTAGTAAATCTGGAAATGTGTCTGGTTTCATGGCTGCTGCGTAGGGACACTAACAGCAACACCCATGGATCACCCCTTTCACGCAAAGTGCTGTGTGCAAATGGGCCATATTTACAAGACAAGGAAAAGTCATGCACAGTGGCTTTTCCTGCCTTGGAAATATGGGGCACTAAAATGCACCACCGGTGCGTCACTTTTTGTGACGCACCCGTGGCGCAAGGGGCTTGTAAACCTGCCCCTATATGTGTGTGATGTAAAGTGCCTTCAATGGTATGAGAGATGCTATAAAACAAATGAAATACATGTGAAATAGGTACTATGGAGAGATGAGTCACTGTTGGAGGGTGATAATAAGGAAATCATTGAAGAACCCCAACAAAGATTGTCGTACCCTAGTGCATAGTAAGGCCATCATTTACTATTCTTTAAAAGCTGATACAATTCAATATGTAATGATACATTTGTTGCAGAATGCACTATTGTTTCTTACATTTTCTTGGGGGGAGAGCATCCCAAAGCCCCCTTTGTAGTGGTCAGGCTCACTCACTGCACTTGGGGTGCACTGTATGGGGACTGGCCTGAAAACATTTGCCAGTGCTTCTTTGGGTTTCCAGTCCGGCCCTGGCAGGAGCCTTGTACTTCACAATAAAACCAATCATTTAAAAGTTAGTCACAGAGATGCAGCACTAATCTTCCTGTTTTTTGCAAATTCTTTCAACATAAAATACTAAAATCCTTAGTAATTTGAGTATTTATTTTGTGTGCACATGTGTGTTTATTGTTTTCGAATTACTGTTTGAATGTTTGAAATTTAAATCATAAAAATTTCTTGGGGGTCCCCGGCTTCCAGTGGTGACACAATGGGGGTCCTCAGGAGTCAAAAGTTTAGGAACCACTGTTCTAGACTCTTCAATCCAACTAACAGACTCGCAAATCCACCGCTCATATTTCCCTATACTAATTCACCATCTTAACTGAAACGAGAAAATAATGACTTTGTCACTACAACATGATGGCCTAAGAGGCCAAAAAAAACAAAAAAGTTGGCAGCAAGCTAAGTGTAACTCAAAGTGAAGCAAAGGAGAAAAGAAAAAAGTAAGGAGGAGCAAAGAGCAAGCAGCACAAAGAAGGGTAAAGGGAGGGACCGAAGCACAAACAAAATAGATAACGATGAAACTGGCCAGAGATGGGGGCGTGAACTAGAGCAGAGAAAAAGGTTAACATTCCAATGCAGGGACAGACCTTTAATACCATACCAAGCAATCACAGACTGCACCAACCACATTCCTTTGTGCTTGCGATGCAAAGTAAACACCAGTCACAATGAAGCAAATGACATGACAGGCCACAGACCGTACGGGAACTTACAATAAAGCTGAGGCTAGATCTGCCAGCAAGGAAGGAACACTGGACAATGCCAAAGAGAAAGACAAGAAAGAGAAGAAATTAATAGAGTGCTCGTAAATGTAAAATACATTTTCTTAGCAAGAAATCCATCAGGGCACGGTCAACTCAAAATTCCATTCGTCCTAGGTTGGTAAACGGAGTACAACTATATTGTGTAGCAACGGTTATTGGTGGCAACAAATAAGTAATCGGTGCTATAGAAAATAGTAATCAGTGCTATAGAAAAACACACGTTTGTGATATTAGTGAAGGTGTAAAAAGAAATTGCAGAAAAACGTTTCATTGGTGCCAAATACCAAGCTTTGCATCGGCTGTCAAAATCCTAATCTTAGCATTTTACAGAAATTATTTGGAATTTGCGAGTTTGCACAAGAGTTGGGTCTTAATAGATGTACCGCATCAGTGAGTCAACAGTGGTCAAGTGCATGCACTTATGCACAACGTTCTTTTTATGGGCCAGCTGTTTCTATTTAAAATTTGAAATATTCTCAAGGCTGTTGTAAACAAAGTACTTCATGGAATCCCCAAAAGCACATGGCAGCAAGCTAATACAAGCAGACAGTGTGGGGTCCAGGTTAGCAGAAGAAACTTTCTGGCAAAAGGTTATGGAAAGGGCCCTTCACACCACCTCAGAGGATCTAGGCCTGCTTCCTGGGCACTAAAGAAGATCCATTAGACAAATGCCTAGAAACAGATAAGCACTGCCAAAGCCAATAGGCCTCGTCTTTAAAATGCGTTAGCCAACCCTTTGGGTTTGCTAGCTTGTTAACAATGCTGATCATCATCATAGACAACGAAAGTGAAAAAAATGGCTGGCCTGATTGATGAAGTGTATGCATCACCACACACGTATATGTAGCCATTGTGATGCTATAGCATACTTACTTTTTTTTACTTTATTGCTTACCCCTCGATCATAATTTCTGCATGCACTTTCATCACCATGAATGTGCATATATGCCTTATGCTGCACCAACTCCCTCTCAAAATTGTTACTGTGAATTTACCATTCAAAGATGGTTAACGCCAATCTTGGACAGATAAATAAATAAAATTAAAAAAGTAGGTCCCAGAAAGTCCTTCTTCAAGACAGGAGCAGCCTGCTAGCAAATAAAAGCTGATGGGCCCTCACAAAAAACACAAAAAACCCTAATAATAATAAATCTGAAATAAAATAAGAGAACACGAGTAAGATGCAGGGGAGCAACTGAAGAGACTGAGCATGATAATGCAAGTCAACTCTGCCAAGCGGCAGTGTGCAATAAGGGGCAGGGGTTCAAAAAAAGAAGTAAGAGGTAGATAACATTTCGGAGAAGTGATGGACAAGCTCGGGGCATGGGAGCAACAGAGAACGGTGGGGATAGAAGTAGCAAGGCAGCACACGGGGAATACAGCAGTAGCTTGACCTCTGTTCCTGCCCTGGCTGTATGCAGTTCTTTCCAAGCTCTTCAAGTGATGCTCGGTTGCTCATCGCCTCTAACTTTTCAGCTATCATGAAAACTGCATTTTGAAGGGAGAGCAGGGTTTTGTTCATTGCCTTAAATTTAGGTGGATTTGTCTCCTCACAGGTGACTCAGATTCTATTAATTCAGCTAGAGACCAAGGTATTGTTGTAGTTTTTAATTGTTGCTTATGACGTTAAAGAATTTTGAGTTCCACATTTAACAGGAAGATACTTCTTTAAGTAAAGGAAAAACACTTATGAAATTGATTAGGATGTAAGATGCACAACGGTGAGTTGCCATATTGTTTGAAATGACCAATGCTGAGCCGACAGAAGCAACTTTACATTCCAGAAGGAAGTGGAAGTTGGATTTATGGGTAGAGATTACCGAGCAGTGCCAGAAAAGCAGCTACAACCATGCAAAAATTGAGCTCCGCAAACCACAGGCACGAGCTATTGCACTTTAAATATCAATACCCTATGTATTGCTCTTCAGCAACCTTACATAGGTTTGATCTTACACGTAATCCCAAATGCTATAGATGTTGGGCCTCCCAAGCCAATTTTTCTTTTTACTTGTAAGACACTGTCCACTAATATGGGATTGCTGAAGGCTGTAATTAGAGTGCTATATCAATTAACAAAACAGGCCACTCAGGAATCACTGGACGCCCTGTTGGGAAGTTTGGAACATTTCAGCCTGGACTAGACAGCTGCTATAATGCTGCTATTAGCTAAACAACTAGTGGCGCTCCATTGGTTGCTTACTTCATAGCCCAGTCGCAACATGGCTACTAAAACAGACTAGATGCCGAATTAGAGGACTATGCCTCTGCAACATTTTACGGCTAGACCAGGTAACATATGGGGACCACCCAAGGACTACCTCAACAAATTGGAATAAAGTGATTGAGGGACGACCATGGTGGAAGAGTGATGCTGGATAGGGCAATCTATGGGGTGTATGAGATACAGAGAGGCATATGGATGCTGCCCTCGGCCTTTTCCCGGTCGGTTATCTTATGTTGGCAAGCAAGGAGCTTGTTGGTTGCGATGTGACACCCTGCAGAGCACCATGGACAGGTTTACATACTTGCCCAGTAACGATATATATAAATATCTCATACCATTGATGTAACTGCAGTACATGATTTTGCTGTCATTAGAAAACATTTTTAAATAAATAAAATAAGTTAAAAACACACACACACACACACACACACACACACACACTTGCGCACGTGCCCACACATAAAAATTAAGTATCCAAAATAAAGTTTGTAAAACCGTGGAAAATAGAATTTGCTTCTTAACAATTTATCACATTATTCTATTAAGAATCCTGTTAATTTGAGTTACGAAATGTTAATGTGACTGGTTTTTTAACCCTTCCTAAGTCCTTAAAGTCATCAACTTTCCTAGTAAGGACTCTAGCAGATCTTTAAGTACAAGCACACGTTTGTGACTGGTGATTTACAAGACCTCAGTCAAGAGGAGGCGAATCTTGTGAGGAAGACATGATTTCATTAAGTTCTGCACAACCTGAAGTACTGCACACCCTTTCTCTAGCTATGGATTCTCATCCACGGTTCATTTTGAAGTGGTTACTGCTGTGCTTGCAACATGTTCCTTTGCTTATTTATTTTTGTTTGATTTAAGAGGTCTGTCCCACAGCATGCCTTCTTGTTGGTATCACTTTTAAAATAATGATTTGTTGTTCAGAAGTGTAAGCACATTTTTACATGAGAAAGGCAGCACTACAATTGTATTCATCCTCAATTCTGAAGGGTGCAGAGATTTTTGTGTCTGCTAAATCATCCTCATTTTCCTTATTCTGTTTCTTGTGAAGATCACGTCAAACCTTTGACTTACATGGACACTGGTTATGATGTATTACCCCCATACTGCAGAAGAGTCAGAAATGAATCAGGTGTTCATATAGTCCACTGGACCTGTGGTGCCATTGCTACCAGATTCACTCATTCCTCTTCCGTCAGAGCACATTGCACAAGGGCAGTCTCTCAGTCTGTCTTTCTAAATTCACACACATAAGGACATTACGTTGTGACATCTCATACTATCCGTGCTTTCTGCAAGCACTGATACGCGTTCCTGTTCCGCAGCAGAAGTTCGTCTTTTCAAAATACTTCTCCAATAATTTGGCTGTAAGGAGGGTCTAAGGGGGTTAGTTTACCGACCCCGACACCTCAAAACCCCTATTCAAATGTAACAACAAAAGAAGAGATGTTCGGTCAAAATAGATGTGTGTGCTGTACTAGAAACTAAAGAAAAAGTGGGATCATATAGCAACCACAAGAAATAACACAGGGCTGAGAAACTCCCATCAGCCCACCCTTATGGCGGAATATCATCATGTGGGATACAGATAGTAAATCCAGACCTCGCCCAACCCATCAGTCGATGGTGCAGAGATGGATTTCTGAGGCGGAACTCTGGCCACAGTGTTGTTCAAATGGTGCTGATGATGTGCAGTGCTGAGAGGATGTGTGTGAAATTCTAAAATTGGCTACTACGGCAAAAAGTCAAGTTTAATAAGGATTGTCCTAGTGTCAAAATTAAAATAACGCCTGATAGTCTGAAAATATAACTATATTCTGGCGCTGTGTTATAGTTATATTTTCAGACTATCAGGCGTTATTTAAATTTTGACACTAGGACAATCCTTATTAAACTTGACTTTTTGCCCTAGAAGCCAACTTTAGAATTTCACACACATCCTACAGCACTGCACATCATCAGCACCATTTGAACAACACTGTGGCCAGAGTTCCACCTCAGAAATCCATCTCTGCACCATCGACTGATGGGTTGGGCGAGGTCTGGATTTACTATCTGTATCCCACATGATGATATTCCGCCATAAGGGTGGGCTGATGGGAGTTTCTCAGCTCTGTTTTATTTCTTGTGGTTGCTATATGATCCCACTTTTTCTTTAGTTTCTAGTATAATGGTTTGCCTTGAAATGCCAGGTAAAACGGTCCTCCTCGAAGTAGGACAGGTTTGTAGAGGTGTTACAAGCTATGCTTCAGTACTGCGTGACTAAAAGTATTACCTGAATTGTTAAAGGACGTGCATAGGTCTCCTTTAACTAACAGTAGTACAGTTAAACCAGCTTCCTTGTTTTCCTACTTTTTCTAGTCAAGAGTCAAGGTATCTCAGCTTTGCTTTTAAATCTCAAATTATCTCAGCTACACAGAAGATGGCAACTTATGGATTTCTTCAAGTAAACCAACTTCCTGGTTTGCATTTTAAACTAGATGTACAGAGCTTCTTTGTATCCAGCATTTTGTTCCATATCGTTTTTCTTGGTTTCGTATAACAACAAGAAACCTATTCAGCACACAGCAAGGTAATCTTTTCAACTCCAGAACCCATTCACACAAACATAGTCAGAAAATAACATGTTATTTCTATCAGGTCTCGGTGTCTAGAAGGACACAACAATCATTAGCTGAAATTTGTGCCTCACCACTCACAGCTTATTTCTTCCAATAGTTTTAGTCTTCCTCAAAAGTGGCCTCTAAGCTAATGTTTAAGTTCAGCACATTGCTGTCACTGTAAGTTGGGAGTACAATGGTCTGCTAGAGATGCTTGTAAGCAGGCAAAGATTTTAAAATGTATTCTTAATCTAAAAAAACAAGTGTGCCCAGTGAATTTTGTAATCTTTTCATATCAAGTAACCATTATCAGAGTGCACATTTCCAGTAAGGCAGTGCAGTTGGTTGATTGGGTTCTTTTTATCAATCACTCCGTATTATTTTCTGATGGGAGAATACGTTGATTCACACAGAACAAAACAGGTTTATGAAGGAGTTGGTTAACATGGTTTTCGGCTTGATCCCAAACCCTAGCCTCATTTTCAGAAAGAGAATGTGCCCATTCACGTGTATTAAAGAGCATGAACTGTCAACTAGTGGATCAGAAACCGTATACATCTTAAGTTGCTAAAATGTTCAGTATTTAAGATCGTTAATGTCCAATGCAGAGCAGTCCGATATTTTCACAAAGCTATCCAAAGGTAAATGTTCAGAATGTGCTTCAAAGGACATCTTGACGCTTGAACAAGTAATATATATCCTCTGTGTGGATGAACTGGTAGTCTTTAGGACTTCAAAAAATGCATTAAATCAGCCACAACCAAAAGAAATGTCCTGGCAGACACAGATGGACTAATGATTTAATTCAATTTGACCTTCCACGCTGCTCATAAAAATAATTAAAACGCTTATTGCGGTTTAAAAAAAACCCTGGTTTAGCCACCTGAAGTATTTGTTCAGAGACTATCAATCAATCAATCAGGACATTTATAAAGCGCACTACTTACCCATGAGGGCCTCAAAGCTGCTACAGCTTGAAAAGCCAGGTCTTGAGTAGCCTCCTGAAGGTTAGTAGGTCCTTGGTCTGCCGTAGGTGGATGGGGAGGGAGTTCCAGGTCTTGGCGGCGAGGTGGGAGAATGATCTGCCACCGGTGGTTGCTTTACGGATGTGGGGGACGGTGGAGAGGGCGAGGTCAGCGGAGCGGAGCTGGCGGTTCGGGGTGTAGAAGGTGAGTCGTCTGTTGAGGTATGCTGGTCTGGTGTTGTGGAGTGCCTTGTGTGCGTGGGTGAGGAGCTTGAAGGTGATCTTCTTGTTGACAGGAAGCCTGTGCAGGTCTCAGGTGATTTATGATGTGGCTGTGGGGGGGGGGATGTCGAGGATCAGGCGTGTCGAGGCGTTCTGCATGCGTTGTATTAGTGTCAGGAGTTTGGCCGAGGTTCCAGCGTATAGGGCGTTTCCGTAGTTGAGCCTGCTGCTGACAAGGGCCTGGGTGACCGTTTTTCTTGTTTCGGTAACCCTGAAACAAGCTCACAAAAGAAGCCTAGGTAAATTGGCCCAAGGACTATTGCTGAAAAGATCTCAGTTTCTAAACCAGAACAATAAATGGTGCGAGGTCGAAGAACTTTCATAGTTGCACTATAGCTTGGAAAGTTTCTCCACTTGTGCAAGGCAGATTAACTGTATAAACCTTGAAACCAATAATGGTATGGGCTTAAGATGCAAAAAACAGGTCTCTCAACACAATTAAAGGTGATCAAGATTATGCATGGCTCTCTCATGAACTAGAACTCCTTATCTGCCTTCCATTTCATTCTTCACTCTAGGCACTTCTATCTGTTAAGTTTGTTGTAACACTGTTAACATATCTTGGTGGTCCTTTCTGTCAGCAGGCCAATTTTCAACACTTTTAAAGAACTCTAAATAAGTTACTAATATAACTTAGTCAAATGTTTATATGTAGCACTTGGGGAATATGAAACTCTTTCTTTGTAGGCTGAGCGCTATGTTTCATTAGGTAGCCAACAATTGGCCTTGACAATAGTTAAAGTTACTCCAAGACCAGGCGTGCTTAAGCTTATGTGGTAGTTTGTAGCTGCCCAATATTCTCACTTTCCTAATCGGTTTCAAGAATCCTGGAACCTCGAGTTACCCTCGTGTTAAGAGGGAGTGCAGCGTGTCGCTCAGCATGGAAGAGTGATTGTTCTTTAGAAAGTAAACAATGCTAGTTAGAAAAACGGGTGCAGGCCCAGTCCTAATTTGCCACTATCAAAAAATGTCAGTCCTTCATGTTTATGCCACCTCATAAAACGCATAGTCTCAATTAATCCCCTTTGTCTATTTCCTTCATAATCATTTAACTCAATTTATAATCGCCGAGGGCATCTTATTTTGGTAGCTTCATAATTGGGAACTGCATTGAAAAGTAGATATTTACTAAGTTAATTTGCAACCCGTGACTAGTTACTCTTAAAATATCACAATGTGCTTATGTCACAAGTTGTTGACTATTAGAACAACTTAGCAAAACACATCCATGAGAGACAATTCACCCTAAAGACTCACTAGTGCATCTTTGACACAATCACAAAAGGGGAATCACAATTAGTTTTATCAGATCAGACGTGCCAAATTCTGGTACTTAATTTACTGCTGCAGCTGTGTGGAAGGAAGAAGAAAACTAGTATCTTATAAGCTTATCAAAACACCAAATTCCAGGGATTGCTTGCCTTCGAAACACGATTTGTGTTGTCATTATCCAGTAAATGTACTGATTGTTAGTTTTGAACAGGTGCTTGAAATGTTTTTATCAACGTTGAGATGTTTGCTTTACCTAAATACCTTTTAACACTATACTCTACTTTGAATATGTGAATACAGAGTTGGTTGCAAAAAATAAGCCCTCACCCTAGTCCATCATTTTTTACCCACAATACCACTCTAGACACAGACAAGCCAATTGGAAATCCCTCTTGGCCATGACCTTAAAGTTGACTACTTTCAACTGATGGGAAAGTTTGGATACCTTGTGAATAGGAGGACAAAGGCTGATCAAAAGGCTTCCCTATTGCTTGCTTTGCATGGAATCCCCTCCAGTAACGTTTAGAACTTTCACAAATGTATGTTTTGTAGGAAGACGCATAGGAACTTCCTCCTTAAGGACGCATTTCGCCTGCACAATTTGTGTGTACGAGGCCCAACTGTAGGCCTACACAATAATTGGGGGACAATTATATTTGTTGTACTATACAATACTCTTGATTGACTGAATTGATGATTCGTGTAAAAGAAAACTGCTTTTGCTCAAAATACTTTTTTTCACAAATTTAACTCACGGTACTGCTAACTGATAATTTGATATGCTCAGGTGTTCAAGGCCGAAGACAGAATCATGTGGAAAGTTAACAGGCTGCTGAAAGACATATGAGGGCATACCAGTCAAGGAATATACACTGTAAAAAAATAAACATACTCGTATATGAAGATATGAATAAAATCTGTAAATTACATTGCATTTATAAAGTTATTTACCAAGTTCTGAACTTTAATTATTAAAAAGTAACTATTTAACTTTGACCCAATTACTGGACCTACTGTTCGCTGTTAAGTGGAATATAATAATATTATTTTGGAAGAACAATAATAGTCACTTGATTGTGACAAAGTGTTTTAACATACATAACTAAGGTAACAAACTTCTTTCCACAATGTGGCTTTACGTTTCAAACCCACATACACTTGCCTCTGATGATGACAATGTCCTGCTCTGTAGTCAACCAGACTAGACAATGGCCTCCCTCGAGAGCATCAAGCATTTAAGCCACAGCAAGCTTCTCAAGGGCCTGAAGAAGAATGAGTGCATCAAACCCTACCTAATGGATCAACACTGGCTGCTCTTGCGATGCCAAACCACCTTAAGACCAGCTGCATCTTCTTACAATTCTGTCACAACTAGCAACCTCTCGTATCTGGCTGACGAGCTCACCACCTCCATAGCTCCTGGCACACATGCAGCCAAACTTGATCGATGAAGATGGGCAAGAAAGAAAAAACTAACAGGCCTGCAACATATATGCACCAAGGAACTCGAATGGCAGCAGTGTATCATCAATACAGCCCCCAACCCTTCTTTAATTTGAGAGCGAGCTGAAGACACTTCTTTGAAGAACACTACAGCATAAGACAGTAAATAGTCCACCTCCCTTTTCAGAACACAGAATAACCCACCAGGGTCACTGATTGTATTTCTGTCTTCTCCCTTAAACAGTGTTTCTATCTTGCAACTAGGCATGAACTATGCACATAGCGCATACCAATGAGCGATTCTCAATTGCAGCTGTTGGGTGCTGCACGGTCACTCAGTCTGTAGGATAGCACACCAAACCAGCCAAGCATGCTTACAGAGCAGTGCACCTGAAACCGTTTCTGGGAACTTCGGGATTTTTTTTTTTTTTTTACAAAAATACTATTTTACACCGAGAAATGCCGAGGGAGATAACAGAGGACATCAACTAAAAGCACGACAGGCGCTCAGGCGCCGGCAAACAGAACACGTCCACAGTGCAAGAACGTAATCATAGAGTGAGGGGGAAAAACAACTAAAGTTGTTTCAATGGCAGTAACTGTTTTAAACTCCCATTAAATTAACAGAGCTCATGACTGTTACGACTTCTAGTACCAGATGTACTTACTCCTCCGCTGTTCAGATTCAGATGCAAGTTTACAACTAGAGTACAGAGGGATTGAAGAGATTAGGCCCGATTATCAAAATCATCTGTTCACCTAAAACGAATTTAAGAGCGCAAAGCGTAGGGATACCCTAGAAAGCCGGAGAACGCCAACAAACTCGTGAGTTTTTGATCATTCACATTTTTTACCTATGGCCTATTTTCGCCTAGATAAGGGTTAAGATTTACTCCTGTCAAGGGCAGGACTGATTTACCATTCAGGACGGGTAACAAAAATGAGGACACTCAAAATAAATGCGGCAAAAGGTTTCTCCACGGAAAGACATTCCCAATAGCAAAAAATTAACAAATGATATAGAGAGTAAGTACATTTTTTTCAAAGTATTTCCACGTATACAAACCCACATCCGCTAAATGTATAAACGCCTACACATGCAAGTATTGCAGGAAACTTACAACTGTCACGCCTTGGTTTACTCAAATATACCAGTAAATCTATAACTGACACACCTTGACTACTCCTTTAAAAATGAAGAGTTGGAGGGAGTCTTTGACCAAAATATTATATATATATATATATACATATATACTAATCTTTTCTTTTGCACGTGAGGTCTAACACAAAGTAGCTTTGATTACATATTAAAAACCGTCAAGCTATAGAAAGTAGCCAAGAAGATGAAATTATGTCTGCTGTAGCGCCAAATCAGCAGACGTATCGAGTGCTGAGCGCCAAACTTACCATTACCCAACTTAATGGCACGCATCGGCAGCAGGCTTCGATTACTGTTCTTTGAAGTTCTATATCGGCTTTGTAAATGAAGCAGACCACTGAACTCGGGAATGGGCGGTCATGCCGCAGTAGTGTCTAGTTCTTGGATGGCCTTCTGCAGCTCCTTCCTATTTTCCCTTATCCCCTAAATGTTATCATTGGGAGGGTGGAGGGACCGAATTCACTGGGGCGTCTGGTATTCATCTTGCTTTTCTATGGAAGGAGGTTCTTAAACATACATTCACAAGCCAGACCGGAACCCTTCCCCCACTTTATTCTGATGTAATTTGGCTTTTCCTTCTTGGGGCTTGGGCGAGGCTTTTTTTGAGACGAGCTTGAATTGCAAGAAGAGATAGAACATCTGCTTTCAGTTACTGTAGGGTGGGGAGAAGACGTGCAGATTCTTGTTTGGGTGTGGGGGGGGGGTTGTAAACGTCCTCCTTCTCATGGTTTTCATGCACTAACATAGCTGACTCTTTCCTCCCATTCCATTCAATACACATTGAGCGAGTTCATTTTAGTTCAATGTAGGTGAAAATAAAAAAGACATGCATAATTTGTGTTTTTCCTCAATGCAAAATGCTATATTCATAGCACTGTTTATACAAGTACTAACAAGCATAGTTGGCAAAGCCAATATGTTTCGCCTATGGGCCCATCCAGGATGCTCTACACAGCATGGCTATAGACCATTAGCAAAGCCAACAGGTCACAAAGAGAAGACCTATTAGCTTTACTAATGCGTGTTCTGGTTGCCCAGACCTGCCAACTGACCCATGCCACTTATGGCAGCATCAGTTTTGACTTTTTAGCCAGCAGTACTTTACATGCTGGTATTCACTAGTTGGGACCGGTTGTCCTGATTTTCCTATTCCAGTTATGAGCCTACAAGTTCCAGCATTCAAAGTACGGTTGGCTAAAAAGCAAACACTGCATGGATGCGTCCAACACACGACATGCAGCGAGCTGCCTGCTGCATATCTCAGTTTACACTCAAGCTCCCTTCTGGATCATACAAAGGCTCTTTAAAGACCCTTGGGGATTCCCTCATTGTTACTTTCCTGCCGTTCATGGGCCCTGCCCTGATATCCCGTACTTACTGCTGTGTATGAAGGACGTGGTAGGAAATAGAGTGCTCGACTTTCTTCTTGGCGGTGGGGTAGGACTATGCAGAGTGAGGGATTTTGGTGGAGGCGTTTGGTGTAAGCTTATTTCACTGCTGCAGTTTTGCCCAGTGCATGTTAGGTCAGGACATAGTGTTCAGACTCTGGTTGATCAGACAAGAGTTTTGCTTTTTACTATAAAACAGATCAGAAATATATTTCACTTAAAAGGACAAAGACAAGAGCTTGCTAAATTCAGGGCAGACTTATGCGATTTGCACAGTAAATGTACTCACCATGACTGTCTGTATCCAACCCTTCTCCCCTTTTTCTGTCGAAGGCCAGCAGTCAGTACTTGAATGCTTTATGTGCTAGAGATTTGTACAGGTACATTATAGGGTGCCTGCATTTTCAACAGATGTACTGAGTACTCTTGGACGAGCCTCTACATTTTAATTTCCTATTTTCTTCCAACACGGATGGTTTGGGTGAGAGAAAGCAATAGGGAGACGGGAGGGGAAGCAAACTCGGGGTGCAAGTGGGTTTAAGCAATACAGAGGGCCCTAGGTTGGCACAAAACTGGGAGAGAACAATGTGGAGCGGGAGGGGGGAAGCACCCTACTGGGAATGCAATTTGATCGGGGGGAGGGATGGTTTGGGAATGAAGAAACACACAAGGGCAAGAGCATCACTGGGGTGCAGGGGAAGAGCACACAAGGAAGGCATCTGGAAAACAAAAGCCCTTCGAGTGCTACAACAAAACGAACAAGCATTGGCATAGCCAATAGGTCTCGCCTTTGGGACCTTATAAGTTTTTAGCCATACAACAGTTGATGTTGTTGCACCAAGGATATTGTGCTGGATAACTAAACCCTTATAAGGTCTCAAAGGCGGGACCTATTGGCAAGACCTATTGGCTATGCCAATGCTGGTTTTAAGTCAGCTACTATGAAAAAAGCAACAAATAAAGGTTTCTTTCTGTATTCAGTGCATCTATAAAGGTAAATTATTTAATGCCAAGAGTCATTGTATTATTCAGATGTAAAAGAGAGGGGGTTTGAGAGAGGGGGTGAGAGTTATAAGGGGCAGGGTGAAGAATTCCTACTATGGTTATTAGAGATTCTTTAGAAATAACACGACGCAGAGGCCCCTTCCCAGTGTTTTGCTGAAAACGCAGGCGATTGATGCTAAACACACTGAAACGGCTGATAATATTAATAACAACAACAAAAGCAATAATATAACAGACGCTTTTATAACTGAAAGACACATTGTCGCTTTTATAGTAGCTCAAATTACACAATTTACGAAACAAAAAACTACTCCTGAACTCGGGGAGTGCTTAGAAACTGCCTAAACTCCGATTTACAAATATAACTGAACAGCTACCCCCCCCCCCCCCCCCCCTCCAACCACCACCACCTCACACGTAATAGGATTTTTTTTTTATAGCAGTAAACATGCTGGCCTGTAGTTTCACTTTCCATTGGTGCTGTCCTTTGAGAGTAACTGCCTCGACAGAGGACAAGCTGACGACTGTGTACCTATAATAACTGCACACATATGTAAATATTTTGGCAGGGGTCTCTGAGTTTCATTCTTGTAAGGTCCATTTGAGGTTAATACAGAGTCCCCGTTTCTTACCCTTCCGCACAGCCGCAGCATAGAGCACAGTGCAAAAGGGCACCTACATAGACTGCGAAACGTAGACAATGTTAGTTCAAACTATCACAACCATATCATGTATAAACAACCACAGTCTGTATATTACGTTTAAAAAGCTGCAAAATCTCTGAGAAGCTAAAAACGACCACCCATCGCATCTAGGAACACAAATCAACTATATGTTTTATTGCACCTGAAGGGGACATGGCATTACATTTAACAAATAAAATAAATCGAAAGTCTCAATCCAGGTGTGAACAGTCTTTGTGATCTTGGGCAGACACCCTTATGTCTCGCGGTTCTCGAGCATTTAGAAAGCAGTTGAGTGGCATGATCAAGTGCTCTTAAAAACGATCACCTCCCAGTTCAAGGACTGTGTGACCCCCGCACTCTGGGGAGCCTGAGATCAGGCAAAAACTGCCTTGGCCGAGATGTGCTAATCCCATTATCCATTTGGGCGCAAGACGCCTGAACTGTTGGGGTGAGAATACATAATCTCATGAGGGGGACAAGCAGGGCCAGATAAATATTTGCAAGGGCGGTGCCCTCAGCCAACCCCAGCGGGGCCAATCCCCTCTCCACCCGCAGAGACAACATTCACCTGTTGCTTTCTAGGACACAGCTGCGCTTCTAGTCATCGCCAGGGCTGCGAGCGATTTATAAATTATACAATGAAGAAATGACAAGGGGAATAAGATGCCTCAAACTAGGTACTATCCTTCGAAAAAGGAGGCAGGTTTTACCCAAGCAAGGGGCGGGAAGCAGTGTAAAACAACATTCAGAGCCTGGGAAGTACGGGTCCCACCTAAGGACAAGCAGGGCAGCGCCAAGACAATTGGCAGGCATTGAGCGTCACAGTAACTCCTGGCACCATGCCACAGCCCCTTGGCAAAGAGTGAGGGCCGGAGCCTAAAAACCCTCAGTGAGGGCGGTGCTGCGGAACCATGACTGCCCCTTTGTGCGGACCATCTGCCAGAGCATGGTGGGCCTGGCACCGCAAGGCATGGTGCCAGGGCAGCCCAGTGCTTGCTAATGGTATAGCTGCATTTTTAGAGCGCCCAATGGCACACTGCGGCACGCCCAGCACGGTTGCAGCGGGCACTGGAAGACAGAGTGCCAACTACAGGTCTAGGGGGGGGGGCGCTGCCCATCACTGTGACAATTCTTTATGTAGCGCCACCGCACCCACAACCTTTTCTCTGCGCTTTCAATAGTATGAGTGGTTGCATGTATGCCGGCAGAGACCCCGGGAAGGCGACCCTCGCCCTCTGCCCCCAAAGCAACCCTTTAACTGGAGATACAAACTGACAACCCTAGAGACGGACAGACACACAAGAGATCACACTGACAAAGGCACAGGAGCTGCACCAGAAAGACAGACTGACACACAAGAGAGCTCCTGACACACAGCGAACAACTGACCAGCAAAGTATTGGTTTCTAAAGGCATTTGATTCTTGCCGGAAAAAAACGTATAACTGCTTTCAGGGAGCGTGCGGCGTGGCACCGAATTAAAAGGCAACAGGCACGGCCTGCATCCAAGACACACAGAGCGATTCCCTTGCAGGAGCGAGCAGGGGCACCATCTGTTTGCAAGATAATTACAAACAGCTGTCGCCAAAGCTCGCTCCCGCAAGGGAAACGCCTAATGTGCACACGTTGCAATGGAAAGTAATTCAAAACGTCCATGTTTTTGCCCAGAATGCTGATCAGTTCCAAAAGGTCCCCTCCTATGCAGCGAATGTTGGCTGCGTAGGCAAGACCTAAAAATATAGTGCTTAAAAAAAGAGAGCAGTGGAATGACAGGATAATATGTCCATGCTCCAGGGGCAGGACAAACACAAGAAGAGGAAGGAAAGTCCACACAGCTAAAGGATAAGAAGCAAGAAAATGAGTGGCAACAAAGGTAAGCAATGGAGGGGCTCTAAGCCCACTGAAAGAGAACTTTGTGTCTCGAAATAATAGACCATGCATGCATTGTTGTATGCAAGACCCAATAATCATGCCATTTCATTTTGCTTCTTTAATAATCTTGTTTTCTAAAAACACCTCATTTGTATCGCAGATTCGTCCGTTATTGTCTCCATGGTTTTAAGATTATGTTTTTAGTCTAGATTATTTCTGTTAGGTCATAAAGAGGGCAAAAACTGGAAGACTAAGCATTGTTTCCTCGAAGTATTGGCTGCTTCACAAATTGATGTGCAGGAGATGAAAAAATGAGCAAGCATTTTGAAATGCCAAATTCCTGAGACAGCATCCTATTATTTTATTTGAGATTTCTGCATAGCACTCTTATTGCTTTTCAGACATTTTATAGTGCTTCAGGGAACAAGGAGTAGTGAGGACGGGGAACTTCAAGAAAAGTCTGGGTCCAAGGATACTCATGTTCATGGTCTGAAAAGACTCCAATGATCTGCTTGTCAGCCTTGCGATTATCCATTATGGTGTGCATGACTTTCATAACACTAGGAACACAGGGATTTTGAGGTCTCTTGAATCTGTGAAATTCATGAATCTGAGCTGAAGTGTAAAGTCAAAAATGGGGAACCTAGGCTATGTATGATCTGGCACTGAACCATTTGTTGTCACGATGGATAGGAAGTTCAGCAAGACCAACATTATTAGGCTTACGGTGTGCAGACATTTGCATAACCATGGATTAGTAACAGCGATTCTTCATGCAGAGCCTTCTGGAGGATGCTAAATATTTTGAAGCTGGTTCTTTCCCGCCTAGGGCTTTAACAGCTATAGTGACAGTCGGTGCGGCACAACACAATGGGATGTGCAGCATGGTTACGGGTTCTTTTTAATTTGCTGAAGGGTTTTGGCTGGGAGCAAAGTGTAAATGGCATGGAACCATCCAAATATGCATGTCGTAACCACGAGACACGAAACAATCCTATATGGAGTTGTTAGCACATGTGCTGGGAAATACTCTTGACGACCCCATTAACTTTAGAGATAGCAGTACCGGCCCCGGTTCATCACACTAGTGCCCACTAGAACCCAGGACAACCATGATATAAACACGTCTACTTGCAATACAACTCAGCTATTTGGTGCTGGAAGAGATACTTAAGATTTTATTAACTAGAATTATTCTTTAAGGACCCTGGGGTGTTTTTCATCATTGGGCATGAGGTGCCAGGAGGGTGTAAAAGTATGAAATGAAAAGAGCTGCCATAATCTACTTACTGGTGTCTAAGAACCTATATGAGCCCTTTATCATTTACATTTGCATAAAATCCTATGGCGCAGGCATGCCTTCCAGACAACCTGCTATAAACAAGCATGTGCAATGCAAAAGATCTCGCATTTGCAAGGGTTTAAGCTATTGGCATTGTACATGACAGTGCCTTTTATTTATCGTTTTTGATAAATAAATAAAATGTAAATGCAAATAAAAGGCTTTGTCATTTACAATGCCAATAGCCCAAACTCTTATAAATGGGAGACCTTGGCCTCCATTGTCCCAGGCTGCTTGGTAAGTGAAAGCGTGACTGGCGCGCTAAAAGTTGCAGGTATGTCGTGCCCAGGGCCGGACTGGCCATAGCGGGCACCGGCAATCCCCTGGTGCGCAGCACGGGTGGGGCCGGTTTTAGGCCCCTGGGGGCCTTTTTTGTTACAGGGCAGTTTTTGTAGCATAGCTGTAAAATCGGCCTTGTAACAAAATCGGCGGGAAACCGGCCCTGGCAAAGAGCTCGGCTGCACCACCATTAAAGGGGTTAAAGAAAATAGTACTTGCAGACTAAATCAGACATACCACATAACTTAAGTAAAAGGGCCAGTCCTCATGGGGGGGTTACACACGAGGACAAGGTGGAACTAAGGAGGTACTAACAAGCCTATTAACAAATCAGAAGCCACATTTATAAAGGGCTGTGACACAAGCCAATGAAAATTATGGGTGGAGCTTTAAGTCCATACTCTAATACAGAACGCCTTGCAGAGCAATGCCTCGCTGCCCAGGCTCTACCGAAAAATCCCTAAATTACGTTTTTTCTGCCATATAGATATCCTATGGGTCAAACATGAATATAGCTCTGTTTAACTATGTAATTCCAAAAGCACATAATCAGCTAAGTTAAAACAGACCTGCAATACGGTGCTAATTTTTGGCAGGAGTGTGACGTCACGGTGGGTTTCTTAGACCAGGATGTCTAAAAAGCAGGCATGCTCCACAGGTTTCTACACAAGGTATAAGCAGTCTGCCTTTGCTAGGATAGCATCTAGGGTAGAAAGAAATTTGGCGTCATAGTTGATACTGAATAAAATAAATCAGCAGAAGAACTTTTTGTGTTCACAGATCAGTCCCTGGCAGTTTACTTAAAAGCAATGACTGGCCTCTGGACGCAATCATTTTTGCTCCTCCTCCAAATAAATTGTTTCACCAACAACTTAGAATTACCCACAACTTAGATCTGTCACGATCCTACCAACTTGTTTGTTGTGATTTAGGGGTGTCTGTTGAGAGCAGCTGCTGATGTGCGGTGGCAGGGGGTGAGACGTAGCCAGGAAGGTAAGGAAGCGGCTGATAGGGTTTTAGAACAAGCATTGGAAAAGCCAGTAGGTCTTGCTTATGTTGTTATACTACTGAGCGGATGGCTAAATGTTTGCAAACAAGTGCTTGACCACATCATAGCACTTTTTAGGTTTCGCTGGGGGACGGAGCCGTTAGGCTCCGCCTCCAGAGAAATCTATTGATTACAGTAAGCACTCTGGAACACGCCCCCCCGTCCCATTGGCTAGCTCCATAAATGGAGCCTAGCCATTGGAACAGAGAGGCGTCCGTCATGGCTGGACCAGACACGGGGGCGTTCCTTAGAATCTTTGGCTTTTGGCTACGTCATGATACGTCAGCCAAAAGCCGGGAACGCCCCCGAATCTGGTCCGGCCGGGCCGTGCTTGCTGCTGTCCTGCCTTGTGTCCCTCCTCCCGCCGTCCCCACGTTTCCCGCCTCCCTCCCGACGTCCGTGTCCTTTCCCGCCCCCCTCCCACCCCCTGTGTCCTCTCCCGCCCCTCCCGCCGTCCGTTCCTCTCCCGCCCCCCCCCTGTCCTCGTAGGTGCTTGTTACTTTTCTATTGGTTTAGGGACGGCGTGACGGTGTTCGGGCTCCGAGCCTTGGTCTCGCGCCCCTCATGTTACTAAGGCAGGCTAGACAGGAGGGGTTGGCTCGAGCTCTGCTATGGGCGGGGTGTTAGAAAGAAAGAGGGCGTGGTTAGCTCCAGAGGGTTGGGTGAAGGATCTGGCCCGGCGCGAGGCGCTCACAGTTAAGAGTCCCATCGAACGTCCGGAGTGGTTGCACGAGGCAGTGGGAGGCGATTTGCACGGTGTGCGCGTGGTAGCAGCGCGAGCGATTCACGCAGGGGCCTTCACGCGCTAGCGCCTCGCGCCCTCCGTCCAATCCGCAGCGGCCATGGCTGGCGGCGCGCTCGCGTTCTGGCGGTTTGCCGTGAGGAGTGGTGGCCCCCTTCCCGTCCCAGGAGGGCAAGAACTTCATGTGGGCCCGGTACAACGAGATGAAGCGGCTGGTGCAAGGTGAGTCCCCCCACCCTCACGTGGGTCACTCTTCTGGGTGGGCAAGGGTCGGTCCGGGCGGGGAAGGGAGGGGTCTGCCAGTGGATGGGGGGCCAGGGGCTCCTTTCTTTCAGAAGGGGGGGAGCAACAGGGTGAGCCTGGAGGGGCGGGGGCTGGGCTTCCTCATGACCCTTTGACATGCTGGGGTGGGAGTGGAGATGTTTGCAGCAGGTTCTCCCTGATGGGGGTTATGTTTTCTTCTAGGGTGGTTGGGGGTCCCCTCTCTGTTCCTGCAGAGAGGTGCAGGGGCGTGCAAGGTGTGCCTCGAGCCCCTCTGCCTGCTGGAGAGGCTATAGAGGCCGGGGGGAGGGGCATAAGAGCCTGCGGCCCTGGCACGCATGGTGGGGGACACATGACCTCCTGGTTGGCATTGGACTCGCCCCTGCATGTCCCTGGAGCTCACGTGCTGGCTGTGCACCTGTTGACCCTACGCAGGGCTGCACTCATAACCTGCTCCGCCCTCCTGAGACCTGGAGGTGGCCCCCACTCACGCCCACCCATTCTACAGAGAGACCTCGGCCTCCACCCATAAACAGATCACCACATGGTGCCCTCACGCCCCACACGAAGGCTTCATTCAAACCCTTCCATGCATCCACACATAACCTGCTCCACCCTCCTGGGACCTGAGCCTCCACCCATAAACAGATCAACACATGGTGCCCCCCCCATGAAGGCTTCATTCAAACCTTTCCATAGACTGTAGAGGGTGGGCCCTCACTGACACACTGTATGAGGCTGCCCTCCCACAAATGCTTGTCACTAGGATGAGTCCACGCCTGCATCTGTGGGGTGACACTGACCCTCCACCCTCTTGTGTGTGGCTTGACTAGTGCCTCGGCTGTGCTGCTCCTGGTGCGGCCAAAGAGATAGCCTCCCTTACCTCTGTGATCCCTTCGAGGTAGGGCTGGCGGGGGCGTGTCTCTTGAGATTATGGGCGCAGTTCAGTGACCTCCACTGATAAGATCCAAACTGAGCTGTGGTGAAATGCTGGTCGGCTGTCAGTTGAACTACTTTGCCATCCTGACTACTTTGTTCATGGAGGTCTTGGGTTGAACGTTTTTGGGCATTGCCTAGACAGTGCATTTGCTGTCTCTCCGAGACCTTGTGTTTTTTCTCGGTGCGCCTAGAGACCATCCATTGTGTATTAATGCTTGGCTTATTGTCACGCCCATTTTCTTGTTATTGGTCAGCGGTGTAGGCTTTCTTCCTCTTCGTGTGTCCATCCCTTCCCTGGAGTATGGCTGCATTACGTGTCAGGTCTGTTTACTTTGCCAATGGTTTTTATATTAATAAACGCGGGCCTTTCATGTTCTCTGATGGATTTATTGACTTAAGCTCTTGAAGTAAATTGTTGCTATTCAGACGGTGTAGGCGACTGTGGGCATGATGAATGACCGTGGTTAGGAGGATCGCTCGACTCGGCCATAGTTGAGACATGTCTGTTTGAACAAAGGCTTCCAGCTGTGCTTTAAAAGCCGAAATTGGCTGCACCGTGGCTCCTGCCACCGCCTGTACCGTGCTGCACCTCTGTCTGCTTCAAACATTGCAAGCTTGATTAGAAATGTCTTGCGGAATATATGGTACACGGATATTTCAGCACTGTTTCTATAGCTGGGCCAGAATTCGTGTTGTCTTAGTGATGATGGCAGTGGATTTCCCCCAGAAAGCTTGCAGTCCACCAACTCAAAATTGGGTTGGCAGACATTTGGTTTTGTGGACAGGGTATTGGGTGGCCGTTGCAATGGAGTACTTGTTGTGCTTTCTTCGACCCTCTCCTTTGCCTTAGTTTTCAGAACAATCATAAAACAGGCCCATTAAGAATTCTGATCACACATGCAAATGTAATTGAAGTTCCCTAAATTTAGAAGCACAGAGAGGATTTGCAAAAATATTGAAGTGTAGATCTTCTATGTCTTATGTTTTTAGGAGCAGGGATGTTGGTTCTGGAGTGGACACTTTATTGATTGCTCGCGATGTGGGAAGGGAAGCATGCTTTAGAAGGAGTTGCAACCAATAGGCATGTAAACATGTGTGCATGCCTACTCAGCTTGTACTGAGTCCCATGGAACTCCTCTTCCTATATACAAGCCTGCTGTTGTGTATTTAGTAGGGCACACTTGAATATTTTTGCATGGTAGGGGTAGGTTGCAGTGTTTGTGGTGGTCTTTTTTTGCAGTTTCATATAGCGCAAACTGGACCCCAGTGCTTCACACGAGCGCCATTTACATTACACAAGGTCGCATTCATTTTATAGGACGATATTACTTGATTTGCCCAGAATCACAGGCTGTTGAGCCGACAACAAGACTCAAACTTGACTCCCCATTTCCATGATCAGCAGCTCTGGCTGTAGTGCCACATCCTTCTTTATTTTATATTGTGTGGAGGACGTTTGCATGTTGTACTGGCTTTACCTTGTTGTGGAGCATGCTGCTGTGTTGTACATTTAGAATAGGTTGAAAATCGTTTTGTGGGGTCTCCTGCACACTTTGTGCGTTTTGCATAAGTTACTGCAGTGCATTTTATATCTTGTGATGCCGGATGTTGAGTGTATGTTATGCTTTGTGAAGTGGGTGACTGCTGTGTATCTGTGTGCCTTGTGAGACAGGCATTGTGAGACTTCGACCTTCATTCCTTCATTGAGGTTGGCAATGTAAATAACAATGCCATTTATTTATAAGTAAAAAAAAAAAAGAAATGTCATGAGCAATGCCAATAGCTCTAACTTTTCCAAAGGCGAAACCATTGCATTGTAAATGCTTGTTTTCTGTGGTGGGTGGGCAGCACAGACATTAGGTGAAAGGAAATAAGCAACACAGATAAAGGGACGGTGGGAGGTAAGAAGCAACACTGACTAAGAGCGAGTGGGAAGGAAGAAGCAAAACTGATTAAGGGGGTAGGAGGGAAGAAGCAAAATGGACTACGGTGGGCATGAAGCAAAACGGACTAAGTGGGGGTGGGAGGGAAGAAGCAACACAGACTAAGGGGGGGGTGAGAGGGAAGAAGCAACACAGACAAGGTGGTGGGAGGGTAGAAGCAACCAGTGGAGGCCAGCACGGATATGGGATGGTGGGCGAGAGGGTAAGGAGGAATAATAGTTTTAAAAAAAGAAACAAGCATTGGCATAGCCAATAGGTCTCGCAGTTGGGACCTTATAAGTGTTTAGACATGCAATAGTTGGTGCTGTTGCAGGGTCCAAAAAGCAAGACCTATTGGCTATGCCAATGCTAGTTTGTTTTTTGTTGCTGTTTTGTTTAAGTTGCCAGATCTACAATAGATGGACATGGTTTTTGTTAACAGTTCTTTGCATCAAATGAACTTGTTTTCTTTGCTCTGAATGTTGTTTCCATTCAGGTTGTAGGAAGCAGTCATTCCCGGGGGTGTGGGGGCTGACCATGCGCTGAACTTTGTAAATGAGAAAAAGCCTGGTGCAGGCGCAATTTACAAGTGTGGAGTGAGTGAGCCCAGGCAGCATGACTCACTCACACAGGAGTTCATGCACGGCACCTGCATACTCCGCATGGTTTAAGGAACCTCAAACCACTCCCTCCCAGGTATCGAACACATATTTACCAAGAAACTCCGAGAAGAGCCTGCCTGCTGCATTGACGGCTGGTGGTGTGTGTGTCTGGTGAAAGCGTGCATTGACGGCTGGTGGTGTGTGTGCGCCAGGTGAAAGCATGCACTGACAGCTGGTGGTGTGTACCTAGTGTAAGCGTGCACTGACGGCTGGTGGTGTGTGCCTGGTGTAAGCGTGCACTGACGGCTGGTGGTGTATGTGTCTGGTGGAAGTGTGCACGGACGGCTGGTGGTGTGTGTGCCTGGTGGAAGCGCCGGCTGGTGGTGTGTGTGCCTGGTGGGGAAACGTGCACGGACGGCTGGTGGTGTGTGTGCCTGGTAGGGAAGTGTGCACTGATGGCTGGTGGTATGTGTGCCTGGTGGAAGCACGTACACTGACGCTTGGTGGTGTGTGTGTCTGGTGGAAGCGCGTGCACTGGCGGCTGGTGGTGTGCATGCCTGGTTTAAGCACGTGCACTGACGGCTGGTGGTGTGCGTGCCTGGTGGGGAAGTGTGCACTGGTGGCTGGTGGTATGTGTGCCTGGTGGGGAAGCGTGCACTGACGGCTGGTGGTATGTGTGCCTGGTGGAAAAGCGTGCACTGACAGCTGGTGGTGTGTTTGCCTGGTGGAAGCGTATACGGTCGGCTGGTGGTGTGTTCGCCTGGTGGAAGCGTGCACTGATGGCTGGTGGTGTGTGTGCCGGTGGAAGCGTGCACTGATGGCTGGTGGTGTGTGTGCCTGGTGGAAGCGTGCACTGACGGCTGGTGGTGTGTGTGTCTGGTGGAAGCATCGGCTGGTGGTGTGTATGCCTGGTGGAAGCGTGCACTGACGGCTGGTGGTTCTGTGTGCCTGGTGAAAGCGTGCACTGACGACTGATGGTGTGGGTGCCTGGTGGAAGCAGGAGCATTCACAGCAATAGAAGACACAACAAATGAAACTGACGAAGTGAGAGGGGGAGGAGGTTGGGAGTGCAAGCAGAGGAGCCTGATTACAGCAATAAAAACACAGATGGCAGTTGTGCAAGTGCACTGGTCGTGAACGCAAGCTGGAGGCCAGCAAAAGCCTCTGGTGGCACTTTCAAAAGCCACTTACTAAATGTCTCGAAGAGACAGCATGTGCTGTCTCAGGCGAGACCTAAAAAAATCACTTACCTCCTCACCACTCTGTCCCACGTTGTCTCTCCTCCGCCAAACACTAAGCAGCCAGGCTCCCTATAGCCCATCAAAACGCTGTAATGCATCGCTGGGATTGGTCTGAGCGATTTGGTTCGCTGCTCAGACGTGGACTGGGGGGCTGGGCATTTTCTCCAACAAGGCTGTAATGTAGCCTACATGGATAACATGCTAAAGTGTGCATGACTGTTTGGCCGGCCCGAGAGGGCCGGTCAATGCCTCATGTGTACTTTAGTGTGTTCACCACTCCTCCCCTGCTCTGTCAGCAGAGCACCCTCGCCCTCATGCTGCTGCAGCAGGTAAGAATAAAATTATAGCACTGCGTTATTATCATTTTATGTTTGCTTTCTTTTACTGCTGCACAGCAGCAGTGGGGAGATGCTCCTCTGCCTTAGCGGAGGAGCCCTCACTAAAAGCCACACGGACAAAGGGGAAGTAGGAGGGTTAAAGCAACAAGGCCAAAGGAGGTGGGATGGAAGAAGAAACACGACACAAAGAAGAAACAAAAAGGTAAAACAGTACCTCAATCACAATGCAAATAGCAGAAGGACACTAATCAAGATGAAGCAATCAGTACTTGATCTGTGCTCCACAGGAAAGAAGAGGAAGTGAAGCTGGCACGCTTTGGCCAATTAGGAGCCAGTAACAGAGTGAAAATTGATCCAACGAATGATAAGCAATAGGTAGGTTCCAAACTCCTTGCATAAAATATCTCTTGCAGGCAGGGGATGTGCATTGCCTTAGGCAGGACCTAAACAGTGCCTGCAGCACGTTAATCTGAATCACTGGAGTCTTAATGAGAGGGATGCTGCTGTCTGCATAACTCTAATGAAGACCACTCCATGGGCCCTTCTGAAGATTGGTAGCCTGGTCCCAGTTTTCCCCTGCTGACATCATCCTTTTGCTGTGAGGTGTATAATGTTAATCTGTTCCCATTTTCCTCAAAGAAAACAAACAAAATAGGTATTCCTATTGTCACCATGTTTTTCTCACTGCGACACAAATTACTAGCAAATTCATTATGCTTTCGTCAAGCTTATGTGTTCTCCCTAAACAAATTCACAGATCAAAGAGCATTTCACAGGCTGCCTCTGCAGGGACTTCAAGTCTCTTCCTAGAATCCAACAAATGGTGCACTAATCTATCCTTACCATGAAGATTGTTTGTGTTTAGGCGCGTCTGGGATCGCTGCTAACCACATCATAAAGTAAAAAGCTTGTGGATCAAGTTCGATCCGATCCAACCTCCACTCCCCAGATCAATGACCAAGAACTAGAACTCCAAGAAAATTGTCACCTAAAATGGGAGTCAGAGCTCTTTGATCTGCCACCTATAAACTAATTCAACAACTCAAATGTGGAGATAGATAATAAGAGGTACACAGAACAGGACTCTGGAACAATATGAATCCCAACTTGACAGCAGAACCCAAACACTTGTACTTGAAAAGTCCTCTGATAACGGAGCTGTTGGGGCTGTCATCTGAATGAGAGAGAACCAGTCACGCAGAAGTTAACAACTGAATACTACAGGTGAAATCTTCCATGCATTTCGTTACACAACTGCAACTATTCTTGCTGTATATCTACCGCTTCGAAGTAAACAAAAGATGACACCTTCAGGCTGGAAGAAAAACTTGTAAATAAATAAACTGCTTTTAGGGCTCGGTCCTACGTCACACTGCGTAGCAGTGTAGGCAGAGCCCAAGAGTCCTTTTCTGAGGACTTCGAAAATCTAACCTACGAATTCCAGAGAAGCTCGTGATTTTTGCTCGTTATTTATGTCAGCTGCATGGCAATTGGCCCTCGCATGGCTGTGTTTTTACAAGCCAACACGCAATAGGCCATAGGCTGTAGAGTTGCTTTGCTTCCTGCATATTCGGTGCGGACACGCGCACAAGAAGGGCATATTTCTTTAATTATCGCGGCTGTCAGGGGCCGCGCTAATTGAAGACAGATGCTGGGTTTTTTTGTTCTTCCTTGTTTTTTTTATTTTACAATTGGATCGCTTTTGCGATCCGTGGTATGGCGTTGTGAAGCTTGCTTGTTCGGGGATTCTACGCGCGTTCAGTTTTTCATCGGAGGTACGTGCCAGGTTGTTATGAAGTACATGGGAGCAGTTTAACAGGATGTGAGAACTCGGATAACTCTATTGTGCGGACCAGGTATGTGAGTGAGCACGAGCTTCTTGCCAGTGCGCCGGAGATGCACCTTAACCCTGCGTGTAAAGAAGCGTAGCTGCGTCAGGTACTGAGAACTCTGACTGCTCTGCCGTGGGCTTCTATCCTGACCCGCCGCATTCTTATCATTGTACAGGGACGCCATAGCTCTGGCGTTGGGCCTCAATTCTGATTCCAGGGAAGCCACGCCCTCTTCTCTTTTATTACCAGGCGCGCACACCACAGCTCTGTCGGTGCACCTCAAAGCCCGACCTGCCACATCGTCTGCTATTTCAGTTCCGGAGCGAGCTTAGCTCCGGCAGTGTACCTCAATCCCGACCTGCCGCATCCTCTGCTATTTCAGTACCAGGCGTGCACAGCTCTGTCAGTGCACCTAATCCCGACCTGCCGCATCCTCTGCTATTTCAGTTGCAGAGCGAGCATAGCTCCGGCAGTGTACCTCAATTCTCACATGCCATGCACACTGCACTTTCAGTACAGGGGTGCACAGCGCCATATTCCCCTGTTTTTAGGTCCGGGGCGTGCACAACTCTGTCAATGTACCTCAGTCCTGAACTGTTGATCATCTGCTATTTTTGTACTGAGGCGCATCCTACCCACCTCAATCCAGACCGACCGCACCCTGGGCTCCTGCAGTCCCGGAACGCCGCAGCTCTGCCAATGTGTCTAAATGCGGAGCTACCGCCCCCGCCCCCTGCTGTGCAATACAGGGCGCACTCACTTCAGCCAACGTATCTCAGCCGGGAATAGCACTGCATCTGTTACAGCACCATCACACTGTGCCAAAGTACCTCAACCCAGACCTTGCGCAACCTTTGCTGTTACACGACTGAGGCACACTTCGCTCTTTCCATGCACACCAACCTTGACCCGCCGCAGCGTCAGGTATTACAGTACTGGAACATACTTAGTTCTGGCAGTGCCACTCTGTACTGACCCGTCGGACCCTCGGCTCTCACAAGCACACACTATCTCTTCCCTGTGGCTCTTCATCCTTTTCAGGGTGACACCCACACACTGCAGAGTGCAGAGTGAGTGAGTGCAGAGTGAGTGCAGGTGCAGAGTGAGTGCAGGTGCAGAGTGAGTGCAAGTGCAGAGTGAGAGTGAGTGAGAGTGAGTGCAGAGTGAGTGCGAGTGCAGAGTGAGTGCAGAGTGAGTGCGAGCGCAGAGTGAGTGCAGAGTGAGTGCGAGTGCAGAGTGAGTGCAGAGTGAGTGCAGAGTGAGTGCAGGTGCAGAGTGAGAGTGAATGCAGAGTGAGTGAGTGCAGAGTGAGAGTGAGTGCAGAGTGAGAGTGGGTGCTGAGTGAGTGCAGAGTGAGAGTGGGTGCTGAGTGAGTGTGAGTGAGTGTGAGTGAGTGCAGAGTGAGTGCAGAGTTAGTGCAGAGTGAGTGTGAGTGCAGAGTGAGTGTGAGTGCAGAGTGAGTGTGAGTGCAGAGTGAGTGTGAGTGCAGAGTGAGTGTGAGTGCAGAGTGCGAGTGCAGAGTGAGTGCGAGTGCAGAGTGAGTGCGAGTGCAGAGTGAGTGCGAGTGCAGAGTGAGTGCGAGTGCAGAGTGGGTGCGAGTGCAGAGTGGGTGCGAGTGCAGAGTGAGTGCAGGTGCAGAGTGAGTGCAGGTGCAGAGTGAGTGCAGGTGCAGAGTGAGTGCAGGTGCAGAGTGAGTGCAGGTGCAGAGTGTGTGCAGAGTGAGTGCAGAGTGAGTGCAGAGTGAGTGCAGAGTGAGTGCAGAGTGAGTGCAGAGTGAGTGCAGAGTGAGTGCAGAGTGAGTGCAGAGTGAGTGCAGAGTGAGTGCAGAGTGAGTGAGTGCAGAGTGAGTGTGAGTGCAGAGTGAGTGTGAGTGCAGAGTGAGTGTGAGTGCAGAGTGAGTGTGAGTGCAGAGGTAGTGCAGAGTGATTGCAGAGGTAGTGCAGAGTGATTGCAGAGGTAGTGCAGAGTGATTGCAGGTGCAGAGTGAGAGTGAGTGCAGAGTGAGAGTGAGTGCAGAGTGAGTGCAGAGTGAGAGTGGGTGCTGAGTGAGTGCAGAGTGAGTGCAGAGTGAGTGTGAGTGCAGAGTGAGTGTGAGTGCAGAGTGAGTGTGAGTGCAGAGTGAGTGTGAGTACAGAGGTAGTGCAGAGTGATTGCAGCGGTAGTGCAGAGTGATTGCAGAGGTAGTGCAGAGTGATTGCAGAGGTAGTGCAGAGTGATTGCAGGTGCAGAGTGAGAGTGAGTGCAGAGTGAGAGTGAGAGCAGAGTGAGAGTGAGTGCAGAGTGAGTGCAGAGTGAGTGCAGAGTGAGAGTGGGTGCTGAGTGAGAGTGGGTGCTGAGTGAGTGCAGAGTGAGTGCAGAGTGAGTGCAGAGTGAGTGTGAGTGCAGAGTGAGTGTGAGTGCAGAGTGAGTGTGAGTGCAGAGTGAGTGTGAGTGCAGAGTGAGTGTGAGTACAGAGGTAGTGCAGAGTGATTGCAGCGGTAGTGCAGAGTGATTGCAGAGGTAGTGCAGAATGAGTGCAGGTGCAGAGTGAGAGTGAATGCAGAGTGAGAGTGAGTGCAGAGTGAGAGTGAGTGCTGAGTGAGTGAGTGCAGAGTGAGAGCAGAGTGAGTGAGTGCAGAGTGAGTGTGAGTGCAGAGTGAGTGTGAGTGAGTGCAGAGTTAGTGCAGAGTGAGTGCAGAGTGAGTGTGAGTGCAGAGTGAGTGTGAGTGCAGAGTGAGTGTGAGTGCAGAGTGGGTGTGAGTGCAGAGTGGGTGTGAGTGCAGAGTGGGTGTGAGTGCAGAGTGGGTGTGAGTGCAGAGTGGGTGTGAGTGCAGAGTGAGTGCAGAGTGAGTGCAAGTCAAGTCAAACCACTTTATTCGATTAATTAAAATCATGAAAGTATACTATACAACACATTATAAAATGTATTATACAATATAAAATACAATTAAAAAACATCTACAAAGTCAAATGCATTTGTTAAAGACCAATAATCAATGTACATAGACATATTATATGATTAGACATTTCCAGTAGAGCTGCCTGTCTAACCCTCCTACTTCTGACAGGCGCAACCAGAAAGCTGGCAACTCTAAACATGATTTCAGGGGATTCCATCAATTGTAGGAACAGTAATGCAGGTTTACATTGTATAAAGTCCATCTTTTTCATTAGAGGAAAAATAAACCTTTTTCTGGCTTCTTGAAAAAAAGGGCAAAAGAACATAAAATGCATAGTGTCTTGGGCGGAGAAATCATCGCATTTACACGGGGTCGCGTCTTCTAGCCTGATCCAACCCTGCAGATCCCATAATACCAGGTGAATTTGGTTGAAACGGAATTTAGTCAAAAGCCATCTATGATAAGGGTTAGAAACGATAGACAGATATGATGGCATTGCTAATGACGGAATTACCAAGAAGTGGGTCCTGACGGATGGTTTGCATAGCTCCACTGCTTCACGGTCTGCTTCGCTTCGCCTAACAAAATTTCTCTTAACCCACTCCAAATCAGCTTTACATAAGGATTCAGGATGAAGGTAAATCTCAGGGCGTCCCATTTTCTCCGATGACAATTTTACATACGACAGCCACTGTATATCCTTCATTCTATCTAGTTTAATACAATCCTTTAGAATCCTATGATTTAGAGTAAGATTCGGATTCAACCAAATTATAATCCATAACAAGATTGGGGCTATTTTAATTATGTCAGTGATGTATCCTAAGCCCAACTCGAGATGAACAGAATGGGTCGCAGTGGATAGTGGGAGACCAAGGAGGGCACGTAAGACTTTATTCTCTTCTGTCTGTATACAGTCAGGTTTACTGTACCCCCATATAGCTGCCCCGTACTTTGCAATTACGATAGTTTTGGCTTTATATATAGCCAAAATAGCCTCAAAGGGTTTCCCCCCCAGTCGTTTGGCAAATCCTGATATTGCGGCTGAAGAATTTCTCACAGCATTCACCTTTAAAGAGAGCTGAGGTGACCACGTTCCCCTGTCGTCTAAGACAACTCCCAAATAGGTGAACACTTTCACCCTGGTAATTTCTTCTTCCCCGCAATAGAAAGATCTAGCGGTACCTTTACCAGCCCCTAAAGACATAATATGTGATTTGCCATTGTTGACCACTAGGTCCAGAGAGTTCATAAAGTTCCCAAATGATCGAGCAGTCTTTGTAAGCCCAAAGGGGTCCTTGCCAATAAAACTGCATCATCTGCGTAGAGAAGCACCGGAACCGGTGATCCTCCCATACGCGGAATGTCGAGTGTAGCTGTTAACAAATTGGCTTCCAGAGAATTTATATACAAGGTGAACAACATGGGAGCCAGGATACAACCCTGTCGCACCCCCTTCCGGACTTAAAAGTAGCCGTACATTTCCCCTCTTGCATCATCCTTATTGAGGCTTTCAGATCTTTATGTAGCTCGGCCAGAAAATACACGAGGGGCTGGTCAAGGCCTATTTCCAACAGCATAGTCCACAGCCTAGACCTATTGACTAGGTCAAAGGCTGTGGACAAATCCATAAAGGCCAGGAAAATAGAGCCCCTAGCTGCCCTCGTATATTTGGATATTATTAGGTGTAAATTGAGGCATTGGTCCTCCGTGCCCCTCCCAGCTCTAAAACCATATTGGGCGTCGGACAGTATGTCTTTTTCCAGAGCCCAATCTGTTATCTTTGCTAATATAACCTTTCCCAGTATTTTAAAGGAGGAATCAAGTAATGATATAGGCCTATATCATCTAGGGTCTCCCCTTTGGCCCTTCTTAAAAACCGGGATTATAGTTGATCGAGACCATGATTTAGGAAATCCCGAAATGGCCGAGGTGTTGAAGACAATAGTCAAAATCTTTCCCCAATAGGTGGGGTCAGCCTTATACATATCTGAGGGAACCCTGTCAGGGCCTGGTGCCTTACGCCCCGCGGTGCCCTCTATTGCTTTAACAACTTCCGCTAAATAAAAATTTACAGGTATAATTGGGGGATTGATGATGGGAACCTCAGAAATTTCCAGCTCCAAATCACTCCCATAATTTTTTTTAAAATGGCTTAACCAATCCTCCTCTGCAATATTTAATTCCAATGCAGAGTTCGGATTGCCAGAGAACAGTGGAGTATTAATTATAGACCAAAATTTGGCACTATCTTTCAATGTCGCTTTATCCGTTAGATCAGCCCACACTTCTGCTTTCATTTCATTTTTCCATGCCAGGACGGCTCTTGAGTACTCTTTCCTTAGCTGAGCGACTAAACCTTTATTCCTAGGCCGTTCGTTTAAAGCCTTTTTTAATAGGTTATGTGCTTTGGTACATTGATGATTAAACCAGCCCTGTACTGGTTTATTTTTCCCTTCTTTGCTATTTATTGTAAGTTATTTAGCCACCTGAGAACAAATGGCTTCAAACGAGGTAATTACACCCCCCCCACGAGATTGTGGGTCCGCACATATGTTTAGTTCCCGCGCAGCCTTAGTCGTAATAATATGGAAGAAGTCTTCTGGGGTAACATTACTCCAATTTAATCTTCTGCCCTGATCTTTTGTTTTTACCTCAGCTACGACCTTCGACAAATCAGTTTTATTTAATAAGGAAAATCCATTTATCAATTCAATCACCACCGGGTTGTGGTCACTGAAAGTGGAGTGTATAGCATTATAAAAAAGTACATATTTTAGAAGTCCAGAGGAAAGAAATATATAGTCTATTATTGACTCATAGTCCCTAGCAACATACGTCAGGGTACGAGCACTCTTATCTAAGAACCCTGCCTCAAACAAATCATTGTTGGACAGGAGTATCTCCAGAGCTTCCCCCTTAGAATTATGCTCAAAATACTGAGGGCATGTAAGTTCTGGTCCATCAATATCAATAATTTGACAATTAAGACTACAAGGATGTATATTAAAATCGCCCAGCAATATATAATGGCAAAAAGTGGTTTGCTTCTCCTTATAAAATTTTAAAAAAATCAGACAACAAATTAAGATGCTCATTGAGAGAGTCCCCTTGCTGCGAGTTATAACGGTTCACCAGGATTAGTTTTGTATTATTCTCCAAACTTATTTCCAAAATAATAAAGTTATGAGATAAGCAATCAACCCTTTTTACTTTTCCCCGTATGTTCACAGAAACCAAGAACATAAGTCCCCCTCTATCTCTCCCAGCCAGAGATCTCAATGCGGGAGTGAAATAGGATGTATAACCATCAATACAGAAGTCACAGTCATTGTCCCATGTCTCTTGGAGAGCCACAATGTCATATTGTTTCACAAGGTTTAGCCAGTTGATATCATCCCTTTTGGAACGTAAACCAGCAATGTTCCAACTTAACATCTTTACCTTGTCCCCCACAGTTTTACTTATACTTTCAGGTTTACAACAAGTATTTTTAGGCCTTATTATGTTTTCTTCAGGCTCCGTGTGTTCCCTTACTGCAGATGTCTCCCCCTCCCCAGGCCCTCACAACCCTCACGTCAATCACACAACTCTAATCCAGATAGTGCATCAAATCTATTATGTGTGACAAGGTTAGACCCAAATTTAAAGTAATTATCGCTCCCACAGTCCTGCACAGATCCTAAGGACCGGGTCTCGAAAGGTGTGGGTAGTATAAACGGTCTCATTCTCGCACTTTGTGGGGGGGCTCTACTTAGATGTGAGTAAAAGTACCCTAGGGGGCGCACACAAATACTATTTGCATCAAACAACATAGAGGCTGCCCTTAACAAAACTGTAGTGACATGTTGTGGGTGTCTAAAATGTACAATTATGCATTCCCCACTACACGTCTTCCTAGAAGGCCTGATCCAATTTGCCCTTCTGGTTGATATAATTTCTGTAGCAAATTTTGTTGGAAAGCCACAGGTCCTATTCAGCCATGACACAGTTTTATTCTTAAGAGATTCGTGTGTTTCCTCAGCTAGCTGGGCAGAACAGGGGTCAAAGACTGGTACATTGGTTAAAACCACTACATAAGGAACGCAGTCAGGCGGAAGATCTATAAATCTACTTCTCCTCCCCTGATTGCTTCCTAAACCACCCTTTGGGCCTGGTTGAGTTTGTGAGTCTGCGCTAGTTGAGGAAGAAGGAACGGGTATGCCTGCATTAGTTCTAGTTATGGGCTGGGAAGGTTTCTGCTGGTTTACAGCCAAAATTTCCTCCTTCTCCACTCCAACTGCACCCTTCCCGGTAAGTTTTACTCTGTCGGTCAGAGCCAGTTGTTTTTCTAAAAGCACTCCCAACCTCTTTACTTCTGCCGCAAGAGTATCCAATTTAAGTGCTAAGGGTTGGACATACTCTTCTAGCTTAGCTTCAAATTTAGCTTCCAGAGAGTGGAATAGTAGCTCAAACTTCTCTGGATTTAAGTTAAAACTCGCTGCATTGCTTCCATCCTGTGGGATGGTAGCCACAGCAGGGATATGTTTAGCGGGTTTAGGGATATCAGCCCTTGTTTTACTATTCTTTCCCCCACGTTTGCTTTGTTGTTTCCTGCAGGATCTTATTGGTCTGGAGGTTGGTGGGACTTCCTCTGTTTCACTAGAAGATGTGTTTAGATCTTCGACCTGCAACTCTGGATGAACCTGGGCATCCTCTATCAAAACAGCCTGCGAGCCCATCCCAGTAAGGTCATATTCCGGAGGATCCACCACACTAGTAGTAACATCTAAGGCTACATCAAGTGGCCCCTCTCTACCTAAGGAGGCTCTCCTGTCATTATTAATTTTATGTACCATTTTGACCATATAATTATCAATGGCGCCTGCCCCCACTATAACCTTCTCACTTTTGGATTTAGACATATTTTAACCTGGCTATACAATTATTTGCAACTTCCGAACTTGTTATATAATTAAATCGGTAAATGTCTGATCACACAGTTATATACCAAAATAATTAGTAATATAAAAAATGAGTAACAATCTCACAGTACGAAGGCACTGAGGGCAGCGGCACGCAAAAATCAAAATCTGTGGCCCAGCCCAGTCTCCTCCTGTCCCGGACTGTCACAGACTGTCTGCCCTTTGTCCGGGCTTCGTCCGGCGCGCGTCCCGCGGTTGCGTGAGGTGTTCCTTCCTTTTCAAGCGCCTCCGGGCGCGTTGTTGCTGGCGTCAGGGGAGCGCCGCTGGGGCACCTGGGTAGTGTAGTCTGGCCGTTCCCCTCACTGCGTTGGCTGGACTCCCCCAGTGCGGCCGTTACCCTCAAGGCAATGGCGAGATGCAGGACGCCTGGTAAGTTCACAAAAAGCTTTCCCGGTGAGCGCTCGGCAGAGTGAGTGCAGGTGCAGAGTGAGTGCAGGTGCAGAGTGAGTGCAGGTGCAGAGAGAGTGCAGGTGCAGAGAGAGTGCAGGTGCAGAGTGAGTGCAGGTGCAGAGAGAGTGCAGAGTGAGTGAAGGTGCAGAGTGAGTGCAGAGTGAGTGAAGGTGCAGAGTGAGTGCAGAGTGAGTGCAGGTGCAGAGTGAGTGCAGGTGCAGAGTGAGTGCAGGTGCAGAGGTAGTGCAGAGTGAGTGCAGGTGCAGAGTGAGTGCAGGTGCAGAGTGAGTGCAGGTGCAGAGTGAGTGCAGGTGCAGAGGTAGTGCAGGTGCAGAGGTAGTGCAGAGTGAGTGCAGGTGCAGAGGTAGTGCAGAGTGAGTGCAGGTGCAGAGGTAGTGCAGAGTGAGTGCAGGTGCAGAGGTAGTGCCGGTGCAGAGTGAGTGCAGAGGTAGCGCAGAGTGAGTGCAGAGTGAGTGCAGAGTGAGTGCAGAGTGAGTGCAGGTGCAGAGTGAGTGCAGAGTGAGTGCAGGTGCAGAGTGAGTGCAGGTGCAGAGTGAGTGCAGGTGCAGAGTGAGTGCGACTGCAGAGTGGCTGCAGTGAGTGTGACTACAGAGTGAGTGTGACTACAGAGTGTGACTACAGAGTGAGTGTGACTGCAGAGTGAGTGTGACTGCAGAGTGAGTGTGACTGCAGAGTGAGTGCGACTGCAGAGTGAGTGCGACTGCAGAGTTGCTGCAGTGAGTGTGACTGCAGAGTGAGTGCGACTGCAGAGTGACAGTGACTGCAGTGTGTGAGTGTGTAGAGTGAACAGTGTGTGAGTGTGCAGGGTGAACAGTGTGTGAGTGTGCAGGGTGAACAGTGTGTGAGTGTGCAGGGTGAACAGTGTGTGAGTGTGCAGGGTGAACAGTGTGTGAGTGTGCAGGGTGAACAGTGTGTGGGTGTGTAGGGGCAGTGTGTGCAGGGTACGAACACTCAAACTAAGTCCACCACACACGCATACATAAGACCACTAACATAAGGCCACACACAACTCTCTCACCACCACACACTCACCACCACACACTCACCACCACACACTCACTCACCACCAGCCATCAGTGCACGCTTTCACCGGGCACAAACACCCCCAGCCGTCAGTGCAGGCTTCCACCAGGCGCACTCACCACCAGCTGTCTGTGCACGCTTTAACCAGGCACAGACACACACCACCAGTGCACACTTTCACCAGCCGTCAGTGCACGCTTTCACCAGGCGCACTCACCACCAGCCATCTGTGCACGCTTTCACCAGGCGCACTCACCACCAGCTGTCTGTGCACGCTTTCACCAGGCACACACACCACCAGCAGTCTGTGCACGCGTTTACCAGGCACACACACTTCCAGCCGGCAGTGCACGCTTCCACCAAGCGCACACACACCACCAGCGAACAATTTCTACAGGCGCACACACACCACCAGCCATCAGTGCACACATCAATTGTTAACGCATCCACAATTAACTATTGTAGCAATCGCAGAATGGTGCACTTTTTAAACATATTCATCAAAGCGCAGATTGCTACAATTCCAATCCAACCCACATAATTCCAGTACACACCACATGCATGCACTCCAAAACACATGGCTAAAAGACATTGCAATTTACAATGCCATTAGCTCTTACTCAAATAAATCCGAGACCTATTGCATTTCCAATGCTTGTTATTCATGTACTGTAGAAGCAGTTAACCTTCTCTTGACAAAGCTCATTCACCCCTAAATCAAGGACACTAGGAGTTGTTCAATGTATCCATTGTGTTGGTGGAAAAACGATCACGTATAAAGGAAAGTCTTAGGAGTCACAGGGTGGGGGTGAAGGGCAGAAAAACAGAGGTGGGGTGATGTATAAAAATATTTGTACACAGAGACAACCCAAAAAAGGATCACGAGGAAAAATTGTTGAGTTAAGATGGTGTTGCAACTAAACCACTGCTACACAAAAGGCAAACTGAACCGATTAACATAAGTAATCAGGAAACTGTTGCAGAAAACAAGGACAAAAAACTCTAAACAATTTTAAAGAGCAGTTTAGCTAAGAAATGGCACTTAAGTGAGGCACACTGATATATCCGCGGTAAACACAAGTACAATAACCGAGAATATGAAAATATATTTTTTAAACCCAGCAATAGAAGCTAAAGAGTGGAAGCACTGAACATACAAAGTAAACTTGTAGTAGGTGAATGCACAACAATACACAGTGGGCAAAACTGGACTGCAAACCACAGGAAGACTGTCACAGATTGGGACGTCCTCCAGGATGTGAACAGGAGATACCACGCCACCAACAGAGATAAGAACACCACTTCGCCGAGGACACAAAGCAAAACGCACTTTAATAAAAAGCTGCCAACAACAACATTACTGTTTAAGCCGGATTTGTTTATTTTTATCTGTGTGCCTGCCAAAAAAGCTGCATTTCTAGCGCGACTACCACGCCCCGGGTAAAATTATTCCCTATTCTGCTTAAAATAACGTTTCCCATTCAGTGAAGTAATTTTCGGGGGGGGGGGGGGGCGGTGGCCCCTCCACGCTGAAAGTGTGCTTTTATCCATTTCAAAGTTCAGATAAATGTACTAATAAACACGGTGGTGACTCAAAGTGGAGCATTTCCTGAATAACAGTGAAAAACGCAGGCAACGCCTGATGACAGATCTCAAGTGGTCACGTCAGGTGTGGATTCGTTTCCCCGGGACTGTTTACCTGGGAATTCTGGAACGTGTGGTTGTGTATTTATTGCCATGGCGAAATGCACGTGTACAACAAGACGTTTGGCTTTTCCTGGCAAAAAAAATGTAGTTTTCCAACAACAACTATAACTGACATAGAAACGACTGCATGAGCTTCTGACGCCTGGCAACTTGCGATCTTCGAGTGCTGACTCACAACTGATACACACTTACTGGTGATAGCAGCGGTGCGTGCGCTACAGACCAGATTTCCTGGAACACGCCATTCTTTCCCAGGACCATGAACCTTTAGCCCTGTACAAGAAACAGCAGCTTCAATTTTCATTAAAAATAAATAATTTCTTTCAGAGGGAAGGGCAATTCAACATCACGCAAAGAGGAGGTCTCTCGTTAACTGATAGAGCTATGTGTGTCTATATCCTCGAGCCACAATCAAAACAGCAACACGAGGGTCCGACTGAAAACCAACCCCCATCCCCACAACATTAATAGACAAGAGCTGGATTGTAATCAAAAGTACTTACAATGCCTGTTGCTCAGAAAAAACTCGCTCCGGGACCAACAGTTGACACGAAGAAAACAGACAACAGCACAAGACAAATTAGCTGTAACCCTGTTATTGCTGCCTGGTGTTTCAGGCAAGGAGTTTGTTTACACTACAGCATGTGATCTAAACTTGAACGCCGTACACTTTACGGAAACGTTACCGGTTTCCAAGGCAGAAGAAGTGAAAGCGCGATAAACAGGCTTCTAAAGCAGGCACACGCATTCATTTTTTGCCCTTTTTTCAGACTCAAGTAAGTAAAGTTCAGACTTGGTTTTGGAGATGTCTGGCTACGTACACACGGAGACACTTAGGCGGTTTCGGCTATTTGAAAGCGCGAGCCACCGACACACACCAGCCAGCAGGAAATAAAATATGTCCACGGCACTTGGAAAGTTGACAAGCACACACAGCTCGGCGTACTGGATTGCAGGTTTCACCTACCAACAATAGGGCGCTTGCAGGGCCGTTCCCCCTCCGAAGTGGCAGCCTTCCGACTGAACGGCTCTCCGCTGTTCTATGAAGAAGTGGAAAAAGTGTTTAGCGGGAGGCCCGGCCCAGCCCAGCCCAGCCCAGCCCAGCCGAGGAAGCCCGCAGTGACTGACATGTGGGCGGATACATATCCGCCTGTGCAGGCGCGAGGCAGACCCAGAGCCGCCCACGCCCCTCCCAGCCCGGGCTCCCCACGAGGAACGGCCGGGGTGTGTCGCCGAAAGCAGCTTTCATGGTATGCTGGGACAGGGCGCACTTGCTTTACCAGTTCCCCTTTTGTTTGAGAACGACTGCCAAGGCGACCGGTACATTCCTGACGTGTGTAAGCTATGACTCTTCCTTCACCTGAGGGGGCGCTCTGTTCAGCACATGACGTATGCTGCACGCAAAGGTTCTTTCCAGTAATCGGGTCAGAAGCTTAGCTTTTTTTTTTTAAAGTCATAAATGCAACTTGAATTTAATTAACGGCGCTCTACGACGAAAACAGCTTACACGTGAGTAATCATTTTAAAAGTGGACAAAAACAGCATGTAAACACTATAAACACAATTCCTCCCTAATGGATGCCATATGGCTGCTTGAAGTGGAACACAATAGGCTTCCAAGCATGCCATAACACCAGTTAGTAAATGGTTTATACAGAATTCAGATGTGCCGTGGTGTGTGTGTTTATTTATATGTGTATTCACAGAAGTTTCATTTATGTCAACATTTCCGCACGGAAAACGAGTGAAACTGAGGAGGAAGGGGAGGGAGCAAGCAATGAGTTCCAATGCAGAGTAATAGTACAATAGCACAATAGTGCGCTAACTATACTTTTTATTGTCCGTATTTATGAACCACATTTTGATAAGGAACTCCATACCACCTGAAAGGACAAAGTAAACAGACGCTGACACAAGGCATATTTCAAGTTTTAAAAACAAAAAAAGACCAGGTTGAGAGATACCATGTTAAAACTGTAGTGTTGCGCTCTAGCTTCTGACGCCTCAGCGTGGTGACGCAGTGCGCCGGAGGGAGAGCGGAACACTTGCGCATGCGCAGGTGGTCTAGGGAAAGCGCGCAAACATTATTGCTTGGCAGATGCGACCGGAGCCAGTCATGTTGAGACGCTCGGCGCTCTTTTGCATAGCGAAGTTCTAAGTTAATAAAAGAACCTGACGGAAGTACGTGGCATCTCTGTGTCCTCTATTGGGGGTGAACTTACAATATTACAGTGGCGACGAGGATGGGGTCCCCCATCAACTTCACCCCAGAAAAAACAACGATCGGAACTGCTGCAATGGCGACGCCAGCCGCGCGCCAAGGTCAGAAAGCGTTGAGGGGACACTAGTAGAGAGAGCACGCCACAGGGCATGAGCACGCTATCCGCAAGAGAGCGCGGCAGCAGCGCACAAAAACGACGGCACCACGAGGCCCAGAGCCTACCACTGAACGTCTCCAGAGCGCCAAAAGAGAGCTGTGACGACACGCAGCTGGAACCCTGGCAGAAAAGGGAGGCAGTGGCACGGGGGATGAAAAAGGGCACCTCCCCAACAGGTCACGAGACGGAAATTCCAGTACACCCGGCAGCCCCAGGAGTCAGGGAGAAAACTCGGACCGAGCTGAAAGCAACAGTGCACCAGGCAGCCCCGGCAACCGAGGTGAAGGACCTGAAGAAGTTCCCAAGATGAGCAACCAAGCGACATCCCTCACTGCACCCATTCCATTCCGACCAAGACCAGGCGAACCCCTGATGAAATGGGAGGATTGGAGGGAATACTTCAAAAACTACGTGGAAGCCTTGGAAGACGAAAATGGAGAACCATTTCCCAGTGCCAGGAAGAAACGATTACTGTTACACAACCTTGGCCCAGAAGGCGTAAGAGTGTTTGCCAACATTGTCCCCGGGACGAGACCAGCAGCGGATGACGATGTCTTCAAGCATGCTCTGGAAGACCTAGATAATCACTATCGTCCGGCGGTGTGTCTCTCCATTGATCGGTTCAACTTCCAACAACGGAAGCAAGAAGATGGTGAATCCATAGATGATTATGTCGCAGCGTTGCGACGATTAGCAATCACATGCCAATATGGACAACTTCAAGACAAATTCATCAAGGATCAGATTGTCATGCACACCACAAACAGATCAGTCCAAGACAAATTGTGGGCACAAGGAGAGGCAACACTCAAAGAAGTGATCGCAATGGTAAAGAAGGCCGAACTCTCCAAACGCTGCGCTGAAGTGGCGAAAAAGGAGAACACACAAAGACAAATGGTCAACAAAATTGATTAAGCTCAAACCCCAGACAGGCAGAGAAAATCCACTGGAGAGGGAAAACACGAGCCCAAGTGGGTAGGCAAACCGGGACAACCAGGGAAACAGTCCATGGACAGCAGATTCTCGTGCTACAGATGCGGCAGCACAGCACACACGGCCCAGGACAAGCGGTGCCCAGCATTTCGCGCCAGATGTACGTTCTGCGGGCTGGTTGGACATTATGAGAAGGTGTGCCGCAAGAAAGGGAAGAAGTCCATGGTGAAATGCATAGCGCAATCCCAGTCAGAGGACCCAGCGAAAGAAGATCTGGAGGACGATGACATGGTCCTATGTGTCGAAGAACAAGTATTGGAGGTAACGGGCAAACGCTCGGACAAACCACGAACAGATGCTGATCGGAGGGGTGAAAATTCGCATAGTGATAGACTCTGGGTCGCCATACTCCATTGTGCAGAGATCAGTATGGGAGGAAGAATTCAGGCCCAGTCTTGGCCCGCTATTAAACCCGCCGGACATACGACCGATTTCGTACACCAGCAACATAATCCCCATGGTAGGATACCGCACCCTGAAATTCGAGTTCAGAGGGAGGTCGGCACGATGTAAACTGTATGTAGCGGAGCGGGGACCCTCGGTGCTGGGTTGGAGAGACCAGGGTGACCTCCGAATAAAATTAGACCCAGGAGGCAAGGAACAAATACTACTAACAGAAGAAAGGGGTTGGCCGGACCTGGAGAAATTGAAACAAGTCTTTCCTAAAGTGTTCGGAGGCACGGTCAGCAAACTAGAGAAATTTGTGCACAAAATACAGCTCAAGGAAAATGTGAGCCCGGTGTCCCACAAAGTCAGAAACATTCCCATTGCAGTTAAGGAAGCCGTCCAGCAGGAACTACAGAGCCTGGAACCAATCGACAGCTCGGAATGGTTGGCCCCCTTGGTAGTGTCCAGAAAACCCAACGGCAAGGTACGCCTATGTGTGGACCTGCGCAAACTCAACAAATGCCTGATAGTTGAAAAATTTCCATTACCAAGGATTGAAGAAATGTTGGCAAAAACGAGAGGGGATGACGTGGTTTTCCACCATCGACCTCACCTCAGCGTACCATCAAATAGACTTACACCCTGCCAGTAGGAGGCTCACCTCTTTCATCACACCCTTCGGGTGTTATCAGTTTCGCTGCATGCCGTTCGGACTGGCGTCCGCAGCAGCTGTTTTCCAAAAACTGATGCACCGCCTGTTCAAGGATCTAGATGGTGTCCAATACTTTCAGGACGACATCCTGATAATGGGGACAAACCGAGAAGACCACGATAAGAAACTGACCAAGGTGTTGACGGTACTACAAGAGAAGGGCTCACCGCTGAGTGGAACAAGTAGCTGGGCATGTCGACGGTCACCTATTTCGGACACGAGATTGGGAGTCTAGGAATCACACCAAAAAGGCAAAATGTGAAAGCCATTTGTGACGCCAGGGCCCCAGTCAATAAAGATGAAGTGAGGTCATTCCTAGGAATGGCGGAGTATTATAGTAAATTCGTCAGACATTTCGCCACCAAGACTCACAGGCTCCGACAACTAATAAGAGACAAGACTACGTTCCAATGGGATGGAGAAGCCCAAAGTGAATTTGAAGAACAAACTCAACGTAAGTCAGGCGGTACCTCTGCATGGATATGACCCCGCAGGGCGCACAATCTTGACAACCGACGCCAGTGAAAGAGGCTTGGGAGCGGTGCTTGCTCAGGAGACGGATAATGACACAGTGGAAACACTTAGCTTCGCCTCCTGGGCGTGGTCTCCCACAGAACAGAAATTTAGTGTCATCGAAAAAGAGATGCTTGCCGTCACATGGGCCATGGGCAAATTCAGGCAGTTCCTGTGGGGCACCCGCTTCAAACTGCAAACGGACCACAAACCACTGGTCAAAGTGCTTACCTCAAGCGGGCATGACACAGCAACACCTCACATAGCAAAAATGACACTCAAGTTATAGGACTACACCTATGACGTTGAGTACTTGCCAGGGACACGCAACAAGGTAGCGGATTATCTTAGCCGAGCCTCAGCCATGGAAGAGGCACCAGAAGTCTCGCCAGGGACGGACGAAATGGTGGCTGCAATGGAAGACTCAGAAAGAACCATCAGCAGGCAGGAGTGGGCGCAAGCCTATGAAAATGACAGTGAGATGAAGGACATCAAACACTATCTAATTGCAGGGTGGCCAGAGAAAAAAAGCTTAAAGAAACCCTGAGGAAATACTATGAAGTGCGAGAGGAATTATCAATGAGTGATTCAGGAATCTTCATCTACCACGGCGACAAGGTGGTCCCCCCACGACATTGATCCCACTACTGTTGAACCAGCTACACGAGGGGCACCTCGGCATAGTGAAGACGAAGATGCGAGTGAAACAAATGTATTGGTGGCCTGGCATGGACATTCAAATAGAGAGACGAGTGAGAGAGTGTGACCAGTGCCAAGGAGCGGACAAGATCTTGAAACCAATGAGGCCCGCTTTGGGTACGTTCGAGCAACCCTGCAATCCATGGGAAGACATAACAGTAGACATCTTGGGACCAGTGCTAGACACCAGAGGAACAGCCAAGTACCTGTGTGTCATTGTAGATAAATATTCCAAGTGGCCAGAGGTGGATGTACAGGAGGTCAAGGACTCCGATGCTGTGTTGAAACTTCTCACTTCGGTGTTTCTACGTGAAGGAATACCGAGGACAATCCTAAGTGACAATGGGCCACAATTTACTTCAGAAAAATGGTCCAGATACATGGAGAGGAACGAGATTAAGTCCAAGCACACTGCCGTGTACCATCCCGCGAGCAACAGACAAGTGGAACGGTTCAACCGTGTCCTGATGGGGTCCATACAAGCCGCAATAATGCAGGGCAAATATTGGGAAGTGGAGATACAGAGCATGCTGTGGGCCTACAGAATCACCCCGACCTCGATAGGTTACAGTCCCTTCCAGATTTTGAGGGTCAGACTCCCCTTTACGAGAGACAACGTTGCCTGGAGAGAGAAGACAATAACGAGCAAGTGGTCACCAGCGGTGGTACAACATAAACTGGAAAGAGCCCAAAAGGTGTACACAGATCATTACAATAGGAGGCGAAATACTAAAGACACCGATCTAGAGAGAGGGGAATGGGTGAGAGTCAAACTTGCCACCCTCAGAAGAAAAGGAGAAAGCAAATACAGCGAACCCCTACAAGTGGAGGAAGTGTATGGAAGAGCTGCACTACTGAGCGACGGTAGAGTGTGGTCCCAAGACCGCATGGCGAAAATCAACAGGATCATGCAGTGGCCCGCCGGTCAGGAGAAAGACCTAAGAGACCAGAGTCAATCCAGTGGAACTGAAGAGACAATAGCAGGAAGAGAATGTCAAGAGGAAGGACAGTTGCAAGTAGAGAATGAAGAGTGCGAGGAAGTAAGTGAAAGGGAGAGTGTGACCGCAAACAAAATCACCGTCACAGAGAATGAGACCGGGACACCGAGGAAGGTGGGGAGTCCCGCATGCAAAGGAACCAGAGAAGAATCTACTCCGGTAAGACGCACCCGAGCTGGGAGGATAGAAGTCCGGCCCACTCGATTCAAAGACTTTGAAGTAAAGGACTATTGATTGTGCGGACTCATGATGTTTATTGAATTGTTGGAAAAGAGGAGATATGTAGTGTTGCGCTCTAGCTTCTGACGCCTCAGCGTGGTGACGCAGTGCGCCGGAGGGAGAACGGAACACTTGCGCATGCGCAGGTGGTCTAGGGAAAGAGCGCAAACATTATTGCTTGGCAGATGCGACCGGAGCCAGTCGTGTTGAGACGCTCGGCGCTCTTTTGCATAGCGAAGTTCTAAGTTAATAAAAGAACCTGACGGAAGTACGTGGCATCTCTGTGTCCTCTATTGGGGGTGAACCTATGATATTACAAAAACAAAGTCACGGAAATAACTTTCACTTGTTTTTGTAAGCCCTGGGAGAGCCAAGTCATGATATCCACTCGCAACCATCCTCCCATTCACCCACAACACGCGCTCTCGTCTTCCGCCCTCACCCAATTGCCAAAGGCAATAGCTCACTTTAGTTTCCCATTATCTTTGCCCACAAAGTTTTCGAATTATTGTGTTCCCAATTAAAAAAAAAAAGATCACTTCTCCTAACCAGGACTATGGAAAAGGTAAAGTTAAACATGTTTGTGTGCATATGCCCCCTTACGACTAAATTAAAAGATTTCTCCACCTGGAATGCAAAGTTGTATTCTGGGTTTACCAACTGCAAGGAGGAATATTAATTTGCCCGAGCTTCAGTTAAATGCATTTATTCATTAGGAATTTTGTAAACCTCTACTGTCACGTAGATCATTTCAGAGCACTCACAATGAAACAAGATTACCTAGAAGCTATCCCTTATCTAGAAAGTCAAGGTGTGTTATTCAGTGTGTTATTTGAAAGCCCAGGATAGGAGCATGAGGTGTAGTGTCTTTTTTTCCTTGACATTTTCTCCTCACACGTACCTCTGACTAAGGCTGTAAATGAAAAGGCTGACCCATTTCAAACCTCTGCCTCTGTTGAGAGGTTTAAATCATGGTTCTGTACTATTGTTCAGCAAAGCAACTAATTTCTGTATTGCTGACAGACCCAATGAACCAGCTAATTGTCTCTACTACTTAAATGTTTCAGTTCAGTTCAAAAAACTTTATTGCGGTTAGGTGTAACCATAAAAGCACATGCAATTAAAAGCAACAGTTTTCAATCATTATTTTTGTTTAAAATAGTTACATCATTTACAATTAATCCAATTAATTTAAAATACATCATCATGCATAATATCAGAGTAGGAATGCAAAATTTAAAAACTGTAAAATGTTAGATTAGATTTAGATACGATTGGAAAAATGATAAAACTACATTTAATATACTCAATTAATTCCCTAGATCTCCGTGATTTAATTGATGCAAATAAAGTGCAGAATTGAACTAATTAGTTACCTGTTTATTAGCCACATTGAAAACAGGAACTTTGCCACCGCAGCTACTGTAGCTGTATCGGTGTCCGTTCTTAAAACCCTGAAGAAGGCGAGATAATTCCTAATACCCAGATTTTTACATAACTGGATGATCCACTTCTTCCGGATTACAGCATATACAGGACAGAACAGAAGAGTTTCCTCCTCCTTCTGACATCCTGGACAAAGGCGAGCTGGCCCCCCCGTCCACCTGTCCGTGAATGCGTATAAAGGCAAAGTTCTGTATCTAAATTGTTAAAAAAGCTTCTTAGCTAGGGTCGGTTGTATGGCATCAAGTTCAGATTCAAAGCCATAATGTGGCTTAAAATCAAGGAAGGCGTGGGTCAGGCTTGAGGTTTTAGCAGAGCCTAGTACTTGTATTAAATTATGATTTTTTATTGCTAGGGCCAATGTTTTCTTAGAGATAGCTGTACTAGAGTCCTCGGGATTAATCCAGAGATTCTCCAGCCCCATCAACGTGAAAGACTGCCTGACAAATAAAAGCCAAGGGATCTTATCCGCTCCTAAAGATCCCATTACCACTTTTAATTCTTCCTTATTGCTCGCCAGCTCAGGAGTGCTCCATAATCTCCTCCAATACATTAGAGGCCGCGAGGCTATAACATCAGAAATGGGGCGGATATTTAAATCCAACCTTAATGGCACAAGCAGCGTGTTTTTCGGAAGGGTCAGAATCTGCCTGATGAAGTTATTTTCTGTCATAATTAGCTCATTTATTGATGTGTGACCCCCAAAGTTCCGCCCCATAAAGTGACGAAGACCTGGCTTGAACACTAAAGATTTCTAGGGAGGCACTTTTTTTTTTACTGCACTTTTTTTTGGAACTTTTAAAATACCCCCTACAGCCGGTGTTAATTTTAGATTCGCCTTGACCATTTGGGGGGCCCACCCCATTTTGTCGTTCAGAATCAGACCCAAATACTCGAAAGTGGGAACTCTGTCCAAGGGCATTCCCTCCATCGTAGGTTGAGGACAATTAGAAGTATTTGCATTAAAAACCATATTCTTAGTTTTGCCGATGTTAACCACCAAGTTCCTTTTTTTGCAGAAATTGGTGAACTGGTTTAACACCCGCTGCATGCCCATAGGCGATTTAGAAAGCAGCAGGGTGTCTGCAAACATAAGAGCAGGAAATCTTTGGGAGGCTAATTTGGGTGAGTCTATATCTTTTGTGGCCAGAAGCTCATCTATTAGCCCATTAAGAAAAAGGGAAAAAAGGGTTGGAGCGAGGACACAGCCCTGTCGAACACCCTTCTCAACAGGGAAAGGGCCCGTTAATTGTCCATTCTTACCATATCGGACTCTGGCATATGTCCCTTCGTGGAGAAGTTTGAGTTGGTAGCATAAGTATGGCGGAACCCCCATTGATAATAATAGACTCCATAACTGGTTACGGTCCACCATATCGAATGCGGACTTCAAATCCACGAAGGTTAGATAGAGACTTCCCCCATCCAATACAACGTGTTTCCAGTGGATGACCTGGAGCCCGAATAATTGATCTATGGTTGAAACTTTAGCCCTAAAGCCCGCTTGAAGCAGGGTCAGGATATTATTCTCCTCAATCCAGGCCTGTAAACGTTGCAGGAGGAGCCGAGCATAAATTCTCTCTCTCACATCGATAAGGCCGATAGGCCTATAATTGAACGGGTCGAGCGGAGAACCCTTTTTATATATGGGGATTATCTCCGCCCCCATCCAGGTGCTTGGTAACAGTAAACCCTGGAGAATAGCGTTAAACAGTAATAAAAGATAGGGGGCCCATACTATCATTTCGTCTCTGAAGAGGTCACCTGGGATCCGGGCTAACCCTGGAGCCTTAAACTGTTGGAGGCTTTTTAATGCCATTTGTACCTCTATTAGCGTACAGGGAGGCGTTCCCCATGTTGGGTCTAAAGTCAACAGGCTAGGCGGGGTTTGCCTTTTTTTTCCGGATTAATACATTAAAGCTCTTTAAAATGGAGAGCCCATGATTCTTCGGGAATATTTGGATCGACCAATGTTTTGCCCTCTGCTTTCCCCGTATGAACCAGGTTCCAGAAGGTCCTTGAATCTTTTGCAAGGAGTGCGGACCTGATGGCATCCCATCGATCTGCTTCCCACTCTGATTTAGCATTGAGAATTTGTTTCTTGTATACCTGCCTTGCTTCCGTAATGTATACCTTATTGCCTTGCTTAAGGGCCTTAAGCAGTGCACACTTCGCATCCCTACAGCCCTTGAAGAACCAGGGGTTTGTATCACCCGTTTTTTTGGGCTTTGTGGGGCCTACTTTGTAAAAAAAATCCCCAAGAATTACAGCCAATTCCTTATGGATTGCACCTATGTCTACTCCCACAGCGTTCACAATGTTATTACCAGAGGTAGCATTAGCCTTTTCAAGTTGGGGAAGTATACTCTGATACAAACTGGCCATATTTTCACCTGACTGCTTGATATTTGCCCAGCGTATTCGCCTCCCACCTTGTACCACTCCTATGTCACTGTTTATAGGTGTTATATCATCATGGTCCTCATTGGTCAACTGAAGATCCAATTCTATCGTCAGAGGGTCGTGGTCGCTCTCCGTGCGTCTAGTTATATTAAAATGTAGAAGTTTTTGCCACAGTTCCAGACTGGCCAAAAAAGAATCTATCATGGATGCGTGGCCCATTCCCCTATAAGTTGGTTGCCCGGGGGAATCCCCGCGGAATCGACCGTTGCAAGCTTTTATAGAGAATGAGTAGGTGAGGGAAGTGAGCTGAAGGACCAGAGGTGTCCAACCTTTGGCTGGATAAATACTCGGAGGTGGGATTAACCAAGTTTCATCTTCCTCTAGTGTGATGGGTGGGATTCCACTAAGTGGTTCATAATGACAATTAGTCACCTCCAATCAAAAGGGCAATATCGGCCGGGAGGAATTTCAGTAAGGTTGTCAAGGACTCTAGGGTCTGGGAGATTCCACCATGCCGTACTGGCCGCAAATAGATATTGATTAATGCAATTTTGGGTAGCTTCTTATGGGTCATGAGAATACACATGAGCTCTGGACTGTTTGTATCGATTCTTTTTGCCGTAAGTCCAAGGTGTGTTCCCACCCATATACACAACCCACCTGATGGTCTTCCTTTCAGGCCCTTAGTGGCTGGTTCCACAAATATAATATACCCAATTCTGTGTACTGGATTTACAAACCAAGTTTCCTGGAATAAGCAGATCCCATGGAGATCTACAAACGCACACCAATCAAAATGATCTATGTTGGAGGCTAGGCCCACAATATCCCAGGACAGAATTTTCAGGGACTTGTCCGGGTGCTTCAGCGTATTAACTGGGCTCACCTGGGGCATTAAATTCTCACAGCCACCACCATGGATGCAAAGGGTGCGTTAAGATACTACGCATTGTATTTGTCCGGCCGCTGTGTCACTCAAGGCTCGGGACGGATTACCCCCTATATTCATGGCTACTGTGGTTGTAGGAGGAATTTCCAGCGGCCCTACAACTCCCCCAAGGCTTTTAGTCCTCTGAAGTGCTGTGGTAGATTGTGAGCGGCACATAATCGGCTCCCCTAGTCAGTCAACCTGGTCTAGGAGGCTGAACCTGTTCATTACTGGGAATCCTAGAACTTCATTACTGCCCCTCCAACCCCACATACCCTCTACATTGTGCCCAATGTCACATTGTGACTGCCATTGGGCGGGGATCCTAGTGCGGTAGGTGAAGGGGATGTTTGGTGGGGGGTAGAAGTAGCTTAGCTCAATTGTTTTAATATTGGAAGCTCCACTATTAGAGTTGCTTCTACACACATGATCCACTACCCTAGGATTTTGAAAGTTAATAACTACACAATCCCCATCACCGTCTTTAAGTTTAGAACCCACCCAACCATCTCTTCTGACAAACAGAATTTGTGATCGCACATTCCTGGGCAAAGGTCTATGGATATTCAACCAGTGCATCGATTTATTTTTAAGTTCCATAAATGATTCCGTTCGATTGGTAGCCAGTTTAGGAACTCCTGTTAAAACAACCACATAAGGCGTGCTTTCCGGGGGAAGATCAATGCGCGGTGGATCCGAAAAAATATAATCCTCTTTGGGTCGTTCTGATGGTTTGGAGTTTACCGGAGGTAGACTTCATAGAGTTCCCGCTACTATAGGCAAAGAATTGCTTTGCCGTGCACTGAGCAGTTGGTCACAGGTGTCTCCCAGTGAGTTTGTCGAACAGTTAGTTGGAAGCTGCGGAGTTGTTCAAGGGGACCCTTCTAGATTTGACTGTACTTGGCCATGAGTTGTAGTGCTATTAATTCCTTGGCAAAGTCAATGTTTTTACCTCCTAGATCCTCCAGTTTAGCCAGCCTGCTTTCGATTAACATGAGTCTTTGCACAAGCGGCTGCATTTTTAGTGATATAGCTTCGGACATTTTTTCAAGCAGCCAATCTGCATTTAGAGGGTTTGCAATTATGACTTGGTGGGATTGCTCATGGTTGATGTTCAGGGCAGCCACTAACTCTGCTGAATCACCTCGCTCCATGATCGGTGCATCAGTGTGGCTATTAATTTTCTGCTGCTTGGCTTTTCTACCCCGAAGTGTAGGACCCGCCCATTTCCTTTTGGGAATAGCACCTTCTTTGCGTGCAATGGATTCTGGGGGGATGGTAAAGTCTTGTCCTTTATTAACCATACTTTGGTCAGATTCGACCGTATCAATATTTGGGTCCATCGCATTTGTTATGGGCAAAAGTTGCCCTCTAGTTGGTACTACCGTAGCCGGTGAGTGAGCTTGTGCTATTGGGCCCAATGAGGATCTCCTTGGAAGGGCCGGGTCCAAAGACAGACGCCGTTCCGTGATTGCTATCTCACGCTCTAAGATCGAAGAGGCCCTCACAATAAATTTCTCTATAGTCCCGGTTACATGCCCTGTAGTGGTAGATTTCATACCCCGACGGGCCGCCATAATCCTCGGACAACAGAACAGTAATAGCTAGGGGTACTCACAGTTGTTTGATGGACGAAAGAAAGTGGGCCCGGTCCCGTCTATCCCGGTCTGTAACGGGCTAGAACGGGCCCGCCCTTGGCCCGGGCTTGGCCCGGCGCGCGCCCGCGAAGCGGGGGCCGCGAGGAGTGAAGTAGCGGCACTGGCGTGGGCGTGTCAGCACAGGTGTGCAGGCTGCAGTGTCTCCTGGTGTCTCCTGGGGTCTGTAGTGCCCAAGGTAAAGGTCCCCACACTCCTCTTGCCACGAGCGGCTCCCGCGAAGCAGGGCCCGCGAGGAGTGAAGTCGCGGCAGCGGTGTGGGCGGGTCAGCACAGGTGTGCAGGCTGCAGTGTCTCCTGGGGTTTGTAGTGCCCAAGGTAAAGGTATTCACACTCCTCTTGCCACGAGCGGCTCCGAAGCGGGGGCCGCGAGGAGGTAAGTAGCGGCAACGGCGTGGGCGGGTCAGCACAGGTGTGCAGGCTGCAGTGTCTCCTGGTGTCTGTAGTGCCCAAGGTAACGGTCTCCACACTCCTCTTGCCACGAGCGGCTCCCGCAAAGCGGGGGCCGCGAGGAGTGAAGCAGCAGCATGGGCGGGTCAGCACAGGTGTCCAGGCTGCAGTGTCTCCTGGTGTCTCCTGGGGTCTGTAGTGCCCAAGGTAAAGGTCTCTACACTCCTCTCGCCACGAGCGGCATTCTAAAATGTGGTCAATCCTTTCTTTCACCAGGTCGTTTCTCCTTATCTAAAGGCATTCCCAGTATTTTGGTCTGATCATCTGGCAAAAACTACAAAACACATTGCCATACATTTTTCATAGTCATTGTCTTGCGATAGCCAACATTCTATAATTTTCTGATGGCCTAATAAGCTTTGCTCACTCAAAGTCTCGGTCAGAAGTATCATGGCTCATTGCACTCTTCACCAGTTTCCACAACGAGCACTGGTACCATACCAGTTTACTTGCAGTATTCACAAAAAGGGGTGAGAAAGACCGGATTCAAAACTCCTTTTGACCACATCAATTCCATCCTTGAATGTGGTTTGATTTGATAATGCCAGCTTGGGTTTTGAGATGCATTGTGAAATCTACCAGATAGCTCTTTTCATACTTTCTTTACGTTACTGAGCAACACCTTTGTTGTAATGTGCATGTGTGCACAGCTAAAACATCCCTTTAATGACAATTGTACAAATAATATTAAGCATTTTAACCCCTTCCATGCTGATGACGAACCCCAGCCGTCATGCACTACGGTGCTCGTGTGCTGATGACGGCTGGGGTTCGTCACGGCCCGCCCCTGTTCGTGTTGTTTACAGCACACCAGGGGAATCGCGGCCGCATGGAAGGGGTTAAAACCTATTTTACATTTCTTACTTGACTGGAGATGTTTACATGGTGTAGCCACTTCAGTTTGCATTTTTAACAAATATAGTTTACCTTGTTTTTTAGGTCTTGAACGGAAGTGACCAACATCTCTATATATTACAGCCACATTTTAGGAAAGAGTTCATTGCCACACAACTAATAATTCTGATCCCTGCTCAAATTTGCACACGCATCAGAATGCCAACACTTTTAAAGGAATTTAATTAATACTTGGTAGTAATAGGGCCAGATGATTTACAACAAACTTTGATGTCTTTAATGGCTTATGTAATGGATAATGTGCTGCACAGCTTAACACTTGCAAGATCCCAAAGTTGAAACCTATTGGCTATGCTAATGATTCTTTATTGATATTTTGAAGTTACTGTATTCCTTGTAATTTTTATGTTGTGCATTTTCGACCTCCATTATTGATGTTTTAGTTCCTGAAATATTAGTGGGTAAAAAGACTTGCAGTGTTACAGTGTTAAAGGTCATAGGAGTCTAAGTCCTCTGATCCAATTGCATAATCTGACTACTGTAAAACTAGAACCTGATTATGCTAATCTTACCTACTACTCTCAACCCAACACAAAAATAAGGACTCAAAACACATAACTGGCTTGAACACAGACAGAAAACAATCATGTACCCTTTAAGCAACTCAGAGGAAAATCTACAAAGATCAAAGTTGTCTCGCCAAAGAAAAATATTTCAGAAAACAAAGCCATACACTACCCTAAAACGCCAATTCAAAGTATTAAATACCTCATTCAGCCAACACAAGAAAAAATTCAAAGCTCAGCCAAAACAGCTGAATTAATGTTTTTCTTCCCTGAGAAGATACCAAAAAATATTTAGAAAAAAGTATTGCAATCTTTCACTTTTTATCTTACCAGAAAGAAGATACCAGAATGGTCATCTTCAAACCACTTGACACCAAGGATCTCCCTCAAATGATTTCCTCCAAGAAGCCGTCTACATATGCATTCAACCCTATTCCAGGAAACTTAATAGCTTGCACCCAAGACCGAGATACACCCCCTCCCACACTCAGAGGTGGACGAGCCAACAAATCAACAGAAAGAGGCGAGCCGAGCCAAGGGTCAGCTCTGGCTCGAAGAGCTAGTGCATGAACTGAGCTATGATAATACTTTTCATGTAAATCATTAAACAAACTTCTTTGAATATGGCAAAATATCTTCAAAATTCAAAAAAGTATATATTTTCTAAACTCACAAAAGCATTTATCCATAGTACACAAAATTGTATCGCTGCAGCGAGAAGTATTTATTTAAAGTGATCGTTTTTAAATAAAAGCGGAAAAACATTACTGCCCGCTGTGAGGACAATGAATGAAATAAAAGGCAAAACAGATGTCGTATGTACTCAATATGTGATATAGATTCTTCTTATACATATATCAACATTATAGCATAATAAATAGTTGATTACATCAAACATAAGATTTTTGTACAGCGCACATCTTGAACTCACATATTCGAAGGTGCTCTGATATGTGATAATGAACACAAAGAATGTTTTTCTGACAAAGTATTTGATTAGGATTACACAATTTGATCAAGCAGGCAAGCCAGGATTGATCCCAGATTTTCTAGTTTCAATATGGGCAATTTAGCCACTAGATTGGTATCTCTTTCTAGACATTAAAGGTTCATGTTTCGTCTTTAACCCCTCCCACGCTGGTGACGGAACCGATCCTGTCACTCCCCTCGGGTGGGCTGTGCTGGTGACGGAACAGTTCAGTCACGGTCCGCTCACCGCGCCTGCTCGGTGCGTTCTATTGAGCGGGCGGGCCGTGACGGAACAGTTCCGTCACAAGCACAGCTCACCCGAGGGGCGTGACGGAGCGGTTCCGTCACCAGCGTGGGAGCGCCGTGCGCCCGCCCCTTAGCACTGCGGCGGAATAGCCGCCGCAGTGAAAGGGTTAAATGTTGCAAGAGGAGACTATCACATGGGTGACAGGCAGAATCCATACTTTATTTTTAGCAGTGTCAAATAGTGCAAACATATCCTACAGAAATTCGCAACAGACATGGTCTACTTTACTCTTTTTTTTATGACACAGGAGTCTGTCAGGATTTACATGATGTGGAGCCCAGGCATCCCGTGCATACTTGGCTTGTTTTGGGCTTGAGATTTCAATAGGCCTCAAACTGAGTCAGAGCCAAACACCTGGCTTGAACTTTCAGTGGCTCGTCCACCTCTAGCCCATTCCCCCCTATTCCTAGAATTATCACTTACTACTCTGCAGAAGGCATAGGTTCTCTGCTCTCTGCACCCCCTAAATAAAGAAGCCAAACTTTGACTGTACATAGTCACAAATTTAGAACCAGATTCCAAAACTGCATTGGAAAAAATCATTAAAAATCTTTAATTTACTTCTCACATCACAGCTAACAATCTACTACACCCGTTATAATTTGTATTTTATCTCAAATCCAATATGGAAGTAACAGCCATCCAGATTCCATATTAACCTTAAAAACGGACACTGCCTCAAACCAGCCCAGCTGCTGAATCACAGCTGGCAGTGATCTCTCTGCCTCACCCAATGCGACATGGACATCAGTGTAAAGTGACAATTTATACTAATTTTTTCCAATGTGGATGACAGATATGGGCGTATTCCCCCTTATTTAGTGCAATAAAGAGTAGACAATTTCCGTTCCTGGACAACCCTACCTTGTCTCTCTCTCGATCCCTATATTTCCCCAAAGTAAGCGGCTTAAATAAATCTTAGCAGTGCCGTGGCCATACCGTGCAAGAACCATTTTTGTAAACTGTGCGCTGAATCCCGTCCCCTCTCCACAACCAGATTCCAGAAGGTCCAAGCCACCGGTCAAAGGTTTTCTCTGCGTCTAATGATGCCGGAATGGCAGATAGTCCTTTTTAGGTTGAAGCCTACCAGACAGCACAGCTGTCTGGTTTACTAACGACATCTTGTCTTGGAGACCTTCTGAAAGCTTCCCTGGGAATGTATTACACCCATCGCTTACCATTTTATTTTGTGTTTTGTAATTCTTAATCCCTTGCTTTCTTTTTGCTGGCTTTATTTGTTTTAGGCTATCCAACTCGAGTTTGTCCCTCCAGTGGAGCAATGCCTATATAGTGTATTTTTCCATGAGTGCTCGCTTTCGGTAAACAGACCTTTAAATCTTGTTCTCATCTAGTCACATTTTCTGTGTATCTAAAGACATAGGTCAAATGTCAGGCTCTGTCATCTCAGGGTGCTTAGCGTTTACGTTTCTTTATTTGACTTCAAAGTGAGAACATTTATGTGACAATCCTACTGAGTACCCAAGTTAAACGAGAGACTGTTGGATGTATTTTATTTCAAGCAAACAACACAATTTAAATGTATGTGAAAGAACTGTGCAAATATTTCAGAATTCGAACAGCACAAATGAAGCGCACTATTTTTGGTTAATTTTTAAGTGTTGTGGAAACAAATATTTCAATATGACCAAAACAAATCAATACATTTAATGATGTAATTTCCACACATTATAATTTGTGCGCCGTATAATTTTATCAATAAAAATGTATCGCGGTGCAAATGTAATGATCATTAAAAATCGACCCGAGCACACAATAAGTAAATTCAAGTCCATGAAATATTGAAAAAGTCCAATAGTTTTCAATCCAACGTCCAAGTACTCATTCAGTCATTCTAATTTTCAAAGTGACACCAGGTAAACTTTTCTAGACACAGCTAGATATTCAGTTCACAAAGCATAAACAGCCAACAAGTGTTTCTTCGTGCAGTATAGTGCGCAAATGACTTCTTTAGGGCTGCAAACCGTGCAAAACATGTTTTAAACTTAATGAATGATGTGACCTGGGAACCAGGAATGATCCTGCTAAAATTAAATGTGGTGTCCTTATACACCAATATACACCATCATCTAGGCTTGAAGGCCTTAGAATCATTTTTGAACAAACGTCCAGTAGAATACTATGAACATACCTTGATGTTACTAGACATGACAAAATTGATATTAGAAAATGCGTTTTTATTTGACAATAAGTGGTACAAAGACTCGGAACTTCCATGGGTTCCAAATTCCCTCCGTCTTTTGCCAATCTCTTCATGGGTTGGTTTGAGGCGAAGTGGATCTGGGGTCACAAGGGCAGAACATGGATTGACAGTATTTATTATTGGGGAAGGTTTATTTAAGATTGTTTCCTGATATGGACAGGTACAACTTCTGAATTAGAGGACTTATTTAGCTACCTGAATTCTAATGACTTGAACTTGAGATTCACCACACATTATGATACTCAAAGAATGGTCTTTCTAGATGTTGAACTGTATACTAAAGATAACAAGCTATGTGGTAAAATTAATCGGGAAAAGTACAAGTTGCAATGTATTACTACATGCTGAGAGTTGTCATCCCCACTGCCAAATAAATGCTGTTTCGTATGGAGAGATAAGAGCACATAGGAATTGCTCTGAACAGGTAGATTTTGAGGAATACATTGAAGATATTAAGACTAGATTTACGGCTAGGACTTATGACCAAAGTGTGATTGATAATGCAGCAGTAAGAGCTCAGAAGTTACATAGGAAAGAGACCTTGAAACCAGTCAGTATGAAAAAGCAGGTTTATGGTAGAGACAAGATCAGACTGGTAACCAATTACAGTCAAGAGAGTAACACATTATATAGGATACTTAATAAACATTGGCATATGCTAAGATCTGACAGAGCGAGTACGCCATATTTGACTAAAAAAACCAAATTTGCCATTTAGGAAGGGACTAACACTGGCAAATATCAGCCCTAGTTATCCCAGACCACCGCAAAATGTGAATTGGTTGAGTAATCAAGTGAAAGGATTCCATAAAAAGGGACGTTGTAGCTCATGTCGGTCGGCTGTTAATAAGATAACCCATTTCGATTAGAACAACACTGGTAGTTAGAAGATCAACATGTTCATCAACTGCGATACCATTTTTGTTATTTACGTTATTACTTGTACTTGTAGTAAGATATACATCGGAAGTACATTCAGGCGACTTCCAGAGAGGATGGTGGAACACTTTAGAGCACTGAAGAATGGGGACACCTGATATCCCATAGCAGCACATGCTGGTCAAAATTTTCAAGACAAAGAAAATCATGGAATTGAGCATGTGAAAATGGACATACGTGGTGGCAACAGAGAACTACTGCTCAGATGCAAAGAAGCATTTTGGATTATGAAATTGAGGACAGTAGAACTCTGTATGAATATTGATAGTGAGCTACAGTATTTTCTTGGTCAATGAACTTTTATCTTATTATAAATGAAATTTGATACTGTCATTCCTGGTCCCCTATGTTTAGATATAGAGGAACAATTACTTTAGTTGGATGATGCAATATATAGTTTATCAGGACTTTGTGTACTATGCTGAACTGAGAGAACACATTCAAGATTTTACTTGTTTCGTTACTGAAATCTGATGGATATATGATGTACCTCATCTTAAGATTGATTGGATATCAAACGATATTTTATGTACTGTCTTGTGGTGAGTTTTTCCCTGCTTTAACAATGATGAATAAGGTAGTAGGTAATTATCACACCGATTTGACTTTCAAAGTATGTTGTGTATTATAGTGAACTGAGTGATAACATATTCAAGATTCTATTAGTTTTGTCACTGAACTCTGATGGATATACGATGTACCTTATCTTATGATCGCTTGGATATCAAATGACATTTACTGTACTGTTTTTTAGTGAGTTTCTCTCTGCTTTAACAATGATGAATAAGGTAGTAGGTAATTATCCCACAAACTTTACTTTCTATATATATTTTCTCATTATTTTCTTCAATCTACTCTTTTTCTCTTACCTTTGTTTATTAGACTTGCGCACTCTTGATTTTACACCAATTGGAAGTAGTGTATAAGTATTATTTTGGATCGGTTACTTAAACCGGGATCAACTACTTTGAAGATGGCGCCTACTTTTGCGCTTTTATTTCGGGCATGACCTCATAATGATTTTGTGTGTTTGGACAATATTCAGATAATATTGATCTCGGCACTATAACGGGAATAATGTATTTCATGGTTGGCGTGTTTTCTTAGATTTTATTCGTATTTCAAGATTATGGTGGTCGAATGACAAATTCCTTATTAGTGGATTTATTGGGTTGATAGGTATTATCAATCCCAATTTACGACATGATTGTGTGAAAGAAATAGATATAATTTTTCTGATATTCAGAGTGTTTGATACAAATTGAATTTATACGATACTGAGTACTATAAGATGGCGCTTTTACTATATACAGAATAGGAAAACCAAGTGGGTTGCTGAACTGTTCCTTAGGAAAAGAGGAGTTAAGTGTATCTGGCGTGACCGGAGGTGTAGGTGTAACACCTTTGGGCATCCATTTTGTTGGATGTATTTGCCTCACACACCCATAAGGGTGTCATGCTTCATCATAGGCGTTGCTCCTTGTCGGGGACGAGGATGAAGCATGACACCCTTATGGGTGTGTGAGGCAAATACATCCAACAAAATGGATGCCCAAAGGTGTTACACCTACACCTCCGGTCACGCCAGATACACTTAACTCCTCTTTTCCTAAGGAACAGTTCAGCAACCCACTTGGTTTTCCTATGCTTGACGCGGACACAGGCTGATACTGGACCTTCCACCCTTCTGAGTGGTAAATAGTGTCCGATTGATCAATTGATCACTCTCCCTTCTTTTTGACGATTAGTATATACAGAATGACATTTTATGGTTCGGAGTATGCAAGAACTAGAGTAAATAGTTTCACCAAGATTCGGAAGCAACTACATGAATGTTATAAACAGTATTGGGGATACTTGTTAAATATGGGCAGTGACTTTCTGTTGTAAAGTTTATTAACCGTTATCTTGACCATACAAGTAATTATATTTAAAACTTTTATCACTTTAAGATGGCGCTTGTAGTGAAACAGCATATAAGACTATACCAAGATGGCACTCACGCTGAACGCCGTTGAGAGAATGTGACTACCGAGACGCGGTACTCCATGCAGGTATGTAGCTGAGTAATCTCAGCTTGCTTTAACCAGACTGAGACTTTTCTGGACAATAGTTTTGTTGAACTGTGGCTCGATATATATTTTTCTATACTATATCCGCAGGTCACAAACTCGTGATTCTCGTATTCTTGAAACACTTGTGTCTTACTAGAACGTTAGAGAAGATTACTCTCAAACCTTGATCGTCTATACCATAGGTGAGAGTTAGGGGTGTCAAAATATTCATTTCTTAAACCCTGTTTCCTTATAAGATAATATAAATCGTTATTTTTTTAAACCTTTATTTCTTATGCTTTACTACAACGTATAGGCTTTGTACGTCGTTGAGAGAATAGGACAACCGGGACAAGGCATTCCTTACAGGTATGATGATTAGGAAGTGTGGCTTGACTTCAGTAGGATTATCATACTTCGTGACAGCAGTTTTGCTGATCTCTGGTCCTATACCTTCTTGTTGTATTGGTAGGTCACAAACGTGTGATTTTTTTGTGTTCTCTATACTCTTACTTAACCTGAGATTTAGATAAGTTGGTTGATGAAACATCACCTACCGGACTTGATTGTCTATAATATAGGTGAGAATATGAAATATCTTTAGCGGTGATATGGTGTGTCATGAACTTGTTAGTTTTTATATACCTTTGTTAAGATGAAATTAGTGTATTTTTTCTAAATCTTTGTTTCTTATATTTTACTACAGATTATAGATACTTCCCTTTGGTCATATTATTTGATTGGAAATTTGGATACAAGAACTTATACTCGTAATAAACAACTAGTGATGTGACTATGGTTTTTAATCGGGGTTGGCCTAGTTAGATAGCCAGTCCTGAATGGAGATGACTTCATGTTGTGTCGTTTGTTTCTATAGGTTTTTGAGCTTAAGGGAGTCTGGCAATTGAGATGCCTCATCTTGTGCAGTTGACTAGGAATCGATTATATCAGGTGATTTAGAATCCGATTATCTGCTTGCTTTCTGCTCTTGGGTAATCACATCTAGGGTGATTTGTAACAAATCTATTTTCTTTTTTCACTGGAACTTCGCTATACCTCTTTCTATTTTTTCATATGCGGACGACACCCAAATCATCTTTTCCCTCTCCTCCAATAAACACGCCCCCATTTCATCTCTCCGATATGGGCTCACCAATATTGCCAACTGGATGCAGACCAATAAACTAAAACTAAATGGCGATAAAACCGAACTCCTTTTATTCGGTCCTGACACCACTCTCTGGGGCCCTAAGCACTGGCCTCAGCAAATGGGTCCCCTGCCGGTTCCATCTACCAAGGCTCGCAACCTGGGAGTTACATTTGACGACCAACTGTCCATGAAGCAGCATGTTGTGAAAGTCTCAGCCACCTGTACAAACATCATGCGGTGGCTGAGAAAAATAGCATGGATGCTTCCGCCAGACACTCAAAGAACTGAGGTCCAGGCCTTAGTATCCTCCAGGTTAGACTACGGTAACGTACTCCTCCTTGGGGCAAGCAAGGAGGTAACACGTAAATTACAGGTGGTGCAAAATATGGCAGCCCGCCTGCTCTGCAACCTGCCCAGAACTGCCTTTGCCACCGTTTCCCTGCACAGCCTTCATTGGCTGCGCATCGAATCAAGAGCGAAATTCAAAGCCCTCTGCTATATGCACCGGATAAAAACAGGCAACTCCCCCCCCTATCTCTCCATTTTGGTTCAACCGTACTGTCCAGCACGCACCCTCAGATCCTCCTCTCTTGGCACCTTCTTCGTGCCCCGTTTCAAACGCACCAGAGTTGGTGGTCGCTCCTTTTCCTATCTGGCGCCATCACTCTGGAACACACTTCCTATCTCTTTGCGCTTTGAAACCTGCTACCTGAAATTCAGGAAAGGCCTGAAAACCTGGCTGTTCTCTGCTTAATCCTCTCCCATTTTTTCTGTCTCCCTGCTTCTTTTCCTCTGTCAGCGCCGGGAAACCCCTGGGTATCTGCGCGCTTTACAAACCCAAATATTATAATAATAATAATAATAATAATAATAATAATAATGGGCGTGCACGCTTTTTCTGTAACAATGGATTAAATCCTTATAATCCACATTCTACTTTGATTCCTGACCTACAATATGATACACTCCACTGTGATATATATGTGGGTTACTGCATAGAATAATTATGTTCCTGTTGGGTTTGCAGCCCTGAAGAAGTCATTTGTGAACTATACTGCACGACGAAACACGTGTTGGTTGTTTTTGCTTTGTGAACTGAAGATCTAGCTGTGTCTATAAAAGTTTACCTGGTTTCACTCTGAAAATTGTAAAGACTGAATAAATACATGGATGTTGGATTGAAAACTATTGGACTATTTCAATATTTCATTGACTGTTGAATTTACTTATTGTGTGCTCAGGTCGATTTTGAATGTATTATTACTCTTCTGTGGAGGGTAAACACAAGATTGAATTAAATTAGTAACCAATCGGTCTTCCCTTTTGAGCACCACTTACATTTTATTGTATATGTGTACTTAACCCGTGACAAGAGTAGAGCGCCCACTAGCGTTACCTGGCTACCAAACGAAAATTTGTATCAAATGTAATGACCATTTCGATTGAAAATAAGCTGTATGTAACTGCAATGCTCGACCACATCATGCATACTCCAGTCTAAAGCAATTCCACTCTACACTACTTTACTCTGACACCGCACAACACTCTGTGCCACTCCACGACATGCCACTACACGGCACTCTACTATACTCCTCTCTACAAAACTATTCAACGCCACTCTACTCTATGCCACTCCATTCTAGTCTACTCCATGCCACTCTGACACTCAACACCACTTCACTCTAGGTCCCTATACGCTATGCCACCTCAATGTAGGCCACTCTACTCCGCTCTACACCACTCTACAACCCTCTATGCCACCCTACTTCACGTTGCGCCACTCCACTCTACACACTCATCTCCACTTTGCCCCACTGTACTGTACACCACTATATGACATTCTGTGCCCCTCTGTGGCACTCTACGCCACTCTATTCTGGTCGAAGCCACTTCACCCTAGGCCACTCTACGACATAACACTCTACTCTATGACCCTTTACTACATTCTACTCTACGCCACTTCATTCTAGGCCACTCGACGACAAGCCATGAGGCACTATACACCACTCCACAACCCTCTATAACACTCTTTACTACTCCACTCTATTCTGTGCCCATTTCACTCCATTTTCACAACGTTCTACTCAAAGCCACTCCAATCTACAACCCTCCACTGGGACCTTCCACTCTATGCCACACTATGCCCCCTCTGCCTCTCAAACCTATGTCCCTTGATTCTACAAACGTTTAGCTTTCCTGAACATCAGCCACTCTGATGTAGAACATAGCTAAAACAGATTGGCAAAGCCAATAGCTTTTGCGAAGGAGAGACCAATTGGCTTTGCCAAGACTTGTTTTCTGCGCTATCCCGACCAGGTGTAGTCTCCTTCCTAAAATATTGAGAGTCTGCCTAGATGTGACAAATCCAGACAGGTCCGCGTGCACGGGATAGCGAAACAGGCTGTCCTTTCTACCTGCAAGGAATTTAGCATATAGCTTTAGGTCTGTGTTTATTAGGGCTATCAGCATATAAGCAACACACAGCTTTAGGTCCTTCGCTGGTTTTTGTAGGATGGTGATGGTTGCTCTGCCATGCCTCGTGGGACCTTGGTGTTGTGCAACATGGTTAAAGGTTGTCTCCACTTTAGGGATCAGGAGGGATTGAAAAAATCTATAAAAGGAGCTTGTCAGCCTATTTGGCCCTAGTGCCCTTTTGCATTTTGAGTTTATTGGTCATTTTAATTTAGGGTGACCAGAATAGAATTTTAAAGCCAAAAACCGGGACATTTCACAAAAATAGGACTACAATTTTACTTCAAGCGAGTGCACAGAATGACAGCGCTCCTCAGCAGAGAATTACATGAGCAGGCAGTTAGAACATATATAAAGTGACCTTTTTAAACCCAGTAGTTTCCCTGTTAAGTAAATTGCTTTCTTAAAACAACTGCTAACTTTCCCTGCTTTGTAAAAAATAAAAAAGCACCTCATGCCATTTTCCGGTCGACCCTCTTTAAAAACCAGGACATGAGCTAAATTTCCCGAAATCTGACAGGACAGCTGGTGAAAAACCAGGACGGTTCTGGCAAATCAGGGATGCCTGGTTACCCTACATTATTTCCTCTTAAGAAATCTGGGAGTCCAACTCCAGTTGCTGAGAGAGGGTCAGGAGTGGGTGGCAGTGGGGTCCAGTCTCTATACTGTTTCTTCAGGTTCATTGAGCAGTCCTATTTAGACACCAATACTTAAAAAAAGAAAATTAAACGAGCATTGGCATAGCCATTAGGTCTCGCTTTTGGAACCTTATAAGTATTTAGTTATGCAGCACAATATCCTTGGTGCAACAACATCAACTGTTACATGGCTAAACACTTAGAAGGTCCTAAAAGCGAGACCTATTGCAGGCAGCTTGCACGGTCGAGCTAGATCTAAATGATATTAATGTGCAACATTCATGTATGAGGTTAAGTAATGTAACGTTTGATGATTGAGTGCAGATTGAAGATCGAAAATAGTCCTTCATGCTTTGTAATCGCAGGAAGTGAGAGGCATACTCGTCTGGGGTGATGCAAAAGCCCACAGTACCGTAAAAACATGTGATGGCTAATCATCTGGCTCTAAAATGTTATTGTACTGCTTTTCAATATGTCTTCTTCATCTGAGGATGTGTGACATCACTTTCGCCACCCACTTGACTGTGGTGTTATGACGCCATTGACAGACAAGGAGAAGAGTTGGGAGGTGAGGAGAAGAGTTGGGAGGTGAGGAAATGAGTTAAGGTGACACATGCACAAGGCACATGCAAGGTTGAGGGTGATGCAGACACAAGGCAGAGACACAAAGGAAAGAGACAAGCATAACGCAAATTAAATGGAGATAGAAGTAGTAAAAAAGTGGGAAAGGGAAAGCAGGCGCGAGATCCTAGCGCTTCTACCAACATTCTGCTCAGACCTCTGATCACGCAAGGAGCGTTTTAGAGCTACTAGCGTGCAACTTGGTATATTTTTAAACAACGGATTTTAAATTGTAAATTTACACTCTGCTTGCACTCAGCATACTTGGCACTCACTTGCCATCACTTTCGCCTTATTCAGACGGTCCCAGCCGATTTTAGGGCTGTAGACCGAGTGTTGGGGATAACATCCCCTACGGCGGCCATCTTGAGTGGGGGGCGAGAGCGGTGAGAGCGCTCTAGTGTCCTGTATTTAACCGCATCGCTGCTGCGGCGATTTTTGCGCTATGCGGCTTTTTTCATTATCCCACTTTACATGACGAGCTGAGCTCTTCATCAGCACACGCCACCCGTGGCTGATGACGAGCTGAGCTCGTCATCAGCATCGAAAGGGTTAAGGAGCCCCAGGGAAAGCAGGCGCGAGATCCTAGCGCTTCTACCAACATTCTGCTCAGACCTCTGATCACGCAAGGAGCATTTTCGAGCTACTAGCGTGCAACTTGGTATATTTTTAAACAACGGATTTTAAATTGTAAATTTACACTCTGCTTGCACTCAGCATACTTGGCACTCACTTGCCATCACTTTCGCCTTATTCAGACAGTCCCAGCCGATCTTAGGGCTGTAGACCGAGTGTTAGGGATAACATCCCCTACGGCGGCCATCTTGAGTGGGGGGCGAGAGCGGTGAGAGCGCTCTAGTGTCCTGTATTTTAGGAAACGGTTGCTCTCCGCGCTAGCGGTCGCGCCTCATCAGCGCCGGAGTCACGCCTGAGTCAGCCCGTCTGCGCCCGTCCGCGCCTCGGACGTGCCTCAGGGCCATGGCATCACCATATGGTCCAGTCACAGACATTATACAGGTACCACCTACAGCTGATGCAATAATAAATTCAATAGCCTCCTCACATATTAAATACACGTCTGCCTATTTGAAGGCTTTACAACCGGCGACACTACCCTCCTGCAGGTTGCTAAAGTTGGGGTGGGAGAAGGACACCTGTCAAACCTGCCAATTACACATTGACCCGGTAGGAATAAAATCCACTCGGATTGAATCTAATAAGAACCATCTGAAATTAAAGTCAAAATCTTTTTCGTTCCTCAGCCTCAATAGTCGCTCTTTACCAATGCATAAAACAGAAATATTCAACTTATTACTAGATGAGGCACCCGATGCATTGTTTCTAACTGAAACATGGCTTAAAGAGAGCTCGGGTCCAGACATAGCCATGGCACTTCCGGACACTTACGCTATCACTAGACTCGATCGTGATAAGAAACCCGGTGGCAGAATAGCAATTATTTTTAAAAAAACCTTCAGTTGCAAATTTAAACCTCTCTCATGTGGTGGCTGTGAAGCCACGACCTTCAAATTTACGCTAACCCCTAATTTTACTCTATCCGGAGTCCTTATTTATCGGCCCCCGGGGGCACCATCCAAATGGATGACAAATATGTCAGAACTCATTGGACCGCTAGTTATGAGAACTGCCAACTTCACAATCTTAGGTGATATAAACTTACATCTAGAGGATGAGGACTGTCCCCTGGCCAAAGATTTTACAACTGACTTAGCATCTCTTAATCTGATTCTAAAGAACTCAGGGCCAACACATCGTGCTGGTCACCTGTTAGATCCTATATTTTCTAATCTCAACAACATCGTCACGCATCCTGCCCTGCCTCTGCCCTGGTCTGACCACTACTTGGTTAAATTCACCCTTCAGGTTGATTTAACAAATAAAGACAATACACCTATACCTACTCAGTACATAAGGAAATGGAAACAACTTGACACGGAAAGTCTTAATGCTCTCCTGGAAGAGCATAGCCCTTGCACCAAGACAACAGTCCAGCAGCTTTCCTCTACAGTTCAAAATTTGCTCTTGGCAGCCATTGACTCCACCCTACCTAAAACAAAGCTAAAACAAAATACCCACCGCTGCCCTGCCCCCTGGTTCAATGAAACTTTAAAAAACGAAAAGACCAGATGTAAAAAGTTTGAACGACAATGGAGAAGGAATTACTCACCAGCAGACAAGAAAAAATATAAAACTCAGTTAATAAACTACCAAAAGCTGTGTGGCAAAGCGAAAGCAGAATTTATCTGCACTAAAATCACGAATGCCTTAGACCACTCCAAAACACTTTTTAAATTAGTAAAAGAGATGGCTGGTTCTAATACGTTACAACCTCCGCCTGAACTTAATAAAATACAATGCGACCTCTTAGCCGCTTTCTTTATTAATCAAGTTGACAAAATTCACCAAGACATTAATCAAGCTTCTAACAAACACCATTCAGCCTCTGAAGTTACATCCAACTGTGCATCATTTATTCCAGACCATGATACAAGTATTCCTGACTGCTCCATCCTGTCCGATGCATCTCTTGCCACACTTGATGAATGGCCCTTACTGAACCCTGACATGGTTCAAAGGTTGCTCAACACAATTAAATCAGGCTCACCAAAAGACCCACTGCCATGCTCAGTCTTAAAGCAACTCAACAGCAATGTCCTTGCAACCATCACTGATCTTCTAAATGCTTCGTTATTGGAAGAATCTGTACCCAGTGAATGGAAGCATGCAATGATCCATCCGCTTTTAAAGAAAGCTGGCGCAGACCCCAAGCTGCCAGCTAACTTCCGCCCTATCTCCTTGCTGCCCACCTTTGCAAAGATATTAGAGAAGCACGTACACCGTTGCCTTACTGATTTTATTACCATTCACGACCTGTTACCTTCCCACCAGTCAGGATTCCGCGCAGGCTTCTCCACAGAGACTACCTTGCTGGGCGTAACCGAAAATATCCGTTGTATGGTGGATCAGGGCGAAACAGTGGCACTTGTGCTGCTCGACCTCAGCGCGGCATTCGACACCGTGTCGCATGCAGTCCTCGCCCAGACACTCCACTCCATAGGCATCCGTGGTGCGGCTCTCAACTGGATCAAGTCACTACTGAAAAATCGCACGTTCCAAGTCTTCTCACAAACCGCATGTTCTGACACTATGACATTCAAACACGGAGTGCCACAAGGCTCTATTCTCAGCCCGTTGCTCTTCAACGTTTATATGAGTCCCCGTGCCAAAATTGTGGAGGAAACAGGACTCCTAATGTTTTCTTACGCTGATGATTCTCAGCTGCTCTTTTCTTTATCAGCTGCAGACTCTGACAACTCCTCTTCTCTACAACTCGGACTCTGTAAAATCGCTGAATGGATGCATAAAAACTTCTTAAAACTCAACGGCGAAAAAACCGAGCTCATCGTGCTGGGAAAAAATAAAGAACTCTGGGGACCCCAACATTGGCCATCTGAAATGGGCACCCCCCCTACCCCTGTCACGCACGCTCGCAATTTGGGCGTCATCATCGATGACTCGCTCAATTTGCATCAGCAAGCCGTAAAAACCTCGGCTACCTGTTTCGCCATATTAAAATGGCTAAAAAAAATCTGTTGGATGCTGCCTGAAAACACCAAGAAAACTGTTGTCAATGCTCTAATAACATCGAGGCTAGACTATGGCAATTTTCTGTACCTGGGGGCAAATAAAGCCACTGTCTGCAGGCTACAGACAGTACAAAATGCAGCAGCGAGACTACTATGGAAAATTCCCATCTCCACTCAAACTACTAAATATATCAGAAAGCTACATTGGTTAAAAATTGAAAACCGAGTCAAGTTTAAAACTCTATGCTTTATACACAGGATTGCCACCAATACCACTCCAACATATCTGCAAAACCTGGTGCGCCCCTATCGTCCCTCCAGGATCCTCCGGTCTTCCACGGCCAACCACTTTGAAATTCCAAAGATCAAGCTGTCACGCATGGGTGGCAAGTCCTTCTCATTCCTTGGACCTTCACTTGGGAATTCAATGCCACATACACTGCGGTCTGAGCTGAGCTACATTAAATTCAGAAAGGCCTTAAAAACGTGGCTGTTTAATATCTAGTATTCTGAAGCCATATTAACAATTGGATCTACTGCGCCGGGAAACCCTTTGTTGGGTAGCTGTGCGCCCTATAAATGCAAGAAATAATAATAATAATAATAATAATAATAAGACTATTACAGCGCTTAATTTGATCCAGTGGTTGAAGGTGGGAACCACTGGTTCTCATTTTTGGGGCCGATAATTACCTTGGCTCATCCGACTTTGACTTAGAGCAAGGGAGAGAAAACACACAAGAGGGAAATAGAGAGGAATAGTAACATAAAAGTGTGAGATAACGGGGGAGGGAATGTCTGTTTTTGGATGAAAGAGGCATGAAATGTAATGCAGACCATGCAGTCTCATTTTTCTGCACCGCAATATTCGAAAGATCAGAATAGGTGCTTCTGGAGCCAAGCTGCACCCACCTGAAGAGGCCCAATTAGGCCAAAACGGGTCTTGGGTTGCTTGAGTTTCAGTTCAGGGTTAACCTGGCTTGGCAGCTGGCAGTCCGGACTGGACTTTTCGCATTGCAGCAGGACCAAGGCTCATTTGCATTTTTCTGGGTCTAAACTGAGGTGGCATGGTGGGCTGAAAAAAAATGGAATAAGATACAATCCCAATGGTTTACCAGTGGCTGAGATTTATTCAAGCATTCTTTTCTCACCCTGTAATTTTAGCTACGAGCTTCTTAGCAAATCTTTGGGCCCAGAACGAATTCTTTTATAAATTAGGCACTGGAGAAACATATGGTGGCACAAAGCAAAACATGCAGACACAAAGAGGAAAGAGATTGGCAACAAGAGACAGTAAACGAAGACGTGGGTAGAGTGAGAACAGCGCACACTGACACACTGACACAAACCAGGACAAGCAGAGGTATGTGGAAGATGTGGAAGATAGACTAGTAAGAGAGAGAGGAACCTACAAAATGCATGGGAAATTACAGGCATTTGGAGCAATAGAAAGAGAGGGGGGTTGGTGAGAAGCAGAGAAAGAAAAGGATGCGAGGAGAAGCAAAGAATGCAAAATTATAGGAGCGAATAAGGGAGAAAGAGAGAAAAGACAAAGAAAAGAAAGAGTTCAAGACGTAAAGAGAGACTGAACAAGCGGCAGGTTGAGAAAAGGAAGGCATTGAGAATAGCAATAGAAAAAGAGAGCAGGAGAAAAAGAATATTTACAGGGGAAAGAGATGGAGTAAAAGGGAGAGAGGGAAGGAGAGGCAAGGGAAAGTGAGAAAGATCGAGGAGAGACAAGAGGTACAGGATAAGAAAGAAAGTGAGAGCAAAGAAAAAGGAATTTGAAAGTACCAGAACCTAGTATGCCGGATTCTCTCCCAAGAGTACTATACTCAACGAAATGAAAGATGAACAGAAAGCTTGCATCCTCATATCAGAACCAGTAAGAGGTAGATGGCAGAAAAGCATTACTGAATTGACTTAAATGAGAAAGAGATTTTGTTAAATAAGCAATGGTGCAGGTGTAAATCTCTTCTGTAAATAAGGACTAAGTGCGCGCTCCTCATAACCACGAAGTTAATTATGTTCACTTTACCGAGCAAATACCTCAGCCTGAACTGATCCCCTGTCAAAACATACAGAAATCGAATGACACACGAAGATCCACAGCAAAAGCCCCAAGAACAGCAATTATTGACTAGAATCGGGAAGGTGCAGCATAATTCGTACCAGGTCAAGTATGAAGCGTTCTGCATATCTGCATCCATTGGCTGCAAAAGACTCATCCGAAGTTACCAGCAACTGACATACATCGCTTTAAAATTAATCAATAAATCGCTCTTGAAAACAAACCAAATTGTGCCAAGCACATTGACTTCTACAGAACACAACTGCGTAGGTCTCGCCTATGTACGCAGCGCGCATGACCTAAAAAAGCACAAAAGACTTTCAATATATTCCCCTCTGCTCTAAAATTCTCCCATCTCCTTTCCCGTCTTCCCTCCACTGCTGAGCAAGGTGAGGAACAATTTTGTTTTCAGCTATGTAGATGGGTTTCTTAAGATACAACATTGACAGTTTTACCCTACTGATGTATAATGCTCTCAGCTGACCCTGGATTTTAGTTTCCACAACACTGCTATAGTGGGCGCTTCCTTGTATTCTCTTTCACTATTTCTCAAGTCCCTCTCCAATATATCTGCTTTAATCGAAGTTTAAGAAGGCGTTCTATCAAAGAGATGCACTTTTCTCTGAAGACTGCTTTAAATGTATCCCAGAGGGGGCGTGGCCAAGATGGCGGCCTAAGCGGACGTGTGTTCAGGTGGCTCCCCGCTCCGATCCCCCTTAACTCCCTGTTATAAGCCACAATCGACCCTCCGAGCAACTAGGGGCCCGCCTATACTAACCGGATGCCTAGCGCACACATATCCGGGTCGGAGATCGAACCGGCGAGCCTTCAGAGCCCTTCCAGGACGCAAGAATCTCCCCGGGCCGCGAAGACAGAAAATGGCGGCTGGCTCCGCGGAGTGACTGCAGCGACCCTGCCCCTCCCGACATGCCGGCCGGGGACGCTGATTGCTAAACGGGGGTCGCTGGGCAGAGTGGACAGCGAGCGGTGAGAGAGACTGCCCGCATGGCACACCTGGTGGCGAGAGACCAGTCGGGGGAGGGTGCTGAAATCGAGGCCCCGGCTTTGGGCCTACACGGGGCCGATGTGAGAGAACCTGGCCCCTTCCGACTAGACACCCGGGGTCCCTGCTTGCTGACCGGGGGACACTGAACAGTCCGGGCAGCGAGTGGCGAGAGCGGCTACTCGCACAGCACATTTGGCAGCAGGAGGGGGCCCGGTGAGGAGGTGCCGAAATCGAGGCCCCGGCTTTGGGCCTACACGGGGCCGAGGTGTGAGCCCCCCAGCATCCCAGTGCACAAAGGCCCACGAGGTCCAGACTGCGGCGCCCAGGAGAGCAGATGAACAGGCGGTAGCACCCGAGAACCCCTACAGAGGTGAGAGGCTCGGCGCAAGACCAGAGCGGGCTGGAGACTCGGGGGGGCACACTCGAGCCCCCGGCATCGGGCCTAGTGAGCCCTGCTGACCACAGGCCTTCATCTGCGTGCGAGGGTGGTGCAGAACAGTTACATACACCAGTGGACCCCGGGAGGGAGTCGGGACCACACACTAAGGGGAGCTAACGCATGAGCCACTGGAGACCGGACGAGACACAAGGGGACCTCAGACACCTTTATGCGAGATCCAGTTGTGGCCTAGAGGTCCATAGAAGACCTTCCTGCGGCGAGCTCCAACGGGCCTGGTTTACAGCGGGGCCCAGTAACAGTCACCTGCCTGGGGCGGAGGTGGACGAGAGACAGGGGCCCCTTTTGAAGTTCTCTGAGGCTGGTTACATGGCAACTACCGTAGGGCCAACGCTCACCACGCCGCAGGGGAAGGTCGGCACCGGGACCATACCGACGCACGCCTATGACCCAAGGTTTCTGAGTGCCCCACACATAGATCCGGAGATAGTGTCACAGGAGCCATGCAAACCTTAGGAAGAAGGGGGACCGCACACTTCCGGAGATGCTTGCGAAAACCCAGTCCAGAACTGATAAAGGACCACCCTCCCCTGAAGCCACGAAAACACCACCGGTATCTTCTGCTGACCAGATGCCCATCACCAAGTCCTTTCTAGAATCCTTGTTTAACTCCCTCCAAGATGATTTCAAATCATTACAGCAGGAAGTGGCTGGGGTGGTCAGAGAACTCAGAAGAGATGTGGAGGGCCTCGGAGAACGCGTGGTTGCCATCGAGAACGGCAATCAATCCCAGAGTGAAAAGATTACACAACTCCAGCAAGAGGTGCTGCGGCTCCAGGATCAGCAACTTGACCTACAGGCCCACGCAGAGGACCTGGAAAACCGGTCCCAGCGAAACATACGGGTCCGAGGGGTCCCTCAGAAAGAAGAAGGGTCGGATGTCACTGTCTACCTGCAGGACCTTTTCCGTAACATCTTTGGGGAGCCCTCCGACTTTGACATCAGGATAGACAGGGCGCAGAGAGTGGGGCTACCAAGGCGCTCGCCTGCCCCACCCCCCGACATCCTGGCCTGCCTCCCTGATTTCCATCTTAAAGAAAGGATCCTCCGGGAGGCGCGCAAGCACCAAACTCTTCAATACCGAGGTCATCCCATAGCCTTGTATCAGGACCTTTCGGCCATTACTCTACAGAAGAAGAAAACATTCAAGGTGGCCACAGACTTTCTACGTCAGCACGAGATCCCATACTCCTGGGGCCACCCGTTCCGCCTCATATTCAAGTGGAAAGGTACCCTGCAGCAGATGCAGTCCCTCAAAGACACGTGTGCACTACTAGGCATAGATCTGGACGACGAATCGCCACTGGGGACACCTTCGCAGGATCAGTCCGGGGGAGGCTGGCAGGTGGTGAACCGCAGACGCTCCCCGGATCTACGCTCGAAACCCAAAGCTCACATCATATCGCCGGAGAGGGCCACGGCCATCTTAGCAGTGGCCAAAGAAACGTCATCTCCTCATTAAACTACGTCCCTGAGAGGGGGTCATCTCGGCACATTTACATGCGGGACGGGGGGGGGCGAGTGGGGGGCCGCCGAAACTGCCACTGGACTTCACCCCACCAAGTAACGTTTCCGCAGCCCTGTGCTGGACTGACAGGCTGGGACTTTGAACTTTCACAGTTGGGATGTTGGGGTCGGGGAAGGGTGGCTTGGGACCATGACTTTGGGGGTTTGGGGAAGGGGATGGGGAGGAAGGGGGGGTGGGAGAGATTGAGGGTTTGGGAGTTGGAGGGGGAGGGGGAGGGGGGGATGTCCAGACTCTATCCCCGGTTCCCATACCCGCGCAGAGAGAGGGGTCCCCTGCACACCAACCTACCGCGTGCGACTGCCTCTGGCTATATCAGGCTCCACACATTGGCACTACTGGATCTTCCACAAGTTATGCCTCCCAACACCTGTAAGTTACTGTCCCTTAATGTGCGGGGCCTCAACAACCCCGTCAAACGACGAGCGATCTTGTCCAGCCCAGAAAATGCGCACGCAGACATATGCCTATTGCAAGAGACTCATTTATTAGCACGAGACTGCCACCGACTACGCTCCAGTAAATTCCCCACACAGTTCTTCTCCTATGGCCCAACCAAGACTGCGGGGGTTGCGATTCTGGTGGCGCGGCACTTCAGGGGGGAGGTATTACATAAGTGCGTGGAGATTAGGGGGCGGCTGCTCGCATATCGCTTTATCCTGGGAGGCCTCACGTTCACAGTAGGATCAGTGTTCGCCGCTAACAAGGGCCAAGAACAATTCCTTCACACGGCCATCACGGACGTCACAGCCACGACAGACAGACATTATAATAGGGGGCGACTTAAACTTAGTATTCGATAATGTACTGGACAGGTCATGTCAACGCACTCACCAGGTAGGAGTGCTCTCCGCTGGAGGCGCTGAACGGTCGAAGGAATTAGACCTCCATGATCTCTGGCGCACACATCACCCCGAGATATAGAATACTCTTACTATTCTAATGAACACAAAACTTATGCCAGATTGGACTACCTCATAACCTCAGGGCCAACATGCGCACTAACGACCTCGACAGAGATAGGAGCACTTTCACTTTCGGATCATGCACCTGTCACTGCCACGCTCACTCTGCCGCTGGTATCCTACCCCCCAAGAGTCTGGTGCCTCCAAGACACGTTATTACAGAGGAAAGATAGGATAAAACACATTCAAGACACTATCAGGGATTACCTTACCCACAATGCCAATCCAGATAAGTCTTTAGCGACACAGTGGGCAGCGTTGAAGGCTGTCCTTCGGGGGGAATTCATAGCTTTGTCCTCAGCCAACAACAGGGACAGACCACGCAAGCGCAACGAGCTCACGCAGTGTGTGCATGAATTAGAACAAAAGCACCAGAGGACGGGAGCCCCGAGAATTTGGAAACAACTGAAAGCCTCGAGACAACAGCTATCGGCCCTGGATATGGATCACGCAGAATTTGCGGCGCTAAGGCTGCGGCATGCATATCATATGGGAGGGGACAGGTGTGGCCGCCTGCTGGCTAACCGGTTGCGGGTTGCACATCAACACCAGAAGGTTAAGGAGATTATCCGATCCGACGGGGTTAGGGTCTCGGAGGACGCAGACATCGCAGATACCTTCTGCAAGTTTTATGCTTCCCTCTATGCTGGGGACCCGCTCAATAGCCCAGAGGCCAAGGACTACCTAGATTCAGCCTCACTCCCCTCACTGACGACACCTCAAGCAGAACACCTCGAGAGGGATATTCGGGTAGAGGAGGTGATTGCTGCATCTCCAGGCTCAAGCTTGGGAAGGCACCGGGGCCGGAAGGTTTTCCAGCCCTTTTCTATAAGAAATTTTGCACCACACTTGCACCACTCCTCACTCGCCTGTTTAACATTTGCCGAACCCGGTGCAATACCACCAGACCTACTACGGGCGTCCATAACGGTCATCCCCAAACCAGGGAAGGAGCAGACTAAATCCGGGGCCTACCGACCGATATCGCTATTAAATGTAGACCTCAAACTCTATACGGGGATTTTAGCAGGCCGCCTGGCACCCCATCTACCAGGTCTGATAGACCCGGACCAAGCAGGCTTTATTCCAGAGCGTTAGACGGTAGATAGCACGAAGCGCATCACACACCTGATAGAAAAAGCTTCCCGCATACCGGGAGAGAGATTGATGCTGGCGGTGGATGCAGAAAAAGCGTTTGACCGAGTCCACTGGCCCTACCTGGACATGGTCTTAGCAAAGGAAGGGCTAGGGGAAAAACTCCGCAACCTCATTTTTAACTGCTACAGATCCCCCATAGCAGTGGTTCGAGTAAACGGATATAGTTCGGCCAGTTTTAGCATTGAAAGGGGCACGAGACAGGGGTGCCCGCTCTCGCCCCTCTTATTCGCCCTGTACATGGAGCCTTTCGCCCAACGTGTGCGTCAAAATCGAGAGATCACAGGGATAAAGTTCTGCGGATTTACGCATGCCGTCAGCCTGTACGCCGACGATATCTAGCTCTCCTTAGATAATCCGCGAACAGCCCTACCAGCATGTATGGCGGAATTGGATGCATTCTTCGAAGTGGCGGGCTTCAAATGAACCCAGACAAATCACTGGCGCTAGACTTATCTCTATCACCCTCCATGAGGACTTATCTACAGGACTTATTTCCCATCCAGTGGGCGTCGAACACAGTCCCTTATCTAGGGATCCAACTGGCCTCCTCACTTACCGCCATGGTGGTGGCGAACTACTCAGCGCTCCGGGGGAAAATACGGGAGGAACTGGGACGCTGGAGACACTTCCCACTCTCCTGGTTGGGAAGGATAGCAGCAGTTAAAATGACCATACTATCCCAAATTCTTTATCTCTTTCGGGCCCTGCCCTTTCGTCCGCCGGCCGGATGGATACGGCAAACGCAATCTGAACTTGCCCAATTCATCTGGCAAGGGCGTAAACCATGAATGCGGAGAGCACTGGTCACTCTAGCCCCAGAATCCGGAGGCCTGGGAATACCAGACCTGCACAAATACTATCAGGCGGCGCAATTGCGCTACCTGGTGGAATGGAGCAAGTGGGAGTCGGAAAAAACACTGGCTCTTCCAGGACCAGGCGGTAGCAGGCCGTCCATTGCAGGAAATCCCCTTCCTTCGGAGGGGCCACAGGCCTACTAATCTGTACGCCTCATTCATCACACGCATTCCTATGGAGGTGTGGGATGCCACTAGCCTCACTTACGGCCTTACAACCTTCCCGTCCCCGCTGGTAGACAACCCAGACTTTACACCAGGCATGGAGAACTCGGCATTTGCACATTGGAGGCCAGCGGGTTGCCGCTCCCTATACCACATCTACAGCCCAGAGGGTGTACTTCCATTTACCCATTTTAAACAAGAGTACTCCTTGCCAGAGACAGACCGGAGGCGATACCTTCAAGTCAGGCACTGAGTGCTTCAGCCACGGGTGCGGGCATACGCAGATAGGCGTCTTTCACCATATGAACGATGGCTCGTACTTCAAATACTAAACTCATCTCTGATCTATACAAAATGCTGCAGACACACATATACAACCCCGGCAGGGAGCGATGGGGGAGGGAACTGGGCAGGGCTTTTAGCCATAAAGAGTGGGAGAAAATTTCTTACCGGGCACAACACTCTGCATACCACATAGGACTTACAGAGACACTTACGAAATTGACGACCTATTTGTATTACACGCCAGAACGCCTACACGAGATGGATCGTAACAAAGAAAACCTCTGCTGGTGGGGTTGCGGCCAGATTGGCAACTTGGTCCACCTGTTGTGGGAATGGAGCCATCTTCAAACGTACTGGACACAGGTATTGGACGAAGTGGACAAACACTTCCAAACAGAGCTCCCGCGCCTCCCAGCATATGTACTATTAGGGCTGCCTAACCCCTCACATATCCCCTAAGATCCCGCAGGGACCTCTAAATGGCCATTGCACTAGGCTCAGCGGTACAAAACATCCTTGCATATTGGCGCACTGACACAGTCCCTTCCATCACCTGCTGGCTGCATAGGTTGTGGCATGTGCTGGGCATGGAAAAACTATTGTTCACCATGGCGTGGAAGGGAGACCAATACGAGGAGCTTTGGCAACCATTCCGTTCACTCTTGGTCACGGAATTCAGGGAACTCACCTGCCCCAGGTACCTCCTGCTGTTGAGGCTCACGGAGCCGAGGGCGACAGATCCCCAAGAACAGAGGGCGAGAGAAAGGACCTGCGGAGCAGAGAAGTTAGGCGCATGGGAACTGTTGTGAGTACTGGATGGGGAGGGAGGGAGGGGGGAGGGAGGGAAGGGGAGCGGGGAAGGGGAGCGGGGAGGGGGGCCAGGTCTTTTGTTGTCATCATCAAACTAAACATCCCAGCCTTCAGGGGGTTACTAGACCATACTATAGGGTCCACAATGTCTATGTATTACATTCCATTCGCTTTTGTGACACTGGCTGGCTTATGATACGAAGGGGATTGTTGTATTTACTGCTTTGCTTTTTGATGACTATTTCAATAAAAAGAGTTAAAACTAAATGTATCCCAGAGAAGAGGTTGTGGGTGGGATTAAAGGGCGGGGGGTTTGTTTCTTTATTATTGGCAAGAAGAAAATATGATCTGCTCTGCTACTCTACTCATGGGGAGTCCGTCGTAGGTAAAAGGAAACCTCTTTTTGAGCATATGAGCATGTACCAAGTAAATTTGGAAAGAAGTTGGGTAGTATCTATGCTTCATCTTATTATGGTCCAGACTCGTATGGTGCGTCTCTTGGAGGCATATTCTGTATAATTTTAAGATTCTATTGGACCTCCATACAGAACCCTTCTTCAGTGTGAGTTGGGTCCCTTTATATTATATAATAGTCACCAATATTTATCATGTAAAAAAGGACAGCAATAGTTGTGCTTTTGGGAATGGTTAGGCTCTGTGGGGAGGGTGGGTGTTGGGGGGGGGGGGGGCGCGATGCAGGTGCCCACACATGGCATCTTTGCTTTTGCTGTACTTCATGTCAGTTGTGTGAATTTTCAAACTTTACTAATTTAACCAAATCATCCGATCTCCCCCAAATTACTAAAGAATGGAGTCAAAACAGAGGGTCTTTAATGAGACCATCCTCTGTCAAACTTAACAAAAGGATTAGATACTCTAAATGAATAGTTTAGTATTTCCCACCCTGGTGGTACTACACCAGTGTAATCTCCGATGTCAAGTGACTACCCCGACCTGGTGATCTGTGCAGGTTGTTCACTTGACCACTCTGTCTTCAACCTACTTTGAGAGGTTGCTGGAGTCTCCCATCTCCTAATCTCACCAGGCCCCTGCCCGTCCATAGTGCGCATAATTGTGTTGGTCCACAGTTTTTGGTTACATCTTTACAACCCATGATGCATTTACTCCCCACCCAGTCATTTCTCTCAAACCCTTCAAGTCTTCATTCAGGTCCTTCCAAAGGGCTTGAACTTCGGATTTTATGATCAACATTGTGCATTGTATCCCCTCCAAAAATGTACTACAAGCCCTGGTTTCAGGAGGGCTCCAGTAGTTTTAGGTTGCTGGGCTTGCAGGAAGATGAGTAATTATTTTTGTTCTTTGTACATCAGCTATATGGAGGGCAACCAGGCTCAAGAAAATCTCATTCCAGCTGTATCGGGGTCACTCCTGGTTCATCATGGCTGCCCAGTATTCGGGCACGGAATTAACTCAGTGGCAGTTAGTTCCCTCATCTGCAGTGGCACCTTGTCTGAGGGGGGTCCGTATGGATGGTTGTGGCTAACAAGTTGACCTTGCATTCCTCTGGTGCTACTCAGTTGTCTAGCATACTCCTCATCCCCGCCGCAAACCAGAGCAGTAGACATTTGATGACCTGTGTGGGAAGTTGGAGTCCATCCCCTGCCCACTAGTGCGCTTGGGAAGCAAAACACTCGGCTATTCTCCCAATGAGAGCTGTGTTTTTCCCAGGGGCCCCTGGGTGACTGAGGTGCTCTGAAGTGCTCCTTTTCTCACTGGGGGAGGCCGGCAGCTGCTTTGAGTTCCCAAAACAAAAAGTTCAGGACTGCCTGTCGGTATCTTGTAACGGCCCTTGCTGTACTTTCTCTTCTGCATGGGTCTCTACTGTTCTTTAATGGTGGAGTGCAGACCCACCTGTCTTTTTTACGCTCTCCAGCACTTCCTGATTGGAGTTCTACCCTGGTCACTGCAGGGTAATGAAGAGGCTAAGACCAGAGGCAACAGATACAAGTTGGGGACCATGAGTGAGGTGGGCAGGAAACACGCAGAGATTGGGTATGTCATCTTTGCTCCTTCCTCACTCATGTTGGTTCTAAAGACCTGTCAAATGGCATTATAAAGAACGAGAGGTTGTTGGTAGGACCCCCACTAGGTTCATGCATCACGTGGTGTATGCTGGTGACTTCTCATCCACTGAATCATTCAGATCAGTCTGACAGAGCAGCAAGGTCTTTAGCAGATACATTTGGGCGTTCTGATTTGGATATAGTACTAAGGTCCATAAAGAACTCTACTGGTAGTTTAATGAATATTTTCTTTCACAAGTTGACTGTGGAGCTGCCTTTACCACTAACTGATACATCTATTCTGAACATTTTGTATGCAGTGGCAGGTTCAAAGGATATACTCTCCAATACCAGCCAGAGGATTTCAAATGTTGCAGATTAGCAGAAGAAATTTGTTGAAACGTTCTTAAAAACACTAGACTTGGTTAGGGGTATAATCGGTAGGTGCTTATCCCCTTGTGAACTGGCTGCTTTCCCCACTGAGGGTGGTAACGTTAAAAGGCTATCTGCAGTCTCAGATACAATGGCCATTAGAGGTGCCTTAACACAAACACCAATGATAAGAGATTCTGCAAGAGTGCTAGTGGTCCCCCTCTAGTCTTGGATAATCAAGGAGTGGTGATATTGGACAACATAGGTTGACATACACTGTTCAGAATACTTGCTCTTCAGAATATATTAGAAGTGTTTTGCTACTTATTTCCTAAGTCCCTAAGTCCCTATATACATCTTACCAAAACAAAATTAAATGACATTTTAATGTTCTGGGCCTGCGTGTGCTGACAAGGTAGCTGATACTTCTGAGTTGCACTCTCCCACTGGTTAGGTCTCGCCTGTCGATGCGCATGCGCATCGAGCAAGCGAGACTATGGGGGCTTATCCACTCTTTATCCACTGCAAGGAATCGTGGCGATTCCTTGCAGTGCCCGTGACTTTTAAGCTCAATGCGCATGCGCATTGAGCTTAAAAGCGCGTGCACGTCCGTCTTGTTTTACCCGCTCCGCCCCCTCCCCTTCCCGCCGTGTCGCATTTCTCCTCCCCCCTCCCCTCCCCTCTCCTCCGTCCGTCTTGTTTGTTTAATTTAACCCGCTCCGCCCCCTCCCCTTCCCGCCGTGTCGCATTTCTCCTCCCCCCTCCCCTCTCTTCCCTCCGTCTCGTTTGTTTAATTTAACCCGCTCCGCCCCCTCCCCTTCCCGCCGTGTCGCATTTCTCCTCCGCCCTCCCCTCTCTTCCCTCCGTCTCGTTTCAGACTCCCTCCCATCTTTCAAGAGACCACCCTTGTGCGCATGTAAGCTGTATAGCGCCATGTGGGTGTAGAACCAAGAGCAAAAAAGTTGGCGTCAAGGTTCTGTTTTTTTTTTCTGAAAGCCCCAAATGTATATTCCTTCTTTCCTGTGCACCCCATCCACAAATGCACCTTTTCTTTTCGTTTTAAGCAGTTAAATAGAAAAAAAACATTTCCACACGCTCGTATTTCTGCACGCGCACTAATGTACACGAAGCCACAGCTGTTTTAGCTCTAAAACGTCGCGTGGTGGCTATGCGGGCTCTAAGCCACTGCCCGTGGTGATGCCAACGGCAGGCTGGTTCTCCACAATGCCCCCTCCCTGGGCACTGAGGCTCCCGCCAGCCTGGGAATCTTTCACGAGACGCGTGTTTTTTCCGAGAGCGAGAACCCCCGATCGCTTTCTCCTGCCAGGCGGCTGGCGTCTCTCTTTTCAGGCCTGGCAGGCGATAACCACCCTCCTCCTCCCCGTGCAGGAAAGGCAGGCGCTGCTGCCGCCAGTAAATAGAAGCCACGGCCGGGGTTCCATTCTTGCGCTATTTGGCCATTGAACCGCTCAGTACGAGCCTCCATATTCTCTTCCCTCAATTTTTCCAGGTGCCATGTTAATGCTCTATTTGGAATCACCCTGGTTGGTCAAACTGCAGGGTAATGTAATGCACGCTTAATTACCCCGCAGAGGCAGGCACTACAGAGCGGGGCTTTCTGAACTGTGCTTCACTTCACTGAGTTTAATGTTTCCGGCTTAGTTTTGCCCCCGATTCTTTTTTACGATGCTTGCCAAAGTTTTTATTTTTATAATCTTGGAGCGAACCTACCGCATTCTTGCGTACTGTATTTGCGGTTTTGTTACCCAAAGCTAAGCTGCTGTTTCTTTTAACTTTTTTTTTTAAAGCGCCGTTTTTATTGTCGTGTTTTGTGATTTCGCGACACTGTAGGTTTGCACGACTTCCGTTCACGCTTGCTGCGCTAAGTTGGTGGTTTTAAGACAGTCCCAGCCAAGAGGTGGAACCAAAGTTCCACTTCAAACATCCGGTGAGATAGCTCTGCTGAGTTTGTTTGGCTGCGGAAATCTGTTTGGAGGCTGCGGACAACCCGTTCTGCCCTGAACGAAAAGGGAACAATAGAGTAAGTTATTTATAGCCCAATGAAGGTGCAAGAGCGTGGCAACAGACGCTACATGACACAGGCTCTTAGCACTTATGCGAGGCCATGCTGATGACAGGAACACGCATACGCTCAAGCTACCTATATCTTTATGTTACTGTGTTCTTGGATGGGGCATCGGCCTCCATCAGTCGTTAGCCGTGTGAATGGTGAGTGTAGTGGGCTCTCTCTGCCTTGTACTGGTTCGCAGTAAGGGGTTGCGTTTCGAGGCCCCTCGCCCATCTCTTGGCATCCCACATTCGTTGCATGCAGATGGGGTTCATGTGGACGGCCTGTGGGGGCGGGGAGTGGGCAGTGCCCTTTTATTGTCCTATTGTGGCGAGAGCAATCAACAATATTGTGATGGGCTACTAGCCTTTCTAGTATGGTAAGCAACTTTTCAATAAATATTTTACTCTGAGTGATAGAAGGGGCTCTGTTAGTAAAAAGCTGTTACGTACTTTAGGATGCAATTTAATCACTTGTTGAGTAACATTTTAAACCCCTCACCCTCCCTCACACTCACCCTCACTCACCCTCACTCACCTTCAACACCTCACCCTCACTCACCCTCACCCACACTCACCCTCACTCACCCTCAACGCCTCACCCTCACTCACCCTCAACACCTCACACTCACTCACCCTCACCCTCTCTCACCCTCTACCCTCACTCACCCTCACTCACCCTCAATACCTCACCCTCACTCACCCTCACCCTCTACCCTCACTCACCCTCAATACCTCACCCTCACTCACCCTCACCCTCACCCTCACCCTCCCTCACCCTCACCCTCCCTCACTCACCCTCACCCTCACTCACCCTCACTCACCCTCACTCACCCTCACTCACCCTCACTCACCCTCACTCACCCTCACTCACCCTCACTCACCCTCACTCACCCTCACTCACCCTCACTCTCACTCACCCTCAACCCCTCACCCTCACTCACCCTCAACCCCTCACTCACCCTCACTCACCCTCACCCACCCTCACCCACCCTCACCCTCACTCTCCCTCACTCACCCTCACTCACCCTCACTCACCCTCACTCACCCTCAACCCCTCACCCTCACACAGTGCAATAGGTCTCGGAGCATTTGAGTTAGAGCTTTTAGAAATGTTTATGGCTTTTTTTTTAAATTCTTTAGCATTGGCTACAGGAAATAAAAATGCTAAAGATTTACAAAAAAACCCATAAACAATTCTAAAAGCACTAACTCTAATGCTGCGAGACCTATTGCATTTCCAATGCTTGTTTATTTTCTTGTAAAGTGGGATGCCAAGTAACTTAGCCTCTACTAGGATACATTTTGGGAAATGTTGGGTTCTCTTACACAAATTTTGAAGTTGACTTAGGCAGACATTTCCTTTGACCACACTTGTCTTTATAGTCGCTTTGTCAGTATAAACGTAGGATATATCTTAGGGCACTAACTGCTTGAATAGGCATCTTGTCCCCTAAAGATGCATGAACCAGGATTACAAAAACAGCCCAAATAATTGTCTCCATGTGCTCGCTGCACACCATCATTTATAAAAAAAAAAAAAGGCATGCCAACCTCTGCTTTGCATGAATGTCTCCTATGACTTATAAAACGAAGTTCGGGGGAGTTTATCTTCAATATTTTTCCTGTTCATCATTGAGTGGTTATATAGCCACCAGTCTTGTTTCAGCCATAAGCCAACATGTTTTGTCCCATGGATTTTTTCAGGGCATGCAATCGTAAAGTAATGCAAGCAGTGATCCATCATGCACGCATTTATTAGGTTCACTAATTTTATAGACTCATCCACATAGGACGACTTATCTTTTAGAAATAGGTTTTTCATTGTAAATTTGAAGGCCTAAATGTTCACATTTTGTGTGTTAGGAATTTAGAATGTAATTGTTTAGGATTAGACTTGCTTTCTATCTCATTTTATGTTGCTTAAATAGTGTCTGGAGCAGTGGTATATTTAATGTTACTGTTGTATGTTGTGTTCACTCTGAACAAACCCAGTGAAGCCTTTTGCCCTGAGGTGCTGAGGTTTATTTTTGTCCAACACAACTACATCTGCCGAATTGGCTGCAATCCTCAATGATGGTAGCAGGGTAACACCATTCAAAAAATAATAACAAATATTTTTCTCCACCATTGTATCAGGAATGTTTGTGCCAGTCCTGAAACACGGCAATGAAAACTAAAATGGGAACCAAGAAGGTAAAAGTGTTAAAACGTATGCAAATGTTAAATAAATACTGTTTTAAGCGTCTGAGCATCAGTGAGGCAGCCATGTAAAATGTACCAGATCAGTCGTTTAAGTCGTTCCCCGGATCAAGAATCTGTATTTGCATGTAGACATCTGAGATTAGAGTCTCACTAAGGAAATGTTTTTCCCCTTATCGGTTAAGGAGCTGCCACTATGCGAGCTCTTGTTATGCGTCTACAGCAACCATAGATCAGTAGGACGATGCTAATACTTCCTAAGCAAAGGCAGTATAAAGTATTCCTCAAATCCAAGCGTATTCAGAAAAGCAGATAATAGCATTATTCAGACTTCATAATATAAACTTGGGTGACTCGCACCAAGTATCAACTCTCCAAGAACCAGAAATATAATTCTCCAGAGATTTAAAACAGGATAATATATAGAGGAGGAACATACATTGTAGGCCAGAGCGACAATGCTGACCAACTTTTTTTGACCCAGGAAACCCTCAGGACACAGTATCTCCCTGATCCTTATATATAAAATAGGAATTAGAAGGTATCATTAAAGATCCACAACATGGAAAGGCGTGTAACCTGCAATTAATGTTACAAGATCCTTTTTTACTTAAGTTCACCATAGAAGACTAATACTTTCTGCAAACACTCTTGCACACCTGCACATCACTTGTAAAAAGGTAGGACTGATCCGTGGATTATTCTCAGCAATTCACTTGTGCGCCGGTAGATGGCGTCATGTGGATCCTTGCCGGATCCGTCCCACCCCGTAAGTGATATCAGGGCCACAATATTGCCACCTATGCATGTTGTTAGTTTCTTTCCGATTTCTTTCTGCACTGTTGGACACATAGTCCTTAGTAATCAGTTTGTGCCAGGGTGACGATTTCTAATTGGAATCTTTGTAGTATGTATCATAGAAATCCATTCCAAAGAAAAGAGAAGATGGGTTGGTGCGGACTCCATGGCTAGATAGATCATCCCCCCAGAAATAGCTTTTCGGAAGGTAAGAAACTTGTTCTTCTGATGGATACTTCTCTAAACACAGATTCCTCACATTGTGAATAAGATTTCAAAGCAGTGCATCCCTAGGAGGTGGGTCTGTGGAATGTCTCTGGTACCAGAAATCCTGCTGACTGATTGGGCAAAATGCCCCTCTCACTGGACATGGCTATCCAGGCAGTAGTGCTTAGTGAATGTGTGAACTGACGCGACATCGCAGCCTTTGTGATATCCAAAACCAGCACTCTGTGCGTCAGCATACTGGTAGCAGCTTTGGCTCCGGTAAAAAGAGCCTACAGGCTTTCTGGAGACTGTTTGTTGGCCAGTCCATGACAGATCTTTATACAAAGGACTATCCATCTGGAAATGGTCCATGTCTACACTGATCTCTACCCTTGTTCGTCCCAGAAAACATACAAAGAGCTGATCATCCACCCAGTGATCCTTGGTACGATCAACGTAGACACACAGAGCCTCTCTCCTTGGATGGATGAGAAAGAGAAGCAAAGAACGTTGACAGGGTGATAAACTGCTAAATGTGGAAAGGCGTTACAACGTTTGGGAGCAATACTGCCTTCGTCCTTAGCACCAAGTTGTCCAGGAAAAAGTAGTGTATGGTTGCTGGAGGGTAAGGGCCAGCAGCTCACTCACTCAACGAGCAGATGTGATCGAAATGAGGAATACCGATTTAAAGCTAGCAACTGATGCAGCGTAAATGCTGATCTTTACTTGTAGGACATATCCTGGATGAGACAAAGAAACCGTTCATGAAAACGCATTAGCGTCTTGGACATGTTAAAAAAGGATTCAAAAGAAAAACTTACATTACAAGAACCGTAAAGGTAGGGTTTGTTTAAAAATGGGAGAAAACAAAACTGCGCGCGTAAATTTCTAACAGCTTATATTCATGTAATATTTTATTTTCTTAAACCAAATAACTCACAAAATGGACTTTCTGCAATTACGTAAATTGATGAATGCATACTGTATTAATGAACTATTGAGCTTTATTTACAAGTGTGTGAATGCTTAGGACCATTATTAAAAAGCAAAGGCCTGAAAACCTATTCTTTCAGTCTCATCGTAAGGCACCATTGGCCGTTTGAAATTAAGGTGCAACACTTTCACCTTTTGAGATAGAAGGGTCAAACTTTGCACATATGTTCTTTACAACCTTAATAACTTAGATTTCCTAAAACAAATTTGTTATCTATATTTTTACCGATAGTTGCAACGTATAGATCTTGAATGTGGTAATAGGCCATAACTAGCAATAAACATTTACATGAACTACATACGTTTTGATTGCTTGACTAAAATATTAATTGGATTTACTTGCAATATTTCTACCAAGGTATATTTACATTTGGGTATTTTGATTAAAATGATTAAATTCAATAACATTTGAAGCTTACATCTTTTGCCAAGACTCAGGTGAAAAGGATGACAATACTGTTCCTCTCATGTTGCCTTTTCATTTCTTCCCATGGACATTCCAAGACAACGGTTACAAATGTAATGTTTTTATGAAATTAATGGTGCGAGACAAGAACTTTTATTCCTTTCTTATGTGAAAGACTGAGAAATTAAAAGGCTATTGTGTGTTGACCTGTGCGCCATGGACCGACAACCTGTTCCCATGCATTCCTGAATGGATCTATACTTTATTTCTACTTATGGTCCACATGAACGGACGATCGCCTGATGGGATATCATACCACAATGAGGTGACTATTTATGTCACCTCTGGACACACAAAAATATATTTACGAACGATTTTTGGTTAGAAAGTTCTTTCACGACTTCCTTTTGACCTGAGTGGAGACACTCCTCACATTAGGAGTACCCCTTGCTCGAGACGAACTCTCTGATGGTGATACCTCTGCTGCAGAGCAGGTGCGGCAAGCATCTTCTTGTTAACTATGCGGACTGCTTTCTGGACAGTGCAGCCACAGCTCCTCTTGCCCAAGCGGTTGTTGTCTCTTTTGCCCCCTTTACCCTTGCTGTGGGATGGACCTTCGATGGCAGGTTTGTTAGTTGCTAAAATTCAGTTGTTTTCCTTGCTCTTTGACTAGATCATATGCCCTTGAGAGAACCTTTAAAGCTATTCTTCGCCCTTGCTGGTGGCAGGAATTTTAGTTAAATTATCTTTTCAGAGATGCTTGAACTAGGACGCTTGAACTTGCCCTACAATTGAGAATTTCTTTTAATTTTCTTTATGCGTATTGCATTAAGTGCGAGTTATTCTTCTAAAACTATTGCATTAATGTGTAATTTAAACTACTTTTGAATTCTGATGCAAAGACTTGACTACATTGCCTAAAATGTCTGATTCTTTAATACAAAACTCCTTAAATACCAAACGATTGAGTCTTTATTTTACTAATGGTGTTAATAATAATAATAATAAGGGTAGCTTATAAAGCGCTTGGTTACGCAGAAGCGTGTCCCCGCGCTACAACTAAAGGACTCTGGGCGAAGTTTAAAGGAGTGAGACCAATTATCTGGAAAACAGGTATGTTTTTAGGTTCTTACGGAAGCTGGATTCGGATAGATCTAGGCGGAGATGGAGAGGCAGGGAATTCCAGCTTTTCGCCGCCAGATGGCGGAAGGAGCGTCCGCCCATGCGGGCCCTTTTAACCCTAGGAACCTTAAGTAAGCCCCCGTGTGAGGAGCGCAGATCGCGTGATTGTGTATACCTGGTCACTAGGTTCTGAAGTGGAATTGGCGTTTTCCTAGCAAGGATGTGGTGACAGGTACAGAGGGCTTTGAATTCCACTCTGCTTTTTACTGGCAGCCAATGGAGGGTTTTAAGAGCGGCCTTGGTGTCTGATCGTTTAGGGATTTTTAGGATGAGACGGGCTGCCGCATTCTGTATTACCTGGAGGCGATTCATAGCCTTATAGGTGGTTCCCAGGTATAGTAGGTTGCCGTAGTCTAGGCGTGATGTCACAAGGGCATGTACCAGTGTTCTCCGTGCGGACATAGGAAGGAGGTGAAGGACCTTCCGTATAGTTTTTAAAACGCTAAAACAGACACCTGCCACTCGGTCTATTTGGGGTCCAAAGGACAGGTCAGCATCGAGCCATACGCCAAGGTTTTTGACTCCCTGGCGGGGTATGGGAGCCTCACCCAGGCATGGAGGCCACCACGCCGATGACCAAGCAGATGGATTCCCCCCCACACCTCGGTCTTGTTGCCGTTTAATTCAAGGCAGTTGGTGGACATCCAGGTTGCAAGTTCTTGCATGCAGTCCCTGAAACTGTCCATCGCAAGACCGGGTGCACGCGAGAGGGAGATAGCCAGCTGCGTGTCATCGGCGTATGACACAATGTTCAATCCATGACTCACGGCAATCGAAGCCACTGGAGAGACATAGAGATTAAACAAGGTTGGGCTCAGGGACGAACCCTGGGGAACGCCCTGTCCCAAACCTATGTCTCTAGAGTAGTGGTCGCCCTGGCGGACTTGGTAGCTTCTCCCTGTCAGGAAGGATTGTAACCATTGGAGTGCAGCTTCGGATATTCCTCCGTTATTCAGACACTGTAGCAAGTTGACGTGCGCTACAGTGTCGAATGCTGCACTCAGGTCCAATAGGATGAGGGCCATGGTATGACCCTCATCCGCCCCCTGACGTAGGGTCTCTACCGCTGTTAGGAGTGCAGACTCCGTTGAATGACGGGGACGGAAGCCGAATTGAGTGTCGTGCAATAGGGCAGCCTTTTCCACGAAGTCCATCAGTTGCATATTGACCGTTTTTTCAGCCACCTTGGCCAGATAGGGAAGGAGTGAGATTGGGCGGAGGTTATCCAGCTTCTCAAAACTGATGGTTGGTTTCTTCCTTAGGGGTAGAACTACCGCCTTTTTCCAATCTCTAGGTACTGTCTTGGTGCTAAAAGATACATCTAGTAGATGTCTGATGTAGGGTTCCAGTACCACCAGACTATCCGTCAGGCATTTGGGTGTGGTCGGGTCTCGTGGAGAGCCCGACTTCACCGATCTACAGATTTTTAGAAGATCTTCCGTGGGCGGGGTAACAAAGTTGGTCAGTCTTTGTTTATCTCCCCACTCCCTTGGGCTTTCAACAAACTCTGCCCCGGTTATGGGTTGCGTTGGGAATGCCGAGTAGATTTTGGTTATTTTTTCTGCAAAAAAGTCTGCGATTTTACCACACAATTCTGGCGAACAGTCTTCAGGGACAATGGCTGATTTTCCGCTCTAAAGAGTTTTGTAGAGCGAAAACAGCTCTTTCGCCGAATTACCAGCCTCGCTGATTCTAGACGTATAATATGCTGTTTTCGACTTTCTGATTAGGCCATGGTAAGATCGCCTCTCGGTCAAGTAGATAGTTCTGGTTTCTTTAGAGAAAGTCTTGCGCCATTCTCTTTCGGTTCTCTTCAGTGCGGTTTTCTGGACTCTTAGTTCATCGTTGAACCATGGGGCGTTTTTTTTGCACGGCCCCCAGATTTAGTTTTTAGAAGAGGAGCTGTGCAGTCTAGTGCCTCATTAATGCGTATGCAGAGGTTAGCATTGGCTGTGTAAGCATCATCCCCCCCTGGGCTCCTGTTCCTATTGAAACTGCGCATATTGGGTATCAATATATGATAAGAGGAGTCCTAGATTATTTTTCAAAAAAGGTGTTACACCTCTTATTTAGTACCTCAGTAACAGAGCACTTGGTTTGCATGATATTGGCCAACTGAACTTCTTCAGGCGGTTTGGTTTACCCGTAGTTATCGTATAGATTTATAGCATGGTTCTGAGGATAGTGTACTTAAAATTGATCAGCAATTGGTAGATTGGTTACCAATTTCTGGTCTTCATTGGGTAAATAATAGTGAGCATCCGTATCCCCACCTCTCAATGGGATGAACAAGGTCCATTGGAGGACCAAGCCAGCTGTGTTAAGAAGGAAATCCATTTTAGAGAAAAGAATTACCAAAATTGGGCACGGTAACAAAAGAAAATACAGTAAAAGGAGTGTACGCTGCAACACATGCTTAGAGAATAACTGTTTATTGGCTCGAATGGGGTGCGCATCAGGAATGTGAGAACCAGGTTGAGGCCCCATGGGGTCAAAGGGTTTTGGCGGGTACATTTGGGTAAGCACTAAAAAAATGCATCAAAACAGGTGATTTAAACAAGGATGCCTGATAACGCAATCAAAGAAAAGATGATAGAGCCAAAAAGTAACCTTTGACTATTGCCACAGCAAGGCTTTGCTGGGCTTGAGTTGGGGAGACCAGGAGAACATTCAACAACTGGTCCTGTAATGGTTGAATATGTTGGGAGGAACAACAGGCAACAAACTTCTCCAGGTGTCCTGCACAGACGGTCTTCATAACAGGATGCCTGGCTACCATAATCACATTCACTACTTTGTGAAGAAGATCGAAGGCCGTCAACTGTTGCTGCTCAGTGTCCAGGCATGGAGGGGCAAGATGTGCAGGCTTGCAAGCAGGACCCTGCCATGTTGTGACAGTAGGTTCTCCCAAGAGACAGCCGAATAAGAAGACAGATGCTCATGGCCAGAAGTTCTGGGTACCACATTCTCTTGCCCTAATTCGGAGCCACTAGGCCGACTCGGTTCCTCCTCTTCTTCAGAATTTTCAATAGGAAAGGTAGAGGCACAACATTTTGAATAAAAGTACAATCAAGTGACAGACGTAAAAGAAAGCCTTCCGGATTTGCATCAGAAGGCACAGCAAGAAAGGAACTGACATTGACACTCAGAGGTGGCGGTTATATTGTGGCCCCAAAGGTCACTACCTGGGTTGGATGGATCTAATGCAGAGCTGCATGATGCCACCTACCGACACAAGAGGGAATTGCTCAGGAAAATCTAGGGAACAAGTCGCCTTCCGGGAGTATTCACAAGATAAGGAATCTGAAATTAGTAGAAGTATTCATCAGAAACATTTGTCATTAGTGAAATCTACAAATTGTGCAGCAGGTGGTTAATTATAATAGGCAAGCTCAAAAAACATATGGTTACACTCACTAGTTTGTCCCCGCGCTGCGGCTAGACCTCGTCGGGAGCAATACTGTGGACATAGCTAGAGGAAAACCTATGGGCGGAAGAGCCATGTCTTCAGTTTTTTCCGGAAAATGATTTCAGAAGGTTCCTTCCAGAGAGCGAGAGGGAGGTTATTCCAGTGTTTTGCTGCAAGATAGCGGAAGGATCGGCCACCCATTCTTGCTCTTTTGATAACCGGGGTTTTTACCTGTCAAGTCCCTGAAGATCTTGGATGTCGGGATGGAGTATAGGGGGACAGTAGATTGTGTCGATAGCTTGGCCCTTTCCCCTGCAGAATACGGTGACTAACACACAGGGCCTTAAAAAGTATTCTCTTCCTCACTGGGAGCCAGTGCAGGGCGGCAAGGGCATTTTTGGAGGAAGTTCTCCTGGGCAGCATTAGAACAAGGCAGCCCGCCGAGTTCTTAATGTCTTGATGTCTCATCAGACACTAACTACTTGCTTCCAGGTATAGAGCGTTTCCGTAGTCCAGATGGGAAGTTACCAGTGCAGGTAGGGTTTTCTTCACTGACACGGGAAGCATGTCTAAGGTTTCCACAATTCTGGTGTGATTCTCAAATGAGAGCTTGAAGTTCAGCCACATCCCCAAGTTCTTGACCTGACTGCTGGGGGAGGGGTCGGGCCCAGAGTCTGAGGCCACCAGGATGAGGACCAGATCGAGGGAGCATTTCCCACCACTAGAACTTCAGTTTTGCTGCCATTTAATTTTAAACAGTTGTTAGTCATCCCAGATGCCAGCTCCTGTAGTCAGGAAAAAAAGTTTGTGGCTGCCTCTACATGAGACTGTGACAGTACAACCACCAGTGGTGTGTCATCTGCGTATGACACGACGCTGATTCCATATTTAGTAATCATCTCCGCCAATGGGCGATATAGAGATTAAAAGGGTGGGGCTTAATATAGAGCCCTGGGGGACCCCTTGAGCAAGTGCCATCCTTTTGGAATAATGAGGTCGCTGAGCCACCTGAAAGCTGCGATCCTGTAAAAAGGACCTCAGCCACTCAAGGACTATACTATCCAGCCCGCCTTTCCTGAGGCGCTGCAGGAGTAGTGGGTGGGCTACAGTGTCGATTGCGGCACTGAGGTCAATGAGAGGACCAGCCCAACTGTCTGGCCCTCATCTACCTGTCTGCGGATAGTTTCAATTGACAGGAGCAGTGCTGACTCAGTCGAGTAAGTTGCTCGAAAACCTGATTGCGTAGGGTGCAATAGGCTGTGCCGGTTAATGTGGTCCATCAGTTGTATGTTGACCCAGTTTCCGGCTATTTTCGCAAAATATGGCGGCGTGAGACCCAACGAAAGTTCTCCAGCTGACTCACTCACATTCTGGTTTTTTTATGGGTAGGATAATCGCTTCTTTCCAGTTTTTTGGGACCACTCCAGACTCAAAGGAGAGTTCAAGGAGGTTCCTAACATAGGGTGCCAGGATTTCTAGGCTATCTCTCAGAACTTTCAGCGTAGTTGGGTCCCTAGGTGACCGGATTTGATACTTAAGGCTATGCCTTTGAGGTTTTCACAGGAGGGGAGCTCAAATCTTCCTCCTCCACGTTGGTCCTCCCCTTGCTATCGGAACTCCCATTACGTGCCTCATCTGGGAAGGTAAGAGTAAATCCTTGCTACCTTCTCTGCGAAGAAGTATGACACCAAATTGCAAGAATCAACCGATCCGCTATTGTAGGCCGTAGTTCCTGCACCAGTGGGGGCGCGGATGTGGAAAAACGCAGACATACCACATCTCTCAAATCTCTTGCTGTCATCTGCTCCAGAAAGCGGAGACGATACTGAAACTATGTCCATTAAATTTCAGGAATGGATCTTAAAAGCAGCGAACGAAGTTGCTCCTGAAAAAACTTATCGCCCCAATAGAACCACTCCATCTGCCCAGTGGTATACAGAAGAGCTGCGACTCCAGCGTCAGTTCTGTAGAAATTTAGAAAGGCGCTGGAGAAAGCACTATAGTCCATAGGCTAAGCAAGAATACAAAAGTGCTCTGGCTATATATAAGAAAGCTATCATCACACAAAAGAATCTTTTCTTCACTGGTCGTTTTGAGCACGCCCAGAACTCAGCTAGGATGTTATTTCAGGTGGTGAACTCTCTGTCCAGTCCTCCAGCTGGCTCCACAATAGAGAACTCGCAGGAATTCTGTACCGCCCTAGCCACATTTTTTACTACTAAAGGAATGGATATTTACTCCACTTTTTCTAAAGAGCCGGTAGGAAGGACCGCTGATTTAACTATTCAACCAGCACTGAAGCACCCTTCCTTTACTCAGTTTCAGTCAGCTACCGAAGAACAGGTCAACGCACTTGTTGGCAAAATTAAATCAGGCTCTCCGTTGGACCCATGTCCTCCGACCATAATGAACTAACTACACAATGTGGTTACCCAGCCGCTGACCAACATATGCAACTCCATCTTTAGGACAGGTGTCTATCCACAGACCTGGAAGAAGGCTATTGTTAAACCTTTGATTAAGAAGCCATCTTTAGACCCTACCATCACTTCCAACGACAGGCCAATTGCCTGCCTTCCATTTCCTGCCAAAATAGTGGAGGCAATAATGAATAAACAGTTCTCTGAGTTTATTGAACATAAGCTCTTAGATGACACTCAGTTCGGGTTCCGGAAGGGACACGGAACTGAGACAGCATTGATAAAGGCCTCGGATGAAATTCGAGAGATCATGGATTCGGGAGGTGCTGCAGTGCTCATCTTATTGGACCTGTCAGCTGCTTTTGACACGGTCGACCACGTCATCTTGGTCGACCGTGTCGCAGCCCTTGGAATTAGTCATCTGGCTAAAGAACTTATAGCCTCCTTCCTTGTTAATCGCAAACAGGCAGTCAAACTGGGCAACTACTACTCGCCCACTTCTGAACTGCCCTGTGGAGTCCCTCAAGGATCCTCGCTAAGTCCCACGCTTTTTAATATCTATGTTGCGGACTTGGCGAGGGTTATTAAATCACATGGGATGCGATTAACTACCTACGCGGATGACACCCAGCTTGTGTTGGCGGTGCATAAGAACGGTCCAGTGGTAGCAGCTAAGTTTCAGGAGGGGTTACTGGATGTACAATCATGGATGCACAGTAACTGCCTGAAACTTAATGCAGAGAAAACCGAAGTTATGACTTTCGGTAAGATCTCCCCCGAATGGTCCCCAACTTGGTGGCCCAGTCAGATGGGCTCCCCCCCGATTCCAGCTGTCAAGGTTAGGAATTTGGGAGTGATCTTTGATAACAGGCTATCTTTTGGTTATCATGTCAACAAGGTGGTCTCTGCTGCATTCTTCGTGCTGAAGAAAATAAAAAAACTCATGCCATACCTACCCGCTTCGGCAGGGAAAACACTGATCACCACCTTAGTGTTTTCGAAGCTGGACTATGGAAACGCCCTCTTCCTTGGCACTCACAAATACATCCTGAACAAACTACAGTCCGTGCAAAATATGGCAGCACGGATTCTGCTTAATATTCCTTGGCGACACTCTACTTCAGCAGCCATACGCCATCTACATTGGCTAAGAGTGGAGAGCAGAATCAAATTCAAGGCTCTCTGCATCGCCTATAAGGCCATTCATCAGACTGGACCAAAGTTCTTAAAGGAAGCTTTTCAGTTGTACATACCTGGAAAGAATCTAAGATCAGCAGCAAGCCACCTATTGCATGTTCCCCGAACAAGAACGGCCACATGGGGAGATAGACGCTTCCTGGTAGCGACCCCCATACTGTGGAACACACTCCCCTTGTATATTAAAACAGCACCAACACTCATTGCCTTCCGTAAGGCCCTGAAAACGTGGCTATTTAATCAATAAGTTCCTGTCCTGAATTTTGTGTATCCTAGAGCATCTCATTGCGCCTAGACACCCTAGGGTATTAGTTGCGCATTAAAAATCCCATAAATAAATAAATAAATAAATTTAAGAATTGTGAAAAGTTCTCTAGAAGAGTTCTCTGCTTGTTCTATTCTCTCATTGTAGTGTGCTGCAGGAGTTTTTCTTATTGGTGCTTTAGACTGATTTTATATTTAGCCTTCCTATAATCTGAAAAGTCTTTTCTCCATTCTCGTTCTAACAGCTTGCAGGAAGTCTTAGCTACCCTAAGTCCTTCATTAAACCATGGGGCCGATTTTACCTTTCTCCCCGGTGCTCCAGAGGACCATGGGGCTACTCTGTCGAGTGCCTCCGTAATCCGTTAATCTAATAAGCTACAGGCAGACTCAATGTCTTTGCCACCCGGAGGGCCGCCCTGTTGGAGTGCGCGATTGAAGTTTGCTATTGAGAACCCAGCCCACTTCCTATGCATCGCCACTGCGCCTGTTGTATTGGGCATAGGGGTATTAGGTATCAGGGTACTAAAGGGACCCAAATAATGATCAGTCCAAGGAATTGCAATGGGGCATTCAATTACTAGATCCCCCAGTTGGCAAAAACCGGGTCAAGTAGGTGGCCTAGTCGGTGAGTCGGGAGAGGAGATTGAAACACCAGCTGCAAGGCGGGCAATTCCTGGCCGAGCTCTTACGCTCCGGTAAAGCCATATCATCAAAGTGTAGGTTCATGACCCCCAACACCAGCACTTTATTATATCGAAATGCAGGTTGTATCACCTGTTCCATCAGGCTCGATATAAACTGGGAGGAGGGACCTGGTGATCTGTATATTAAAAATCATTTGATAATATAATTAGCGGCAACTGTGATTGTGAAAAAGCCAGCCTCGCTCGCAGCGATGTTAGCCAACTCTAAAGCGCATTGAACAGATAGCTTATGAATGATAGCTATCCCTCCCCACCTATTTTTTTGTCGATCCAGTCTAGCAATCCTATAGTTATGTGGGAGGGCCTCGAGGATTTCAGGTGCAGAGTCCTTATTCAACCAGGTTTCTGTGAGAAACATACCATCTGGCTGATTGCCTGCTAGATAGTCATGAATTTCGAATTTGTGCTTCTTCAGGGATCTACAGTTGATCCGAATTAGATTGAATTTCTGACCTATCCCGGTTTGTTTCATGTTTGCCTCTGTGCTATAGGGGCAGAAGCTACACTTCCGAGGTGTATCTCCCATCAGTATACTGTCTCTGCATTGCTCTAGAATGGGGGGGGGGGTAGGGAGTTAGTGTGTTTAGTGCTCAGAGGTGTACTTATGGGCTACTACTAACTGGGCAGGGGTTCTGGCCCCATGTCCCGTACGGCCGCAGATGGGCTTGCCTTTGGCGAGCCGGTTGCAGGCCCGCTGCGCATCCGCTCAGACCTGTGCATTAAGTAGGGGTCTGGTGTTTACAAGCTAGACCGCTTACTGGCACCCAGACCGGGAACCAGAATTGAGCCACAGCCCCTTCCCTGCCCTCCGCTCAATCGGCTCTAACTGCCACTTCTAGAAAAATATTGCCTTAGGGCAGTGCTTACCAAACGTTTTAGAACCACGGCCCACTCTTAAAAACAACAAACATTTGCGACCTACCCAGCTGTAATGGACATGAGGCATGCAATTCTTTTTAATGCTACTAAAGCATTTTGCTGTAGCATACTGTCATTTACAAGCAGCGCATTTTCTATTGAAATGGCCACTAAATTTGCACATACAGTTTTACTGATAAAACTGTATTGCACACATATGGTGTTTGAAAATCATGTTTCAGTGAATATTCCTCATTTGTGCATCACTAAGTTAAGTGTCTTGATACGTTTCGATCCTAATAAAATCTTTGTTTCTATCACATTTCAAATTACAAAAAAATGTGCTTCAGTTTGGTTTCTCCAACTGCTAAATGCGTAAAGCTCAATTATAGTTATTTACATTTTGTTTTGCGTTACCAAAAATGACATCCTAAAGCGTTTCCTTTCTCAATTCTTGTACCCCAGCAAGATTGTCATATAATTTACTTTACTATTACCTCGCCCTGCAAAGTGAGGAGTTTGGAAACACAAATCTCTAGATTAAAAAATAAGCAGCAATTCGTCAGAAGACATAGCCCGACCATTGACCTGCCTTTGAAGCACAGCAAATGTGACAAGATAAATACAGAATTTAAAGGCATCTTTATTTAAAGCTTGGACTTTCACAACCCACCAAAAAGTCGGCAGTAACACTATCCACTATTTGTTTTTAATCCTAGCACCAGGTAGCAACAATAAACTGTGTCTGGCTAACCTCATAGCTAGTTTTAACCACTGTTCAGTTAGCACTGCACTCCTCTCACAGTCGAGCTCGAGTAAAGTATACCCTATGCAAAAATGTAAACTGGATGACGCGAAGGCGCATTGCTATGGCTGCTTCCCTAGGTGCCGCCAAGGCCTCCCTCCAGTCCTCCTCCTCCAGTTCGCCCACATCCAACTCCCACTCCCCTCGAAACTTCTGCAGGTACGTTGAACAGTGTATGACCAGGGATTGATAGATCCAGGAGATTTTCTTTGTCTCCAAATCTCCCATAAAACTTTTGCCTCCATCAGGTTGAAGTTGGGGAGGCTTTCCAGACCCTCAAGACTAGGGGATAAGGCATGGCGAAACTGGAGGTACTTATAGAACTGTGTCTGGGGCATAGAGAAGTCTTTCTGTAAATCCTGAAAGGACTTGAGTGTTGTGCCTCTCATAACGTCTCCCAGAGTCGAGATGCTAATCTGGTCCCATCCCCTGAAGCCCTGCAGGGCCGCCAGCTCCGGCAAGCGCCCATTATTTGAAAGAGGGGTCTTCCTGGTCAACGTCTGCCACCACCCCATACGCAAAGCGTCTGCCGCCACACCAGGAATACCGCCCGTGTCGCTGAATACAGAATGGTGTGTAGGGGTATGAGGCCCCATGAGCAGTTGTTCCAGTGCGTATGCCCGATCCCTCCTATCCCCATACGACCACTCGTTAAGGACCAGTAAGTGCGAGGCCTGATAATAAGAAAGGATATCGGAGGTCGCGAGTCCTCCACAATAAGGGGACAGAAAGCACATGCACAGTGCCACACGTACCTTGCCTCCCTCCCACAGGAACTCCCCAGTACAGAATTCACCAGCCGGAACCATCTGCGCTGGATCGGGCACGGGTGATTCTGCAGCTGGTAGAGGTAGAGCAGCCGAGGAAGTGCCACCATCTTGAATATTACCGACCTGCCATATAGCGCTAGGGGCATACGGGACCAGGTCTTAAGGTCCCACACTGGGACCTGATTTCGCTCCCAGTAGACGGCCGGTACATCCAACAGGAACGCTCCCAGATACTTTATCCCCCCGGCCGCCAACTGGAATGTGTTTGCCCATACGCCCAGCCTTGTCCTCTCCCCCAGAACCCACAGCGTAGATTTGCGGGGGTTCATAGACAGGCCCAACGTCTCCCCAAAGATCTGCATAATCCCTAGAAGCCGCGGCCCGTCTTATCTAAGGCTGTGAGGAAAAACAGGCCTGTATAGAGAAGCATCAAGTAAGAAAGAAAGTGCGGGCCCAGGTTGTGTCTACGTAGCAACGCAAATAAATACACCCAACTCAGGGAGTCGAACGCCCTGTCGATATCTGCCAACAAAAGTGCCGCCCACTCCCCGGTTTGCTGAACCGCTGCTATCGCCACATGTGCGCGCCGTATATTATGCCGGGTTGCCCGCTGGGGCATAAACCCAACTTGATCAGGGTGTACCAGTGAAGAGATGTGGGGCAAAGATGATTAGCCAATGCCTTTGCCAAGACCTTATCCTCAACATTAAAAAGGGAGATGGAGCAGTACGAGGCCTGTTGTTCCGGTGGCCGGCCGGGCTTAAGGAAGACCACCACCTCCGCATGCCTCCAGTCAGGAGGGAGTATTGCAAATGCTACTTACCAGTATGCATCTGTTCTTGGCATGTAGGGCTGCTGACATTCATATCTGTGCATAGATCGCCGCCTAGTGTTGGGTCCGGATGATTGCACATTGTTGTCCTGGAAGAGTCTTCGAAGTATCACGAGATAGGTGGCTCCTCCCCTGGACTACAGTGCGCATGGGCATCGCCTCCATCCCCAGATTGTTTTTAGCCATTGTGGCCGAGATGGAGTGAACTATGTGAGTGATGACCATACTATGAGCATATACATGAATACTGCAGCTGCTACAGGCGCCGGGGAGGAGGGCGGGCGATATGAATGTCAGCAGCCCTACATGCCAAGAACAGATGCATACTGGTAAGTAGCATTTGCAGTTCGAGGCATGTGGGCTGCTGAATTCATATCTGTGCATAGAATACATAGCAGTCCTCCTATTATTGGCGGCCGCCCGTGCCAGCTGCAGCAGTTTGAAAAAGTGTTCTGAGAACAGCCTGACCAACAGCTGCCTGCTGTTTAGAGTGCACGTCTACACAGTAATGTTTAGTAAAGGTATGTGTGGTAGACCATGTGGCTGCTCTACAAATATCCTCTAAGGGAATGTTCCCAAGGAAAGCCATAGAGGCCCCCAACTTTCTGGTGGAGTGGGCTCTTGGTGGAATTGTAAGAGTGCGTTTAGCCTTAGCGTAACAGATCTGAATACATTTTACGATCCACCTAGCGATACCAGCTTTGGAAATAGCGTTACCCTTGTGGTGTGATGCAAAGGCAACGAAAAGCTGCTTAGTCTTTCGAAAATCCTTTGTCCTGTCAATGTAGTACATTAGGGCTCTTTTAACGTCAAGGGTGTGGAGCATCCGCTCCGCCAGCGACTCAGGGTTTTGAAAAAACACTGGCAACTCAATTGTCTGGTTTATGTGGAATTGAGATACAACCTTGGATAGAAATTTAGGGTTAGTGCGGAGCACCACCCTGTTAGCATGTACTTGGAAAAATGGTTCTTGGATGGTGAGGGCCTGCAACTCACTAACTCTCCGTAGCGATGTAATTGCTACTAAGAAAGCCACTTTCCAAGTCAGAAACTGAAGCTCACAAGAGTGTAGTGGCTCAAAAGGAGGACCCATCAGCCTTGTAAGAACCACATTGAGGTTCCATACTGGAGCTGGTGGTGTCCGTGGTGGAATGACCCTTTTGAGTCCTTCCAGAAATGCCTTGATAGCAGGAACCTTGAAAAGTGATAGGTGTTGCCTATTCTGGAGGTATGCGGCCATCGCAGACAGGTGAATGCGGATGGAAGAATACGCCAAATTGCATTGGTACAGATGTAACAGGTAACATATGATGTTCTGAATGAAAGCATCCAGCGGGTTAATGTCGTGGTTTGCACAATAAATGACAAACCGCTTCCATTTAGCCGCATAACATGCTCTAGTAGTGGGCTTTCTTGCCTCCCGAATGATGTCCATGCAATCGGGGGGAAGATTGAGGTAGCCAAACTCTAGGACTTCAGGAGCCAGATCGCCAGGTTGAGCTGTTGCGGATCTGGGTGCTGAATGTCGCCATGGCTCTGCGTCAGAAGGCTGGGTGTGAGATGAAGCCTTTGATGCGGTACCACGGAAAGTTCCAGAAACGTGGTGTACCACGGTTGGCGAGCCCACGTTGGAGCAACCAGGATGAGAGTCATCGAGTGCTGCCTGAGCTTGCGTGCCACCAGCGGTATCAGAGGTGCTGGGGGAAAAGCGTACGCAAATCTGCCTGACCAGTTCATCCACATCGCATTGCCCTGCGATTGCGGGTGTGGGAACCTGGCGGCGAAGCTTTGGCATTTTGCGTTCTCCCTTGTGGCGAACAGGTCTATCTCTGGATGACCCCACCTTTGGAAGTACGGTTGGAGTACTGATGGATGTATCTCCCACTCGTGCATTTGGTGGCTGTGCCTGCTGAGCAGGTCCGCCATCTGATTGTCTATGCCTGGGAGATGTTCTGCCATCAGGAAAATGTTCCTTTGAATGGCCCACTTCCACATGCTCTGAGCCAAATGAGACAGCTGCGGAGAGTGTGTGCCCCCCTGTTTCTGAATGTTGTACATGGCCGTCATGTTGTCCGTCCGGATCAACACGACCTTGTTGCACAGATGTACTTTGAATGCCTTTAAGGCCATGAAGATCGCCATCAGTTCCAATACATTGATGTGCATCTTCTTTTGCTGTAGTGTCCATAGTCCCTGCACTGTGTAGTGGAGTACATGCGCTCCCCATCCCTGGAGAGAAGCATCCGTCGTCAGGATAATCTGTGGCACTGGCTCTTGGAACGGTCGGCCCTTGCAAAGGTTTTGTGGATTCCACCAATGCAGAGAGTTGTACGCCCGACCGCTCACCAACACTAGGTCTGTTAGTTGCCCGTGAGCCTGAGTCCACTGACGTGCTAGGCACTCCTGGAGCGGACGCATATGTAACCTCGCGTGCGGGACAATGGAGATGCAGGAGGCCATCATGCCTATCAACTGCATGAACACCTTCGCTGGAAGCGAGTGCTGAGGTCTGAATCGTTGGATCAGCGTCTGGATACTGGCGACTCTCACTGAATTTGGCTGCGCAGTGGCTGCCAGAGTGTCTATTGTCGCGCCCAGATACTGCCGTATGTGGGCGGGCTGGAGATGGGATTTTGGGTAATTCAGTGAGAATCCCAGATCGTGCAGGAGATGAATGGTGCGGGACACGTGGTCGGCGCACTGTTGTTCTGGCTTTGCCTGAATGAGCCAGTCGTCCAGATAGGGGTAGACGTGGATGTTTTGGCGTCTTAGATGCGCCGCCACAGTCGCCAGGCACTTAGTAAAGACCCTGGGCGCTGTGGTGACCCCGAAAGGCAGAACCCTGAACTGGTAGTGCTGGTTTTGAATGGTGAACCTGAGGTACTTCCTGTGTGAAGGATGCAGGGGAATGTGAAAGTATGCATCCTTGAGATCCAGAGTAGCCAGGAAGTCCCCCTGCCGAAGCAGAGGGAGAACCTGCTGCAACGTGAGCATATGGAAATGTTCTGACAGAATGTACCAGTTGAGGGGCCTGAGGTCCAGGATGGGCCTGAGGGATCCGTCCTTTTTGGGGATTAGAAAGTACAGAGAGTAAATCCCTGTTCCCCTTTCCTGCAGTGGAACGAGCTCTATTGCCCCTTTTTGCAGCATGACTTTGACCTCCTGCTGCAACAAGTGCAAGTGCTCGCCGGACATAGGACGGTTTCTTGGAGGTATGTTTGGTGGAGTGGAAGTAAATTCCAGACAGTAACCGTATTGGATAAGAGATTTGACCCACCTGTCCGTGGTGATGGATTTCCACGCGGGCAGGAACTGCTGGAGTCTCCCCCCGACTGGCGTTGTGTGGTCGGGGGGCAGTGACAAGGCGTCACTGTTTGTTGGTGGTGGAGGACCTGGAGCTGTTGTTTCCACGTCCCCTGCCTTTGACGTTGTTGCCTCTGTAACCACCTCTACCCTTGTTGGTGTATGAGGTCTGGGTGTTGCTTTTATAGTATTGCGTGGATTGTGATGCCTGACCCCTTGAGGTGCCTCTGTTATTGGAGCGGCGAAAGGAACCACCCCGAAACTGCTGGGACTGTAGGGCCCCCATAGACTTAGCAGTGTCAGTGTCTTTCTTCATTTTTTCAAGGGTTGCATCCACTTCTGGCCCAAACAGGTGGTCTGGATTAACTGTTTGATTTAAGATGGTTGTCTGTATGTCTGGTTTAAAGCCCGATATCCTAAGCCATGCATGCCTACGCAGCAGCACGCTAGTGTTTATAGCCCTGGAGGCGGTATCAGCCACGTCCAGTGCGCACTTAATGGAAGCATTGGTGATAAGCTTCCCTTCCTGAATTAACATTTCAGCTCCCTCTTTGTACTGATCAGGTAAGTGCTGCAGAAGTGTTTCTAGGGTGTCATAGTGCGCCCTATCGTAGCGTGCAAGTAGGGCTTGTGTGTTTGAAATGCGCCAAATATTAGCTGCCTGCGCAGCAATACGTTTTCCAGAGGCTTCAAAGATTTTTGATTCTTTCTCTGGGGGAGGAGCATCACCCGTGGTCTGCGAGTTTGCCCGCTTGCGTGCGTTGGATACAACCAAAGAGTCCAGTGGCAAGTGTCCTTTGATGTACGTTGGATCAGTGGGCGCTGCCTTGTATTTTTTGTCAATACGAGGATTGATGACTCGCGCCCGGGTGGGCTCCCTGAAAACCTCAGGCGCGTGCTTCAGCATTCCCTTGAGCATAGGCAATGTCTTGACAGTCTTTTCAGCCACCGAGAAAGTGTCAAACAGAAAATCGACATCCACTGGGTCCGCATGGAGGTCGACATCATGATTGGCCGCAGCTCTCTCAATTAGAGCGTTGAAGGCTGCAGAGTCCTCTGTTGGAGAAGTTTTTGCAGCAAAAAGCTGCGGCTCGTGTCCTGACTGAGGGTCCTCAGGGTCGCCTCCAGCAGACCATGGCTCATTGACCTCCTCTGGATCCGAGTACGCTGGATAATTGTACTCCTCCTCCTCGTCTCCGTCACCCTCCCCAGCGTTAGAGTGAGTGGGTGAGAGTTCCAGACCTTGTGGAGATGCAGGCTCCGTAGGGGCAGAAGTACCCGCAGAGTCCAACTTCTTTTTGAGTGGAATACGAAAATGTTCCAACACTGGCTCCGGGGTGATTTTCCTTTTAAGGAGAGAGAGCTTGCCCGTGTTGGAGTCGATGACAACCTCTCGACGCTCCTCGTCCGCGAGTGGCTGGAGCCGAGGCTTCGGCACCACCAATGATGCTTTAGGCGTAGACACCAGCTTCAAGGGCACCCCGGCGCCATGTTTCGGAGCGAAAGCCTTCGGCGTCGTCTTTGGCGGCAGCGTGAAGTGGATCGGCGTTTGCGCCTTCGCCGGTTTTTGTGGAGGCTTCGGCGCCACACCCTTCGGTTCGGGAGTTATTGCTTCCTTCTGAATACGTTGAAGGGACTCCGCGACCTTCTTGGTAAAGGACGGTGAGTGCTGGACCGGCTCGAGCGAGTCTTCCGAGTCCGGAGTCGGGTCGGCGATCAAAGGCACGGTCTTCGGAGCCGACACATCACCGCCCTTGGCTTTGTCGACCGGGTTCCGCGCAGCCAGAGCTTTGGGGTCGTCCTGACGCTTCTTTGAGGCCTTTTTAGGGTCATCGACCTTCTTGGCGTCGACCATCTTCGGCGCCGACGCAGCCGCGTCGGGCGTCTTCGCCTTAGACACCGGGGTCTTTGGGTCGGCCATCTTGGCGTGGCTCTTGATCTCGGCGGCCATTTTGGACTTCTTAGGCGCCGAGGCCTCTGGAGCCTTTGGTCCCACCAGTGCGACTTTCACTTTCGGTTTCGCTACGGATGGTGCGGAACCTGATGGCTTCACTTTCGGTTTCTGTACCGGGAGTGGCGCATCACCAATGTCCGTGGCCGGGCCCGGAGGCGGGGCCGTGGGATGAGTATTGGGGTCTTGGTTAAGGCCCGAAGGCGATCCCTCGACCTGGGCCTTATGCTGGGGTTTGGCCCCAGAGTCAATATGAGGAAGCTCCTCTTCCGAGCTATCCTCCACGGTGGCAATGGCCCTGTCGTCGTCCCCTACCTCCTCGACGACTTCCTCGAACTCTTCATTGCCCGCGTCGTAGTTCTCATCGTCCGACGCCGGGTCAGAGTCCGAAACTTGTAGGACGGTGTCGTCTTCAACGTCTTCTTCAAAGATGTTGGCTGGAGGGGGTGCCTATAACTGGGCCTGCAGTCTCGCGGCCCGGCGTAGCTTGAGAGTCTTCTTCGACCGGAACTTGGAGCAGGCCATACACCTGGCCTCGTCGTGGTCCGGCGACAAGCATCTGTTGCACACTGGGTGCACGTCGAGGTGTGAATACTTTGAGGCACACACCGGGCACCTCTTAAACGGAGTTCGTTCCATGTTGAAGTAGTCTGGAGCGTCGTGTAGGCCCGTCCGCGCCGACAGCACGCGGAAGGGCAGCAAGTGTTCGGAGCCGATGAATAAACCAACCCGAACGATGGACAATACCGACGCGAGTCCTAAAGACCTTTTGGTCTTAAGTTAGGAAAGTTAAACAACTATCGATTCCGACAGAGGGAACCGAAACACATCCGAACCCAATGGCGGAAAAAAACAATCTGGGGATGGAGGCGATGCCCATGCGCACTGTAGTCCAGGGGAGGAGCCACCTATCTCGTGATACTTCGAAGACTCTTAGAGGACAACAATGTGCAATCATCCGGACCCAACACTAGGCGGCGATCTATGCACAGATATGAATTCAGCAGCCCACATGCCTCGAACTCCCTTTTCCCGGGTTTCTCCACCACTGCCCGGTAATAAGGTGCCAACTGTGTATTATAGCATCGGAAAAAATTCACTTGGAAACCCATTAGGCCCAGGGGCCTTCCCAGTATTCAGCTCTCCCAGGGCTGTGCCCAATTCCTCATCAGTTAAAGGGAGGTCCAGTAAGTCGCGCACGTCATCCGACACCGATTTGGGCGGCAGGTCAGCCAAGAAATGATCTACTGTGGTCACTGGCAAGCACTCAAGGGGGGCATAGAGCTCTGCGTAGTAGGTAGCGAAGCTCCCGGCTATAGTGAGCGGATCTGTGATCGGCCTCCCCTTCTCATCCAGAAGACCGGGGAGGACCTAGGCGTGGAAGGTGCCCTGACAGAGCCTATGGAGCATCTTTCCAGACTTGTCCCCTATTGGTATACCCTGCTACATGTCGCCAACCATACTTGCCAGGCCTCTTCCAGTAGGAGAGATGCACAGGACTGTTGGGCCTGGAGCAATCGTATTTGAAGCCCCCCCCCCCCTTCTTCCCTCGATCAGGGTTCGAGTGCCTCTATGGTGGCCTCTGCCCGGGTCAACTCCTCCCTACGTTTAACACGAGCCGCCGCACACCATTATATATCCACTCCTCGTAGAGTAGGCTTCAGAGCCTCCCACAGTATCCCCACACTAGACACTGACCCCCCATTCGTAGCAAAGTAATAAGCAATGGCCTCCCGTATGTGCATCATACTAGTAGTTCTGGAGGTTCCACACGGAGAGGTGCCACCTAAAGGGCTGTCGCCCCGGCCAATATATACCTCAAGGGACACCGGGGAATGACCCGAGAGACCCCAGGGTAGAATCTCAGCCAGCACTACCCTACCGTTCAGTACCCAGGGAATAAAAATCTAGTTGAGCCTGGGAAAGGTACCGCCGAGAGGTAGGTGTATTCCCGCTCATCTCCACACATCCAGCCAGTCGAGGTTGGTCGCTAGTGTATTCAATTTCGTGGGTTGCCCCCGCCCAAGTCCACCCCCACTCCTATTCCTGGCCAAATCCATATCATCGTTCGAGTCCACGCCCACCACAGAAAGCAAATCCGGCATCTCTGCCCACAAGGCCAGCAACTTCTCCACAAAAGATCGCTGCAAAGAGGGGGGGGGGGAGAATCCACAGCCCAGGATTAAGGCGACCTCCCCAATTTGGCCCTTAAGAAACAAATATCTTCCCTGAGGGTCAGCCCACTGCTGCGCATGAATGTACGGAACGCTGCAATGGACCAAAAAAGCCACCCCCCTGAAACGCCTTCTGAACCCTGCATGAAAGACCTGTTGATAGCCATATCGCTGTAGGCAGAGTGTCTTTGTCTCTATAAGGTGTGTCTCCTGCAGCAGAAGAACATCAGCCCTCGCCCTCTTAGCCTGATGTAAAATAGCTCCCCGTTTAATCTTGTCCAGGGCTTCTCGCACATTCCAACTTATAATGCAAAGGGTACCCGGAGTCCCGGGGTCTGCACGTAGCGCTTTAGCCATGAGGGAGGGAACCTACCCATACCTTCGAAAGAGGACTACGGCCCCATGAGTGTACTGAGTGATGGAAACTAAGCGGAATTGCGACTCGAAACCTTGAACCACCCCCCCCCCAACAAACCTCCCGCCCCCACCCCGTTAGAGCAGCCCCCCACAACAAACCCCCACTCCATACCTCACAACCGTTAAACTATCTGTCACGGTGAGGCGAGTACCAGAGCCCTAACGGGGGCCCCAGCACTGCCCCATCTAATGGATCCCCAACTTACAGCCCATCCTACTCAGGCAGGACCCCTGACAGCCCAAGACCAGCGGGACACCAGCCCACTCTAGTATCCCCCCTCCAGATAGACATCAAAATACTCGGTGTGCCAAAGGAACCACCACTGCATCAACCCAACCCCCGGTGTCAAGGATCCAAAGTTTGGCGCCCAGTCTCAGGGCCCCCCTTAGCAGACGCCCCACAAGATAGAGAGCGTCTCCGGGAGTTTGATCACCTGTTGCCTCTCTGCTGCTGTCCCTTGGGGCCCTAAACGGCAGCCTCGCTGGAGGAGGAGTCCGACTCCCTGCCGGGTGGCGTGTGGGCCCTTATCCGTCCATTGAAAGACCTCCTTCGGGGTGTCAAAGAAGTGAGCACGGGATTGATAGACTACCCTCAGTCAAGCAGGATATGAGAGGGTGTATGGAAGTTTAAGATCCCGTAAGCGGGCCTTCGCGGCCATGAATGACAGACATTGTTGCTGCACTTGTCTTGTATAGTCCGGAAAAATTGAGATGCGCATTGTTAGAATTGGGGGTCTCTGGTTGGCGCAAGTTTTCACTTGTGACAAGCAGGGACCCTCTCCTCCAAGTCAGGGCGAAGGTGCGTGGCGTGAGCAGCCAAGGCTATTCTTCAGGCGTTAGTTAGTTAAGCATTTGTAATCACACACACAGTAACATGTAGCAATCCCCCCACAAATGGACACCAGGCTATGAGTATATAAAAATACGCTTCTTTATGTAAAATATATATATCTCTTAGGTCAGACTTATCACAAGACCAAATAACATTTTTGTAGCACCACAGATTGTAAATAGGCAAGCTTTTCTTCTTGGTTTTAGTTCACAAAAGGTTTCTTAACTTTCAATGTTTCTCTTAGTCTCCTTGGCCGTTTCTGACCAGATTGTGCACTTTTCCACCGCTCTAGGACCTTAGGGACTCGGTGCTGCACTCTGTAGCGCTTCGCGGCGTCTCAGCCGGGTGAAATCCCGACCCCCTTCCAAGTCTCACGCTTCTCGCGTGGGGCGCGTTCGGCCCGGCCGGGTCTCTGGGAGCGTACGGCCCCCCCTGGTCTGCGGGACCCACACGGGGGAGAGCGCCGACCTCAGAGCTGCCAAGGAGGGTGAAAGGCCGAAGAACCCAGCGCAGCCCCAGTCACTCTGGCCGGGGCTCGGGTTGCAGCCTGCGGCTTCCCGACTGTCAGAGGATTCCAGCGGGAGGGGCTGGAGCGCGCTCGCGGAGAGGCGCTGCAGGCAGGCACACAGAGCAGAGCGGTGCGAGTCTGGTTAAAGGAACGGCTCGCACCGCGGGGGGATAAGTACAGTACCTTTGTCACTTGTAGGCAGGAGCAGCAATGGACAAAGGGGAAAACAAACGTTGCAGGCCCCTAGCCCGGTGGGAAGCTTTTCCGACGGCTTCAACTTTCTTGAGGGCGAGTCGTGCACGGGCAGTGCGACTCGTCCAGTTCAGGGTGGCACCTTTGGATCTCGATCGTCAGCGGGGGTGAGCACACAGGCAGGCGCAGCCCTCGACCCCCAGTACGACGGTACGGGGGTCTCCACAAAAGGGGGCGGCGTGGCCTGTAAAACCTCGGGGTCGTGAAGCGGGGACAGCAGGGCACTGTCCGTGCAGGCTACAGTCTCGGCGCAGATCACAATCTCCCAGGGAATTCCGGCGGGAGGGGCGAGAGCGCTTCAACGCGCTCCAGTAACAGACAGTGGCAGAGGAGCAGGCAGCCTGACCCGGGGGCAGAGAGCGACTCTAATTAGAGCGAGGCTCTCAAGGGTGAAGAGGCAGGCAAGCTCCTGAGTGCCACAGCCCTAGGAGGGGGCGATGAGGGGCGCAATCTTACTCCGGCGGGAGGCACACACGCTCGGCGTTCAGAGACGAGCAAAGGCACCAAGAACCCACTAGTCCTGGGGTTCAGTTCAGGGAGCTTGCTCAATCAAGCCCTCGGAGAATGTTTAAAGCACAAAGAAGCAAAGTCTTTTCTCAGCAAGTCTTCTCCTCTCCTTTCTCAGCAAGGCAAGCAGCAGGCCAGTCCTTCCAGCGTATCTTCTCCTTCTAGTCGGGCAGAGGTCCTTCGTGGTAAAACAGGATTCTGATTTACAAGGAGCAGGGCTCCTACTTTTATACACCAATTCTTTTGTTCTTACAGGCCAGGGGGGCCTTTGCACAACTGCTTTCAGTCTCTGAGCACTTGTTGGGTGTACTTCTGGCTTCTGCTTTCAGTGTGAGGGCAGGCACATCAGACGCTCCACAGGAGGTGGAGCCAGCATTGTGTGGACAGGGGCAGCCAGGAGTACCTTGATGATGGGGCTTCGCCCTTCCTGGGCCAGGTGCAGGCTGAGTCATCAGTCGCTCCCCAGGGGGGGCGGAGCCAACATTGTGGTGGCAGAGCACAGCCAGATTAAGAGTCAAGGGGCACTCCTACCTCCCACTAAGGTGTAATCCTTGCATTCACCACCTGTCATCCCCCAGCCCGGTCACTCACACATCCCAGACAGTCAGATACACATACTGCAGAGGCGGGCTGAAATGGTTAGGCAAGCAAAGGCTATCTTTCTAAAAGTAGCATTTGCAAACACAGGATATTAAAATAAACTTTACTAGTATTTTATTATTCGGAGTTCAGGCATACTAAACATTATTTTCTACCATGCTCCCTGAGCCTGCTGGGATTATAGAGTGTAATAATTCCAGCAGCCCATCTGGCCTAAAAGGGAGCAGGTAGCCTTACAATAGTGAAAACGAATTTGGCTGTAATTCACTATTAGGACATGCCACACTCATCAGAGCATGTCCTACCTTACACTTACAATGCACCCTGCCCTAGGGCCTACCATAGGTTGTGACTAATATGAAGTTAAGGGAAGGTTTAGGGGCTGGCAAGTGTGTGCACTTGCCCAGCCAGCATGACAGTACCAGACTGCACGCAGGTTCTGCAATGGCAGACCCTAGACACATTTTACAAGGCTGCTTCTGTGGGTGGCGCAACCAGCGCTGCAGGCCCACTAGCAGTATTGGTACTTACAAGCCCTGGCACTCCTGGTGCACTTTACTGGGGACTGACAGTAAATCCAATGAACCAATCAGGTATACCAAACACAGTTATACTTTATACAGGGAGAGCATATGCACTTTAGCACTGGTCAGCAGTGGTAAAGTGCCCAGAGTCATTAAACCAACCAAAACAGCTCAGAGAGAGTATTGGAGGAAGGCAAAAAGTTTAGGGATGACCCTGCCAAGAGGGCCAGGTCCAACACAACCCCCTTCCAGCCAAAACGCAGGGTAGACCAATCACCACTGTGATGGGCTTCCCTGCTTTGGGCGATAGAACCTGGACCTGGCCCGCAACAGCAGGGGCACATTCCAGTTCTACGCCAATCTGAACCTATTTCAAATCCTCTGTCCATACTCTCAGGGTCCACCTAGCTAATCCACGGGGCACCCTTTTCTTCCTCTGTGGACACCACCTGTGCAGCCTCTAACCTTAACTTGCTCACAGGTGTGTCCCAACAGACAGTCATCAAATCACAGTGGCCACTGACAGTAGTCAGGGCTGAAACCCAGGCCTCATGCCTCTCAGGGCTCTCAAACCTCTGTGGCCTCAGAGAGCGGGGGGCAGTAGCCCCAGGTGCTTGGCACCTTTTGTCCATTCTCTCTTCTATTAGTACAGGTATGATATCCTGGCACTGACCCACCAGCCTCAGGTCTGTACCTGGCGACTGGACCAAAGACTGGGGTGGGCTCACCCACACCTGGTCCTCCTCCTTGGGGCTCTGTACCCTCCCACCTGGAGTGGTACCCCCTTCCAGAATTGTCAGGGCACCTGTGGCAGGTGACCTGCACAATTCGCCCACCAGTTCAGGGGTGCTATCCTGCAACTGGGGCACCAGGTCAGGGGGGACACCCTGCACCTGGCCCTCTATCCTAAGGTCTAAACCCTCAAACTGCACCGGGGTCAGAGGCAAGGACTCCCTCCCTCTGCACCCCCTTCCAGAGTACTGCCCACTCCCCACTGGAGTGGTACCCCTAGAAGTGACATGGGTCAGGACACTGATTACAGTGGTCCCACCCTCCAGGTCAGACAACACCTGAACCTGGCTCTCCAACTCAGGGACCCAACCCTGCAGTTGAACACTTGCCTGGCGCACCAGGACTTCCCGGGGAGCACGCATGCCCCCCCCCCTGAGGGTGGCACATAGCTCATGTGCCGTGCGACAGTCTGCCTGGCGCAGATCTCCCAGCCTCTGTCCCTCTGACAGTGCGGGAAGATCCCCCAACACAGAAGTGGTGTCCCCATGGTCATTCAATGGGGACGCAGCAGGGCCTACCATAGGGGTGACTAATATGAAGTTAAGGGAGCCGAGGCTCAGTTCTAAACCCGAGGCAACGACGGAGAGTGCGTGGCCTCCTTTATCCTGAGCGGTTGCCAGGTGAGGTTCTTCCTCCCTTCAACTAGGGAGAAGATACACCAATTTTCTTTTAAAATTGGACAGTGGTTGTAGATTACTTATCACATCACGTAAAGGTGGGAAACCACGCAGGATCCCACACTACGATACCCTGCAGGTTGTATAAAAATCTTTACATGTTGATGAGCATTTAGGTCCTGAAGAATTGCCTGAGTGGCATGAAACATGTTGACCGCACCATAGGCGAGGGTTGAACGAGGCAAGATCACCTTACTCTCTGTGCCTCGGTACCCCTCCCTTCACCACTTTTTAACGAGGCAGTGAGCCATATCATTAAAGGTTCTTAATGGACTCTACTGACCTTTTTTACCTTTTCACTCACGCTCACAACTGCACTCCACCTTTTTTGGCCCCTCACACACATGCATCAAATGGCTGAGGAATACTAAAGAGTAGCACCCAGTGCTACCCGACAGGCATTGCACCGCCAGCCTGCCGTTGGAGCAGGAGGCCAATGATGACACAAAACAATCATCGGGTGGGATGGCAACAGTCGTCCAACCTTTGAATTGTGTGAGGCGTCCTTGATTCCATCAAGGGATTACCTTAATCCCTACCTACACACCCTCTAGAGAGAGAATCATTCCCTTCACCTAACCAACCCTCGGTGGGGATCTCTGTACACTCTTTTGATTACCCAGTTTTAGGACACGCACAGTGGACCCAGATAAACATTGTCCTCTAATTTGTCCCCCTTGTTGTTATAGTAAATCCAATGAACCAATCAGGTATACCAAACACAGTTATACTTTATACAGGGAGAGCATATGCACTTTAGCACTGGTCAGCAGTGGTAAAGTGCCCAGAGTCATTAAACCAACAAAAACAGGTCAGAGAGAGTATTGGAGGAAGGCAAAAAGTTTAGGGATGACCCTGCCAAGAGGGCCAGGTCCAACACGCATATTATAGAGCAGAGGTTCCTTGACTCGGCCTGTTTGAGTATGGCATCCCGGTCTAAGTAGTTCAGGAGTTTCGCTATCACTGGCCGCGGGCGAGCCCACGGCGGTGGTTTCTACATGAGCTCCCAGTGGGCCCGCTCTACAACGAAGCATTTAGACATAGTGTCCGGCGGCAGCCAGCTCTCCAACCACTGTGTGAGAAAGTGTTCCATGTTTCCAGCCTCGCAGCCCTCCGGAAATCCCACGAATCTCAGGTTCCTACGTCGGGCCCACCCCTCTGCATCTTCCACGCGCAGCGCCAGACCCTTCTGAGCCACCTCCATGTTCGCCATTTTCTGTTTCAGTATGGTGACATCATCCTCCACCCCAGAGACAAGGGTCTCCACCTCCGTAATGCGAGAGACCGTGTTTCGTAGGTCTTGCCGCAGCAGCATAACATCTGACCCTACTGCCCCAATCTTAGCATCCAGCTTGTCCCTGAACTGGGTAATGGCCGCCGTGAGGGCTGCGTTATCTGGGATAGCCTCCGGCTAACCCACCGGCCGCACCAGCCGTCCCTCCCGGGCCTGTGAATTTGTCGATCGGCCCATGCTTGCTGGACCCGCTCCCTTTCTCTTGTCATAGCTGCTCCCAGGGTCTCTCCGCAGACCCAGATGAATCAGAGCGAAGCGCCGGCTCGTGAATGTAAAGTTTGGCGGGTCACCTCCTAGGATCTGGTCCCTCCAGGCACCCCTCACAGTGTATATCGCCACTGGGGATGAGCCAGGCCCAGGCACACAGCCAGCCGGATATCACCACTAGGCTCAGAGTTCTGAATGCTGTGGCCATACCACCTGGGTGAGCCCCTTGCACAGGTGCCTCTGAGCCGGAGAATAAGGACTTCAACCGCACCCCCCGCGGCCCGTCAAGGGCTGCCAGGATGCGCTTCCAGGACGCGCTTCCAGGACGTGCCGCCACCCGCCGGCAACGGGAGGGATGTGGGCCCCAACCTGCGACAGTTCGCCTTGCTTCCAACTTCAAGCGGCTCCTCTCCTGCCGCAGCACTCCCTCTCTCCTCACCTCCGCTGCCCGATCCGGCCGCCGCGCCAATCTCCACGATTCTTCACACGCTGCTCCAAAGGATCAGGGTGGGGCAGCCGACCCCAGGGCCACCGCCGTCAGCTCACAGTGCCACCCGGCCCCAGGGCGAGATCGCGCACAGGCGGGCAGATGATCAATGTCTAGCAATCCCCTGCAGTGGGCACCCGCGTAGCACCAGGCGTGGGCCCAGTCTGCGGCAGTCCGTCTCGCACCCCCCTCGGGCAGCACCCCTCCTCACCACCGTGGCTCAAACCGGCCGTCGCACCATCCTCCACAATGCCTCGCAAGCAGCTCCTCAGGGTCGAGGTGGGACAGCCAATCCCGGGTCCGCCACAGCCAGCCCACGAAATACCATCAGCCTCCCAGGCAGGACCGTACACAGGCAGGCAGATGTTCAAAGTCTCGCAGACCCCAACTGTGGGTGCCCGCGTAGCAGGAAGGGGTCTGTTGGCAACTGCGGATTTCATCCCCATGTGGTCCCACCGTTCACCAGGCCACACCGCAGCTTCGTCCCCGAAGCAGAAAGGGAGAGGGAGAGGGGGGTGGGAGAAGCATCCCGCAGCTACCCCAACCTCCATGTTTCCAACTGCCAGGCAGTCCGGCCACCGCCACTGCCGCTCCTCAGTCCTCCAGTCCAGCGCCGCCCGCTCCGGTTGCCAGGCGGTCCCCGAGCAAAACGCCGCCCAGCACCCCACGAGGCCTCGGAACCACTGGATCACAATCTAGCGTCTTTTAAGCGCCGGCCTCCGCAGTCGATCGGCCCACCAGTCACCTGTCCTCACTTGCAAGCGGGGCTCAGGAGGGTGCGCGGTCCGCGGTGTCTTTCGGGGAATCTCACTCCGCTCCCCAGCTCCTCCTCAGCTGCCAGGCCCCGCTTTCCATGCGATGCGGTCTCTCCCACAGAAGCGGAAGTGAGCGCTCCTTAGTCCCGCCAGACGTCCACAGGGGTGATTATGCGACTCAGCGGCTTCCTTAGTATTATTCAGGAGGTAGAGGGAACAAAGATAAATGAAGGGTTATAGACGGGCTGGACGGAGCTCGCCTAATGCACGTCCGCCATACTGGCTTGCTAGGCCACGCCCCCAAAGAGCCTTTTTTAAAGCTTTTTCTGAACCAGACATTCTCCGTTGTAAGGCAGAGATCCAGGGGTAGCAGTTTCCAGTGGGCCGCTGTCAGATGGGTAAGGAGCAAACTCTAGATCTGGTTTTTTTTTTTGACACTCTTAGTTTTAGCTAAGGCTAGGTTTAGTGATTAATATTTGTTGGTTTGTAGAAATCCACCCTAGATCAAAGGATCACCACACCAGATTTGTGGAGTGCCTAGTGGGTGTAGCTTAGAAGCCTGAATCTTTCTCTCTTTCAGATAGGCAGCCTGTGGAAATAAAATTGACAATTGTGCCCCATCATTTCCCTGTTTCTCCTGTGGTAAAATTAATTACCTGGTACTGAATTTCTATGCGGTAAAGTCAATAAGAATAACTCATAATAAATAAGAGGCAAAATCCGTGATATTTGAGGTTTCTCAAAAAGGGTTTTATTCCTATAAAAGGAATTGGGTGATTAGCATATTGGCTTGAGCCAAGGTGGCATACCGTTCCGTCACCACGCAGGTTCGGGAAGGGACAGACTGACAGAGTCAATGGTAATATGCGAGTATGCAAGTATGCGACAATACATTATTGACAGGCATTCATATATATAGTCAATGCATTACAGTAAAGGCATATGCAGGAGGCGTAACAGCTGAGAAAAGGCGTTACAATAGGCGTGCATGAAGGCGTGAACAAGAACGTCATTTATCATGATGTCACTAGTAGGCGGATCCATGAGTGAATCCGGCAGTGTCAGCAAAAATACATGGCAGAGATGCGCGCGCAGCAGTATGACGTGTAATGTACGTGTAACTTGAGGGGTGAAGGGGGACTTGACATTTAGCCCTACATGTGGAGACAGATGTCTGGATGTCAGATCAACCTAATCCCAAATCGTATCTGATATCTTATGTTTAAGGAACTGTATTATCTGGAAGGAAAAGGTCTCTCGGACAAGAGGCTATTCTATACTGACTGTGAGTGCGTGTATGAGCGTCTACGTGTCTGCATGAGATGCGAGGGGTGCGAGGGAGGGCATGGGCCTACCATGGAAACAGAGCCATGAATTACTTGCATAGAGACAGCGAGGCCAAGCCCTTTGCTCTGCAGCTGGGAGGATGTTGACATGAAACTACTACACAGGAATGTATTTTCGAGGAGTGGAGCAGATAATTCAAAGGTTGAATACAGTCTTGGCAGGCAACAGGCTGAGCCAAGTACCGTTAGCCGCACAGGGAGTGAGGCAGAGGTCACGGGTACAGATGCAAAGCCCAGGTTTGAGATTCAGAGTCAGAAGGCAGGAAAAAGCTCGATGGCAGAATTCAGGGCCTACTTCGCCAGAGCTGAAAAACGTGCAAAGTACACTACATAAAGACGTTGGCATGGCATATTTAGGAACGGACTATTTGACCCATTCATGGTGGATCTGAAAGAGGACATGTTAACGTTGGACGCAAATGTATTTGCGTCTTCATAGCTTGAAGGGGAGGGAACATACATGTACTTGTAGCGTGTACACGGAGTCGTTGGGGTCTAAGATAGGGGACACAATCGATCACAAAATTTATATTACCTCATTCCCTCCTTGTCCCCTACGGACCCATCATGATATATCGATCTGCATGAATCGATCAATCTGTTCATGTAACATCATTTGCTCTTCTTTCTTCTTTTGACGTTTTGAATGGGAATTTGAATGCGGAATACATGATGTGGCGCACAGGCCGCAAATCGCCGGTCCACATTGTAAACATAGGCAGCAACTGAATACTATGAGAAGGCCAATGCCTAGGAAGGATAGGATCTTCCATCCCCAAGCGGTCAACGTTGTCCAGAACCAACCAGACCAAGTCCAGGTGCCTGGATTCTGATGTATCAGACTTGCAATTTTATGGAGACGTGTTATAGCTTTATATACCGTTGGCGCGTTTTCTGGAATGAAAACACAGCAACTTGACCCGATGACCTTACAAGCTACACCCCTATCAGCTAGGATGACGTCAATGACGAGACGATTCTGAAGAACAACAACCCGCATGGCGGACTGCTCTTCTGTTAAGTTGCCTAAAGCGGAGGTAGTTTCATTCACTACTGCTTCGAGAGTTCTAGTTAGTTTGCGTATCAGTTTACTATTGAAAACAGCACCTAAGTAGGGGAAGAAACCTTTATTGAAGTCTGTGTATTGCTCCCATGCCGTTTCAGTGTAGTCGACAATCGGGAGATCTCTTCGGAGTCTATTGTTTACTAGATTGGTATTTCTGTGATAATCAGGAGGAGCTAGGAAGACAGGTGGCAGAAGGAATGCAATGTAACAGGTACCATCCCAATCTGGAGGCAAACGTATGTATGCGATATGGCCACAAACAAAGTAGGAATGACGTGTAGCTCTAAACGTGGATTTGCCTTGATCACTGAATTCAATCACAGTAGTGCATTTACTATGACCTAAGTGTATGGAACCATTCTTTCTGATACATTATTCACCTTTGACTGGTAATACTGACATAGCAGGTAATACTGGTGCGGCTTCGGATTCAACAGTAAGAATCATGAGGTTAATTGTGTAATTACCTAATCCATATACTTCATTTTCTAGATCAGTTCCTGTTCTAGTGGGAAGTCCCTTCTTGTCAGGGTAACAGACGTTAAGTAGAACTAAGTTCAGGTTTCCCCAAACCCAATTCCCATCGTAAACAGCAATGTCAGAATCTAGGGAATTAATCAATCTAAACCATGCCCCACAGGAGCCATTGTGAGTGAACGGGTACGGAAAGAGGGGCAGAACTCCCTTGTATTTCTGGTAGGGAGGGAGTCGGCCACATATCCAGCAGTTTGTAGCATTGTTAGTCTGATGGGAGTGATGTAACATACTAATGAATGTGTTGTTGCGCAGCGCAAGTCTGTAAGACAATTCATGGGGAGGTAATTCGCTAAAAGAATGTTCGGCAGTGACATTGTAAGCAGATTGTGCATGCTTGAAAATAGGGTAGTACATGTGTAATAATATACTGGCAGCAATAATAAGAAGGCTTAGGAAAAACATAATCAGTAATGTCACTATACAGTGACTACGAAGTGATTTACAATATGCACGTTTCTTGAGTTGTCTCTGTCTATCTCTCTCTCTATCTCGGTCTAGGGGATACATGTCAGAAACTAATTTAACCGATTCACCTAGGGGAGGACTTAAACAATTAAACTGTCTGACTTGCTAGACCGTAACTTAAGTCTATATTCTTCGGAGGCGGTTTTCTCAACCAGGGGGAGGTTTGAGTCAGTTTGTGGAGGAGGGCAGGGCTTAGAGTCCAAGTCCGAAGGAAGTCCGTGAAATTTTTTGATGTGGCTCGAGTGCAGCCAACCTTTTCTGCCCTCCAATTTAACAGCCGTCCTTGTCGTCAGAAGAACCAACTTCAGGGTCTGCCAGCGGGGCTCCAGTGGACTTCTCCGGTCAAAATTCCGCACGAACACAAAATCGCCAGGGACCACTTCATGGGGCTTCACCTCGGTGTTATCGGGAAAGGCTGCAGCTACCTGTGAACGACAAGATTGTAGTGCAGACATCAAGGAGGCAAGGTAATCTGTCAGCATAACACAATCAACATCTGTGATTTTACGAGGTATAGGCGTCCCCCACATATTTGGTGGCCTACCGAAGACCACTTCATACGGGGATAGCCCAGTTCGAGAGTGCGCAACCATCCTCATATAGAAAAGGGCAACTGGTAAGGCTACTATCCAGTCAACGCCTTTCTCTCTACATATTTTTGAAAGTCGGATCTTTAGAGTCTGATTATGGCGCTCCACGAGACCTGCTGCCTCGGGATGCCGGACACAGTGGAACTTCCACTGATACCCTAACAGGAGTGTTATGTGTTTCACAAGCTCGGATGAGAATGGCTGACCGTTATCTGAGTACACGATACGGGGCAAACCATACCGTGGGAAGAACTCGCGAACCAGCTGCTTGGCTGTGGTCGGAGCAGTGTAATCTGGGACTGGATATGCTTCTGTCCATCGGGAAAGTGCACATACGACTACGAGGACATACTTGAATCCTCGACAACGTTCCATCTGGATATAATCCATCTGGAGGACTTCAAAAGGGTGATCGGGAGGCTGAAATCCACCTTTCTCTACAGGAATGCTTTTACCTGGATTGAACTGACAACAGATCATGCAAGTACGCACTTTTTGTTTCGCTGCTGCTCGTAAGTTCTTATTGCACCATATGTGTTGAATGCTATCTAGCATTGCCTTTTCTCCTAGGTGTGCTGGGCTATGTATAGTATTAATGATGACTTGAACCATAGAATCGGGGAGAAACCATGTAGATTTTCCCTTCGTCATCCATCCCTGATCTGTTTGGATCCCTCCTAGTTCAGTCCACTTCTTTATTTCATCTGGTGTGGCATGTGTCTGTATGTCAATTACATCATGTGCGGGATCCTTGACTGTCATGCAGTGTGATTGCGTCGGGACTATTGTCTTTGTCAAGTCAGTTGCATGCATTCGATTCTGGGCAGTTTGCTTAGCTGTTCGGTCTGCCAGGTCGTTACCCTGGGAGATCGTATCGGTAACCTTTGTATGTGCCTTACACTTCATAATAGATATCGCAGTAGGTAGATGTATTGCATCTAACAAGGCTTGAATGAGGGGACCGTGTTGAATGTTGGCACCGTGAGAAGTTAAGTAACCTCTCTCTCGCCAAAGGACTCCGAAAACGTGAACGACTCCGAATGCATAACGTGAATCAGTGTATATGTTAACTCTCTTACTTTTGGCTTGAATACAGGCTTGTGTCAGAGCGATGAGCTCTGCTGCTTGAGCTGACAGGGTGTCGATACAATTTGTTTCTATAACTTCGGTGTCTGTCGTGACTGCGTAAGCTGCCACTAATTCTCCTGTACCTGTTCTCATACATGAACCATCCACATAAAGTGTCAGGTCTGGGTCTGGTAATGGGACATCTGTCAAGTCTTGTCTGGGTTTCGTCGTAATGGTAATGACTTCGATACAATCATGCTTCAGTGGGTCTACACCGCTTAATGGCAAAAGTGTGGCAGGATTCAATGTGCTGCAGCGTCTGATTTCTATGTGTGGTTGAAACAATGTCAATTCATAACCTGTCAGTCTTGCTATGGTCAAGTGTTGGGTCTGTGTACGGTTTAAAAGAACTTCCACGGAATGTGGAACTTGTACTGTCAATTGATGTCCTAATACTATGGAATCACTCTGTCTGATTTCTAAAGCTGTCGCTGCGACTGATTTCAAACATGCAGGTAAAGCTTGGGCTACTGGATCTAATGTGCTAGAAAAGTAAGCACACGGTTTGTGTGAACCTGCTTGTTCCTGAGTGAGGACTGACAAGGCAGTACCTTCACGTTCTGTAACAAAAAGTGTAAAGGGCTTACTGTAACATGGTGTTGCTAAAACTGGTGCTTGACATAAGGCTTTCTTTAAGTCTTCAAAAGCTTGTGTATGTTCCTGAGTCCAAGGGAGGACAGTCGATGTCGCTGCCTCCTGAGTTGTCAACTGAATGAGTGGCTTTGCTAGAAATGCATATTGGGGAATCCATTGTCTGCAGTACGAGGTGAGGCCTATGAAAGCCCGCACCTCCTTTTGTGTTTTCGGTGGTGACATGTTTATAATTAACTGGATGCGATCTGGAGTGAGCTGTCTCCCCACTTTGGACAGCAAGTGACCCAGGTACACAACTTGCTGAACACAGAATTGCAGCTTTGAAGGGGAAACCTTGTGCCCCTTGTCAGCCAGGAAATTTAAAACCGTCAGTGATGCTTTTTCACATTCGGGTTCGCTTCGGGCGGTGATCAGCAGATCATCGACATACTGGAGTAGGGCGGTGTTAACAGGCATGTGGATACTGTCAAGTTGTCTTTTCAGTGCTTGGCTATAGATGCTGGGGCTTTCTGTGAATCCTTGAGGTGCGCGTGAAAATTTGAAACTTCGTCCATTTAAACTGAATCCGAACAAGTATTGGCTTTCTGGATCAATTGGGACTCTAAAGAAGGCGTTCTTGAGGTCAATTACAGTAAAGAACGTCGCTTCTGAATCAATAGCTGTCAGTAATGAAGAGATATCTGGAACCACAGGATACTGTGGTACAATGCATTTATTCAATTCGCGCAGATCAATAACTAATCGATAAACAGGTGGTGCATTTGGATCAGTACGTTTAAGAACTGGAATGATAGGAGAATTACATACATTGGAGTCGGTTTCCACGACCACTCCTTGTGCAATGAGCTCGTCAATGATTCTCAGTAAAGCCACTACAGCATCTGGAGGTAACTTGTATTGTCGAATTCGTGGTAATACCACTCCTGCTTTGAGTGTGACTCGATATGGTGTAATGTGCATACAACCTACATCAGTGGGGCCTTTCGCCCACAAGTGTGCAGGTACACTCTGTAACCGGGGATCCATGTCTCTTAATACATAATGGCCTTTAAAATCTCGCAAGAATAATCGTACTCCTTCCGGAGAACAGCATATTATAGCTCCTAGGGCTTTCAGTGTCTTTATACCTAATAAGTTTTCTGAACATGCTTTTGTAAGCAATAAATCTGTAGTCCGTGTCAAAGGACCAACTGCAAGTGGAAGTGGCTGTGACACTTCATTAATAATAGGCTTTCCTGAAAATCCAAGGGAAACATTCTGTGAGCCTGAGAGGGGTGCCCCTGGAACCTCATTGTGACTGATGGTGGTCCTGCTTGCCCCTGTGTCAATTAAAAACTTTGTCTTTTCCTAACACTTGACTGTGTACATAAGGACCCTCTTGATCTACAGGAACTTCAATAAGGGGCAAGCCAAACTCCCTCTCTAGGCCGTTTCATGTGTATCGCTGATAATCGGGGTAGTCATTCTGTGCATACTTGTACATCTGTTGTGTCGTGTTCTGTGTTGCAGTAATAGGCTGTTGCTGTGGCACTGCTACAGTTTGTGATGAAGCTGGCATAGGCGGAATATGTTGTATATTCTGTGGTGCTTGTTGCTGGGCCTGATCTTGTCTAGGTACGCGCGGTCTCTCCTTGGTCTTACCGGTGGAGATATTGTGTTTCAGAACTGCACAATCGTTTACATAATGACCTGGCTGTTTACAATAGTTACATGTCCCTTTAACAGGAGCCGTCGAATTACTAGGCTGGGTCGCACCCTTTTTGTGACCATCAGCAGGAACTGACTGGGCAACTAACATTTTCATTTTCGTGTCTTTCATACGTCTTTGTTCATGTTCTTGTTCTTCTCTAATTCTATTCTGGTGGTACTGCAACATTTGTAACATTTGTGAAGGGGTGTTAGCTTGCCAAGTGCTTTCGACTTTCAGTACTCTGTTCTTAACCTGGGGCAGTGAATTCTCAACTAATTTCGTTACAAAAAGGTGTGGATAGGACTCGCTACTTGGTTTCAGGCCGCTATTAATACCAAAACATTTCTCAAATCGGGTATAAAAATCACTAGTGTCTTCATCGGGTTTCTGTTTACAAGCTGAGATTGCACCCCAATCTTCCTTTTTCGTACTTAATAAACGTGGCAACACTTGCACTAACAATCCTGGTAATGCTTTAACCTTCTCCCCAAGCCTTTGGCCTGGAATTCTAGTATTTTCTTCGTTTTCTAATGCAGTCCAATCAATCTTTGCGTTTCCCACTTCCCATTCTTTTTCTTTAAGTTTCTCATAAATACCAGGAGGCAATAGTACTTTCAATATCTTCATAATGTCGGGATAAGTATAGTCACCCATGAGTAACATGTCTTTTATTTCACGGTGGAAACCTGCGGGATCTTTATCATGGCTAGGTACTAGTTTTTTCATTTCCAATAATTCTATTTTGGTTATGGGTGTGAACACAAACACACGTCTAAGTGTATTATCGGCATTCTGAACTGGGTGCACTTCTCGCAACGGATTCTGTCTATCCAGGTAATACATTTTTCTTTCCATGGAGTGTGCTGAATCAGATTGTGGACATAGGAAGGCACTATATCTGTGCCGCTGTTCTAGAATTACTTTAATTAGATCGGTACCTAGACCTCTCCATTTATTCATGAGTAGTTCTGCTAATATATCAGGCAGGGGGCCTGGATCGGAATGTTGGCTCCTATACAATAGAAGTAGGTGTTGTATCATGTATGTACCAGCTAAACGCTGTTCACTTGGTGTCATGTTCAAAAATGTGTGTGCTAACGCATCATCACTATATTTCTCGGGACTGTCAGCCCATTGTACTGCTGACCTCGCTAATTCTTGTTCATCCATAGAATCTAGTACATGGTACCCCATTCGTTCTCGAAGTCTGCTATCAGTAGCTTGAAATAAGTGTTCAGGAGTTCTTGGATTACACATGGCTTCTTGAAAAATTCTTTTACTTTCTGGACGCACTGGGCGCATTGAATTATTAAAGGGTCTTCCTTTACCTACATATGCTATCGTTTCTCTAACTGGTAATTGTGTTTGTCCTGTAGCTTCTTCTGATGGCTCCTCTTCTGAGGACTCAAACTAGTCTGATTCATTTTCTGGTTCTATCGGTCTTGTTTCATGTATTTTTATTACTACGCTTCTGATTCTTTGATACATGTTTTTTATACAATTCTGTTTATCATGGCTCCCGTCTGCTATATTCTGACCCCATCTATGAAGTGCTTTCATTTCCTCCGGGTCCATCCCCGGCCTATCTTGTTCTCTTATTAAGCAGTTTATAAAAAACCGTAATATCTTGGCTTGAATGTCAACTTTCTGGTGAGCCATGGCTTCCTTAATACTTTCAGGTCCCTGCCCTGTTTGGACAAAATGATATATTCTGTCTAGATGTTCAACCATTCCGGGTAGGGTCAACAAAAAGTTGGTGACCCGTCTTAGTCGTACTGATGCTAGTATTAATCTTTCATCATTTCTACCGGGTACTGGATCATATCTACAATCCCCGAGACGGTCTTTTATTATATCAAAATCGGCTGATCGAGGTGTACGTTGTTGTGCTAGATCCCTGTAAGTCAATCTATGTACTTGTGGAGGTGTCTGGAAACCTATCGCCCCTCCGGACGCGCCTCCGGAGGCACTGCCTCCGAAGGGGTTGTTCGGATGTAAAGTGGGAGGAATGGGTGCGGGAAGAGCTGGAAGAACGGGAGGAAGACCAGGAGGGACATTCGGAACGGGAGGAAGAGGTGGAGGATTATCTTGTCGCGGGGGTAGGGGCTGATTGTCTCGGGGTCGAGCGCCGCCAGAAGGAGGTGTGCGCGGCGGTGCGGCATTAGCATATGCGGGTGCTACATCATCTAGATAGGAAGAAAGGAAAATGTCCTTCGCGGTTTTGGGATGCATTTTAGTCGGGAGCATGGGAGGTGGTAGATCTTTTGGTACTTCTGGAGTGGCCTTAGGTAAACCTTCGGCCAGGAGAGGATACATACCATTCCTAAGGGTGTTTAGTTGTCTGTCTACTTGTTCTATTTTTACTCGGATACCTTCCTCAACTAATACGTTTTCTTGGGTCTTGTCTGAATCCTCTTTCCTTTTCTCTTCCTTTCTAAGTGCTTTTTCTGTACGCCTATGCGATTCTTTACGCCATAATTCGATGGCATCTTTCTGTGACTGTCTGGCTTTCTTTTTTCGTAATGCTTCTTCTACTCTTATGATGCACTCTGAATCCCATGTCCCTGCAGCGGGCCACCTCTGATTCTCTGCTAGGTCTTTAGTGTAGTCCACCCATAAATCGAGAAATAGAACGGCATCTAGGCCTTGCTTGTGGTACATAAAATACCCTGGAGTGTCCCTAGGTGGGATGGGAACAGCTTCCTCGAGTACCCCTTTTCTAGTCTTTATCTGTCTTAATTTGGAGAATAACGGCATCTTGAAAATCTGGCTACTTAGTGCTTACTCAGATATGAACACAATGAGCACAATAATCACAATAATGACGATCGAACAATCACTCATACCACAACATTTGACACATTAAAACATTTTGAGATGAACAATCACAATTAGAATGTAACTCGCTAACTGCATAATACTAGATACACTGCTCAACAGTGCAGACTGGATATACTGCTAAACAGTACAGATACACTGTCTAAAACAGTGCAGACCAGGTCTGTGTACCCAAACCTGTCTTGACCGGCACAAACTAATGCGCACGTCTAGATGCGTCCCCAGCAACGGTACTCACCGGGAAGCACGGAAACAGAAGGCCTCGGAAACCCTGGACTGGACTCGACTGGATTCGGACTGGATTCGGACTCGACTCGTGACGCAGATACTTCGGAACTTCGGAACCTGGTGGGCCTCCGTATACCTCGGATCTTGCTCTCTCAGCTAGGCTCTGGTCGGGATCCTCCGCACTTCTCACCGCCTCGTCTGGGTGTCGATCGCGGCCTCAGTCACCTCCGTTGGCCTGAGGGAGATACAGGAAATCCTGCGGGTACGCGTAGTTTCCGTCCGGCTGTGGCAGGGGACTAAGCCTGCAAAGCACCTCCGGCGGGTGAGAGGGGGGAGGGGTCCCTATTCGGGCGCCAATTATGTGGTAAAATTAATTACCTGGTACTGAATTTCTATGCGGTAAAGTCAATAAGAATAACTCATAATAAATAAGAGGCAAAATCCGTGATATTTGAGGTTTCTCAAAAAGGGTTTTATTCCTATAAAAGGAATTGGGTGATTAGCATATTGGCTCGAGCCAAGGTGGCATACCGTTCCGTCACCACGCAGGTTCGGGAAGGGACAGACTGACAGAGTCAATGGTAATATGCGAGTATGCAAGTATGCGACAATACATTATTGACAGGCATTCATATATATAGTCAATGCATTACAGTAAAGGCATATGCAGGAGGCGTAACAGCTGAGAAGAGAGATAAGAAAGCATGTACGTAATACAAAAAGGCGTTACAATAGGCGTGCATGAAGGCGTGAACAAGAACGTCATTTATCATGTCGTCACTAGTAGGCGGATCCATGAGTGAATCCGGCAGTGTCAGCAAAAATACATGGCAGAGATGCGCGCGCAGCAGTATGACGTGTAATGTACGTGTAACTTGAGGGGTGAAGGGGGACTTGACATTTAGCCCTACATGTGGAGACAGATGTCTGGATGTCAGATCAACCTAATCCCAAATCGTATCTGATATCTTATCTTTAAGGAACTGTATTATCTGGAAGGAAAAGGTCTCTCGGACAAGAGGCTATTCTATACTGACTGTGAGTGCGTGTATGAGCGTCTACGTGTCTGCATGAGATGCGAGGGGTGCGAGGGAGGGCATGGGCCTACCATGGAAACAGAGCCATGAATTACTTGCATAGAGACAGCGAGGCCAAGCCCTTTGCTCTGCAGCTGGGAGGATGTTGACATGAAACTACTAGACAGGAATGTATTTTCGAGGAGTGGAGCAGATAATTCGAAGGTTGAATACAGTCTTGGCAGGCAACAGGCTGAGCCAAGTACCGTTAGCCGCACAGGGAGTGAGGCAGAGGTCACGGGTACAGATGCAAAGCCCAGGTTTGAGATTCAGAGTCAGAAGGCAGGAAAAAGCTCGATGGCAGAATTCAGGGCCTACTTCGCCAGAGCTGAAAAACGTGTAAAGTACACTACATAAAGACGTTGGCATGGCATATTTAGGAACGGACTATTTGACCCATTCATGGTGGATCTGAAAGAGGACATGTTAACGTTGGACGCAAATGTATTTGCGTCTTCATAGCTTGAAGGGGAGGGAACATACATGTACTTGTAGCGTGTACACGGAGTCGTTGGGGTCTAAGATAGGGGACACAATCGATCACAAAATTTATATTACCTCACTCCCTGACGGCCATTTTTCTCATTCAGACAAGCACCCATTTTGTGTGTGACATGCTCTCAGCAAATAGTCTGAAAACTGTCCTTCACATCCCCATTGAATCTTGCACAACCCCCTGCTCCTTGTGGTCGAGCCAATTCCAAGAAGCCTGCCTGTGTGCCTTCCCCCAGTTGTGCCAGAGACTCAGCCACATCCTGTCCATTGTTGGTAACTCAGCCTGTCACACCAACTGCCCTGTGACCACCCCCAACTGAAAGAGGAAGCACGAGGTTAGGCCCTGAAACCACACCAACTAATAGAGGAAGCACAAGGTTGTACACTGTGAACACACACATTTCTGTGGTTCTGCCAATTCTGGGAACCAGCAGCAGATAGTTCCTGTTCTTAACTGTAAGACACCCTGCACCTGGCATCTTAGTTCATTGACCACCCCTTCCTGTGCTTCAGCCAATTCCCAGAACCAGCAGATAGTTCCTGTTTTAAGAAATAGTTACTGCAAGCCAGAGAGCAGATGGTCTCTGTTTTACACAAGATAGTTCCTCTTTTTGACTCTTGTGGTTCAGCCAATTCCCAGAACCAGCAAGATAGTTCCTGTTTTACACAAGATGGTTCATGTTTCTGACATGAAGCACGAGCACAAACCCCAAATGACGAAGCCTCCCCCTTCCAACTGTCAGACTATTTCACATCGCAAGTCCCCTCACGAAGCCTAAGACACGCCCCCATTTCTTCACACTCTGCTCTGATCTTTGTTCCTCTATCTGCCACGACCTGTTTGTTCCTCTATTTTGCCTCATGACCAAGACTGTATAAAATGTTCTGCTGTTAAAAATAAACCCCCATTTCAAGAGAGGGACTTGAGAGATTGCTCCTGTGCCCGCTTGGTGCTGGAAGCGCTCCCCTTAACTCGAGTTATTGGTCTCCTCCTCTTTCATTTGAGCACCACGGACTCCTCGCTTTGCATTGACAAGAAATTATGATTATGATTTATTAAGCATAGAAATTCAGAAAATGAGGTAATAAGTAAATTTAATTTACCACATTAATTGGCGCCCGGAACAGGGACATTCCCTTCCCCCCCCCCCACGCTCCAGCGATATTGGACCCGGTACTGTCCCCTCCTGACCGTTGACGGACTTCAAAAGTGCACAACGCGGGGAATTCCCGCTAACTCCCTCGAGGCGAAGAGGGGGACCGACTGCGGCCCAGCATCCACACGAGGCGGTGAGGAAATAGCGGAACGTCCTGAACCAAAGTCCAACCTGCGAAGCAGACAATTCCGAGGTTCTACAAATCCCACCTTGAAACTGCGCGCCGCGTTTTTCCAAAATCTTCAAGAGGCCTTTCAGTTATTTTTCTGTGAGTACTGCTGAAAAGTATAAAAACGAACACACAGCTTTTGTGGGGGCGGTAAAGATACGCGTTTTGTTGGTTTCTCACCTATCTTTGGTGAGGACTACTAAAACTAGTATAAAAGACGGACTCACTACCTTGTGGGCACAGTAAAGATACATGTTTTTGTGGGTTTCTCACTTATTTTGTGAGGACTACTAAACTAGTATAAAAGACGGACTCACCTCTTTCGTGGGTACGGTAAAGATATTTGTTCTGTTTGTGTTTTTCTCACTTCTAAAATCTTTGAAAGTCTTGCCATCATGCCTATTTTCTCGAAAATACGCAAGATGGCAACAAAAAGGAGTATTCTTGAGAAGGAAATTCCCCTTCCTCCTCGGGATACTCCAGGACACTTCATGTATGCAAAACATGGTGTTGGTGCACTTATTTATTGTGATCTATGGGTAGAATATACTAAAGACCTAGAACTCAGATATAGATGGCCTGAAAATGGTAGTTTTGATACGGAGTGTATATGAAATTAGAGGAACAGTTATGGAAGAAAAAGAGAGTCCGACAGTCACAGAGTGACTCAGTAGAGTTATGGAGAAAAGAAGCCCATAGGAGGCAACAGAAGGAATTGCATGAAGTTGAAAAGGGTAAGAGAATGTCAGAGCAGGCCAAGAAAGAACAGTTACAAGAAATAGGGAAAGAAGTAGTTAGTGAAAGGAATAAAAGGGAACAATCAGCCATTTCTACTGGTTTTTATCCTGTTTTGCCATCTGCACCTGAAAACCTTAACATTGCATCAGCACAGCCTACAGCCCCACTACCAGAGGATACTTTCACCAATTTCCTTTTAGATACTCCACCTCCATATGAGGTTCCAGTAATTCAACACCCTCTACCTCCGCCACCCCTTTTACAACATAACGCACCACCTCTCACTCCAGAAGGGGGTGCCGTAGTTCCAGACCCAGGTAAAACAATTCCCGACTGCCCCTATGACCCGACTCCTAGCAACACAGGGGAGGCGGGCCGAATAAGTAAAATACTTCAGGACTCCTGGGAAGAAATAAGACATCTACCAGCAATTGACACGTTTCTTCAAGCGGCCTCTGAGTTTCTTTGTACTGGAGAGAACTCACGAGCCATTAACGCTATGACTACAAGAAGATCACACCCTGTAAAAATGCACATGTATAGGTTCCTCCTTTGCGGTTTCATAAAACACATACAAGCAGAGGAAATAAATGTACCAGTTTCACTTTTTGACTTATTAGATTCCGCATCCAACCACACTAGTCTAGAACTTATAAATGATGCACTAGACAGGTTCACCCGTAAGGTGACCCGCATTCTGCAAAACTTGCAAACAAATGAAGAGAATAAGAAACTTGAGGAGGAAATTACTGAACCTACTGAAAAAGCCCTACCCGTTCGTTCTTCCGCCCCTAATTCACGAACACCCCGCCTACATTCCTCCAAGGTCACTCTGAACGGTCATCTCCAGATGAGTTATTTGAAAATACATCCAATGCATTAGACTACTGGTTAGACCAGGAACCTCCGCTTACATCGGAGGAGGAGGAGGAAATAGCCATAACTGCGACCCTATGGGTCTCTCAATATAAGATATATGACAATGATCTCATAGCCCAGCTTTTTCTAGCATTACCACGCTCACATCAAAGATTAGCAAGTCTCTACATGGTACAACATCTCATCACACTCAATGACACTCATTTTAAACATGATCCAAGACTCAAAGATTTTCTGTCTGACTGCGCTGATAACATGTTCCTCCACAATAGTTCAGTTTTTCTCAACACATTCATAGATTTCAGACAGAAATACCAGAAAGTGACTGGATATAGATCTCCCCATAATACGTGTGGATCAACTAATAGACTTCCTCAAACACGCCAGTTCCCCATGAGAGAGGTCCACCCCAGAACTGACACAAATGGAGCGCTACAACGCGTCTTCATTTATGTACCCTTGACAAAACTTGAGTTACTAAGGATGAAAGAGATGGTTCCCTCCCACTCAAAGGATCCAGCTGGATTCTTTTTTTTTTTTTTTTAAACTCTTTATTCGTGACTGTTCCATTTTCTTAACCATTAATTGTGGGGGTATAACATTTCAGTTGTGAGGTACTTATCATAACATTCCCCGGATGCATCCCAAGTATGTGTTTCAAACACCATGATCATGGTTTTCATTATTGGCAAAGGATCCAGCTGGATTCTTTAAGGAATTAGGAGATGTATTAATGATGGGAACATATACTCTTTCTGATATCACAGCAATTCTGAAATTATTGTTGCCATCAGGTATATATGACAAACTAAGAGAAAAGGATTGGGAAGTAGCAGGTGAACACATTAGATGGACTGAACTTCAGAATGACGAAAATACTAGAGTAGCAGGTCAAGGTATAGGAGACAGACTAAAAGCACTTCCTGGCACTATTTTAAAGGTGCTACCACAGTTACTAACAGTGAAAAAGGAGGACTGGGATGCCATTTCCTCCTGCAAACAGAAACATGGTGAAGACATAGGAGATTATTACACCAGACTTGAAAAATGTTTTGCAGTAAATAGCGGCCTTACGCCGACAAGTGAAGCTTACCCGCATCTGTTTGTTTCCAAATTAGTATATAACGCCTTGCCAGCCATTAAGGACAGAGTACTAAAAGTAGAAAGTACCTGGCAAGCACATACACCTCCACAGGTGTTACAAATGCTACAATATCACCAGAATTGCATTAGGGATGAAGAAGAAAATGATAAGAAACGCATGAAAGACACAAAGATGAAAGCATTAGTAGCCCAAACTGCACCCCAGCGTCAACAGACACCAAGTAGCCAGACAAATACAAAAAGCACTTGTAATTATTGCAAGAAGATGGGACACTTCGTTAAAGATTGCCCAGTCTTAAAGCACAATTTGGCTACTGGTAAGACCCAGCCACGCCCATATCAGCCAAAACAGAATGTTTCCCAAGACAGTTCAACACCTTCAGTTCCACCGACAACACAAATGGCCCAAATGAACATTATAGACAGCGACTACACTGAATATTACCCAGATTTCTCATGATGTTGCCCAGAGAGAAAAGATGACAAACTGCCCCTAATCCCCATTCCAGTAGATCAGACAGGTCCATTTATAGAGGTCCGACTTCTTGGGGAGGATAGGAAATTTCTACTAGACACTGGGGCCAGTAAAACAACAATAAGCCATCAAGAGGTCCCAGAGGCTCCTCTCTCGGGTTCAAAAAGTATTTCTCTGTGTTTCTCGGGACAACCTGTGACAAACGCCACGTCAAAACCACTGCCCTTGCAGGTTGGTCCCCTCACGACAACTACAGATCTTATATTGACAAAATCATGTCCAGAAAACTTGCTTGGTATAAAAACATTGAAAGAATTAGAAGCTGTCATTGTTTGCTCACCTACAGATGTCAGACTATTTCTGCGAGATTTCAAGGGCCACTACACAAGTAGAGAATTAGATGAGCGTTTGAAAGATTTGCCACACACCCTTTGGGCCACTGATTCCACCACAGTAGGGTGTATGGAAATAACACCTCACAAGGTTACACTGAAAGAGGGAGCCCAACTACCACGCATAAGGCAATACAAAATTCCACCTCAGGCTGAACAAGCATTAATGTTAATTATTCAGGACCTAATACAGTCAAGTGTGATTAAAGAAACAACTTCTAACATTTGCAATTCCCCTGTTTTACCAGTCCATAAAAAAGTGGAACCAGGAACACCACCTGTCTACAGACTAGTGGTGGATTTGAGAGAGCTCAATAAATGTGTCGTTCCACAACACCCTGTGGTTCCAGACATCTCCACCCTACTCACAGCCATAGATGCGGAAGCAACGCATTTTTCAGTCATTGACTTGAAAAACGCATTCTTTAGCATACCTATTTACCCAGACAGTCAATACCTTTTTGGCTTCTCCTTACAAGGACGAAGTTTCCAATTCACAAGAGCTCCTCAAGGTTTCACAGAGAGTCCAAGCGTATATAGCCAAGCATTAAAAAGACAACTAGATACTGTTCAAATGCCCACGGATACAGCCATACTACAATATGTTGATGATATCCTCATTACGGCCAGATCTGACGCAGCATGTGCTGAAGCATCACTACTAGTACTAGCATTCCTAGCTGCAAATGGCAATAAAGTTTCCCCTGGTAAGCTCCAATTTTGTTTACAGCAAGTGGCATACTTAGGGCACTTGCTGTCAAAGGAGGGTAGGCAGCTTACACAGGAAAGCATCCAGCTCATTCTACAAATACCACAACCAACAACACAGAAACAAGTTTGAGCCTTTGTTGGTCTCACCTCATATTATAGACAGTGGATCCCACAATTTGCACTCATTTCCAAACCGTTAGTGCAGCTGACAACACTCGAAGCTGGCGCTACTCCACAATTACCCTGGACAGATGAACACACGCAAGCCTTTCAGTCTCTTAAAAAAGCTATGTGTCAAGCCCCAGTGCTGGCAACACCTAATTACACCAAAGATTTTACATTATTTGTAACAGAAAACTCAGGTACAGCACTATCAGTTCTGACCCAACTTCAAGCAGACAAACATAAACCATGTGGTTATTTTTCAAGCACATTAGATCCAGTAGCACAAGCATTGCCTGCAAGTCTAAAATCAGTAGCAGCTACTGCACAAGCTATTAGACAAAGTGATTCTATTGTATTGGGACATCATCTGATAGTTCAGGTCCCACACGCTGTAGAACTTCTGTTAAACAGAACACAAACACAGCATCTGACAATAGCCAGACTCACCGGATATGAGATGACACTTTTTCAGCCACACATTGAGATTAGACGCTGCAACATTTTAAACCCAGCAACACTGTTGCCACTGAACTCTCCTACTGAAGAAATTCACGATTGTATTGACATAATTGATTTAGTGACCAAACCAAGACCAGATTTACAAGATACTCCCCTTGCTAAGGCAGAAATGACACTCTTTGTTGATGGTTCATGTATGAGACTCCCCACAGGAGAATTAGCAGCAGCCTATGCCGTCACAAATGGTACAGACATTTTAGAAGCACACAAGATAGAGATGCTGTCGGCACAGGCAGCAGAACTCCTAGCCCTAACACGAGCATGTCACTTAGCAAAAGGAAATTCAGGTAACATCTACACTGATTCACAATATGCCTTTGGAGTTGTACACAACTTCGGTACATTGTGGAAAGAGAGAGGATTTCTCACATCACATGGGTCCAGAATACAGCATGCTACACTCATCACTGCCCTCTTAGAGGCCAGTCAGTTACCAGAGAAAATCGCAGTGCTAAAATGTAAAGCGCACACAAAAGGAACAGATGAAATATCAAAAGGAAATGATTCTGCAGACAGTGCAGCCAAGTTAGCAGCAAACACAGAATTAAGTATACCACACCACACCGCCAATATACAACACGAGACCCCTCTTCTGACATCCAGGATGTCCAAAGTCACGCCACACCACAGGAACTGCTAGAATGGAAGGAAAAAGGAGGGGTCCTTACAGATCAAGGCTGGATGACACCTGAAAGAGCAGTATGGTTTCTACCGGACGCCATGGTACAGGTTATGGTAAACACCATACATGGACCAGCGCATCTGGGAGAAAAAGCAATGTTCGACAGCATACAGAATATATGGTACAACAAACATTTGAGAACTGCAGCCAAACAAAAAGTTAAAACGTGCATGATTTGTAATCAGTTCAACCCAGGAAAAGGCACAAAGGTGGAACAGGGAGGATTCCAACCCCCTGACCATCCATTTGAAGTTCTCTAGATGGACTATATCCAGATGGAGAGATGAAGAGGTCACAAGTATGTGCTAGTTGTAGTGTGTGCTCTGACCAGATGGACAGAAGCCTATGTCCAGGCTGTCATGCTACAATACCTTCTATCCATAAACCACCCCCCTATAAAAAGCACAACCCTAAGAAAACCTATACCATCGCTCTCACGAACGTCCGCTCGCTCGGCAAACACAGCCAAGACATCCATGAGCTGATACATGATCACAAAATAGACCTACTGTTCATGACAGAAACCTGGATGGATCAGGCGTCCTACCCAGATCTAGCTATTGCCGTTCCTACTGGGTTTGCCACACACAGGCTGGATAGGCAAATAAAGAAAAAAGGCGGCGGCATTGCCAATATTGCCCGCGATACCTTCTCGGTAAGGACCAAAACTATCACTCGTACCTCCTGTGAAGCCCTAGAATTTGCGATCAAACTGTCCCCATCCCACACATTCAAGGGGATTCTTCTTTACCGACCTCCTGGGCCCAGGAACGATTTCATCGTTGATCTTAGGTCCACTTTGGAAGCATCTGCTCTTGACAATTCCCTCACTATCTTAGGTGATTTTAATTTTCATTTTGACATATCAGACAACCCTGATACCGCCACTCTCCTAGCAGACATGTCCACTTTTGGTCTCCTCCCCCTGGTTCACTCCCCCACGCATGAAGGAGGTCACACGTTGGATGGCATCTTCACCAATGCCCCGGGTTTTCAAGTCACCCAAATACTTCCCCTTACTTGGTCTGATCACCATCTCATCCTGGCATCCCTGTCAGCGCAGGACTCCCTGGCTGGCAAATTTAGCCCCAATCCCCGCCAATCTTATTTGGCTTGGGGTGACAGACGAAACAAAGCTGGAAACTCTGCTTGAGGACACTTCTCCTACACTATCTACCGATCCCAACATTGCTACCTCCCAATTCTACAACTGGGTGAGCTCTGCGGCCACAGACTTGGTTCAAGTCAAACAACGGTCCCGCAACAGATCGACCCCGTCGGCCCCATGGTATTCAGAGGTACTACGCACACAAAAGCAACAGTGCAGGAACAGAGAGAGACATTGGTGGAAAGATTATAAAGACAAAGCCAAATTAAAGTACAAAGAATCAGTGGCTAAATATAAAACCTTAATCTCTGAGGCAAAGAAAAAGTATTATTGTGATAGAATAGAAACAGCTAAAAACTCGAATAAATCACTATTCGAGACCACTAAACAGCTAGCTGGTCTCTCCGTAGATCTGACACCTCCCCCCTCCCAAGCTCTCTGTGACGCTCTGTCCAACTTTTTCTTCAGCAAAGTTGATGACATCTATCGGGTTTTCGCCAACAACGCCACTACCTCCTCGAGGCCTTCATCCCACCACCAGGGTCCCACCTTTTTGCAGTTCAAAGAGGTCACTTGCTTGCAGGTACAGAACATCGTGTCGTCCATTAAATCGGGCTCGGCCCTAGACCCATGTCCCTTGAAGGTCCTATGTCCGATTATGGAAGCAGTTCTCCCGGCCATGACTGCAATTTGTAACTCCATGTTCTGCACAGGCATCTACCCAGGGACGTTAAAAAAGACCCTCATAAAACCTCTCCTCAAAAAACTCAACCTCGACAAGGAAGAACTTAAAAGTTATCGCCCTATTGCCAGTCTCCCACTGCTGGCGAAAATAGTAGAAAAAATCATGAACTCCCAACTTTCATCCTTTATCGAGGAACACAAACTCCTGGATGAATGACAGTTTGGCTTCCGCCAATTCCACGGAACTGAGACCGCCCTGGTCAAAGCGGCGGATGACATTAGATCCATCCGGGATGCGGGAGGAACAGCTGTTCTAATCCTGTTGGACTTATCGGCGGCCTTCGACACGGTCGACCATGCCACTCTGGTCGACCGTGTCGAGAGCATAGGCATCCGAGGCAATGCGAAGAATCTTCTTGCCTCTTTCCTGGCAAACAGGTCCCAGGTCGTCACTGTCGGACCTTTTGAATCTTCCCCCCTGTCACTGCCATGCGGAGTTCCTCAAGGCTCATCCCTCAGTCCGACACTATTTAACATTTATGTGTCGGACCTTGCCAAAGTCATCAGGGCACACGGGATGAGCCTCACTTCCTACGCAGATGACACTCAATTGGTCTTTGCCGTCAAGAATGACGGGCTCAGAATAGCCAACAATTTCAATCAAGGCATGTTGGCAATTGGAAGTTGGATGGCTCATAACTGCCTGAAATTAAACTCCGATAAATCGGAAGTTGTAATTTTTGGCAACCTATCCCCGGAGTGGTCTCCCCTTTGGTGGCCATCATCTATGGGCCAGCCCCCGGACCCGATCAACAAGGTGAGGAACTTGGGAGTCATGTTCGACAATCGCCTGAACTTTCTACCACACGCAAACCAGATTTCCTCCTCAGCCTTCCACAAATTAAGGCTCATTAAGAAAATTCTGCCTTTCCTACCCGAGAGTATTTACAACAAGGGGTGGTGAGGGACAGAGTCTCTGAATTAAGCAGAAAAGTCTCACCCAGTCAAGAGATCAGGGCTAGATCCAACACCGTTTTTTAGTTCACTGCACCATCCCAGTTTCAGAACCTGGCTGTATGCAAAATAGTCTGTTTCTGTCCCAGTGCATGATGGGAACAGGGCAAACCAAACTACAAAAGCCAATTCTTACACTGGGAAGGAAACAAGCTCCCGGGGACCGGTTTTCCTGCATTACAGCCGTCTTCGGCCCGGTTTGCTTGAATCCTGATGGTGCAATGAGCAAGGGACTCATGTCTGAGTATACCCTTCCACGCTTAGGGTGGACAAAAATATTTACAACAAGGGGTGGTGAGGGACAGAGTCTCTGAATTAAGCAGAAAAGTCTCACCCAGTCAAGAGATCAGGGCTAGATCCAACACCGTTTTGTAGCTCACTGCACCATCCCAGTTTCAGAACCTGGCTGTATGCAAATTAGTCTGTTCCTGTCCCAGTGCATGATGGGAACAGGGCAAACCAAACTACAAAAGCCAATTATTACACTGGGAAGGAAACAAGCTCCCGGGGACCGGTTTCTGGCATTACAGCCGTCTTCGGCCCGGTTTGCTTGAATCCTGATGGTGCAATGAGCAAGGGACTCATGTCTGAGTATACCCTTCCACGCTTAGGGTGGACAAAAATATTTACAACAAGGGGTGGTGAGGGACAGAGTCTCTGAATTAAGCAGAAAAGTCTCACCCATTCAAGAGATCAGGGCTAGATCCAACACCGTTTTTTAGCTCACTGCACCATCCCAGTTTCAGAACCTGGCTGTATGCAAATTAGTCTGTTCCTGTCCCAGTGCATGATGGGAACAGGGCAAACCAAACTACAAAAGCTAATTCTTACACTGGGAAGGAAACAAGCTCCCGGGGACCGGTTTCTGGCATTACAGCCGTCTTCAGCCCGGTTTGCTTGAATCCTGATGGTGCAATGAGCAAGGGACTCATGTCTGAGTATACCCTTCCACGCTTAGGGTGGACAAAAATATTTACAACAAGGGGTGGTGAGGGACAGAGTCTCTGAATTAAGCAGAAAAGTAAAAGTATTGGCTTGGTAGTTTGGTCTGCCCTGTTCCCATGATGCACTGGGCCAGGGACAGACTAATTTGCATGTAGCCAGGTTCTGAGCTGGGATGGTGCAGTGAGCTAAAAAACGGTGATGGATCAAGCCCTGATCTTTGGACTAGGTAGGAGTGGTCTGCTTAATTCAGATACTCTGTCCATCACCACCCCCTTTTCTGAATCGTTTTGTCCACCATAAGCGTGGAAGGGTATGCTCAGATGTGAGTCCCTTGCTCACTGCACCATCAGGATTTAAGCAAGCCGGGCCGAAGACGGCTGTAATGCCAGAAACCGGTCCCCGGAAGCTTGTTTCCTTTCCAGTAAAAGAATTGGCTTGGTAGTTTGGTCTGCCCTGTTCCCATGATGCACTGGGCCAGGGACAGACTAATTTGCATGTAGCCAGGTTCTGAGCTGGGATGGTGCAGTGAGCTAAAAAACGGTGATGGATCAAGCCCTGATCTTTGGACTGGGTAGGAGTGGTCTGCTTAATTCAGATACTCTGTCCATCACCACCCCCTTTTCTGAATCGTTTCCTACCCGAGAGTGCCGGCATAACGTTGGTGAGCTCCCTGGTCTTGTCTACCCTAGACTATTGTAATGCCTTGTTTCTAGGTGCCCAGGAGAGAGTATTACAGAAAATGCAGGCTATTCAGAATGCAGCCGCCAGGCTCCTGGGGCGCATTCCCAAATATCAACCGGTGTCACCCACCATAAGACAGCTTCATTGGCTACCGGTGAGAAAGAGAATTAAGTTCAAGTCTCTTTGCCTGGTATACAAGGCTCTACATAATGTTGGACCTGCATTTTTCACCCAAAACCTCATTCCCTACTGTCCCTCAAGAACGTTACGCTCATCCAGCTCACACGAACTGGTGGTACCCCGAACCAAATCTGTCACATGGGGAGACAGAAGATTTCTTGTAGCTGCACCGAAACTGTGGAACACACTGCCACACTCAATCACAACCAGCACCTCCCTTTGGTCTTTCCGCAAGCAACTTAAGACCTGGCTTTTTAATCAATGAACTTCAGCCCCCCTTGTTGGTTAAACACTGCAGTAACTTCAGCGCCGAGATGCCCAAGGGCCTTCGTTCGCGCTTTATAAGTGCTTTTATAAATAAATAAATAAAATAAATATCCTGTCCCAGATTACACTGCAACGACAACTGCTAAACAATTAGTTAGAGAGTTTTTCCCAAGGTATGGGTTGCCCCGTGTCATCTACTCAGATAACGGCCAACCTTTTTTCCTCTGAACTCATGAAGCAAGTGTCTCTTCTGTTAGGGTACACTTGGAAGTTTCACTGTGTAAGACATCCTCAGGCAGCAGGTCTAGTAGAAAGACACAACCAAACTTTGAAGACAAAATTGGCCAAGATATGCACTGACAAAGGCGTGGACTGGATGGTAGCCTTACCGGTTGCCCTCTTCTACATGCGTATGGTAGCCCATTCCAGAACTGGCTTATCTCCGTATGAAGTGGTCTTTGGCAGACCACCAAATATGTGGGGTACGCCAAGGCCTAAAAGAATAACTGATGTTGACAGTACTATGCTAACTGACTACCTGGCTTCCTTGATGTCTGCCCTCCAATCTGGTCGTTCTCAGGTTGCTGCCACCTTCCCTGACAAAACCAACCCGGAATAACACGCCATCCGACCCGGGGACTGGGTCCTCGTGAGGAACTTCGACCGGACTAGTCCCCTCCAGCCCAGGTGGAAGAAGCCAAGACTCGTACTACTAACAACACGGACAGCAGTGAAGGTCGAGGGCAGGAAGGGCTGGCCCCACGCAAGCCACTGGCGGAAACATTTTGGACAAAAAGACACTGTTGCTGATGGCCCTGCCAATCCCACTGACATTGTGACTGAACAATCTTTATTGCCTTTGGAACTAATCCCACAACAGAACTACAAATCAAAGTTAAGGTCTGCCATTCGGACTCTGGCTAATTAAGTCCATTGGGCGTCGGTCCAGTGGTGAAGCGGTTGGAGCATGGGAATCGATTTTAACACCTTGACTATGTGGGAGAAAGAAAAAATTAACTCTAGAAAAAGACATAATGGTCCTATTATATGTTTGACAGTATTATTTTTCCTCATGGCAGTTATGACGTGTCTTGGTTGGATTCTCCACACTGTTTTTCCTCCAACACAACACACCTCTCATACACCCAACAGCACTCAGGAACACACCTATCACGACCTACCCCCTCATGAACAAGCCCATAGACTAGCCTTGCAAAACAATACCTTTATACAGATGTTACACTACACTCATCAGGCCAGCAATAGCACAAATTGCTGGATATGTGGCCGCCTCCCACCTCATCAGAAAAAGGGAGGGATGCCTCTTTTGCCCTTCCCATTCTCTTATAATGGAACTTGTGAAGCCTGGTTCGCCCTAATAACAGCTGACGATACTACCCCCACCTCCTGCCCTGACGGAAATAATTCATGCAAGAATCGGTGGCCTTGGGGGGACTTAAACAAGGTACTTAATGCTGCCTGTTACCCAAATGAGGATGGAAATCCTCAGGCGATAGGTACAGTCCTAGAAAGTGAAGAATACAAGCAAGGGAACATGACCATGTCCTACAAGATGTTAAATACCAAACCTAAAAAGAATGCTGGTCCCCCTTCCATCTCGGTCTCACCAGTAAAAGGACACCTGTGCATCCAGAAAAATGGCTCTGTTCCATTAGGACACAGTGACTGTCATACCACTATAAGTTTTGAAGACAGAGGAAAGTCCTCATTTCTAGCATCTCGCCATACTTATTTCGTCTGTGGCCAAACGGCCTATGTGCAGCTGCCCTTGAACTGGGGGGGGAACTTGCTATATAGCATTCCTGTTACCCCCTGTCTTTGTGGCCCCATCCACTTACCACCGAGACCTCCTAGTGCCCCATGTCAGACATAAAAGAACGATCGATACCTCCTTGGTTGACCAAACGGAAACCTCATGGGAACAGTATACAGATTTTAACGAAGGGTTCTTCTTCTTTGTTGGCCCTGTACAGAACAGCAAGCTTATACGCAGGTTGACAAGGACCTTAGAGGCTGTTGTAAACCAGACGGCGTCTGCCCTGGGGAGCTTAACCCAGGAGCAGTCTGCCATACGATTGGTTACTCTCCAAAATCGCCTTGTCCTTGACATCATCCTGGCTGACAGAGGCGGAGCCTGTAAAATTATAGGCTCTAGCTGCTGTATATTTATTCCTGATAATTCCCCATCTGTATACACGGCCATAACAAAATTACACAAGATAGCCGTAAGTTTACATCAAGAACCTGGCACTTGGACGTGGTCCGACTGGTTCTGGAAGATAATATCGTCCTGGGGATGGCAACTGCTGTCAGCAGCAGGTATAATATTCCTGATAATAACTGGATGCTGCCTTTGCATCCAATGTGGTCCTGCCCTGTGCGGTCTATGCGCTGCAAACTGCATTCCTAAACCACTTGTCCAGCAGAGAGAAAGGGAAAGAATTATGCTACAAGAATGATCTCATGCAAATTGAGATATAATGTAGGTACACTCTGAGGCAAGGAGGGAATGTGGAAATAAAATTGACAATTGTGCCCCATCATTTCCCTGTTTCTGCCTGACAGCCATTTTTCTCATTCAGACAAGCACCCATTTTGTGTGTGACATGCTCTCAGCAAATAGTCTGAAAACTGTCCTTCACATCCCCATTGAATCTTGCACAACCCCCTGCTCCTTGTGGTCGAGCCAATTCCAAGAAGCCTGCCTGTGTGCCTTCCCCCAGTTGTGCCAGAGACTCAGCCACATCCTGTCCATTGTTGGTAACTCAGCCTGTCACACCAACTGCCCTGTGACCACCCCCAACTGAAAGAGGAAGCATGAGGTTAGGCCCTGAAACCACACCAACTAATAGAGGAAGCACAAGGTTGTACACTGTGAACACACACATTTCTGTGGTTCTGCCAATTCTGGGAACCAGCAGCAGATAGTTCCTGTTCTTAACTGTAAGACACCCTGCACCTGGCATCTTAGTTCATTGACCACCCCTTCCTGTGCTTCAGCCAATTCCCAGAACCAGCAGTTGGTTCCTGTTTTAAGAAATAGTTACTGCAAGCCAGAGAGCAGATGGTCTCTGTTTTACCCAAGATAGTTCCTCTTTTTGACTCTTGTGGTTCAGCCAATTCCCAGAACCAGCAAGATAGTTCATTTTACACAAGATGGTTCATGTTTCTGACATGAAGCACGAGCACAAACCCCAAATGAGGAAGCCTCCCCCTTCCAACTGTCAGACTATTTCACATCGCAAGTCCCCTCACGAAGCCTAAGACACGCCCCCATTTCTTCACACTCTGCTCTGATCTTTGTTCCTCTATCTGCCACGACCTGTTTGTTCCTCTATTTTGCCTCATGACCAAGACTGTATAAAATGTTCTGCTGTTAAAAATAAACCCCCACTTCAAGAGAGGGACTTGAGAGATTGCTCCTGTGCCCGCTTGGTGCTGGAAGAGCTCCCTTTAACTCGAGTTATTGGTCTCCTCCTCTTTCATTTGAGCACCACGGACTCCTCGCTTTGCATTGACAAGAAATTATGATTTATTAAGCATAGAAATTCAGAAATGAGGTAATAAGTAAATTTAATTTACCACAAGCCAGTGGAGGGTTTTTAGGCATGCCGAAGTAGAACGGTATCCATCTTTATTGCAGATGTGTTTTGTGGCTGCTGGTTGTATCACCTGCAAACGTGTAAAAAGATAGTTGGCCATACCCACATATACAGCATTTCTGTAGTATAGCCTAATAGTTATTAGGACTTGGACTAAGGTTCTGAGCCAATCAAAATGAATCCAACGAAAAAGTTTCCTTAGGAGCTTTAGGAGGCCAAAGCATTTGCCACAAGTGACAAAGACTTGCTCCTGCATGGATAAAGAATAGTCAATGAGAACTCCTAGGGTTTTCACCACTTTTTTTTGGGCTGTGGTGCATGGCCCAGCAAAGCTGGCCACCAAGATGAATCCCAAATCTGATGGGCACCATCGAATCGCAGAACCTCCATTTTATCGGCATTTAGTTTTAGGCAGTGAGACATCATCGAACTAGCTACCTCGGAGACAAAGCTGGAGAAATTTTTCAAAATCTCTTCATGCTTCTACTCAATTAAGATGACCAATTGGGTGTTGTCTGCTCATGAGCAAATCTCAAATCCCCAATTTCTGACCATCTAGGCAAGGGATGAGACATACATGTTAATAAGTATCGGAGTCAGGGAGGAGCCCTGAGGAACCCCGTATTTAGAACTGTGGGGGATGATCTAAAAGTATTCAACTGAACGGACAGAGTCATTTTGCTTTGAAAAGATCCAAACCATATTAGGGCTGTGGAGTGGAGCCCTATCATGAAGTATTCTTATCACTATGCTGTGTGAGATGGTATTGAATGCTGCAGAGAAGTCAAGAAGGACTAGGGCAACAGCCTTGCCCTGATCAACTTCTAATCTAATGTTGTACAAACCAGCAAGAAGGGTAGATTCTGTACTGTCCATCTGAGATGATTAAACAGGTTGTTGTCCTCCAGAAAATTGGTCAGGGGAGTGTTGACTTTTTAGGACTTTGGACATGTAAGGAAGCAAGGATATAAGGCAGTAGTTAGACAGAGTGGAAACATCTAGTCCTGCTTTTTTGACTAGGGAAAGGAATAGTGCTTGCTTCCAGGTGTCCGGGTACTAAGCATTTGTCAAGGAGCAGTTGAAAATGTTAGTCAAATGACTGAGTGTGGGTGCTAAGCGGGAGAATATGAAGTGGTGACAGAGGTCAAGCGAAGAGGTCAATTTGACCTCCATCAGCTTCTCCACCTGTTACATTGACACGTTTGCGAGACTACCCAGGTAGGCACTTGCGTCCAGGTGCGAACATAGCTGATCCCAGGGGAGCTCCGCTACAGAGGATTGAGTGTCGAATGTAGAGTATTCATCAATTTTGTCTATGAAGTAGGTATCTGTTTTTTCATAATGGGGGGCTAAAGGTGCAATGACCGATGATAAGCTGGTAGATTGGGAGAGTTCTTTCACAATTTTGAATAGTTCACTGGAGGAGCTTTTTCTTTCTTCTAGTCTTCTAATGAAGTAATATTTCTTTGCTCTCTTGAGCGCTCTATGATAATTATTAAGTTGACGTTCAAAAGCTTGATGGGTCAGAAGGGCTTTTAGAGGGTCTCCAGGTTAGCTCCAGAGATTTTAATTTCCTCTTCCACCTTAGTTATTAAAAGTAATAAAAGTAATTTGTTTAAAAACAAAAAGAGGGTTGTGTTTGAGGGTATGGGTATTCAACCAGGATTAGATGTCCATTAGATCAGGGGAATGATTTTCGCATCTGTGGACGGAGAAGATTTTCAAATACAACTCTGTGTAATCACCCTAATAGTGGTATACAATATAGCAGTATGTAAGAGAGGATGCAAGTTTTGCCTTAGTAAAATTTAAACTGAGACACCAATCATACACCCAAGCTGCCAGAGACTTTAAGCCTCTTCTGTGCAACAACAAAATCATTCATCATAGAACAGTGGAAAAACGAAATGACCAACTGGAGACTGGCTTTGAAGGTCACAAACAGGTCTAACAAATTAAAAGGACACAATAAGTGTAAAGCAACACCCAAAATACACATATGCAGCATAGTAACTAGTCTCTTTCATGGGAGCAGTTTTGAAAAACCTAAAATAAGTTTGAATCCATACTTAGGTACCCAGACAGTTCAGATATGGACAGTGAGCTTTAGCTTCTATAAAAACATATCCCCAATGAAAACAGAGGATCATAAAAAAATATCCTGACAACACGAATTCCCTTGAGTAACTAATCGGAGAACATTAGGACTCCACAGCTAAATTGGTAATAGTAAATTATCAAATGAAGATCATGTCAAATCAGGGATGAGAAATTCATACAGCTTAATGCTCAGGACCGATCGATTTGGGTCGAGCACGACCAGCTTTGTTTATTTTGTCCACTGGACAAGTAGGCTCAAGCCCCTGAAACCCACACGCATTTGACGTAGTCAGCAACTCTGGCAGTTACTTATGCCAGAACTGCCAACTATGGAACTGGAGAACCAGGTTCAAGTCTCGTAATCGGGTCTACATCCTGTGATTCTGGGCAAATCACTTAATCTCCCTGTGCCTACAAAAATAAAATGAACGTGTCCTTTTGCAATTTTACAGGTGCTTATGTAAAGCACTCAAATGCCTTTGGGTCAAGTTACCGCTATTAAAAATTGTTTTTCAAATTTGTACATACAATACATTATTTCAAACCCATTGCTACCTTGCATCGCTCACAGTGGTTACAATATAAAAACATGTACATGTTTGCAAAACTTAATTTGCGGTTATTAATAATTGAGAAACAAACAGGAGGGACAGAGGGGCAAGTTTTATGAGGTCCAGCATACATGCCCCACAGAGACAATGTGCAAAGAAGGTATGAAGTTCCCCCCCACTGCACCCCTACTGCATCTAACGGCAGGAACAAAAGATCCCCGCCAAAGAGCCCCATATTGGGTGCCCGTCAGGTATTGCAGCGCCGACTTGCCAAGGGCATATGATGAAGCATGACACCTAGCTTGCTAGGAGTGTGAGAGCCCTAGTTCCGACAAGGGATATTTCCCCCCTTTTTTCCAATCGAGGTGGGACGACCACCTTGTGGTGCATCCCCACATTATTTACTTAGACCCCAAGGAACTTCATACCTTCTTGGCAGAATATTAATAATTGTGTCAGAATTAGACAAATACAGATGAATCAAAGCAATATAATTGGTTGTTTTCAAAATAAATTGTACCCAAACATAATGCAACTTTAAAAAAGTGAATGAATCTAACTCTTTTGCTTTATTATGTTGTGTTGGGGTCCGCGGCCCACAGAATCGATTGCGAAAGAGACAAACAAAGAGCACTGGTGTCTCCCTTACCTACCCAAACCTCTTCTCTGTTTTCAGCCGGTTCCAGGACGTGACACACTAGAAACAACGTCCGCTCTTACGCCCTGGAATACAGAGACTTTACGAGTTATGGCCCCTTTAATTAAAGTCCATAGCCGGATCATGTGACCTCCGAAGTAAAAGTCATCACAGGCCGCGTACCAATGAAAAGAGACATAACCCAGTGGAGACTCGCATCGTGAGGAGAGGAAGACAACGAGAACACCGAAGGGGAAAAATGGACCGTGCTGGCTGATCGTTCCCACCAGGAATTCATCTTCATCCTGCAGGGACGCAACCCTGGCAGGAAAGACAAATACATGAGCCAGCAGCACACTTCAGAGAAGCCCGGGGACAATGTACTCATGAATTCATGTTGAGCTCGCAGGGACGCAACGCTGGCAGGAAAGACAAAGTAACAAGTTACTTAACTTCGGTAACGATATATCTGTAAGAAACATAGGTTAGTTATCGATTCCTTTCCTTAGAATTACCCCCAAGCGTCAGACTGGATCCGGAAAGTTTTCCGTCAGCAGTACCTCTGCGCATTGGTAGGTGGCGTTGGTCAACTCCACGTCCGTCACCGGCGTCCTGGTCACAGGGATGACGTCATGGAAGTTACTTAGAAGTCACCCTCGGGCGCGCAAGACTTTCGGCGCCAGGAACGCAGAGCCATGCAAGACACTGACCACTGGTGCACAAAACTAGGGCCTGAAAGGATATCCTAAACCCTAGAAATCAGTTCGCAGAATGGGGAGGATGGCTGGGGCAGAAAAGAATCTAGAACTAACCTATGTTTCTAACAGATATATCGTTACTGAAAGTAAGTAACTTGTTCATCTGAATGAATGAATAAATGAATGAATGAATGAATGAATGAATGAATGAATAGGATATTTATATTGCGCAAAAAGAACTTAGCCCCCTAGGGCATCAAGGCGCTATCAGATGTAAACGACAGAGACAAAACCAGAGGCACAACATAAGAGAGTGGAGACACTGAGAGAATCAGAATTAATAGGCTAGGGAGAACAGCCACGTTTTTATAAGTTTACGGAAAATTGTCAGAGACGGCTGTCTAGCAATTTTGGGCGGGAGTATATTCCATAGTTTCGGAGCCAACAAGGAAAAGGCTCTACCGCCCCATCTCGCCTTGTCAACCCACGGGACTATGAGCAGATTTTTCGAGGCAGATCGAAGGCATCTGCTGGGAGTGTAGGATGTCAATAAGGATTTAACCCCTTCTTGGCCTGATCCAAAGAACACACTGTGGGCAAAACAGAGAATCTTAAATGATATTCTCGCCTGAATGGGCAGCCAGTGCAGTTCTCTTCTTGCCGCTGTCGCTGACGATCGCCTAGCCAGATTCAAAACTAGCCTGGCGGCTGCATTCTGGATTACCTGTAATTTTTGGATCTCTTTCTTGTTTATACCGCCGTAAAGAGCATTACAATAGTCAATCCTGGATAATACCAGGGCGACCGTAGATTGTTTACTAGAAAGAAAGTTAGTTATAGATTCCTTACCTGGGAATAGATACCCCAGCAATACCAACCCCGGAGGTGGGTCTGCAAACTAAGTTCACAACAGAAAGTCCTAGAGAACAGAAAGGCCAAAGAAGCCGTCTCTCCAGACTTGGCTGTCCAGGCAGTAGTGCTTGGTGAACGTGTGCAGTGATGCCCACATAGCTGCCTGACGGATGTCGTTTTGGGTGACTCCCTGTCCCAAAGCAGTAGTATCTGCCGTCTCCCTGGTGGAATGGGCGCACATCCCCACTGGAGGCTCCTTCTTTGCCAAAGAATAGCAGTCCTTTATGCACAGAACGACCCACCTGGAGATGGTCCATTTGTGCATGGCCTGACCTTTCTTAGGGCCCACGTACCCAACAAAGAGCTGGTCGTCCACCCGGAATTGGTTGGTGCGTTCCAAATAAAAGTAAAGCGCACGTTTTGGATCCAGACGGTGGAGCCTCTCTTCCTCTTTTGAAGGATGCGGAAACCACCTTTGGAAGAAAGGAAGGTTGAGTTCTGAGGACGACCTTGTCCGGATGAACAACCAGAAAAGGAGGCTTGGAAGACAGCTTGTAGCTCACTCACCCTGTGCCCAGAGGTGATGTCCACCAGAAAAACAGTTTTCAGAGTGAGGAGTCTGAGAGGACAGTTATGTAGCGGTTCAAAAGGAGCGCTCATCAGATAAGTAAGAACCAAGTTCAAGTCCCACTGAGGCATCACGAAGGGAACACTAGGGAAAAGATTAATGCCTTTGAGAAATCTATTTAGAACTGGGGACTTGAAAAGAGAAGGCAGATTAGAAAGACTGAGGAAGGTTGAAACGGCCCAGAGGTAGCCCTTAAGAGTGCCCAGAGCAGAGCCCTGCTGGGTTAAAGACAGAAAGAACAAGAGAACCTCAGGAAGGGGATCCATAGCCTTTGCTGTGCACAATGCCACACATTTATTCCATCTGCAGGCGTATACCGTCTTAGTGAAGGGATGCCTGGCTGCCAAGATGACATCACAGACTTCGGGAGGCAAGTCACATGAAATCAACTGCCGCCGCTCAATCTCCACGAAAGGAGGTGGAGGCTGTACAGGTTCGGGTGGAGGACCGTCCCCTGCTGCTGCGACTGAAGAGGCAGTCAGATCAGGGGATGAGCAGATCAGGATACCAGACTCCTTGTGCCCAATCCGAAGCCACAAGAATGACTTTGCGCCTGGTCGCACTTGATTTTCTTCAGCACTCTGGGCAGAAGTGGTATACGCCGAAAGGTGTATAGAAGACCGCAACTAAACTTGCGATGAAAAGCCTCACCTAGCCAGTGCGCGCTGAATTGCTGACATTGCGCTTTCTCTTAAGTGACAAATAGATATAACCAAGGCTCTCCTCACTGCTGAAAGCGACCTTGCACCACCTCAGAGTGAAGACGCTATTTGTGATCCATCATGCACCTGCGGCTGAGTTTGTCCGCCCTGGCGTTCAGTGAACCTGCCAGGTGTTGAACCGCCAGGGATATGCCCTGATGTTCCAGCCATGTCCAGAGACGGAGGGCCTCTTGACATAGGCTCCACGACCCCACCCCGCCTCGTTTATTGCAGTACCACTTGGCGGTGACGTTGTCCATATACACATACAGTACTCTTCCCAGGACAGAGGGAAGGAATGCTTCAGAGCAAGACGAAGACGGACTGCCCGAAGCTCCAGAAGGTTGATGTGGAGTTTGGACTCTGCTGGAGCCCATAGGCCTCTGCTCTCCGCCTCTCTGATGTGGCCACCCCATCCCGGAAGGAATGCGTCTGTCACAACTGTGTGTTCTGGTTGGGGAAGGGAGAGGGATCTGCCTTTTGCCCAAACCTGGTTCGTGAGACACTACTGCAATTGTCGTGCAGTGCCCTCCGAGAACTAGACGCAATCTGACAGATTGCCCTGTTGTTGCACCCACTGGAACTTAAGGTCCCACTGCAGAGACTGCATATGCCACCTGGCATGACTCACCAGCAGGATACAGGAGGCCATGAGACCCATCAGCCTCAGGGTCATCCTGACCGAAACCCGGGATAGGGGATGAAAGATCGGAATCATAGCCCACATATCCAGGACTCGCTGTTCGGGAGGGTAAACCCGAACTTGCGCCGTGTACCGAACCGCTCCGTTAAGAGGAGCTTCTGAGAGAGGGTCAGGTGTGACTTCGGCACATTGATGGAGAACCCAATGCGAATGCAGGAGGTCGGCTGTAGTCTTGCGGTGGTTGAATGAATGCCTGGGTCGGGCCCGCCTTCAACAACTAGTCATTGAAATAGGGGAAGACTGGAACCCCGGATTTGCACAAATGAGCTGCGACCAGTGCCATCCCTTTCGTGAACACCGAGGGGTGCTGGTAAGGCCAAAGGGGAGCACAGTAAACTGAAAGTGCTTGTGGCCTACCGTGAACAGGTAACGCCGGTGGGCCTGCAGGAAGGCGATATGAAAATAAGCGTCCTGCAAGTCCAACGCTACCATCCAGTCTTCAGGGTCGAGGGCAGACAAGACCTGAGTCAGGCTCAACATTTTGAACTTCTCCTTCCGGAGGAAGCGGTTGATGTTCCTGAGCTCCAAGATAGGATGCAGGCTCTTGTCCTTCTTGGGCACCCGAAAGTAGTGGGAATAGCAACCACAACCTACTTCTGGAACAGGAACGCGCTGTTTTTACAATGGCGTTATGGATGCCTTCCTCTAGCTTCGTTTACAGCATCTTGGTCAGTCTGCTCCACTACATCAATTTGCCCAATGTGTGCACACCCTAAAGAGGACGACATGCACGCGGTACTTTTTTGCAAAGGCTACGAGCGGAGCAGGAAATATTGGCTTGTCCCGATGCTCAGGAACTTGGGTTTTAGATCCCATCAAATTGCCTACAGAGTGCTAAAATCCGATCTTTCCCCCCCTATTGTTTTTGCACTGTCAAAATTTTTAACCTCCCTGTGGTTTACCCGTAGCCGAATGATGAAATGCCTGCCATAAATGGACATTACCAGCGCCTGCCCACCCATGTCTTATTTATATTTTAACCACTTTTTAGAAATTTGGATCACACTATGTTTAATAAGTTTTTAAATGTATGTACTGTTTTGCATCTTTTATGATCTGTGATCGAAATAAAGATTAATGAAATGAAATGAAAGTGCTTGTGGCCTACCGTGAACAGGTAACGCCGGTGGGCCTGCAGGAAGGCGATATGAAAATAAGCGTCCTGCAAGTCCAACGCTACCATCCAGTCTTCAGGGTCGAGGGCAGACAAGACCTGAGTCAGGCTCAACATTTTGAACTTCTCCTTCCGGAGGAAGCGGTTGATGTTCCTGAGCTCCAAGATAGGATGCAGGCTCTTGTCCTTCTTGGGCACCCGAAAGTAGTGGGAATAGCAACCACAACCTACTTCTGGAACAGGAACGCGCTCAAAGTCTCCCTTGGCCAAGAGAGTCATAACTTCCTGTTGGAGAAGGGCCAGATGATCCCCCGACATGCGATGGTACTGGGGTGGCATGGCTGGAGGGATAGTCTCGAAGGGGAGGGAGTAGCCCCTTCAAACTATCTGCAAAACCCACCTGTCCGACGGGATGGTGCCCCAGTGGGGGAGGTGATGGCGAACCCTGCCGCCCACCGGCGTTTGATGGGCCTGAAAGGTTGGACTAGGAAGGTTTGGAGGCTGCTGCAGATGGGAGGGGGGTGGACTGGCTCGCCCGCTGGCCCCCAGAACCACGTTGATGGTTCCTACGGCCCTGGCCCGCACTGAGGTTGAACAGCTTGCACCGGCCTGTGGCTCTGAAGGGCACATATTGGTGCACCCCTTCCATGGCCACGAAAGGGGCAAAAAGCAGACTGTGCAGGCTGTGTGGTGGAGAGGCCCAAGGACTTGGCCGTAGCCCGACAGTCCTAGAAGCGCTCTAGCGCATTGTCTGCTCTGTCGCCGAACAGGCGACGGCCATCAAAGGGCATGTCCATCAAAGTGTTCTGGACATCCCCGGAAAAACCAGTTGTCCTCAACCAGGCGTGACGGCGAAGAACCACAGACGTTGAAATGGTCCTACCCAGTGAGTCAGCAGTGTCCAGTCCACAGCGGATGGCAAACTTTGCTGCGTCTCTCCTCTCAGCAACAGTACGGGAGAGCAAGATCCAGGCCTCTTCCGAACACTGAGGCAGCACTTGAGCCACCCTATCCCACACAGAAAGGGAATAACGGCCCAAGAGGCATGCAGTGTTCACCGACCGCAGCCCTAAGCTGGAGAAAGAAAACAACTTCTTTCCAAACCGATCCAGCTTCCTGGATTCCCTGTCCAGTGGTGCTGTAGGAAATGCTCTCTGGGACGCTGAGGCTTGGAAAACCAAGCTCTCGGGGAGGGATGTTGGGAGAGCAAAGTGGGGTCGCCCAGGGCCTGGCGGTGGAGTCGGGCAACCATCATATCCACAGGAGCCCCTGTGTTGGGCCTGGACCAGGTGCCCAAAAGGATGTCTGTGAGGGCTTCATTAAATGGAAGCAGGGGCTCCGAAGAATTTGCTGCTGGCTCTGTCAGGAGGTTAGTCCTGACTGCCATGGTAGGTAGCTCGAGACGTAGGGCCTCGGCCGCCCTACTCAACACTACTGCGTAAGACGCTTCCTCCTCCGTAGTAACGGTAGGAGGAGACAACATGCCTTGGTCTGGTGAGGTGTTCAGAACCCTGGCATTCCCAGGTCCTCTTTCCAGTCCGGATCGTACTCCAACTGAGCAGTGAGAGAGTCCTCAGACACCTCTCAGTCTTCCTCACCCTCCTCTGGCTGCCAAACTGTCTGAAAATGGCCAGGGTGGAATGCAGGCACAAAAGTACCCATCGGCGCCTGATCTGGCATCGGTCGATGCCGTTCTGGCTCCGTATTAGCATCGGGTGGAAGCCGGGTCGACGCAGACTGGAGGTCCAGCCGGCGTCTGCTGCGGACATGGTGCCGGTGGATCCGGATCTAGGCCTGGATCCATGAGGGCCCTGCGGAGCCAAGGCTGGAGCTGCCAGGGTCGAAGGCCTAGGGCCCCCAACCAAGTCTGTGGGGCCGAAGGCGCACCGGCGGATTCGGGCTGCCCAAAGATGGAAAGCATTACTTCGTAGAAGTGACAAAGCTGGGCTGGGGTCGTTCCCGGTTCTGGGAAGGCCGGAGTCAACCCTGAAGGCTCCGCACGCAGAGCGGCGGGAGGGGCACCACCCGCACCCTTTGTCGTGTCAGCCAACAAAGGGAAGTCATAGAGCGACAATGCTTCTTTGACTTCCTCTTGTGCTTCAACTTATCTGACCCAGAGTGCGAAGACTTGGACGAAGAGTGATGATAGATCCGCGATCAGACCCTCGACCTCCCACGCGACCGGGACCTTGAACAACGCAGAGCTGACTGCCGGGCCTCGAGTAGCTTTTAGGACTGCTGCCTTGATTCGGCAGTCAGAGCACAACTTGGGGTAGTGGTCGCGCTCCAGGCAGTAGAGGCACACACGGTGTGGGTCCGTCACCGACATCAGCCGAGAACAAGAACCACAGGCCTTAAAACTGGGCATCCCTCGTGCACCAGGCGGCGATGTAAGACTCAAAAAGATGTTGACAAATGTCAGCCAAAAAATGACTGGGGGTACTGCTCTCGCTGGATTGGGGCTTGCTGGCACGGAAAACAAAAGAACGGACGTCAGCGCACGAGGGCGGCGTCAAAGTAACTTCTGCAACGTCATCCCGGCGACCACAATGCCAACGACGAGACGAAGAGTCGACCGACACCACCAACCGACGCGCAGGGGTACTGCTGACTAAAAACTTTCTGGATCCAGTCTGACACCTGTGAGTGATTCTAAGGTAAGGAATCTATAACTAACTGTTTCTTTCAGACACAAGAGGCCACAGCAGACTTCAGAGAAGCCCGGGAACAATGTCCTCACGAGCTGCCCATTAGCCCTACAGGTGCATGCCTATCTCTGGGGAGGAGGTGTGATGCAGGTACGACAAAAAGAGAGTCTACAAACGGGAAACACAAGATAAAACATACATCGGCTGCAGTAAAGACCAGAGCATGCTGCAGTACTTGCATTTAGGTCTATAAGACAAATAGGTCCAGACAAGAAGATCTTTTTTTAAATACTTCACAAAGCTAATTCCTTCACTTTTAAGTACTTACTTACACTTGGTGATGGTTTTGTTTTGGTACATGAAGTAGTGCTCCCCCTTCCTTATCTATATTAAGTGTGAGTAAAACACTTACCTGTGCCACTTCTTTCTCTTTATTCTGAGGAGATGAACCGCTGGCCTTCTTGGTGCTGCACAACTAGAATAACCTAGAAGAAATAAGTAGAGGATAAAGAGAGATCTCTGTATTTCCGCTTAATTAACCAGAAATAATTCATCAGAAAATCAAACACCCAACGTCTCAGACTAATAGTCTCGCCACCCCCTTACATCTTTTAATTTCAGGTACAACTTTTAATACCATTTCTGTAAAAAGGCATGATGAAATATAATGTGTTTAATGGAGCATGTAAAAATTAAGGTCTCAAGTCTTAAAGAAAATCACAAAAGTGCTCCCTCCGGTCTGCGAACTTGCATGAGTGTACATTTATGACTTTTCATTGATTCAAACATTTGTTATCCTGGAAACCTGAAATATAGAGAATTCCAGGCACACTCCTAGCAAACTCTGCTGTAATCAGGAGTCAGACAAAATGACAATGGTGGTATTTTCAGGCCTCTACAGTGATCAGTAAGCTAGCCTATGGATAGCTTACACAAACAAATCTTCTGTAAGTGCAGACCTTGTGACTGTTCTAAGATTTGACATAAATAGAGCTCTGTTATATTACTGGTCCAATATAATCAGCATCGTCCGGGTCTGATTTCCCCAGCAATGCCCCCAGATTTTCACATCCAGATCCAAAGAAAGGATGAGGATCTCATCATTCTGAAGGACCTGTAATTGGTGCTACAGGCCCCATCATAATGTGGGCCTTTATGGTAAAGAACTGGCTCATAAAGGCAGCAGCGAAATCAGCAAAGGAAAGCTGGGGAGAGAATTCACAAGCACACAACCCATACTCGGCAGAGTAATGAGGAAATTCATATAGGGTGTATATTACGAAGGACGTTGTTACTAGAACTCAATCCAGAGAGGACACACTATTTCACACGTGTTCAGGTACGCGCAGAATGGCATTTTTTTTTTCTTTTAAATCAAGGCCATACAATCTGCTGTCACAAAAGCAGGTAGTATCTTGGAGTGCAGCCTCAATTTTGCACAACCACTTCTAGAGCCTAGTACAATGCAAAGGGTAAATGAGCTAAACGGTGCACACATGATATGCCCATCATATGCCACACAACACACATACAAGACAACATTTGTTGAGAGTGCAGATTACTTCTTACACAATTAATATTATCAGTGACCTATAAGCAAAGTACCCAGCCAGCATACATGGCAGCGACATATTCATGCACAGTCCAAGTTAGTAAGCATTTGCAGGAATGTCTTTACAAAATCACTGCACATGGTATCAGAGCACATTGTCCTTGCCAGGCATCAGCGCCTACATCCTATCTCCAGCCAAGCAGGTAAAACGGTGCTTATAGGAGCCCAAGAAATGTGATAAAGCAGACATTTGTGATACCGAAAGGGATTTACAGTGTTTCACAAATCAAGTGATGCATTGCAATATGGGCCAGTGACATTCCTCAAGACCATTGCTCCATGTAGCATTGACATACCAATGGACAGAAGCATGGAGTGAGACACGGAGGACAAAAATCACAACGCTGAGGCAGCACATATGTAGATCAGCCCATATGTAAAAAGGAGATGGATCCATGGATATGTCAGGAAGCATACGTCACTCTATATTATGAGGCAAACGTGTAATGACAGGCCCCTGAAAATAATTTTAAAATGTACGTAAACTTTATGCAACTTTCTTCAATAGATGCAGTGGCAGCAAAAACAGCAGCTCATTTGTTGGTCGCGAAAACACAACATCAACAAATGAACACATTCTACATTTTCAAATAAAGCCTGCCAACACTGGCATTTGGATATTCACAGGGCCCCATGTCCACGTCACACAAGTGGCTTCCCTTGCATACTCTACTATGGTTCTGGTGTTTGGGCCTGTGGAGGGTGGCACACTGCTAATTCATTGGGGATTCACAGGCGACAGGATTAGGCTGGGAGTTGAGCATCCTGCTTTTTGCAGCAGTGAAATGGCCTACGGCTGTACCAGATTGTAACAACTGACTTGCTAGGCCTGCTCTGCCTTTCACGGTTGATCGTCCTTATACTCAAGATGGGCATGGAAGTGGCCATCTTGTTAACAGAGCAGTCGTATGACGGTCTACGGCCCTGTGTGGGCATGCCGGAGGTGCTAGCCTACAATCCTCAACAGAGAATGTGCTATGGCTTTCATCTCCCTACTCATACCCTGCACGTGCACTTTGTCACTACATGCCTCTGTAAAAGCACTTATATGTTCACCCAAAAGGTGGCCAACACAGTGTAGAAAAGCACAAAGCTGCTGCTTCTGCCTGCAAAGCATTTTCCTCCCAAATGCACAAACTGACAGACTGGCCTTCTGCTTAGTGGCCATGACATGAGTAGCAGTCATGGCAAGGGCACAGCTCGGCTGGGTTACACTGGATGATGAAAGTTCCACAACATTCTATTTCGACACTTTTTTTTCCCAGGAAGCAGTAGTTGCATACATTACTATAACACATACAAAATATTCTCTTTTTACATAAACCAACAGAGGACAGACTTCATACCATGAAAGCATATAAATAGAGAAAAAGAAACAGACGACACCATGAGATATTGAGACACATTCTCCTCCGATCCCCCCCTACTGTTCCATCAATGGCCCCCAGATCCGTCGGCCCCTTGCTCTTCCGCTTCTGCCTTTACATTTATACAATGCCATCTCCAAATTAAATATGTGAAAAAGTCTGGCATACTATGCCTGATAAGTTGGAGGGCCTTCGTCTTTCCATTTAGAAGCAATCATCATACGATAAAGGGCTATAGCCATAAAACATAGATAGACTTGAGACCGTTCTAGCTGTAGGCTTTCATCACATCCAAATAGGAACATGGTAGAAGTTAGAGAAACAGCCCGCCCCAGATTTTGACAAAGCAATTGTTCAATACCTCCCTTCAATGAATCCAGTTTACAGCAGTCAGAAAACATGTAGACTATGTCAGCCGGGCCCTGACCACATGTAGGGCATTTGTTGTTATCCCTTTTCCCCCATGCACAGAGTTTGGCCGGGGTGAAATTGAGTCTAAATATCGCTTTAAAAATTTGGGCTTTAAGATTTGCCGATAGAAAAGGTTTTTTTCAGCTAACTCTAATGATCTACACATATCTACATCCGGGTTATCCAGTTTACTCGCCCACCCACTTTCTACCCTGGCAATATCATCCGGAGTGGCCTCCATAAGCAATGAATACAAATCCTTTACTTGCAGCTGTTTTTTCGTTAAGTGTTCTAAAAGCGGGATGCGAACAAAGTTAATAGGTTGTACACTGAACGTTTTTATTATCTCCCTTAGTTGGATATATTTTTAAAAAAGTGTTAGGATCGAGCCCATATAGTTTCTGAAGTTCCCCAAACAAAACAACCCTGTTCTGGCCGATAATATCTTGTTCTGGTCGATAATATCTCCTATATTTTTGACTCCTGCCTTTTCCCAATTTATACTATTATCATATATTGGAGCCGGAAAGACAGAGGAGCGCCATAGAGACACATGTCTCTGAATTCTGGGGATTTCCAATTTTTTACTAACCCTCCGCCATATATTCCAGGCCGCTCTTGAGGGATATTTCGACTCAATGCTTTCAGTGCTTGGCCCTTTCGCTTGTAGCAGGATGTCTAGTATGTGCATAGGCCTTCATGGCCTCCTCTCCGGCACTCACTCATGTGACAATGCTTCTGAAGATGAACCTGAATGTCATCTACTTTGTACATGACACACCAAACGAATGGTGGCTTGTATATCAACGATGTAGCCATAAGGTCATTGTGAATATGGCAATTCGTTTTAGGGGATGAGTTTTGTTATTAACGGACTTCATGTACCAAGGTGCAGAGCTTTGAGGAAGGCTTTATACGGGCATAGTCCACGTTGTAAAGGATGTTTCCCATTTTACAATGGTGTTCCTAATTTGCTCATAACACATTTTTGTGTAATTTTGGAAACTATGTCCTTAATTAATGCTCATCAATTAATGCAAACCTGGACCAAGGTGCTTTGGTGGATGCTGTATACCATCTCCGTAGATGCTGTATACCAAGTGTCTCCTACTCTTTGTTTCAGCTCTCCTCATTGTCATGAGGGAAAATAAGATGCATTGCTTGAATTGCAGAGCTCTTTCATTATCCTCAACTCAGCTGGAGCCATTTAGCCAAGTCAAGAATCAAATAATGTATTTATTCCCTAGCTCAAGTGATGGAGCCATCCGATTGTTAAGTGCTTATCAATTAATAAAAGCCACCTCCCCATTAAACACACATTATCAATTTAGTGTATATCTGAACCCATCATTCCACTTGGGACAAGGTTTCGCAGCCACAGAATCAAGATGCAGGTTTATCTTCCTTACACCATCTCTTCTTCGCTGTCCATCTGGAATGATACACTAAACCAAAGTAAAGTCTTTTAACTTCAATTGTAAATACTGAAATGCTATCCCTGCTCTGCAGTCTTACAATTTACTACCAGCAAAACTGTGCTTGCTTGTGGTACGAAGAACTGGTGAGCCTTTTTGTATACCCATCTGTCTTAATTGTACTGCACTAAACTGATTTAATGATCCTTAATTTATCAAGACAATGTGGAGTTTCATTATTCATCTTGATGTCGTTCACACAGTGGGCGGCACTGAGCCAACAAATCATCAATATGAGTCTCTACACGAGCTGTCGCTTGTTCCCATCTCAGAATAGTGGGGCCCCTAATTCCATCTCGTTCACTGAGTTTCTTGCTGCCTCCCCGGGTGAGGTAGAGGCCCTCATTGGTCAAATTAAGAGTGGATCCCATTTAGATCTTATTCCTGCAAGAGTTGTGCCATCTTTAGGCAAGTCACTCGGTCCCATGATATAGTCCCTTGTCAACCTCTCCCTTTCCGAGGGTCGGGTACCACAGGAGTGGAAGATGGCTCAGGTGAGACCTATTCGTAAAAACTCTACCATCCCTTGGACGGAACTGACCAACCTTCGACCCATATCTCTCCTCCGTACCTGAGCAAACTAACGAAAAAGCATATCAACATCCATCTGTCGAGCTTTATCGAGCGAACAGGAGGCCTGGATTACTGCCAGTCCGGTTTCAGGCCAAATTATAGCACCGAATCAGCGCTTCTCTCTGTGACAGATGACATCCGAATGTCCCAGGACAAGGGGAACTCGATGATTTTGGTGCTATTGGACCTGTCAGCAGCGTTCGATACGATATCCCATGACATTCTGCTCAGCCGTTTGGAAGAGGTGGGGCTTGAGGGTTCGGCGCTGTCCTGGATGAGGAGCTTTCTATCGGGCCGTACACAGTGTGTTAGCATGGGCTCATTTCGATCTGCTTCTGTAGAGCTTACTAAGGGGGTGCCACAGGGCTCTTGTTTGAGCCCTTCACTTTTTAACATCTATGTGACCTCCCTGGCTAGCCTTATGAGATCATAAGGATTTATCCCAGTGTCATACGCTGATAACACTCAGCTCCTCTTCCCATTTAAGTCACTTAGCTCGGTGGTTAAACAGTCCTTTTCAGAAGGCATGAAGGCTGTTTTGCAACAGATGCCTCAAATTTCTTACAGTGCAATGTGGGAAAGACGGAGGTAATACTCTTTGGGGAAGCCACACTGCTGTGGACTCCGGACTGACGGCCCACAGATCTAGGCCCCGTCCCTAGCCCTAAGCAGGTGGTGAAAAACCTGGGTGTGCGGATGGACCAAGGTCTTTCTCTAAAAGAACATGTAAACCAAACAGCCGGGTACTGTTTTCATGTAATAGGACTACTCTGAAGAGTGTTTCCCCCTACTACCGGACACAACTAGGAAAACCCTTGTTCAGGCCCTGGTGCTCAGTCGCCTGGATTATTGTAACGGACTGTTGATCTCAGCAAATGACAGCCTACTCAGTAGGCTCCAGGTGGTACAAAATACTGCCGCAAGGTTAGTCCTAAATGCTCCTCCTAGATCCCCTTCACGCCAGTTGTTGGAAAAACTCCATTGGTTGCCGATCCGACAACAGATCAAATTTAAGACCTGCTGTGTTGTCCACAAGGGCATACACGGCCTGGGCCCTAAGTATCTGGCTGAAAAGTTTGTCCTCTACAACCCAGTACGTACCCTTCGCTCCAGTTATCAGGCCCTTCTTCAAATCCCCACTGTTAGATGGGCGAGACAGGGTGGAAAGGCACTTTCCTATCTTGGCCCATGCCTCTGGAACAAACTTCCCGATTCCCTTAGGCATTGCACTGACCATCTGGTATTCAGGAAACTGCGAAAAACATTTTTGTTCTAATCCCAGCACCTTCCCTAGATCTCTAGTTCTTCCACTCTTGGTCTGTTACCTGCTTCAGGCGCAGAGATACTCCTTCGGGAGTCAATTCTAGCGCGGTACAAACCCATAAATAAATAAATAAATACATAAATTTAACCCTGATTCTAAAGGGAAGGGTAATTCACAATTCAAATAAATTCTTTTCCACTGATTGCAAGAACCTGCTAAATGAATGCATGTCAAATAGTGTAAAATTATCTAGGGGCACACCAGAGGGCTGACCCTTTTGATCAATGGTCTCCGTGTTAAGTAAGAGCCAGTCACAACTAATTAGAGTATGATTGTATAAAAAAAATACATCAGGCGTGAGGGAACTGAAAAGAAACTCCATGCCTGTACAAGATTTAATAGTAGCAATGAGTTATATAGCACCGTTATTCCCAGTCTGACAGAGGGGACCCACCTTTTTGAAGGTTTTCTAGCTTTAAAGTGAACATGGACAAAATAAAGGTGATTTAACTGTAGAAAATTCGGTATTGCCAAAATGGTTCTATATGTTTAAAAAAGACCTTTCTCCAATATTTGAAACAGCTTAATATATTAATTATTCTAAATAAAGGCAAAAATCTGGAATATTGTGAAGACTATTATCCAATATCCTTAATCTGGTTGGATACAAAAACTCTTATGTGAACATATGTTACGCGATAATACAACATTATTACGGAAATGACTCCAATAAATCAAACAAGGCTTGAGTTTGAAAGCCAAGGCAGAGATAATATCAGGGTTGATTACCTGGATTCACATAGTTAAAAACTGTGAAAAAAGCAATGCTGAATTATCAATTGATGCTCAGTAGGCATGTGCGAGAGCAGAATGGCTATTAGATGCAACCTCAAGATAATTAGATTTTTCTTAAGGATTCTTAGTCCTAATTTACACTTTCAAGAAAGCCGAGTTGTGCATTTCACATTCGCTTGATTTCACCAGCATTTAATGTAGCAAGGGAGACAAAACAGGTTTGTTCTCTCTTCATATACTTCTGGAACATTTCATAAAACCAATAAGATGGAATGAAAAAGAAAAAAAGTATTAATTATAAAGATTTAGATTGAAAGCTTATATTGTATGCTGGTGAGAAAATTATTATTTCTTATCCAGATTACTTAGTTTCTGAACTGCTAAAACCCGATCTACACATAGTTTTCTAATTACGGATACAAAATAAAATAAATGAGTGAAAGTGTATTATGTCTACCTTGGAGTAGTGTTTTTTTTTCAAGCAACGTTATTCGTTTTAACAGAGCATGCAGGCTTCCTAATAAGGGCGAATGTGAGTAAAAGTCAGTACATAATACACAGCAAAACGTACAGACTAGCAGGGAGGTGAATGAAGCTGTAAACTCAGACCAACTTGAAAGCAGATAAATGTACAGTTTGCATATCCGATTTGCTTGTATTTTCTGTCTCCCAAAACACAAGCAAATCAGTAACTAGTGCATGTTACCACCATGTCTATTTTCGCTCCAAACCAGTGATGAGAAACTCGTATCTAGAAGTTATCTGAAGAAGCACTTTGCAAATCGAACCTTTACATGAACATGACAATGAATTAAATATTTGTAGAAATGGATTAATCGGTATTTGAAATAACTAGTTAAGATACCATTGGATGGAATCAAGTGAAATGCACATTAAGAAGAAAAGTGAAAACTGAAAATGAGTATTCAGCCTGAATTCTTTTACGTCTTCAGAAGTCTAAAATTACATGTTGGTGGTATCTTTTGCTGCAAAAAAATAAATGACACTTTTTATAGGAAGTAAGAAAACATCAGGTTATCATTAAAAAAAATACTGTTTGACTTATCACAATGTGGTTTAGGCTTTCTATTTTATAACAAGGCTACTGTACAGCAACACGATGGTATACATTTTCAAAAGAGATACTTCGAAAAGGCAACAGTTTCTAGTTGCATGGAAATTAAAAATGGGTTTCTGCACCAATTTCAGTCGGACTTATTTTCTCAACAAAACACAGTTTAGGACACAATAAACCCTATCTAATGCTAAATAATGCTAAATTAGTATGAGCCCATTCCAGTTAACAGAAATGCCTACAATTTAGATTTAATTAATTTGTTTAGATATCCTTATCACGTATGCGAACGTTTTAAAATATGCATTTCGGATAAGACCTGAGATTAACAATATTTGTCACATATTAGATCATGGATGCCAAGCTTTTATGGACAAATGGAAGCCATGCTAATCCTAACCAGTTAGTGTAAAACGAACGTACCATGCTTCACGTTCATGGATAAAGAGAATGGAGAGATAGAGAAATAATGGTTGACCACTGGGTTGAGGAAGTCAACTGTTATTCGAATTATTGGTGTATAATGATTAAATTGGTGATACGTAGGACCCCCCCCCTCCCCCCCGTGTTAAAGAGGAGAAATAAGGGGTAACGATGCAGGACATTTTAATGAGCAGCTACTCCGATAATTAACATTTGGGACTAAGATATACTTAATAGAGGAGCCTACATTTACTTCATAAAAAGGAGTATAAGTAATAAATTAGAAATCATTTAGTCTCTCTTGGTACGAACATTGGTGTTACATGTATTCTCTAAACTGTCTAAATGTCACTTTACCTGCTGGGTTTAGATTAAACAAGACAATTGAGAACATATGTAAGTGGGTGCATACGTAACATATGAGAGTTTGGTGATCTAAGGTATTACTTAGACACTAATGAATCAGGAGATACTATTATGTCATCGGAAAGAAGTCCAGTATTTGTTGCAAGGAAAACTTAACCCTGTAACGAACCATTTGTAGGATGTAGTACTGCAGATTCACATGCTCTGGATACTCCTACCATCTAGTGTCGGTCATGGACGTTTGTTAATGGCTTTTCTCCAAAGAAAGGATTTCGGGTCACAGGTACACTGTGGCTCCCCCCTAATACACAATACACATGGGTACCGTCTCAATGTTGGATTATTTTTTCACACAGCGGGTGGGAGTAAGTATGGAATGGTGAATGAACACAGTATGGTGCATCCTGTGTACTGTTAAAGTAAGTTGAGTAATAAAAGAAGAGATCTTCGTGTACAGCCACATGCTTCGGGAGGGGGGTGAGTGGGTTTTTGTGAATTTAGAGCACTAGACACAATGAGCAGATGACATTTTTATTCATAGCATGTGTTGCTCTACATAAACTGTAAAGCATTACTACCTAGCAGCCAGCGGGTGTATGTTGCAGAGGTCTGAAACAAAGTCCTTAGGACGGTCTGGCCTACAAAAGCCTGCTAGCGGGCTAAGATATCCACACAACAATGCTCAGTGAATATGTGTGGGGTTGACCAAGTGGCTGCGTTACATATGGCAGACCGGGGAATATTACCAAGGCAGACCAGGTTTGCCTCATTCTTGTATGTAGAGTGTATCCTGGAAGTGAGAAGGAGGGCTCTTGACTTTACGGTAGCATGTCTGGATGCACTGGTTATCAATCTAGCCTAACATCCTTGGAAATAGACTGGCCCTTGTAAACTTATCAAACCCCTATATAACTACATGAACTTGTGGAAGAGCTTGGTCCTATTGATGTAATACAGAAGACCACATTTTACAGACCACATTTAATATCTTGGGCCCGAAAGACTCTCTCCAATACTACTATGTCTGGTTGAGAGAAAAATACTGGCCCCTCTATAGTCTGGTTGAGGTGGGAAGGGGAAACCAACTTGGGGAGGAACGTTAGGTAGGTTCTGAGAACGACCATGTCCTTGTGGACCTGAATGAAAAGTTCCTGGAGGGTGGGGACCTGCAACCCACTTATGCACTTGAAGGAGGCTATGGCTATGAGGAAAGCTACTTTCCAGGATAGAAATTGCAAGGGGCAAGAATGCATGGACTTAAGGGAGAGGAGGGGGCATGAGCACGTACCATGCTGAGCTTTTATGCATGAAGAAGTCTGGGAGGGATGGCTCACTTGAGGCCCTCCAAAGTTTATAGTTACTGGGATGTGAAAGAGGGAGGAGTGTTCCTCTTCATGTAGCTGTATAGAAGTGTATGTGAGGCCTAGCATTCCTTTCATGAGAGGCAGGTAACCAAATTTTAAGACTTCAGATGGCAAAATGCTGCTTGGAATCTGGGTGTCCTATCTGGCCTTGGTTCCAAGTTCCTGTTGGGGAGCTTCTTGTGAGGGCTAGTGAACACCTTAAGGAGTGTGGAGTACCAGGGTCGTGTTGGCCCACTTGTGTGCCACCAGGATAAGGGTTAGGGATGTTTGTGCAACCTTCCATACCACATATGGAAGCAGTGGAAGAGGCAAAGATCCAGGATCAGTTCATTAATAGTGCAATGCCCATGGACTGGGGTTACCTGGGACACACTTTGGGCATTTAGCATTTTCAGTAATGGTGAACAAGCTTGAACGTGGGGTGTCCCCACATTGATATTACTGAAGTAAGGCTGTCCAGTCGAGTTCCCACTTGTTAATGAGTCCTGCTGAGGATGTCTGCTAGTATGTTGTCCACTTTCCTAAGATACTCCACCAGAAGGTGTATGCGGTGGTGGAGAGCCAAGTGCCAAGTCTCCTACTGTAGCATGGAGAGTAGGGGAGAGTGCAAGTTACCCTGCTGCTGCAGATAATACACAGCGTACATGTTGTCTGTCTTAGTAAGGTCTAACTCAAGAAAGGCCTTGAGAGACAGACATATGGTTAGCAGCCCGAGATACTTGATGTGTGTCCCCTAGAGATGGGGAAGGTTGGATGTGCCTCCAAGTCACGGTAAGGAGGACTTGCTGAATGGGGTCTGAGAAAGACCTGCCCTACAACAGGTTGTTGCTGTTGTAACACAGCAGAGAGAAATGGGCGTTTACCAACACTGGATCTTCCCAGTGACCCTCTGCTTGTGACCACTAAGCCGAGAGGCATTCTTGCAATAGGCACAAGTGAAGTCGGGCATGGGGTACTATGGAGATGCAGGAGCAATCATCCCTAGGAGGCGCATGACAGTTCTGTCGGTGATTTGAAGACTGGGCTAAAAAAGAGGTAGGAGCTGCTTGAATGCCAACACCCTCTGCTGGCTAGAATAGGCTTTGCCAATAACTGCATTGAGTATGGACCCCAGAAAGGGCTCAACCTACAGTTGTTGTAGGTGAGACTTGGTGGCATTCACAGTGAATCCCAGGCCATTAAGCAAGGAGTTCACAGCTTGAGTGCGAGATAACCCTGGTTATTTGCCTGCACTCTTGGATCAGCTAATCATCAAGTTAGTGGACAACATGGCTACCACCCCTCCTTAGATGAGCAACCAAACCCTGCTTGGTACTTTGTCAAGACCCTTGAGTGGTGGTAACCCCAGAAATAAATACTTTGAATTGGTAGTCATGGCCACTTACCACAAAATGAAAGTAGCGAAAACATGCATCCTTCAGGTTAGTGCAGTCATGAAGTCACCCTGTTGGAGCAGAAAGAGGACATCCTGCAGAGTTTTCATGTGGAAATGTTCCAACAGGATGTATCGATTGAGGGTCTTGAGATAGGCCTGAGGGAGCCATCCTTCTTGGGGCATGAGGAAATAAAAAGAGACAAGACCCTTGTCTGTTCATGAGTTGTGGCACTCTTTCTAGGGCTACGTGGTACAGTGCCTGGACCTCTTCCTCTAGAATGCAAAGATGTTCTCTGCTGAGGGTATGTGTGCGGCATGGGATGTTGGAGTACGATGAGAGAAGCGCTAGGCAGAGGTTGTGACGAACCACTAAGTACTGACTGATATAATATAATTTCCTCCCTACAAGAGAGGAAATCAAGTAATCTTCCCTCTACAGGTGATGTGATTGGGGTGGGCGGAAGGAAGAACAAGTCAATTCTAAGAGGGGAAAGCTCCACTGCCGGAGCCACCTCTCCTCATGCGTTTGTTATTTTTGCCCCTGTAGGCACCACTGATGTGCCTCCTGCCTGCCAACTGGTGGGAATACTGCTGCTGCCTCCAGTATGAATGGGTGGAATCGGGGGGGGACACTTTGGTCCCTCCTCCAGGCTCCTCCCTCCGAAAGGAGACTCTGAAAGTCTGAGTTTGAAGGGCATTCATCGATTTCACAATACCACTGTCAATCTTCATCTTGGCCAGCATTACATCAACCTGAGGTTCCAAATAAGAGTTCCTCGTTGAACTGCAGATTGAGGAGATACTATTGAACCTTCAACTTAAACCAGAGATACAGTCAGACATAGTACCTTAGCAGGACACAGAGGATGCAACCCCCCTCCCCCCACCCACACCCCGGAAGGCAGTTTCCACAGTATCTATGGTGCAACAGATGGATATCATTGGAGATAGTCATACCTTCTTACACTATCTCCATCCCCGCATCCTGAACTCATCAGAAAGACATTTCATTAGCTTCTGCATTTCCTTCCACTGGGCTCATTGTAGAATCAGAGGAGCCCCACGGAGCTAGCTATGCGCCTTTGGGTATCTGCCACTATAGCCACCCTCTTGCTGCTGCATCTAGCTTCCCTTGTCAGGAAGTGGGGTGTTGCTGTGGCTTGAGCACACGCCTGCTTGAGGGCAGTGTGGACAACCAGGGAGTTTGACAGGACATAGAACCTGATGTACATGGAGTCACTGGGCAAGCCTTTACAGGTCCCAGGAATCTCTCTGGGGCAGACTTGAGCTTGCCCTTCAGCACTGGCAGAAAATGCACCCTGCACTCTGACTTGGATATTTTCTCAACAAGGAAATTTTCCTCCTCGCGGAGGCCATGCATGCCCACCATGTGTATGGTGGCTTCCCACTGGATGGCCTTGTGATAGGCTGTCTTTGGGGATTGACACAGTTGAGGGCCTGACAGGTTACAAAGAGGGAGAGAGGGTTTCTGTGGGCTCTGGTTCAAAGAGTGTTTTATGAGGGTCAGTAGGACCAAAGAACTGCCTGTGTCATAAAAGGATTGTGGCAATCCCTCTGGTGGAGGCAATGGAGGTGGTATACATGGTTGTGTTGTGTCCGGTTCGACTCACGTTTCCGCAGGAACGTCATGCAAATGATGAAAGGTCCTCAATCTCTCCTGGTTACCTATTGTACCCAACTGAGTCAAAGTACCAATAGTAAACTAGAGAAGAAGAGAAAAAAAAGACAAGGAAGAAAACAAGAGGTCCCACAGCGCATCCCACTCTGGGACATAACCAGTCAGCCAAGAGAGATCTCCATTAAAAGAAAGGACAGAAAAAGGTAAATATGCAGGACATTCCTAACCTTAAAATCTAGGCTTTTCTTATGCGTGTTTGTAACTACCTGAATAATTCCCTTCCGCCATGAATTCTGGTGACTGTTGTAAGCGAAGGGGTGTTTTTATCTAAAAAGGGAAACAAAGTATGAGAAATAAGGTGTTCAGAGTTATGAGTAATGAAGACATGTGATGACTAAATAAAGGAGTTCTAACTTAATATAACATAAGGCTCTCAGTAACGCTATATGGCACACTGTATAATCTCCACCTTAACTTCAGGAAGACCTAACAATCTTCCTGATCTTTCAGGAATCTTTAGGAATTTGTTATGTGATAAACCGCAACAAGAACAGATGTCCATAGACACGGAGCCCACATCAGATAAGTAACAAAGATTCAAACCATATTTAGTAACGTCAGCGCTAAATCGCAGTTACCGTAAATGCATAATGCAGCTTTTCTCTCTCTTTGTATCTTTACTGCAGGTAATATATCCCCGGGAGACTAGAACGTGTAGCCGACATAACTGGAATCAGGAGTGTTGCCAAGAACAGTCAGGAAAAGGAATGACTGTCCTCGAGCCACTGACTCGACGAGGGAGTACGCCGACACTGGACGGACGACAACCCGGAAGAGACGGTCGGTGAACTGGAAGAGGATCACTCTATCCCGAAGCTGGAACGCGAAGCGTCTCCGCTCGGGATTAGAGAGGATTTGTACTCTCCTGCTGGTTCTCGCACATGTGTGCTAGCGGGGACCAGCCATTTTTGTAGTTAACCGGACGTGCGCGACCGGCAATCGTGACACATTGGTGTTGGTGGAGGAGGAGGTGGTGGTGGTGGTGGAGCATAAGGTTGAGAGCTATTGCCTCCCTCTCTAGGCTTTTTGGGCAGGGGACCTGGAGGTGTTTCCGAAGCAGGTTCCTCCTCAAATGCCTGTCTCTTCTTCCGAGGCAGTGTCTCTTTAGGTTTCCGCAGATATGGTTTTGCTAAACTCTTCCCTCTTCCTAGTAAGTGGATCAATAAAGAGACACTTCTGCCTTACATCGAGCTCTTCCTGCAGCCTTTGGAGAGTTCCCCGCTCCGAATCTTCAGAGTCAGTCATCAAGGGTGTTCTCAGCATTAATGATGACTTTAAAGTTGACAAGGGACAGGTGACATCAAAAGAACGTTCAACTTTGAATGAAGTCGAGGCTTGCCTGCAGCCTTGAACTTCACGCCCTTGGTCTGGTCCTTTTTTGTATTTATGGCCTTAGATCGGTGCCGAATGCAGGCAGCAGAGGCCCTAAAGGCAGCAATTGTTTGTGTATGGGGCCCGACACCAGACTCCCCCAGCAGCGATGCTCTGCCTTGGTATGAGGCCACCTTGGAGGCTTCGAGTCTGTATCAGAGCTAGTGATTTGAGGCCTAATGGTCGTGGGGATTGAGGGTGCGGGGGTGAGGTGGTAGTCGGTAAAGCCTCTTAATCCTCTGGCAGAAGCTGCTGCTGGAAGAGAGGCCGCCGGGCTGGAAATCATCTGGTGCAGCAGGAGGACTGTTGGGCCAGCATCCTCATCTTACTCAGTACCAACGGGGTTTAGTTCTCCATAGATGCCAGGCTTGTAGGTGGCAGACTACTGGAGCATTTTTCAGTACTCCCAACACCTCTCCCACGGTACCATATAGTTAGTTTTTTCAACCAGAAGGTGAGAAACTTCAAATGAGGCATGAAATCTTGTGATGTTCCAACTAAGGATACTTTGTGTGGAAGCAATAGCAGTACCTGAAAGGGTGTTCATTTTATTACCGTGTAGGGATCTGTATTATCTGATGTGGAAAGTTGATGCAAAGAGGCACGCAACACTAGCAAAGGCATGATGGGTCTGGCGTCCAGGACCAATAGGTGTTAGGATTAACTAAAGTGTGAGATAAAACAATGTGGTGAAAGATTCAATGTGCATGCCTGAAAGAAAAGTTGCAAACATGTCTAGTCTCGAAGCCCTGTCAGTATAAATCCAAAACCCAAGGGCAGGAAAAAACAATTTAACATGGAGTTGGTGCCCATGCACATTGCCTTTCTCCAAAGGACAAATAACTTGAAACGCTTGAGCCCAAAACTAGATGGCAGGAGTATGTGCAGCATGTGTATCGACAGTAACACAGGCTACAAAGTATAAAGCTACTATGTTCAAAGTTTTTATGTTTTTAAACAAAATAAAACATATTTGACTTCTAAATATTCTAAAGTTGTAGAACGCACAGTGTTCTGACCGGAGGCTGAAGCACCCAACTGTGATATATAAAATGCAAATTTTTAGGACCTACTTAGATCTATTGAAATTCTTTTGCAGAATTACAATTCAGAATTTGAGAAATGCTGCTCCATAAATAACAAATGCTTATTTAGAACAGAAAATGTTTATCTGGAAACAATTCACATTAAATACTCTGTCAGAACCCCTTTCAGAGGGCCATGGGTCGTGCAGGAGTTACTGGACTGTGAAATGGCCCCCTTACCTGCCTCGCAACACCGCCATTCCCTAGGGGAGGACTCGGACTCATCCGTAGTAACAGGAACCCCGCCCCCTGTCCTCTGTCATTCCAGGAACCAATAGCCCACAGAGGAAAACCGGAAGAGACCCCAGGATACCCCGGAAGTCCAACTCTCCGGGACTTGAAACGAGGACGCCGTGAACCAGAGGACGGAAGAACTGCAGGCGGAGAGTCGGAGTGGCAGGAGTTCCAGAAAGCCGGAGACGGAGATCGCGGAGCGGAGACCGAAGGCGGAGAAGAAGTCTGGAGCGAGGAGTGGTGGTGTCTCACGGAGGTGGCTGGGGAGCGGCCTAGGCTCAGGAGAGCTACGGCGAGTCGGTGAGTACACGCACCCAGGGGAAATACTGTAAAGCACTAGAAAGTCGGGAGGAGAGCACGAGAATTGTATGGAGATCGTTCACTTAGTGGAGAACCTCCCTGTCCACTGTATATAGTATATAGCATCTCCTGACCCTCACAACCCTTCCTGATACCCTTCCTGCACACGTCCTAAGAAGACTCAAGCACGGTTAGCACCCGGAGACACTTCTATCTTTTCTCTTACTGCATTCCCTTCCCACTCTATCTTCCCCCTTACCCTCTCCTTAACCCTCACGACTCGCCTTCTTATATCAGTCACATTCCCGGGTTTCGGTGTACGGTACTAAGCTTGGACCGTCCAACAGGACTAACAACTCCCTTTCTTTTTCTCCCATACGCCCTCCACGGACTACCCGGAGTCTTGGCCACAGAGAGAAGAGAAGGAGTCAGACCAACCGAACAGGAACCCCCTCCACCCCCCCAAAGGAAGAAGAGAAGCTCGGACTATTGTGTTTCCCATTCAAACGTATCTGTACAACCTCAATAAACATTTCTCACCTAATACGGCCTCCACGCCTCTTTTTCTGGCCTGCACTCCCCCCACCATCACATGGACCCAACCTTGGTGGTTCAGGCCTTTTACTTGAGGAAATATGAATTTTTATGGTCAATTGTGTCCCCTAACGTGAACCCCACCGTCTCCATGTACGAGCTTAAAGTGCATGTAACTTCCCTCCTCGACCTGCTATGAAAACGCAAACACATTTGCGTCAAACGTTAACATGTCCTCTTTCAGATCCACCATGAATGGGTCGAATATTCCGTTCCTAAGTGTGCCTTGCCAACGTCTTTACATGGTGCACTTTTCACGTTTCCCCTGGTTCAGGCGAGTTAGGCCCTGTTTTCTGTCATCGAGTCTTTCCTGCCTTCTGTCTCTGGATGCTACAGCCCGGACCTGCATCTGTATCCCTGACCTTTGTCTTACTCCCTGCGCGGCTAGCGGGGCCAGGCCCGGCCTGCTTGCCTGCCAAGACTGTATTCAGCCTTCAAGTTATCTGCTCCGCTCCTCGAAAATACATTCCTGTCTAGTAGTTTAGGTAAACATCCTTCCCAGCTGCAGAGCAAAGGGCCCGGCCTCTCTGTCTCCATGCAAGTAATTCATTGCTCTTGTTACCATGGTAGGCCCATGGCCCCTCGCATTACACGTAGACACGTAGTTACATATGCACTCATTAATAGTCAGTATAGAGTAGCCTCTGCCCAAGAGACCTTTCCTTCTAGATAGTATAGTTCCCCAAACACGAGATATCAGATATGATTTAGGAACGAGTCGCTCTGACATGCCAGACTTCTGTCTCTTGCCTCTAGTTTAAATGTCAAGACCCCTGCACCCTCCAGCCTCACGTCAGTCACACGTCATGCTGCTGCGCGCGCATCCTTGCTTTAGATTTCTGCTGACATTGCAAGATTCTGCTATGTTTCCACCCACTTGTGACACTCTCATATGACGTTTCCAGCGCACACCTCCGTGTACGCCCTCGTGCACGCCTTTCTGTTACGTACATGTATTCTTATCTCGTTTCTCTCCGCTGTTACGCCTTCTGCATTCATCACCATTCATCTGCTTTTACTATAAATAATGTACATTGTCAATAAAATGTGTGCTATCCCTTCCTGAACCTTCGAGGTGACGGAATTTGTAGACCATGGTTCGAACCATACCATTCCATTTTATGGAATAAAACCCCTTTTAAAACCTCAGATGCCACGGATTCTGCCTCTTATTTTTTCTGAGTTATTCTTCTTGTATTTTACCGCATAAATTAAGCATAGGTAATTTAATTTTACCACATAATTGGCGCCCGAACAGGGACCCCTCCCCCACCTTACGCGCCGGCGGTGCGTTGCAGGCCCGGTCCCGTGCCACAGCCGGACGGACAACTACGCGTATCCGCAGGATTTCCTGTATCTCCCTCAGGCCAACGGAGGTGACTGAGGCTGCGATCGACACCCAGACGAGGCGGTGAGGAGTGCGGAGGATCCCGAACAGAGCCTAGCTGAGAGAGCAAGGTCAGAGGTATCCAGAGGCCCACCAGGTTCCGAAGTTCCGAAGTACCTACGTCACGAGTCGAGTCCAGTCCGGTCCAGTCCAGTGTCCAGTTTCCAAGGCCTTCCGTTCTGTGCTTCCCGGTGAGTACCGTTGCTGGGGACGCATCTAGACGAGCGCATTAATTTGTGCCGGTCAAGACGGGTTTGGGTACACAGACCCGGTATGCACTGTTTTAGCGGTGTATCTGTACTGTTTAGCAGTATATCTAGTATGTAGTTAGCTAGTTTCATTCTAATCATTATTGTTCGTTTTTTAAAAATGTTTCAGTGTGTTTTAAATGTCGTGGTATGAGTGATTGTTCGATCTTCATTACTGTGTTTATTGTATTTACTGTGTTCAAGTTCGGTTAAGTATCAAGTAGCAGGGCTCAAGATGCCTTTATTTTCTAAACTAAGAAATAAAAACTAGAAAAGGGATACTCGAGGAAGCTGTTCCCATCCCACCCAGGGACACTCCCGGATATTTTATGGAGCACAAGCACGGCCTAGATGCCGTATTATTTCTCGATTTATGGGTGGACTATACCAAAGATTTAGAAGAGAATCAGAAATGGCCCGCTACGGGGACATGGGATGCCGACTGCATCATGAGAGTAGAAGAAGCGTTATGGAAAAAGAAAGCCAGACAGTCACAGAAGGATGCCATTGAATTATGGCGTAAAGAATCGCATAGACGCACAGAGAAAGCACTCAGAAAAGCAGAGAAAAGTAGAGAGGATTCAGACAAAACCCGAGAAAACGTATTAGTAGAGGAAGGTATACGAGTTAAAGCAGAACAAGTAGACAGACAACGAAACACTCTTATGAATGGTATGTATCCTCTTCTGACCGAGGGTTTACCTAAGGCCACCCAGGAAGTACCAACAGATCTGCCACCTCCATTACTCCCGACTAAATTACATCACAAGACCGCAAAGGACATATTCCTTTCTTCCTATTTAGACGATGTAGCCCCCGAATATGTTAATATTCCGCTGCCACATATACCACCTGCTGACGGCCCCCCACCCCAAGATGATCAGCACCCACTTCCGCAACCACGAACTCCTCCTGCGCCCGTTCCTCCAGCCCCAGTCCTTCCTGCACCTTTTCTTCCTGGCATGAATCCACTAAATCCATTTACACCTGGCACCTCAGGAGGTGCGGCAGGAGGTTTCCAGACACCACCACAAACACATCGATTGACTTATAGGGATTTAGCATAACAACGTACACCTCGAACAGTGGGTTACGACATATTTAAAGAGCCTATTACAGACTGTAGATATGATCCAGTACCCGGTATAGACGACAGAATGATGCTATCATCACTACGTCTACGACGAGTTGCCAACTATTTAATGTTACTACCAGGAATGATTGAACATCTAGACAGAATATACCTTTTTGTCCAAACGGGGCAAGGCCCGGAAAGTATTGGCGAGGCCATGGCACATCAGAAAGTTGACACTCAACGAATGATAATACGTTTCTTCATTAACTGCTTGATAAGAAACCAAGATAGGCCTGGTGCAGACCAGGAAGAAATGAAAGCACTTAACAAATGGGGTCAGAATATAGCAGACGGAAAACATGATAAACAGAGTTGTATAGACAATATGTATCAAAGGATCCGAAAAGCAGTAGTACAAATACACGAAAGGAAACAGCCTGAAAGTGCAATAGAGTCAGACAAGAATGAATCCTCGGAGGAGGAAGAACAACCAGAGACCACAGTAGGAACATTGCAGTTACCAGCTAAAGAAATGATAGCATATGTAGGTAAGGGAAGACCCTTTAATAATTCAAAGCAGCCATGTCAAATCCGAAGACTCCTGAACACCTATTTCAGGCTACCGATAAAATACTTCAAGAGCGAATGGGGTACCATGTACTCGATTCTATGGATGAACAAGAATTAGCCAGGTCAGCAGTACAATGGGCTGACAGTTCCGATAAATATAGTGATGATGCGTTAGCGCAAACGTTTTTGAATCTTTCCCCAGATGAACAGCGTCTAGCTGGTATGTACATGATACAACACCTACTTATTTTGTATAAAAGCCAACACTCTGATCCTGGTCCCCTACCTGATATATTAATAGAACTACTCATGAATAAATGGAGAGGCCTAGGTACCGATTTAATTAAAGTAATTCTAGAACATCGGCACAAATATAGTGCCTTCCTGTGTCCACAGTTTGATCCAGCTCCACCCTTAGAAAGAAAAGCGTATTACATAGACAGACAGAATCCCTTACGAGAAGTACACCCAGTCAAGAATGATGATAATACTTTTAGACGCATGTTTGTATACACGCCCATAACTAAAATAGAACTATTGCAAATGAAGAAATTAGTGCCCAGCCATGACAAAGATCCCGCAGGTTTTCACCGTGAAATAAAAGACATGTTACTCATGGGTGATTATACCTATCCCGACATCATGAAAATATTGAAAGTATTATTGCCTGCCGGTATTTACGAGAAACTCAAAGAAAAAGAATGGGAGGTGGGAGAGCAAAAGATCGATTGGGCTGCATTAGAAAACGAAGAAAACACTCGAACTCCAGGCCTAGGGCTTGGGGACAAAACTAAAGCATTACCAGGATTGTTAGTACAAGTATTGCCACGTTTATTAGCAACAAAAAAGGAGGACTGGGATGCAATCTCAGCCTGCAAACAGAAGCACGATGAAGACACTAGTGATTTTTATTCCCGATTTGAGAAATGTTTTGGTATTAATAGTGGCCTGAAAGCAAGTAGTGAGTCATATCCACATCTTTTTGTATCCAAATTAGTCGAGAATTCCCTGCCACAGGTTAAGAACAGAGTACTGAAAGTCGAGAGCACCTGGCAAGCTAATACCCCTTCACAAATGTTACAAATGTTACAGTACCACCAGAATAGAATTAGAGAAGAACATGAACACGAACAACGACGTATGAAAGACACGAAAATGAAAATGCTAGTTGCTCAGTCAGTTCCAGCTGACGGTCAGAAAAAGGGTACGACACAGTCCAATATTTCGGCAGGTCCTGTTAAAGGGACATGTAACTACTGTAAACAGCCAGGTCATTATATAAACGATTGTGCAGTTTTGAAACATAATATCTCTACGGGCAAAACTAAAGAGAGACCACGTCCACCTAGACAAGATCAGGCCCAACAACAAGTACCCCAGAACGTACAACCTATGCATGCTGCACAACAGACAGTACAGACCGTAGCAGTACCACAGTCACAACCCATTACCGCAACACAAAACACGACACAACAGATGTACCAGTATGCACAAAATGATTATCCCGATTATCAGCGATACACATGAAACAGCCTAGAGAGGGAGGTTGGCTTGCCTCTTATTGAGGTTCCTGTAGATCAAGAGGGTCCTTATGTACATAGTCAAGTATTAGGGAAAGACAAAGTTTTTAATTGACACAGGGGCAAGCAGGACAACTATAAGTCACGACGAGGTTCCAGGGGCACCCCTCTCAGGCTCACAGAATGTTTCCCTTGGTTTTTCAGGAAAGCCTATTATTAATGAAGTATCGCAACCTCTTCCCCTTGCAGTTGGTCCATTAACACGTACTACGGATTTACTACTTACAAAATCATGTCCAGAAAACTTGTTAGGTATAAAGACACTGAAAGCTCTAGGAGCTGTGATTTGCTGTTCTCCGGAAGGAGTAAGATTGTTCCTACGTGACTTTAAGGGTCACTATGTGTTGAGAGATATTGATCCCAGATTACAGAATGTTCCGGCACATTTATGGGCACAAGGCCCCACTGATGTTGGTTGTATGCACATTACACCATATCGAGTCACACTCAAGCCAGGAGTAGTATTACCACGAATGCGACAATACAAGTTACCCCCAGATGCTGTAGTGGCTTTACTGAAAATTATTGACGAGCTCATTGCACAAGGAGTGGTTGTGGAAACCGACTCCAATCTCTGTAATTCCCCCATCATTCCGATTCTTAAACGTACTGATCCAAATGCACCACCAGTTTATCGATTAGTTATTGATTTACGCGAATTGAATAAATGTATTGTACCACAATATCCCGTGGTCCCAGATATCTCTTCTTTATTGACTGCCATTGATTCAGAAGCAACGTTCTTTACTGTAATTGACCTCAAGAACGCCTTCTTTAGTGTCCCAATTGATCCGGAAAGCCAATATCTCTTCGGATTCTGTTTAAATGGACGAAGCTTCAAATTTGCACGCGCACCTCAAGGATTCACAGAAAGCCCCAGCATCTATAGCCAAGCACTGAAAAGACAACTTGACAGTATTCACATGCCTGAAAACACTGCTCTGCTTCAGTATGTTGATGATCTACTGATCACTGCCCGAAGTGAACCTGAATGTGAACGAGCATCACTGACGGTTTTACATTTTCTGGCCGACAAGGGGCACAAGGTGTCCCCTTCAAAGCTACAATTCTGTGTTCAGCAAGTTGTGTACCTTGGGCACTTGCTGTCCAAAGGGGGGAGACAGCTCACACCTGACCGCATCCAGTTAATTGTAAACATGTCACCACCGAAGACACAAAAGGAGGTGCGGGCTTTCATAGGCCTCACTTCTTACTGCAGACAATGGATTCCCCAGTACGCATTTCTAGCAAAGCCACTCATACAGTTAACAACTCAGGAGGCAGCGTCTTCGACTGTCCTCCCTTGGACTCAGGAACATACACAAGCTTTTGAAGACTTAAAGAAAGCTTTATGCCAAGCACCTGTTTTAGCAACACCATGTTACAGCAAGCCTTTTACACTTTTTGTTACAGAACGTGAAGGTACTGCATTGTCAGTACTCACTCAGGAACAAGCAGGTTCACACAAACCGTGTGCTTACTTTTCTAGTACATTAGATCCAGTAGCCCAGGCTCTGCCTGCGTGCTTGAAATCAGTAGCAGCGACAGCTTTAGCAATCAGACAAAGTGATTCCATAGTGTTAGGACACCAATTGACAGTGCAAGTTCCACATTCCGTGGAAGTTCTTTTAAACCGAACACAGACTCAGCACTTGACTATAGCACGACTGACAGGTTATGAATTGACATTGTTTCAGCCACACATAGAAATCAGACGCTGTAATACATTGAATCCCGCCACACTTCTGCCATTAAGTGAAACAGACCCATTGGCACATGATTGTATTGAAATCATTACCATCACGACGAAACCCAGACAAGACTTGACAGACACTCCATTACCAGATCCAGACCTGACACTTTATGTGGATGGTTCATGCATGAGAACAAGTACAGGAGAGTTAGTGGCCGCCTACGCAGTCACGACAGAAACTGAAGTCATAGAAACGAATTGCATTGACACCCTGTCAGCTCAAGCAGCAGAGCTCATCGCTCTGACACAAGCCTGTATTCAAGCCAGAAATAAGAGAGTTAACATATATACAGATTCATGTTATGCATTCGGAGTCGTACACCACTTCGGTGTCCTCTGGCGAGAGAGAGGTTTTTTGACTTCTCACGGTGCCAAAATCCAACACGGTCCTCTCATTCAAGCACTGTTAGATGCAATACATCTACCTACAGCCATATCCATCATGAAGTGCAAGGCACATACGAAAGTCACTGATATCATCTCACAGGGTAATGACCTAGCAGACCGAACAGCCAAGCAGACAGCTCAGAATCAGACTTACGCAACTGACTTGACAAAGACAATAGTCTCGACACCGACACACTGCATGACGGTTAGGGATCCCGCCCTTGATGTAATCGACATACAGACACATGCTACACCAGATGAAATCAAGAAATGGATTGAACTAGGAGGGATCCAAACAGATCAGGGATGGATGACGAAGGGAAAATCTACATGGTTTCTCCCCGACTCTATGGTTCAAGTTATCATTAACACAATACATAGTCCTGCACATCTAGGAGAAAAAGCCATGTTAGACAGTATTCAAAACATCTGGTTCAATAAACATTTACGAGCAGCAGCCAAACAGAAAGTGCGTACTTGCATGATCTGTTGTCAGTTCAACCCAGGTAAAAGCATTCCTGTAGAGCAAGGTGGATTTCATCCTCCCGATCACCCTTTTGAAGTCCTCCAGATGGATTATATCCAGATGGAATGTTGTTGAGGATTCAAATATGTCCTCGTAGTTGTATGTGCACTTTCCCGTTGGACAGAAGCATATCCAGTCCCAGATTACACTGCCCCGACCACTGCCAAGCAGCTGGTACGTGAATTCTTCCCTAGGTATGGCTTGCCTCGTATCGTATACTCAGATAATGGTCAGCCATTCTCGTCCGAGCTTATGAAACAGGTTACACTCCTGCTCGGCTATCAGTGGAAGTTCCATTGTGTCCGACATCCCGAGGCAGCAGGTCTCGTGGAACGCCACAATCAGACTCTGAAAATTCGTCTGGCCAAAATCTGTAGAGAGAAAGGCGTCGACTGGATAGTAGCTCTACCAGTTGCGCTCTTTTATATGAGAATGATCGCACACTCCAGAACAGGGCTATCCCCGTACGAGGTGGTCTTCGGTAGGCCACCAAATATGTGGGGGACGCCTCTGCCTCGAAAAATTACCGATGTTGATTGTAATATGCTGACAGATTACCTTGCCTCCTTGATGTCTGCACTACAATCATGTCGTTCACAGGTTGCTGCAGCCTTTCCCGACCACTCCGAGGTGAAGCCACATCAGATCGTTCCTGGCGACTTCGTATACGTGAGGAATTTCGACAGGAGGAGTCCGCTGGAGCCTCGTTGGCAGGAGCCGAAAATTGTCTTACTTACTACAAGGACAGCCGTGAAAGTGGAGGGCCGCAAGGGCTGGCTCCACTCGAGTCATATCAAAAAATGTTATGGACTGCCTCCAGATTTAGACTCCCAGCCCGGCCCTCCTCCAGACATTGACTCTAAACTTCCTCTGGTCGAGAAAACTCCGTCCGAGGAGTATAAATCAAAGTTGAGGTCTAGCAAGTCAGACAGTTTAATTGTTTAAGTCCTCCCCTAGGTGAATCGGTTAGACGTGTTTCTGACATGTATCCCCTAGACCCCAATAGAGAGAGAGATAGACAGAACAATCTCAAGAAACGAGAATATTGTAAATCACTTCGTAGTCACTGTATTGTGACATTATTAATTATGTTTTTTCTGAGTCTCACGATTATTGCTGCCAGTGTTCTATTACATATGTATTTCCCTCTCTCCATACATGCACATCTTTTTCCAAATGGCACTGTCGAGCATACTTTCAGTGAACTACCCCCGCACGAGTTGTCCTATCGGCTTGCGCTGCGCAACAACACTTTTATTAGTATGTTACATCATTCCCATCAGTCTAGCAATGCTACCAATTGTTGGATATGTGGCCGACTTCCTCCCTTTCAGAAATATCAGGGAGTTTTGCCCCTCTTCCCGTACCCATTCACACACAATGGTTCCTGTGGTGCATGGTTTAGTTTGATTAATTCCTTAGACTCTAATTCAGTAATCTACAAAGGCAACTGGGTATGGGGAAATCTGAACACCGTTTTGCATAGAGTATGTTATCCTGACAAGGAGGGTCTTCCTCAAAGGACAGGAACTGATCTAGAAAATGAAGTATATGGATTAGGTAATTATACACTTAACCTCATGATTCTGAATGTGGAATCCGATACAGGTCCAGACTTACCTTCTATGTCCGTGTTACCAGTCAAAGGTGAATTATGTGTCAGAAAGAATGGTTCAGTGCCCTTAGGTCATAGTCAATGTACTACTGTGATCGAATTCAAAGATAATGGCAAGTCAACATTCAAAGCTACCCAACATTCCTATTTCATCTGTGGTCACACAGCCTATATACGTTTGCCACTAGATTGGGATGGGACATGTTACATTGCATTCCTTCTGCCACCTGTTTTTCTAGCTCCAGCTGACTATCACAAGAACTCCCGACTAGTACCTAATAGACCCAAGAGAGAACTCCCGATTGTCGACTATACTGAAACGGCATGGGAACGATATACAGATTTCAATAAAGGTTTCTTCCCCTACTTAGGAACTGTCTTCAATAGTAAATCAATACGACACCTGACCAGAACCCTTGAAGCAGTGGTAAATGAAACTACTTCCGCCCTAGGCAACTTAACGGAGGAACAGTCTGCTATGAGACTTGTTGTCCTTCAAAATCGTCTTGTTCTTGACGTCATCCTGGCCGATAGGGGCGGAGCCTGTAGAGTCATCGGATCGAGCTGCTGTGTTTTCATTCCAGAAAACGCGCCATCAGTATATAGAGCCATAACCCGTCTTCATAAGATTGCAAGTCAGATACACCAGAATCCAGGAACCTGGACTTGGTCCGGTTGGTTCTGGAGCGTGTTATCAGCCTGGGGATGGAAAGTCCTATCCTTCCTAGGTATTGCCCTTCTCATAGTATTCAGTTGTTGCCTATGTATACAATGTGGGCCAGCGATTTGCGGCTTGTGCGCCACATCATGTATTCCTCATTCAAGTCCACGTTCAAAACACCGTAAGAAGAAAGAAGAGCAAATGATGTTACATGAACAGATTGATAGATTAATGAGGATTGATATATCATGAAGGGTCCGTAGGGGACAAGGAGGGAATGAGGAAATATGAATTTTTATGGTCAATTGTGTCCCCTAACGTGAACCCCACCGTCTCCATGTACGAGCTTAAAGTGCATGTAACTTCCCTCCTCGACCTGCTATGAAAACGCAAACACATTTGCGTCAAACGTTAACATGTCCTCTTTCAGATCCACCATGAATGGGTCGAATATTCCGTTCCTAAGTGTGCCTTGCCAACGTCTTTACATGGTGCACTTTTCACGTTTCCCCTGGTTCAGGCGAGTTAGGCCCTGTTTTCTGTCATCGAGTCTTTCCTGCCTTCTGTCTCTGGATGCTACAGCCCGGACCTGCATCTGTATCCCTGACCTTTGTCTTACTCCCTGCGCGGCTAGCGGGGCCAGGCCCGGCCTGCTTGCCTGCCAAGACTGTATTCAGCCTTCAAGTTATCTGCTCCGCTCCTCGAAAATACATTCCTGTCTAGTAGTTTAGGTAAACATCCTTCCCAGCTGCAGAGCAAAGGGCCCGGCCTCTCTGTCTCCATGCAAGTAATTCATTGCTCTTGTTACCATGGTAGGCCCATGGCCCCTCGCATTACACGTAGACACGTAGTTACATATGCACTCATTAATAGTCAGTATAGAGTAGCCTCTGCCCAAGAGACCTTTCCTTCTAGATAGTATAGTTCCCCAAACACGAGATATCAGATATGATTTAGGAAAGAGTCGCTCTGACATGCCAGACTTCTGTCTCTTGCCTCTAGTTTAAATGTCAAGACCCCTGCACCCTCCAGCCTCACGTCAGTCACACGTCATGCTGCTGCGCGCGCATCCTTGCTTTAGATTTCTGCTGACATTGCAAGATTCTGCTATGTTTCCACCCACTTGTGACACTCTCATATGACGTTTCCAGCGCACACCTCCGTGTACGCCCTCGTGCACGCCTTTCTGTTACGTACATGTATTCTTATCTTGTTTCTCTCAGCTGTTACGCCTTCTGCATTCATCACCATTCATCTGCTTTTACTATAAATAATGTACATTGTCAATAAAATGTGTGCTATCCCTTCCTGAACCTTCGAGGTGACGGAATTTGTAGACCATGGTTCGAACCATACCATTCCATTTTATGGAATAAAACCCCTTTTAAAACCTCAGATGCCACGGATTCTGCCTCTTATTTTTTCTGAGTTATTCTTCTTGTATTTTACCGCATAAATTAAGCATAGGTAATTTAATTTTACCACATAATCCTGATGTTCTTGTGCCCGACCTACTATAAATCCTGAGCAAATGGGACAAGTATCCCTGCTGCACTGGTCTCTCAGTGGTAGCTGTGGACAGGTAGTCATGGGCTCCCTGGGTGGGGATTAAGTGTAGATAAAGGTTAGTGAACACGACTCATAACTCAAAATGCACTCAGCAATGTCAATAAATCAATGTCCAGTCAAATACAGTATTCCAGGAAGTCTCTATCCCATCCTCTTCCTTGCAGTATAGTTGAGTTGTTCCCCATTCACAGGTGTCAGCATGCAGGAAATGCTCACTTGTAGGCCGTACTCAAGAGGTCTCCCTTTGACTCTTTAGTAATTAGTCAAATGTGTCTATGGTGAAGCAGCACCTTCAGCAGAAAGTCCCCTGGGGCCCAATAGACCCCATTCAACTCTTACCTGATTTTGCAGCACAGAAATGTTCAGTGTTTTACCCTGTGCTCTGATCGCGTTCATTTGCAAGCTCTAGTCCTGTTTGGAGAAGTTGAGCTGCGTGCAGTAAATGCAAAAAGCTGATGAAAGGGATGCTGAATAATGTAAAACACTCACCCCAGTAGAGAGATCTGGCCTAAATCAAACATATTTTGCTCCCCACCCCATCCCAGTTTGGATCTATCCATATGCAAATTAGCCTTGACCCTGCTCCCCATGGGAACATTACAGCCTGAACTGCCAGGCCAGGCCCGCCATGGAATGTGAACAGGCATCCTAAGAACGGTTTGAGGGTATCACCTCTCATCAGCCAGGATAGCTTGAATCCAGTGTCATGGCGAGCACAGGACCCATGTCTATGCATCCCTGTCCCACTTGGGTGACCATGCAAAAAGAACAATCAATGGACGCAGTACCTTTAGCAGAGAGCCATCTGGGGTCCAACAGGCCCAATTCAAACCTGCTTCTGCAGCATGAAGTGTTCAGCGTTTCACCGGGTGCTCTGAAAGCGGGCATTTGCAGGCACTTTCAGAGAAGTTGAGCTGCCTGCAGTACATTTCAGCAGCAGGCACAGGGTCTCTACTGAGTGGTGCTGCTGACTTTCCCCAGAGATCGGAAATGCTCCCCGCCTGCAAAGACCAAGTACGTCAATTTTTCTTCTCACAGGAGCAACCAGAGCCCAATGATGTGCAACGTCTTCCTCAGCATCCTTCACAATCCTCGGGGAATGGTCAGAGGCAGATCTAAACACGTGGGTTGACCCGTTGGTCGCAGCCTCCATCTTTTGTTGGCCACCAGCCTGAATTCTTCGCATACAGGCAGCCCCTATTGGCATACAGGGTTGCCATAGCACTTAAAGACGCAGTGTGGACTCTGGTGCAATCGCGCACACAACGGCAGTCCCTCCTGGCATGTAGGGTTGTTACTGTTTGCCCCGAACGTGGTCACAAATCTTTGGAGCGAACAATCACTCCAATAGTGGCCTCCTCTGGAACATATGGGGTCACCACAATGAGCCAGTACGGGCTTGGTGCTCTTCGCAAGGGGCTCAATGCATGCTCAGCCACATTGGCCCTCTCCTGGCATACGTTGGGAGGAATGTCACTGAAACAATCCAACACATGGGCATTGACCAGATCGGTGCAGAGCTGTATACTCACAGGGAGTCCTCTCAGTAGGGCTCGTAACTAGACCTCTATCCCTCTAACACTCTCCCTCTTTCTCACAGGGGGACACTGGCTTGCCAAGCAGACAGGTACTGGTGCTCCAAGCGAGGTGGTCTTTGTTTCCCTGGATGATGTCTCCGAATCCAGCATGGAGACCAGCAGGCCTTGTACCCCAGTCCTGGTCAAAGGCAGAAATCTTGCAGAGCTTTCCCTTCTCACACAGTCAGTCTGGCTGCTTGGCAGATGACAAATTGTGAGTTCTCAACCTCCACTTCTTATAGAACACTTCCAGACACCAAATGTGATTTAAGGTCCGAGCCTTTGAACTTTTATGTTGGGGTTCTGATTCATTTGAAGGATACACTTTTCTCTCTTCTACCTTTTGAAAGGTGGTCTGTCACAGCAGGGGAGACTCTGAAGCTGATAGTCCCACAACACTAGCCAAGGGAGTGACAGAGTTAACGCCTGGATGTCAGCACAGTGATTTGTGCATTAGAAAGTTAATCCTCGGCTCCCAGCCCTACTCTTTAGGATTCCCTTATCAGCCCCATCTTCTTCCTGAGATGTTTTCAAAACCCCTTCCTTGTGATCTATCAGTAAATCAAAGAGCACACGTTTGAAGTGTAAAGGAGTCTTTCTTCCTTCAGTGTGTCCCATTCAGCTCACAGGAATGCAGCAATGCACATATCTGTCGGTGGGAATTCCTCTACTCCTCATGTCTCAGCAGGCTGGCCCGGGCTTCTCAAAATGGAACCCAGATTCATATATGTGATGTACTATTGAAGTAGGTGAAAGAACACAGCATGCCAACTACACATGTAACGCTATGATGCGGGGAAAATGCACTGGAAAATAAAACAAGTACTGGAAGGTAAGTGAAGATGACAGGTTGTAATGCGCAAATGTGGGAAACCGGAATGCGGGGAACCCTAATGGACTTACCGATAAGGTAACGCGCGGTGCTCTCACAGTTCCAAACGCGGAACCGGTCGGATTCGTTGAGGACCAATCAGATGGCAGGTTATAGACCTATGCTGCGGTCACGTGATAAAACGAACGCGGAGTGAAATGTTGGATATGGGTGTACACATCAAATGTTATGAAAGGGTGGTTTGTGAAGAGTTAGGCTGTTAGATACCGTGATCCAAATATAATAAAAGCAAAAGTATCAGCGTTTTGAAACCTCGGTGAAAATCACCGTAAAGGATATGACACGCGCTCAGTGATTGGGTCGAAGATGATCACGTGATCGGCCATCAGAAAGTAAACAAACCCTCGTGAAGAAGGTTAACGGGGAATGAGTCAACACTCGTGTCAAGATTCTAAATAGCAAATCTAATCGAGATGCTGATATGTGCAAGGGAGGTCAGTTATGTGTAGACATTAATAAGAACATGGCGCTCATAGAATGCGCCATGTTCTTATTAATGTCTACAGATAACTGACCTCCCTTGCACATATCAGCATCTCGATTAGATTTGCTATTTAGAATCTGAAGTGTTGACTCATTCCCCGTTAACCTTCTTCACGAGGGTTTGTTTACTTTCTGATGGCCGATCACGTGATCATCTTCGACCCAATCACTGAGCGTGTGTCATATCCTTTACGGTGATTATCACGTGACCGCAGCATAGGCCTATAACCTGCCATCTGATTGGTCCTCAATGAATCCGAACAGTTCCGCGTTTGGAACTGTGAGAGCACCGCGCGTTACCTTATCGGTAAGTCCATTAGGGTTCCCCGCATTCCGGTTTCCCACATTTGCGCATTATAACCTGTCATCTTCACTTACGTACCCGTACTTGTTTTATTTTCCAGTGCATTTTCCCCGCATCATAGCGTTACATGTGTAGTTGGCATGCTGTGTTCTTTCACTTGCTTAGGATTTTCCCCAACACACACACTCTATTTAACTGCTGGCTATCCCAGCCACATTCCATGTTAAAGACTGTTTATCATTTTGAGAATGTTTATTCAACGTTTTTAAAACCTTGCATGCAATAGGTTCAATGGCATTATGTACCATAGTTTCACTATGTACTATTGTTTTGTATTACCTAAAGGTTCTTTTGCTGAACGCTAAGGTCCTGTATGTTTTCATTTTAGGCCCCTGACGAAGGGTTACTCTGCTTAACCCGAAATGCATTGGGCGGGCATGAAGTAATGCAATTATTCATTCATGACTGAAATGAATCTCGACTATTAATTTTGCCAAGGAATATCCTTCTGGAATGAAATAAATTCTACATGACGAGCTCAAGAAAGTTCTGAGTGTTTCATTTGAAAAAAGACTGAAGCATCATGAAATTTATGAAGAAACCTGGTAGTTTCATGTATCTCCAACTACCACACTTTGTTTGTTTAAAAGGAGAGACCCCATTACCAAACTTTTTCTCTCCAATCTCTCTTCCCAATCCCTAGGGTGCCACTCGACGGCACATCATTTTCTCCCTTATGCACCTCTAAAATGTTTGTTGCTTCCCAAAATTCACCTCTCTTCACTACAACCTTGCTACATTCTTTCCCTTTTTTTCTACAAAGAAAATTATAGCACTGAATCAGACTTATTTTTTTTGATGTGGTGTTCTTTTTCAGAACATTTTAAATGATCAACATTTTTGTGAAAGCATTTGAGCGTCTCTGAGCCAATGTTTATGTTCTCGTACCAATGTCCATGATGGCCATTTTATCAAATAGATAGAAATTCCAAATTATCTGTTCTAGTGAACTGCATTTTTTGCACTATCTTTTTCATGATTATTTTCTTTCATTTTTCAACAATTCACAGTAACAAAAAAACTTCTATGTCCTTTTTAGGTCGAGGACTCCGTCGCACTGCTGTAAGCAGTGGGGGCGGAGCTCCGAAGATTTAATGTTTTTTAGTAAGGGGGCTTGAACCCGCCCCTCTTCTCCATTTGCTGGCCCAGTAAATGCTGGCCAGCCATTGGAGGAGAGGGGCGTCATTCCCCTTAAGCCCCGTCTTTTTCTGATTCGGGGGCGTGTTTTTTAGCTTCTTTCTACCTGTGACGTCATCTGTCACTCAAACCTAAAAACACACCCCGAATCCGAAAATGACCGTGTGTTTTTCCGAGGCATTTCTGTCAAGCCTCGGAGAAAGATGGTCGTGCTGCTTGGCGGCAAGCCAGCTGGATGGCAAAGTGGGCTTTTCCTTTCCTGCCATCTCGTTACCTCCCTGTTCCCTTCTTGGCGTCTCCGCCCGTGATCCCTGCTTGCAGCCATTTTTTTTTAAATACTGTTTTTGTTAACCCTCTCCCCCCCTCCTTGCTGTTTTCCTCCACTTTATCACCGCCCTCTTCACACTTTCATTTTCACCCTGTTCTCTTCTTTACTTCTTTCTCTTTTACGTTTTCCTCCCAGGTTCCTATATCTTTCCGTCTGTCTCCTCCTTGTCGCCTCGCGCCTTCTCCGCATGCACTTTTCTCGTTTCCGCTGCTCACCTCCCCCCACTCTCTCCCCACTCAGATGTCATCTCTCTCGTCTACTTAGCTCTCCTGACAGAACTTGCGGTGTTCCATTTGCCGCATGAATTCATTACAGTCGATTGAACAGAAGCAGGAGCTAAAGTGCTTCGCCTCCGGTCACGGATAATGTTGGAGGCAGCACCGAGACGGCGGCAGCGCTGCTGACTTACACGGGCTTATATACACGAAGTCGGCGATAGGGTAGAAGTGTCTGTTAGTCAAAGTGCTGGGTAATGGCAAGCCTGGGGTCACACCCAGGACCAGCAGCGCATCTAAACCCAATGAACAACTCCGCCGGTAATTAAATTATAAGAAATATATCGCTGTCTAGCGTATGTCGGCAAGATAGCTTAGTGAGCTGAGCACTATGCACAATTATGACCTGCACATTTAGAGTTTGAATCCCGGTAGGGTCACCTCAGTCTTTTATCCTGCCAAGGTCGATACATTGAGTAGCGTTAAAATGGGTCATTGTTTATTGTATATAGCTAGTGTGCAAGCAGCAGGTGACCAAAATGTACAGCTTTCACATGGAAACAAATGCTCTCATGGGTCATTTATTTGCATGTAAAAGCGGACTTATCCCATTGCCAGCAGCAGGTTAGGGCTCCAATGAATGGATTGCGCATATGTCAGGCGGGGGCTGTTATGGCCCAGCCTTATTCTGGCACAATACATATCTGACATGCTTGCGCTGGCTGAGGCAGTGCAGCGTGCCCGATAAATAATGGAGATTTAGAGCTTGCCAATTCATGTGCCCTCTTATCCTATCAGAAATCGGAACAGAGAAATAAGGTGTACCTCACACTCTGTTCCGGCTTCTGATTCGGTGAAAGCTCGTCTGTTGTCCAGAACCGTGGAACTGACCTGCCCGTCAGATTAAGGAGCGGGTACGTTTTGTTTCTCAGCCTCCAAATGTTGTGCATTTGTCTCTGGCAGGACTGGAGTGCATGTGTATGCCTGTGTGAATGTCTCTCTCTGCGTGTGTGTGCCCGAGTTCTGATGGATGGGAGTCGAACCGCCGTAGGTATGAGCTGCTGGGATGTGTCTGTCAGCTCTAGTATGTTACAGGATGGTTTCCCTGAGAGTTTAGTCTGCGGGTGGTAGCCCTTACGGTCAAAGGTGGCATGGCTGTCTCTTGGTATGATCGCGTGGTGGGGGGGCGCGTTGGTTGTGCTCTGCAGTGGCTGGAGGGGAGGGGCTGCATTCCTATACACTCAGCTGAGCAGCTGCATTCCAGAACTCTGCAGGTCGTTAGCTGGGGGGGAAGGGGGGGTGGGGGTACGACGACGATGAACGCCCTCAGCCCCCAACCCCTCCCCTCACCCAATGGCCCCTTTCCTCATTCAACAGGCGGCGACGCCCCTGCTCCGTTGCCTCCGACCTCCAGCCCTTTACCCTGTGTTTTGAGCAGACACCCACACCTCTGAAGGACACTCCCTCCTTTCTACCAGGAGACGCCTTGCAGCATTCTTGTTCCTTGTCCAGCAGTCGCGACGCCGAGGAGCACACACCGCAGCCCCAGGACGCAAGAGAAGCCCCCGGAGCCAGGGTAGGGTCTGACCTGGCCTGCCACGGGTCAGGGTCCGAGCCCGGAGGCGCAGCGGTGAACGCGACATAGTAGTCTCATCCCCTGGGTAAGTTCAGAGTGTGCTGTTGTGATTGCATCTTGGGGCGTCACTCCGAGTTTTGTTGACACTTTCACGGCGCGTGCAACCTCGAGCTTGGCGCAGTGAAAGGCGGACTAAAAGTTACATGCAGCGTTTTAAACTCTTTTGCTGGCTGCTGTATTCTGTGAACTGTAAGACAAGTGCCGTGTTTAGGTGTCTGCAGATATTCTACATTTAGAATTCATGCACCGCTTGGTTGACTGAGTTTTTTTTGTTTCATGAATTTTTTTGCCTACTGTGTGTTTAGCTCCAAGGAGTGCTTTGTCGCCTGTGCACGTGCACTTGCACGTTTTAGGAAGTGTTCTGTTGCTGTAGGTTTTACGCAGTACTCTACTGGTCCCTCAACATTTGTAGCCTGTAAGTTTGTATTAACTGCACTCGTTACTAGTTGCACTGTTAATATCGGATTGTCACGTGCCCCCTAACTTGCTCCCCTCCCCAGCAAAGGTGCAGGGCCAGCAGAGCCCACAGGGATTTTGAACAGGCACGAAAGCCTAAAGTTCACTCTAATGAGCACCGTTGATACTTGTTGAGGTCATTGCAAAGCTCGTATTTGTGTGGGGGATTCTTTGCCCCCAGGCTTTCAATCAGAAACCCTGCATCCGTCCCAGGCATATACACCATAACTTACAGAAAGAACACTCTACTACTCTACTACTTACTCTGTGTGTGGGTGCTAATGCAATAGGTCTCGGATATGCAAGCGATTAAGCTATTGGCAATGTAAATGACAATGCCATTTATTTATGATTTAAAAAAAAAGAAAATCATGAGCCATGCCAATAGCTCTACTTTTAATGCTGCCAAGACCATTGCATTGTAAATGCTTGTTATAACATACAGTGCACCTGAATCGATGTACACGATAAAAAGGTAAAAAGTGAAGATAAGCAAGTTACAGTCATAGAAGTTCAATGAACTGATGGGGCAACATCATTGAGACACAGTCAGTACCTGTAATGTCCGCATGTTCAAATCATCTGGCATCGCAGCCCAGTGTGTACACATCAATAATGCTCCCCTTGCTGTCTCATCGAGAGGAAGGACAAACAACTGTGCATAGCAACCTAGCATCCAAACACATAACCCTGGAATGCTACAAACCCATTAGAAACAAGCATTGACTTTGCCATAATGTTTTAGCAATGTTTTACACCAGAGTGGCTGCTGTTCAGCATGGCTAAAAGTTAGAGGGGTAAAGGAGAAAAGAGTGGCATGGAATGGTGTAAAGTCGTGGACTGCTGTAGTGTGTTGTACAGTAGAGTGGTGTGAAGTGGAGTAGATTGTCAGAGTTGAGTAGTGTGTCATAGAATAGAGTGGAGTAAAGTGGCATAGAGGGGGGGTCGCATAGAGCATTGTAGAGTGGAGTAGTTTCACAGAATGGCATAGAGTGGTGTGGAGTGGCATAGAGTAGTATAGATTGTTAGCGGAGCAGAGTTTAATGCAGTAGATCCTCATAGAGTGGAGCATCATGGAGTGGAGTAGAGTGAAATGGCATAAAGTACAGTGGTGCAGAGTAGATTGGCATAGAGTTCTTTGGTTTGGAGTAAACTGCTGTAGAGTGCAGTGACAAAGGTGCGCAGAGTCAAGTTGTGCAGAGTTGAGTAGAGTGGTGTAGTGCGACGTAGTGCAGAGTAGAGTGCAGTGGCATACAGTGCAGTCATGCAGAGTAGAGTGTCAAAGTGCAGGGTCACAGAGTAGAGTGGTGCAGAGAGTAGTGACAGATTACAGTGGTGCAGAGTAGAATACGGTGCAGTGACGTAAGGTGCAGTGGTATACAGTAGAATGTTGTAGAGAATAGTGGCATAAAGTGCAGTGGAGCAAAGTGGTTGGCAAAGGTGCAGTGGTGTGGGTTGCATTGAGTTTGAGCAAAGTGATGTAGAGTGCAGCGGCATAGTGTAGACTGGCACAGCATAGAGGACAGTGGCGTAGAGTAGATTGTTTCAGATTGGAGTGGTGCAGGGTAGACTATAACAGTGCAGGGTAGTGCACAGTAGCACACAGTAGAGCGGTGTATAGTAGAGTAGCACAGAGTTGATTTTTTTTTGTTTACATTTTTTTATTGAGAGTTTTATTTGCATGATACAGCATTATATGTTTGCAATCTTAGACATCGCGTCAGGTGTCCACAAGCAATTTGATAACAGCCATACATTATGCAACATCCATTCCGTTATACATTACAGGTGATAATTAAGAAACATCTTATTGTATCTGGATATCGCTCTTCTGACCCCCTAGTGTGGGATATAGTGGACTGGCCAAAGCAGGGTGTCTGAATGAGTGGGTTTCCGCAAGAGAGTGGGTTGATGTATGAGCCCCACGCTCCATTCTGGTATCCCTCATCGTTTAATGCCCATGTGTATGCTCTCCATGTGTAAGCACCAATTTCTACAACACCAAATGGTAAGCTTGGAACTGTGAACTGTGGGTGGAGGGAGTTATGTTGAAACCGGGGAGCTTACAGGAAAAAGTAAATTATGATGGATAATTGCTGCGGGGTAGGTCTCAGTCTGTCTGCGAGGTGTCTATGGTGTCAAGGTCGGGAGGAGAGGGCGATCTACCGGGGGGCTATATATCCCAGTGGTGGCCAGGGTGCTGGTCTAGTGGGTTCCCAATGCATAAACGGTCTGTCATTTACCATAGCTATTGTGTCATTGTATGAGCGGACACTAACAGAGACAAGGGTGGTGTTTGGGACAGATCTGGTATGTCCCTAGGTGCATCATCTTGTGTTGTCTCTTTTGTGAACTGATACAGGAGTTGTGCCCATTCCATAGAAATGGGATGTTTACGAATCCCCCTCACTTCCTCGTCTCTCAATATGGCTTCCTTCGCTTCCTTCGCGGTTCCGTCATGAGCGTCGGTTGAGCTGTGCTCATGACGGAACCGTTCCGTCATGAGCTGATAGGCTCATTAGAACCTTCAGCACAGCGCGAAAATTCGCGCCACACTGAAGGGGTTAACCTCCCCAATCCAGGCTGCCTCCAGGGGTTCTGCCGGTGCCCTCCAGTACATAGCTATCCCCCATTTTTCCAGGAGCTGGGCTAAGGACGCAAACCTACACTGTACCTTTTCTGTCCTGCGCCTGCGGAAGACCCCAAAGGCACACGCCTCCCATGAAGTAATGTGCATAAGGCGGACCGTTGCCTCGAGAACCCGATGTATTCTGCCCCAATATGGCTGAAGCACAGGACAGTTCCAAAACATGTGTTTGAAGTTTGCTTCGGGTGTTTGGCATCTGGGGCACGCAAAATGTGATTCTGGATAAAAGCGCTGGAGCTTGTGCGGTGTTAAGTATGAGCAATGTAAAATATTGAATTGTATGTTTTTGAATTGTGCATTACGCAAGACTTTTTTGGGATACTCAAAGGCTTTTCCCATTCTTGGTCATTTAGCACTCGACCTATCTCGTCCCCCCATTTCTGACGTAGGACCTGTAAAGGGGCCATGATCAATCCCTGTATAGCTTTATAGTGCCAGGTAACGAGGTTCCTGCCTCTGCCCATATGGAGGATCGTATGTAACACTGAGTGTGACGGTGGTTCCCCCTCTGTGAGATCCCAAACTTGCAGTGCGCTGTCCACTAACCGTCTGTGCAGAGTGACACAGCGTTGATTGTAGCGATGTGGAGTAGAGAGGTTTAGAGTGCAGTGGCATAGAGTACATTGTTTCAGAGTAGAGTGGAGCGGTGCCGAGTGGAGCGGTGCCGAGTGGAGCGGTGCCGAGTGGAGCGGTGCCGAGTGGAGCGGTGCCGAGTGGAGCGGTGCCGAGTGGAGCGGTGCCGAGTGGAGCGGTGCCGAGTGGAGCGGTGCCGAGTGGAGCGGTGCCGAGTGGAGCGGTGCAGAGTGGAGCGGTGCAGAGTGGAGCGGTGCCGAGTGGAGCGGTGCAGAGTGGAGCGGTGCAGAGTGGAGCGGTGCAGAGTGGAGCGGTGCAGAGAGGAGCGGTGCAGAGTGGAGCGGTGCAGAGAGGAGCGGTGCAGAGAGGAGCGGTGCAGAGAGGAGCGGTGCAGAGAGGAGCGGTGCAGAGAGGAGCGGTGCAGAGAGGAGCGGTGCAGAGAGGAGCGGTGCAGAGAGGAGCGGTGCAGAGAGGAGCGGTGCAGAGAGGAGCGGTGCAGAGAGGAGCGGTGCAGAGTGGAGCGGTGCAGAGTAGAGCGGTGCAGAGTGGAGCGGTGCAGAGTGGAGCGGTGCAGAGTGGAGCGGTGCAGAGTGGAGCGGTGCAGAGTGGAGCGGTGCAGAGTGGAGCGGTGCAGAGTGGAGCAGTGCAGAGTGGAGCAGTGCAGAGTGGAGCAGTGCAGAGTGGAGCAGTGCAGAGTGGAGCAGTGCAGAGTGGAGCAGTGCAGAGTGGAGCAGTGCAGAGTGGAACAGTGCAGAGTGGAACAGTGCAGAGTGGAGCAGTGCAGAGTGGAGCAGTGCAGAGTGGAGTCGTTTAGACTAGTGGTGTAGAGTGCATTGGCCTACACTGGAATGGTGTAGAGTGAAGTGGTGCATATGCATAGTACAGTAGAGTGCACTGCCATGGAGTAGAGTAGTGCAGAGTTAGAGAGGCATAGAGTGAAGTGGCACAGAGTACAGAAGAGTGGTGCAGAGTAGAGTGCAGTGGCATAGAGTGCAATGGCGCAGAGTAAAGCAGAACAAAGTCGAGGGGCAGAAAGTTCAGTGGAAGAAATGCAGCGCTGCAGAGGAGAGTGTAGTAGAGTGCAGTGGTGTAGAGCAGACTGGCATAGAGTGCATTGGTGTAGAGTGCAGTGAGAGTATAGTGGTGCCAAGTAGATTGGCATAGAGTGCAATGGCATATAGTGTATAGGTTTTGAGTAAAATGGTGTAAAGAGCATTGGTGTACAGTGCAGTGGCATACAGCGCAGCGGTGTAGAATAGAGTGGAGCAGTGCAGAGTGGAATAGAGTAGGGTAGAGAGAAGTAGCATAGAGTGGAGTCATGCGGAGTAGAATGGAGTGATGCAAAGTACAGCGGTGCAGAGTGCATTGGCATAGAATGAAGTGGTGCAGAGTACAGCAGTGTAGAGTGCATTGACATAGAGTAGAGTGGTGCAGTGGCGTAGAGTGCAGCCATGCAGAATAGGGTGTCAGAGTGCAGTGGCTTAGAGTGGTGCAGAGAGCAGTGATGTAGAGTATAGTGCTACAGAGTAGAATAGCAAATATTGTTTCAGAGTAGGTTAAAGTGACGTTGAGTGGTATAGATTGAAGTGTCAGAGCACAATGGCGTAGATTGAAGAAGAGCACAGGGGAATAGAGTAGAATGTTGTAGAGTATAGTAAAAAGCAGTGGTGCAAAGTAGTTGGCATAGGTACAGTGGCGTAGGGTGCATTGAGTTTGAGTAAAGTTGTGTAGATTGAATTAGTGTAGAGTGCAGTGGTGCTGCGAAGATTGTTTCAGAGTGGTGCAGAGTAGAACATAGTGTTGCAGAGTAGAGTGCAGTGGCATAGTAGTGGTGCGGAGTAGTGCAGCATTGATTGTGGTGGAGTGGCGTAAAGTGAAGTGGCATAGATTCGATTGTTTCCGAATAGAGTGAAGTGGCGCAGAGTGGAGTGATGCAGAGTAGAATGGTGCAGAGTGGAGTGGTATAGAGTAGTGGTGTAGAGTGCAGTGTTGAAAAGTGAAGTGGCGTAGAGTGGAGTAGAATGGTGTAGAGTGAATGGTAGAGTTGGGTAGAATGCACTGGCATAAAGTAGAGGGGTGCAGAGTAGTGAAGCTTGAAGTGATGTAGAGTGCAGTGTCATAGTGTAGAGGTACACAGTAGATTGAACCCGGGCCGGGTAGGCGAAGCCGGACCGGATGGAGGCCCGGGTAAAACGCCGTCTGGAGGCGGGAGGCCCTCCCCCGACCCCATTTGCATACCGAGAAGAATTGTCGGCTGGCTGGTGGATGACCCTGCTCCCTTTTTTCCGGAACAGCGAGCCCAAGGGCTTTGTCCCCACTTCCAGCAGGCGATCAGCGGGACCCAGGGCCGCATGGACAGAGACATCCCCAGCGTGCAGCCTGTGTCGGCGGAGGCAGTGTGTGCAGAGCTTCCACCTCCGCCTTAGCTACAGATGTGGCGGCGGGAAGGCACCAGAGCAGGGATCAGCAGGACCCTGGGAAGCGAGCAGAGCCATCCCCAGCGTACAGCGGCAGGAAGTCACCGGAGCGGCGAACCCTCAACACGATCTCATCAAAGGCAGGAGCAGTGTGACAAGCACCTACCCCCTTCAACTAAAACCGGACTGGGCGCAGCGGGGGTAGCATGAACAGAGCCTCCGCCCCCACCTACGTTGGGGCAACGACTGAGCCAACCGGATCGAAGGGCATTCCCCTGAGCCCGCAACCCTGCTGGACATTGTGAACTCACCGTCAAGTGGCAGGGGCAGCGTGTTAAGAGACTCCACCACCACCTTACCTCGGTCTCAACAGCCGAGCTGACCGGGTCCACGCGCACCATCCCGGCCAGGGCAATTTCCATCACAATCAAGGCATAAGGCCAATAAAGCCTTGAAGGAAAAGAACAGCTGAGCTAGGCAAACAACACCGGAGGGAGCGAGGATGGCTGGCAGGAAGAGAGCAGCTGGGAGGAAGACGCAACCCCCGGCCCGGTTCAGAGAGAACCAGGAAATGCCAACTACACCAAAGAAAGGCCAGAAAAGACCCGGCGAAGGATCAGGACCAGAGCTGGATGAGGACCTATAGGCCATGCTGGAGCAAGCCAAAGCACTGGTCGCTCTGAAGGGGCGGAGCTGGATGGACCAACAAATCAAGGAAGGGGCCCAAGGAAAAGCAAAGCGGCGGGCATCTCCAGCACCGCAGCCCCAGAAGAAGGGGGCAAAGAAGGGGTCTTCAGCCAAAACGGCGGCACGAGAAAGAGAAGAGCAGGGGCAGGCAACAAAGAAAAGGGCACCCCAAACCCCAGGAACAAGAGAGCAGCGTCACCAGAGCAAGTGGCTAGCTCGGAGTCGGAGGACAACAGCGATGGGGAGGGGGTCTGTGGCCAGCACGGCGGCCCCTCAGGAGAGACATGAGAGGGGAAGCGGCGCAGCCATTCCAGGACAGGGTAAGCATGGCACGCTGAGCGGAGAGCGTGGCGCAGAATGCCGAAAACAGCCTGGGGCAGAATGTCAACATGGAACCCGCCTGGGGGGGGATAGACAATGTGGCGATAGAAGGGGCATGGCCCATGCACTTACCATGGCAGGCGGGTATAGGCCAAGGGCATACAGATTTCCAAGGGGAGGCCTAGTCAGAGGGGGCAGTACAGCCGACCACATGGATGCCCTGGTAGCAATGGCTAGGGATGGGGGCTCCATTCCCTGGGAACGTAGCATGGGGCACAAGGGGGCAAGGGAACAGCCCGGCGCCAAACAAGAGGGCGGACACAGGGGGCCACGCAAAAGGGGCATCAGACAAGGAGCCAGATGTGACAGAACAGGTACGACAAGGCGAGAAGGCAGGAAGTGAGGTGGCCACACAGGGGGTACAGGGGCCCCTGGGGCGAGAGTGCAAGTACAACCAGAACGGGCGAGGGACAGGACAATAAAGGGAAGCCAGCCAGTGAATACCTGCGCCCCTCCCCAAGCGGCCTGCCCACAACAACAAAGATGTTTGGGCTGGCCAACCTCACCCCACTTACAGTGAAGGAGAGAATTTGGAGAAAAGAATTCATAGACAGCTTTTCCCTGCTGGAAGTGCGCAAGGCAGGCTTAGACCTAACAGCACAGGATAAAAAAGATGAGGACAGGAGCACCCAGAGGAAACCCAGGGTGGAAAGGTCAATGGAAAATGTCTGAAGGCATTCAGGACACTAGCATTCGTGTTCATTGAAAAATTCCCCCAAAGCGCAGCAGCACTGATCCTTTATGAACAGAAGGTGCAAGAGGCACAGCAACCATATCAGCATGGCTGCATAACGATTAGAGTTTTAGAGAGAAGATTCAAGTATGGTCGGTAATAAGCTGCGATTGCCAGGACAAGGAAGGGTACTCAAAACACAACCAGGCAAGGGGTTGGCAAAAAGGAGAGCAATTTTCGTCCCTATGGGAGTACGGGCAAATTGGAGGGCCAGGGTAAAGAATTCAAAGGGAAAAGCCAGGCTGGCAACAAACCAAAAAAGCCATGCTGGAAATTTGACAAAGATGAATGTAAATGGAGAACATCATGCAGGTTCAAACATGCAGGTGGGTCATGCGGGGGAAACCAACCTATTATACGCTGTTGGCGGGCCGCATGCCCAGGGGCAGACAAGGTCAAGACAGGCCCCAAGAAATGAAGCACAGGCCCGATGGGCGGGGCCAGGGAGGAAAGGGGCAGTGGATAGAAGCTTCCAACACCCATAAAAACAGGCAGACTGCTATATCTGTTACAAAACTTTCACAAACTAGCAGACAGCTGCTAGCAGAGGGTTTCACACAGGGTTTTCCAACCCCAAACGAAGGGCCCAAGGGGGGGCACACGGGAGAGCATATACTTAAAATCAGTTAGAGACAACCCCGAGGTAGCAAAGCAGAAGGTGGAGGAGGAACTACTGTTGGGTCGGGTAGCTGGCCCCTTTCCCCTCCCACCACTGCAGGGCATGGTAGTATCAACACTCGGCGCAGTACCCAAAAAGGAGCCAGGGAAGTTCGGCTGATTCACCACCTATCGCACCCCGAAGGTGAGTCAATTAACGACTGGCTGGAACAGGGAGCTTGCACGGTAGCCTACGCTTCGGTGGACCTGATTAGGCAGGAAGGGAAGGGGCCCTGATGGCAAAATCAGATATAGAATCAGTGTTCAGACTGTTGCCAGTGCATCCAGACAGTTACCACCTGTTAGGCTTTAAGTTAGAAGGAAAGTACTACTATGACAAATGCTTACCTATGGGGTGCTCGATATCATGTGCAGACTTCGTGGCTTTCAGTTGTTTTCTGGAGTGGGAATTGGGAACGCGCGCACCAAAGGCGGGCGTGTCCACCATCTAGATGACTTCCTGTTCATTGGTAGAGCAGGCTCAGAGGACTGCATTAATCTCCTAAACAATTTCATAAACATGGCCCAGGAGTTGGGCGTCCCACTGGCGCAGGACAAGACAGAGGGGCCCACCACTAGACTGGTTTTCCTGGGGATAGAATTAGACTCAGTAGCCGGGACATGCAGGCTGCCGCCAGAAAAGGTAGCCGAGCTACTTGACAATGTAGGGAAATTAAGGCAGCAAAGAAAGGCAACACTGGGGGAGGAACAACAGCTGCTAGGAAAACGTAATTTTGTCACATGAGTGATCTCCGCAGGGTGCACATTCGCAAGACGTTTGGCATGGCTAACGAGGGGCATGGCACAAAAAAACCACAGGGTCCGCATCACGCAAGGGATAAAAGAGGACCTGGGGCAATGGGAGAGCTTCGTGGCGAACTTCAACGGCACCCTGATATGGCGAGAACCTTGGGTACAGGCAAGTGAACTGGAACTTTACACCGACTTAGCAGGGGGGTACGGCTTTGAAGCGATCCTAGGGACCGCATGGTCAGCAGGGGAGTGGCCAGCAGCATGGCACGCCGCCGGGCTAACTGCAAACATATTTTTAATAGAGTTGTTCCCCATAGTGGTAGCTTTCCACATCTGGTCTCCACATCTGGAGATTAGACAAATAACACTATGATATGACAACCATGCAGTGGTACTAGCAATCAACACAGGGTTTGCGCAATGCCTAGCAGTAGCAACTCTGCTGAGGAAACTGGTTGGCTGCCAGTTAAAGGGTAACATTGCGCTTAGGGAGAGACACATTCCAGGGGTAGACAACTCAGTTGCGGATGCCATTTCTCGTTTTCAGTGGGAGAAATTCAGACAGCTTGCCCCAGACGCGGACAAAAAGATGGCTCCAATGCCAGAGGAAGCATGGTCATGAGTGGAACCGGGCTGAAGTCCCTACTGAACAATGCTCTGGCCCTGAAGACAAGCACCCGCCACAGTAAGTCCTGGGAATCATTCAAGGCCAGAGCAGGACTAGAAAGGGGACAGTGGGTCATGCAGGTGGAGGTCCTAGACTTCCTCGTGTGGGCTTTTCTAAGAGGAAAAAAGAAAACCTGGGCCCAGGCACACAAATGCGGTGGCATATTACACAAAAATGGCAGGGCAAGAAGACCCAACTAAGGCCTTCAGATGAAGGGCTAAGGTAGGCTACAGCAGACAAAAAAGGACTCAAGGCGCCAAATCCATTTCAGCATGCTGCAAGGGATGCTGGGGGTTTTGGCAGGATTATGCTCCTCAAAGCACGAGGAGGCTCTATTCCGGGCAGCCTTCTCAATGGCATTCTTCGGGGCATACAGGGTCAGCGAATTGGTTGCCCATCAGTGGTAGACCAGGGATCAGCATGAATACACAAAGGGGATGTAGAAATGCATAAGGGCTACATGGACATACTGCTGCGGCGGTCCAAGACAGACCAAGAAGACATGGGGAAATGGACCAGAATACACTGCATTAAGGACGTATCCTACTGCCCGGTGTGCTTACTGCGTAGACACCTGAGAGAAGGGGAAGGACACAATGGGTCACTGTTCAAGCACAAGAACATGTCTTTTCTCAGCCGCTTTAAGTTCATAGCAGTGATGAGAAAAGCCCTGGAAGCAATGGGCTCCCGCACACAAGTATGGATCTCACTCTTTTAGAATAGGGGCAGCCACCACAGCAGCGGGGCTAGGAATGGAAAGTGGGTTGATCAAGGGGATAGGGCGCTGGGCGTCTAGCGCATTTAAGCGCTACATAGGCCCGACAATTTACTGAGCCCGGCTTCTCCCGCCCCCCCCTTTTTTCCAGGTCCAAACACTTCACGGAAGAAGGTGTGGATCATGGGGCACTCATATGTGACGCAGGCCCAACAATGGGTAGCAGCCAGATGCAATTTTGGTGAGGTATGGCTGCAGGAAACAGAAATAGACTGTCGGGGAAGCGCGGGAATGAAGTGGGAACAACTGCTACCCGCATTGACCGAAGCATTACAACAAGGTGGCAGACCGGATGCGGTAGTGGTCCACCTGGATGGCAATGAGTTGGCAGCATTGGGATGATGGGCACTACTGGAAGAGAAGCCCCATGGCTCTGGCACGCCTGATACGCCCCGCAGAAGTTCTCTTCTCAGAGATCAAAGTACGGAAGGCCTGGCGGGGGGCAATGGACCTGGGGCAGTGGAGAAACACAGAAGGAAACTTAATATCACAATGGCCAAAGTGTGCAGGGCCAACTAGTGGGGGTTTGGGAGGCATGGTTTCATAAACCTGAGGTCCCCGGGGTACCACCTGGAAGATGGGGTACACCTCACAGGGGTGGGGATGGACATGTTCCTACTGAACATTGTGGGGGTACTAGAGCAAAGGGGCTTCCAATGAACGAAGGAGAGGTCGGGTTAGGGGGGAGCTCCCTCCGATCAAGAAACCGTAGGTAGCGTCGTGGATAATACTTCACAAAAATGAGTAAAAAGAGAAAACTTACTAGAAGGTAGATGGAAGGCTCTCACAGTGTCCTTGGGTTGCCTCACAGAAGGGGCAATGAGGGAGCCAAGGGGCGGCGTGCCGCCATAGAAAGAGTAGATGTGATGCTTCCGCAGGACCCTTGGGATGCCTCACGGTAGGGGTACAGAGGGAGAAGATGGCAAGGACTCTGCCTCAAGAAAAGTAGAGTAGATGCTCAAGTATGGTCCTTGGGATGCCACACAGCAGGGACCCCTGGGAGAAAGGAGGGCCCGCGAAAGGGTTACAGGGTGAGCGAGACGGCATTTGCGGCCCGGGCAGCTCCAAATGGACACCCTCCAAATTGGTAGCAAGCTGAAGCCTAGACCTGTGATTCAGAAGCCCAGAGAAGGGGCCCCTCCCCTCACAGGTGATTGAGGAGGCTGGGTCCATAATACAAAAAGAAAGTTTAAGGAACAATAGAAGCAAATAAATAACATGGACAATGAATGTGTATATGACCATGAACGGTTGAAATGTACAAAGTTATGTTTGATGAATGAACTGCGACCTTTTCAGGCACCTAAGAAAGTGGTCAGTGGTGATTTAAGGTAAAAGTGCGCAGTTGATGGGAGTGGGGTGGGATGACTCACTGGCTGGAGGGGGTTTAGAGTGGTGCAGAATAGAGTGCAGTGGCGTAGAGTACAGTGGCAGAGAATGCAGTGCTGCAGAGGTGTAGAGTGCAGTGGTGTAGAGTGGCATGGAGTGCAGTGGCGTACAGTGGTGAAAAGTAAAGTGATGTTGAGTGCAATGGTGTAGAGGGCAGTGGTACAGAGTAGACTGGCGTACAGTGCATTGGTTTTGAGTAAAGTGGTGTAGAGTAGTGTAGTGCAGAGACGCCAAGTGCAGTGGCGTAGAGTAGATGGTTTCAGAGTAGAGTGCAGTGCGGCAGAGTAGATTAGAGTGACATAGAGGGGATTGGCATAGAGTGCACTGGGGTACAGTGGAGTGGTACAGAGTAGAGTGAATTGGCATAAAGTACAGTGTTGCAGAGTAAGGTGACAGAGTGAAGTGGCGAAGAGTGCAATGGTGCATTGTAGAGTAGTGTGGGGTAGAATGCATGGGCATAGAGTTGAGTGGTGTAGAGTGGAGTGGTGCAGAGGAGAGTGCAGTGGGGAAACATGGAGTATGCATGATATGGTAGCATAGTACCATTACAGAAAACACATTCAACTGAAATGACAATTCTATTTGCACTCACATACAGTACTACTGAGAAAAGTATACAGCACACAATGTGTGGAAATGTGATCACCCAATATATTGATTTGATCGTCAGCACAGTTCATTTACAGATATTTAAATTTAGTTGTGTGCTAGAAAAAATAAATAACATTGTGTAGCCTTCCTCAAACAGACCCCCATTAGCCAGCAAAGGTGTCATAAGTCCTCTCACTTTAAAGTCAGAGAAAGAAAAATAAACACCAAGCTTCCTGGAAGACACAGCCTAACATTTGACCTCTGTCTTTGGAAGCATAGCAAATGTGACAAGATAAGAACAAGATTTAAAGGCCTGTTTACAGAAAGCGAGTTCGTGGAAGAATATAGTAAACGAGGTTTGGGCAAAAGGACGGAAGAACTCAAGCTAGACGGAGTAAATCAAATAAAACTAGTAAACAAAAAGCCAGAAAATGTGGATTACAAACCACAAACTAATGGTAAGCAACGGACAAATGTATTTATAGGTCAACTTTCTGAATGTCCCCAAGATGCCTTTAGCAAAACATATTAGGTTGCGTCCTAGAAATGACTTCTATCCATTGTTGACTTAAAAAATTAAAACAGGTTTTGTATATTGATTTCTGATTTTAAACCTGGCTGTATGGAGGGTACCACACACCATCTTTCATCCCAGGAAATGTAACAGACATGGAACAATTTAACAGAAGGGCATGGTGGGGACAGAAAGCACATCCATTGTAAGGTACACACTATATTTAATCCCAAAGCCACCAAGCCAAAGTACAATATAAGTTGCAAAGGGTACAAATGTACTCCTAAAACAATCTTACAGTTGTTTGAAAGTCAGAAAGACTAAGTACTGCATTGTTGAAAAACCAAAAGCCTCCAACAAAGAGACACCTCTAATAGACCGGATTAAATGATCCCTTCCATTAGAGAAGAGCATCCGCTGAAAATCCCTGTAAAACAAAATTGACAAAAAGGTAAACATAACATCGGAGAAAGATGAGAAAATACCTACGCAACAAAGCAGGAAACATCATATTCATGCACAGAGATGTAACTGTCCTTGGAGACATAACCAATAAGTACTGTTGACAGGCAGGCATGTTTACAACATGTAGAGTTAATGGGAAGGACAGAAAATCGCACACTGGTTTGTCTCTCTCTTAGAAGTATAGAAAACATCCTGATTTAAGAAGACTAACAAAGGGGTGGTACTCTTTAGTTGCATGATATATCACCAGCAACTCGCCCTATCAAGTATTAGTCAATAATAAAAGTTGGCGCCGCAGCTCCGATGCCGAGTTCCCATTTCATCTCTTTGGTTTTTCAACAAGAGGTCTAACTGAACTTGCCAATAAATCTCACGTGCGACTAATCCGAAGGCACTCTGGAATTTTACCAAGACAATATTTCAAATAGTCCGCAAATAAAGAGGACTCCTCTTACAAACACAGAATTCAACTTTTTTTTTCTTATAGGGAAGGCTGCTGGGTGTTGGACGTAATTCAATGTTGTTTTGGGAAGGTTCCCAACAATCACACCCGCTTGCTTTAGCTTCAAACTATGCACAATGGCTTATCTTAGTTTCTCCGTCCAATAACCATAACCCATTTTATGGGTAAATGAAAAATAAAACATAAAAAGATGTGCCACGCAGTAAACCACATACACTGCAAACAAGAAGACCAATATAATATGTATGGGGAGCTTCAGGGGAGAACAAGGTGCTAGAATCGGGCAATATGACACCAGAGTGCCACACACCAAAGACGTTAAGGGCCACCATTCACTATTTAAAGCATACTCACTTAACACTTATTGTAAAAGGACTGCCCCATGCGTGCACTTTAGTGAACGAACAAGAAGAGCAGCCCCCTACACATTCTGCTGTGGAGTGCCGCAAATGCTAGAGTGGGTAGTAACAAGAAACACTTGAGGTTTCACACAACTTCAAAACACGACGGTATTTTATACCTTTAACCAGCTGGAAACAGCAGCTGTCGTCTTTTTAGAAGTATTAGACTAAAAACGTTGTACTTCTTTACAACGGAGTTCGTAATATTTTAATGAGGTTGGAAACCCACCTGATAAGTGCATCAACGTCTTACCTACTAATAGTCCAATTTTTACACCGCGCTTCCAAAGAAATTTCTGCAGAAGGATTGTGCTTGGTGACGATGCTAATTTCCCCTGCAAGTGGTGGCGTAAGAAAATATATATATATTAGAAAAAAAACCTCAAACCGGTAAGGAGCCTCCGTATAATAAAGTAGTCACACGTATCCTGCCTGGAACTTCCGAAAACAATTCCGCAAAAATAAAGCTTAGCCTTCACTCCCCATAGACGTCTAGCTACAACCACCACATCCTAGCTCCGGGGTCTCAAAAAAATGCTGCTAAGATCCCCAAGGGAATTGGAGCAAGGGTGGCCTCATCCGGGGCAAGAAACGCTATATGATTTCTACTATGGAATAGAATACGGTAAATCATGACAAGATAACTCAAAGAAAGCAATGGTCTTGCAAGTAGTAATTAAATGAAACAATGGTGCCGCAGCTGCGAGTCCTGCTAGGGCAGAGGAGGGAAGTGTGTACTTTTATCAGTTTGAGGAGAAGCTTTGGACATAGGATGAGAAACTTGGAGGTGACTAGCTGTATGTCTGGAGTAGTGTTTGTTTGGTGGGAGGCAGTTCTTTAATGTCATCTGTGCCACTATATAGTTTAATTTTTAACTGGAGAGCCAGCATTGCCGTCAGTGGAGCTTGGGGTGGGAGCGTCGGACTGCTCTAGGTATAGTTATTTATAATATTTTACTTATTCTGGCTTTGGCTCATGGTCAAGGAGAAGTTTGTCGAGGCACTGGGTTGAGGGCCAGGCATGATACAGACAGTAGGTTTCTCTTCAAATGTGTCAATACCACTCCCAGCAACAAGAGGTCAAGGGGTGACAGTCGCTTGGGAAGGTATTGAATCAGCTTATGCTCAAGGGACCTAACAGACTGGCAGGGCGGATGTGCTTAGGGAGGTTGTATGAGGGGCTGCATGGTTGTTCTCTTCCCCATCATGTTTGTGTCTGAAGGATCACATCACAGGGCAAGTATTTGGGCCAAGAGGCTCAGGTAACAGAAGGGCACGGAAGATTAAGTACAAGGTTCAGCTGATTGGAGACAGTTTGTACGTGCAGGGAGGAGACAGGAGTAAACGGTGAATAAAGGTAGCTGAAGTTAAAAAGATTAAGTCCTGGACATCAAGGCTGTCGCGAGCACACAATGAGACATGAAGAGGGAACAATTTTTACATAGTTGGTGGGCTGACAGACTTTCATGCATGAGCCTATGGGTTCTTCAAGCAGATGTTTTAGGCATGCCACAGATTCTTTCACCTTAAGAAGATGGTAGTGACTGCTTGAGTGGAGGGATTCAAGGCGGAAAGGATACTGAGATGGAAGGCAATCAAGGAAATGAGTGGTACTCAAAATTATGATTTTAAAGGAAGTTCACAGAAATGAAAGAACTACTGCAAATTGGCTGACAAGATTGAGCTTGACCAACAGCCACAACAGCAACCCACTTTATGAAAACAACTGACAGCTCAAAGCAACATCTTTGAGTGGTCTATGTCTATTTAGAACCACATTACATGTTTAAGAGGTATTTCTTTTTGCAGTGATCAATTTGTTTTGCAGTAGCAAAAATCAATGTTTTTAACTCGTCCTGATCCCGCACTAACCAATGAAAAAATTAATTCAGCAAAATACACAGCAGTCACTAGCTCCTTACCTTGGTTTTGTGACAATTCCCTTCCATAGGTTCCTCTTAACTAAGTTCAGATTTAATTTGTTACATTTTTATTTAGGTTCCTTTAAAAGTTGGCAGAAGCCGGAATTAGCCTTGCCTTGTAGCTGCGACCAGTTCTCTGTACAAGATACAATGCATTTTGTCATGTTTTGCGGGCTGTATCTAGAGCCAAGAAAAAAATACTTGTTGCCTATTCTTAAAGAGGCAGGCTTTACTCAAGTGAGACCGGACCTGCTCTTTTTACAATTACTACCCAATCCCTACATCACTTTTTGTATAGCTAACTTTCTGGTAGCCGCTTCAAGGGTGAAAGCTGCCTGCCTAGATTCGCCTTAAAGCAAATGTTTTACTATTTATACTCATTTTGGAATGTAATACTTTTAATCGTCTGTAAATACTTTTTTAAATTGTCTGTCTGTATTTACCGTTTTTAAGAAAAAATCTTGTATGAAATGTTTTTATCTTTTTCTCTTCTTTGTATGGCTTTTAAATAAGCCGAATAAAGATATTCTGACTGACACAGCAGTCACTAATATGCTAAAGAGCACTTGAGTGCCAACTGTTATTACAAAGGCAATACATGCAACCAGACCAATGGTTAATTGTGCTATAAATGGCGTTTAATGTGCTGGGAAATATGTTCAGGAACCTCAATAGGAACAAGTCTTGGCAAAGCCAATAGGTCTGTGTTGGCCGTCAATGTTTGGCTTTTTCAGTGCTGGTTTTAGCTTGTCATAGATTTTACTGAAGGTTATTGTTGGGAGCATTAGGCTACTCACAGTCTTTAATAAAGTGGCTAAATCAAAAACGTTTTTTGTCACAAAAAGCATGTTGCCATGTTAGCACTGAAGGGAACATTGTGTGTAGATGTGCTCCTCGGCCAAAATGCGGTCCCTCCAAGTGACTGCCCCCTGGTTTATACTGGAATGGGCGAAAGAAAATTATGAATGACAACAGCATAATAATGGATGAAAGGGTTTGGCTCAAATACCATATAAGTAAATTCTACATATTGAAAAATCATACGGTCATGGCTACCACCCAACGTCAAAGTGCGAGTTTATAAACAGAATCACTAAAATAACTCCCTTTAGCCACAGGGAACTTTTCCACTTAGATTTTTAGAGATAGCCTCAATGAGATATGTGCGAAGGTTATAAGCTGCTAAATGCCAAGTGCACTGTGTAGTAGAAGACCTTGTGAATAGCTTTTTTCCTTTTTCTATTCTGTACCCGATCCCGCTCCCCATTCACCGCCCAGCTCCCGCCTCCGAGCTGCCCCTCCCTCCCACTTCGCCATTTATGGCAGAGAACGCGCAGCGGTCACGTGCAGCGGGCGCGACGATTGCGCGCCAAAGGCAAGCCCGTCTACGCCCGTCCACGCCTGGACCGCGCCCAGCACCAGAGCCCCTGGACCCCGCCGGACCCAGACCAACCAACTGACATACAACAGCACCAACCTCAAAGCTCTCAACACCGGAAGAGCGCCCACCTGCTATCGAGCCATCCCCAGACGCACCCAGGGACCTTTCACCTGTCAAGCCTGCAAATTCACCTGCCTCAAACTCTGTCCCCCGCCAGCCAAAGCAAACAGCAACAACAACCACCTCAAGTGCATCCTCTCCAACACCCGCTCCGTTCACAAGCACGCCATCGAACTCTGGGACCTCCTCGACACAACACCTGGCGTCGCCTTCCTCACAGAAACCTGGTTGAACGCCTCCTCAGCCCCAGACATCGACATAGCCATCCCGGATGGCTACAAAATCACCTGGAAGGACCGCGTCAACAAAACAGGAGGAGGGATCGCCATCATCTACAGGAACACCATCAACATCACGACCAACGCCGAAGACACCATCCCCTCCGCCGAACACCTACATTTTCAGATCCACACCGACCCTCAGACCACCCTCAGAGGAACACTCATCTATAGACCCCCGCACACAATTCAGCGAAACCATCGCCAACACCATCAGCCCGCACGCCCTAGCCTCACCAGAATATATCCTCCTAGGAGACCTGAACTTTCATCTGGAGAACAACGACAACACCACCACCACCCTGATCAACAATCTCGCCAACCCCAGACTCAAGCAACTGGTGGACACCCCCACCCACCTCGCTGGCCACACCCTCGACGCCATCTTCTCCGCCAGTAACCACGTCGCCTTCAACCACTCCACAGGACTACACTGGACCTACCACAGCTGCAAACATTTCACATTCAAGAAGACTACATCTCACCACCTCACGCATCGGATCCCCCACAGATGCTGGAGCAAAGTCACCACTGACCAGGTCATCAAGTCACTGAGCCAAAACCCACCTGCCGACACCAACATACCCGACACCAACGACGCAGCTCGAGACTTCGCACAGTGGATCACCAACTGCGCCGACAACCTCGCTCCACTGAAAACCCTCCACAGCAAGACCACCACCACAAAACCCTCATGGTTCACAGACACCCTCAAAACCACAAAGAGAACATGCCGAACACTCGAAAAGACCTGGCGCCAAGAACGAACTACAGAAAACATGACTGCCATCAAAACCGCCACACGCGGATCCGGACCACCAAGAGAACATCGTTCAAAGAGCGACTGGACAACAACACCCATAACAGCAAGGAACTCTTCAGCATCGTCAAAGAGCTCTCCAACCCCAACTCCAGCAACAACTACATCACCCCTACGCAAGACCTCTGCAACTCCCTCGCCACGTTCTTCCACTGCAAAATTGCAGACATACACAACAGCTTCGGACCCCAAACTCCACTTCAGGACACCAAACCAACGACCCCCAGCAACACCATCAACTCCTGGACCCCCATCAGCAACAATGACACCACCCACGTCATGACCACCATCCACTCCAGCTCCCCCTCCGACCCTTGCCCCCACCACATCTTCAACAAAGCCGGCACCACCATCGCACCCCACTTGCCGAACGTCATAAACAGCTCTTTTACGTCAGCGACCTTCCCTGAATGCTGGAAATACGCAGAGATCAACGCCCTCCTGAAGAAACCCACAGCAGACCCAAAGGACCTCAAGAACTTCCGTCCCATCTCTCTTCTCCCCTTCCCGGCTAAAGTCATTGAGAAGACCGTCAACAAACAGCTGACTGCTTTCCTCGAGGACAACAACTCGCTCGACCCTTCCCAGTCCGGATTCCGAGCCAACCACAGCACCGAGACCGCCCTCATCGCAGCCACAGACGACATCAGAACCCTGATAGACAACGGGGAAACAGCTGCCCTCCTCCTCCTGGACCTCTCAGCAGCCTTCGACACCATATGCCACCGCACACTAATACAGCGCCTCAGCAACACTGGAATCCAAGGGAAGGCCCTGGATTGGATCATCTCGTTCCTCTCCGGAAGAACCCAGAGAGTCCGCCTCCCCCCTTCCGATCCGCGGCCACCGAGATCATCTGTGGCGTTCCTCAAGGATCCTCACTCAGCCCAACACTCTTCAACATCTACATGAGCCCCCTCGCCAGCATCGCACGAAAACACAACATCAACATCTCCTAAGCCGACGATACCCAGCTGATACTATCCCTCACTAGTACACCGCCAAAATCAAATTCCAGGAAGGGATGAAAGAAGTAGCAGACTGGATGAAGCACAGCCGTCTCAAGCTCAACTCAGACAAGACGGAAGTCCTCATCCTCGGACAATCCCCATCTGCCTGGGATAACTCTTGGTATCCCCCGGTGCTGGGAACTGCACCAACACCCACGGACCACGCACGCAACCTGGGCTTTATCCTGGACTCCTCCCTAACGATGACCAAACAAGTCAACGCCATCTCATCCTCATGATTCAACACCCTGAGAATGCTTCAGAAGATCTTCCGGTGGATCCCCACAGAAACCAGAAGAACAGTCACCCAGGCCCTCGTCATCAGCCGACTGGACTAATGGAACGCCCTATACGCAGGAACCACCGCCAAACTCCAGACTAGGCTCCAGCGCATACAAAACACCGCCGCACGACTCATCCTCGACATCCCTTGCCACAGCCACATAACCACCCACCTAAGAAACCTCCACTGGCTCCCCGTCAACAAAAGGATCACGTTCAGACACAAAGCGCTCCACAACATGGGCCCAAACTACCTCAACAGCCGACTCTCGTTCTACACCCCCACCCGCCAGCTTCGCTCCACCAGCCTCGCCATCGTCCCATGAATTCGCAGAACCACCTCCGGAGGAAGATCATTCTCCTACCTGGCTGCGAAGACCTGGAACTCCCTCCCCACTCACCTACGACTGACCCAGGACCATCTCGGCTTCAGGAAGCACCTCAAGACCTGGCTCTTCGAGCAGTAGCAGCACCCCCCTCCCCCCCTAGCACCTTGAGACTCTCACGGGTGAGTAGCGTGCTCTATCAATGCTTTGATTGATTGATTGTGGTGGGAAAGGCATAAACTGCCGCTCTCAAACAACATTATTTCCTGTGCTATCACAAATCGGATAACTCCTTTAAAATTATAACGGCCGATAACGCACCAAAATACAGAAACAGGCTTCCTCTGACAGTAGGATCTGACTCGCGGCACGAAGAAGTAATAATTGTGTTCAACGAGTAAAGAAAGGGATGGATAAGAGGTTTACTGCGATACCCTTCCGAAGCGCAGTACTCTACTCTGAAATCCATGGTCTGAATTCGACAGCAGGTCAATGCAGACCACTTGATTATTTTGACTTGGGTCACCATGAGATCAAAGGCATCTTGAGTAGGCTAAAGTCTGAAGTTATCAAATGTATAGTTCTTCGGCTCAACTGAGGAGGAATGGAGAACCAGAAGCATTGCCTCGAACAAAGTTTTTTTCGAGGATGTAGCCTTACGGTTAGAGCGGTTGAGCTGGGGAACCAGGTTAGAGTCTCGGCAATAACGCTTAACATCCTGCGATTCTGGGCAAATCACTTAATCTCCCCATGCCAAACAAACATTAACGTGTCCATCTGTAACAAAAACTGGTGCTCATGTAAAGCGCTTGGATACCTGATTTCTCGGGTCTATTTTGCGCTATATAAAACTGAAAAAAAAAACCCTAGCATGAACAGCTTGATTATTTGCAAAATCTGCTCAAACAAACTCTGTGTCCTCAGTAGGTCACTTAGTAAATCTACAGATATGTTAGGATCAGGGAAGAGAGAATACAGTAGAAGTGCTCAACAGGGTTTCACCTGCCACTCAAAGGGTGCAAGTCACTAGATAAATATTGTGGACTATCACCCAGTTCACAAGAGTCAGAGTGGTCTTGAAAAGAAAAAAACTACTTACCTACACCGCTTATCTTTTGGAAGCCAGCCCAACTAGAAGGCTTAATTTCAGGAGAGTGCAGATCAGCTAGAATTTTTAAAAAATCAATATAGTTACAACTGAAATTATGAATGTGTCTTCATAGGCTATTGCCTTAAGAGGAAGGGTCGATAAGCCTACATGATGCAGGTAAACGGAAAACAGCACACCCAAATCAGTGAAAGAACACACAATTTTCTTAAAATCAAAATGCTAAAAACCTTCTTTGGTTTATGGCACAATGTGGTAAAAAAATGCAATATATTTCAGTCTAAATCTGTGTAAAGTACCTTTGGTTGGAAATGACAACTGAAATGGTTACGGTGATCGACTTCACAGCCCAGAAATGCAGAACACGTGTTTGTCAAGAAAATACTGTTTTGTTCTACACCTTTCCTGCCTCACTTCTAGTTCCTGTTCTAGGTAAAAAGCAGTTCGCAATGAGGTTGGGTGACAGATTTAAAGGAACTGAACCTCAATTTTGGGGTGCCTAGGAGCACTTCGGAAGTCAGGCCGGTGCCGCCAAATAACTAACAAAGGACTAAGTGCAGAAATGTCTGCCTCTGCAGTAAGATCAATTATTTATAGTTTCACAACTCAGCCCACAGACGGTTAAGAAAAAAGACGGGGTCCCCGACTGGCTAAAGGATGCTGCTTACGCTTCAATTTTTATGGGAGAGTTGGTACATAAAGAGCTGCATACTACAGTGCCCTCAGAATTGTAGATCCTGGTTGTTAGAAATGGCGATTTCAGGTTGGCTGAGGCTTGCGCCAAAGCCAGGCAGAAACCACCACTCTAGTCAGAAAAGGGAGTTACACGCCAACGATAACCCCGGCTCACCCTCTAGGCAACGTGGCGCGAGCAGTTAGGCTTATCCCGGAGGCAATGTGGGTTAAGTGTTTGCTCGCGCACCCAGCAACAACACCCAGGGCCCACCACAAAGGAAACTCCACACCAGGTTATATCAAAAATAGCCTTTGTATTATACCAAACACATTAGATAAAAACACACACTTTACAATGTGCCAACAGGCACGGGCAGAATTTACAGGGGATGTAGGTACAGGTCAGGGCCACATGGACCACTGCCAGGAATAAGCACTTTGTAGGAATAATAATTACTGTAGCACAAAATAGGAAATAGAGTACGCAACCAGTAATCACTGGTAACAGGTAAGTACCACCTACGCAACCCTAGCCACCTTAGGAGAATGTCACGCAGGGAACCAAGACTCACTAGCAACACCTGTACTAGGAAGAACAACCACATAAGTATCACAACACATTTAGGGGTATAGGCATAAGAACATTACACATGATGCATCACAACATTCAGAGGTGTAGGGAAAAACACATGAGGCATAAACATACATTCAGCGGTGTAGGGAAAAGCACATGACGCATAAAAACACATTCAGAGGTGCAGCAAAGAACAATTGCGCAGAAATCACATAAGCCAAAGCATGTAACGGTCCCTAGCCAACATGGCCTTTCAGGGGCTGACCAGCCCTGTGTCCAAAATGTCAGGGGGGGCCTAAACGGAGAAGCTGCCCACTAAGTGCTGGGCAGCTGTGGAAAATGCCCAGTGTGGGGGGGGGGGAGTGGCCCGGTGTCTGCTGGGGCAGCTCTACCACTCAAAAATGCCCCCAAATCGTTGGAGTCCCTCTCGGGGGACTCGAGAAAATTATGCCACGGAGCCTCTCAGGGCTCCTTGCAATATGCCCCCTTAAGCCTCGGGGGCGCTAGAACAACAATGCCCGCAGTTGGAGTCCCTCCCTGGGGGACTCGATATCACAGGATGCCCCCTGAGCCTCTCGTGGGCTCTACACACTGCGACCTCGCTAGGGGACCGGCTCGCTGCCTGCCGGGGCTGCTCTACCCTCCCAGCGCCCCACAAGCAAGTCTGCACCACTGGAGGTGGGGCGGGCACCTGCAATGTGCCCCGACGGCCCCCTCTCCCTTCAATCTGCGCACTCACCGGGACGGCGGCTGTGGTAGGAGAACTCCCGCTCCTCGGGGCTCACAGACGCTGCAGCTGCCCTCGGCTTCTCCTGCCAGAGGGCAGGCTTTGCTGGTGCCGCGGGCGGGGCTCCTCTTCGCTGGTGCACTTCGGGCAGTGCAGGAGCGCGGTGTAGGCTCCCACTGCCTCCTGCTCGTCACCTCTGCTTCGGGGTCGCTGGGGCACTTCCAGGTCGTCGCTGGCAGCGCAGCGGCTAGGAGGGGGGGGAGAGATGCGGAGTCCGCAGCAATCCGGGATGGGCACCCGGTAGGTGCAGGGATGAAACGGGGTGAGCTCCCGTATTTTTTAGCACCAAAAAGAACAACAAAGGATCAGGGGCACCCGCGCGCAGGCAAGGCGGGGTGGGCACCCGCGCCGCAAATTACACCACGGAGGGGGGATCCCCACGCTGGGGAATCCCCTGAGGCAGACTGGGAATCACGCACAGCTGCCTGCAGAGCGCCCCCAGGCGCTACAACAATAAGGAAATAGGGGCACAGCGCTCCCCAGCGCTAGGATGCCCCAGAGTCCAGCAACAAGTCCTTCAGGAGGTGGGGGGGGGGCAAGGCTGGGCCCAGGATCCAGCTCACAGGGCCCTCCAGGCATGGAGGCAGTCCACAGTGGCGGTCCTCCTGGCACCCAGCAGCAGCAGCCCCCCTCAAGAAAAGGATCCAGGAAGAGAACATTTTGCAAGGGGACACAGGCCCTTTTTATACAGGTAAATCTCTTTGTGTGCAGGATGGGGGAAAAACCAGTTGCAGCTGGTTTTGGAGCACTGTGATGTGCTCAGCCCCTCTCACTATTCACTAGTCAGGCTAGGGTCAGTAGACGCACCACAGGGGGCAGACCCAGCATTGTGTGGGGAAAGCCCAGCCCTATTCAGGTCCCAGGTGCACTCCTCCCTCACATCAGCATGCTAATCTCAACACTCGCCACTAGGGCAGACCCATCCTGACTCCTGGAGCCAGGCTCACCAGCCAGCTCCAGCCAATCACACGCCAGACACAAATATGCCAACTTCTAGAAGTGGCACTTCCACACTAGACACAATCACGCCGCATACATCATTGCGCAGCATTTAATCACACGAGTCCACACATACCAAACTCGCACCTGCACTCCCGATGCATCAGGAACTAACATGAACACATTCATTCCCCATGCATTCCTATGGGAGGGCAGGCCAACCTCACTACACGCACTCAGAGTGCGCAAGCACTTCCCACTGGGACACAGTGAAAGGGCGCAAAAGCCAAAAATCACTAGCACTGGGTCACCACACAAAGAAAAAAGTTTAGGGGTGAACCTGTCAGAATGGCCAAGTCCAACACTGGTAGATCATTTTCTGAACATAAAAGCTCTCCTTCTTACCCTTGCAAGTTTAAGAACGGAGATCAGTCTTCTGGGCAACCAGGCCTCGTGGATGCGATGAAGGGACAGAACTGTTCTGAGTAAGCCTCTGAAATAACCAAATCAAGAACTCCTTAGGCTAGGACAACAAGCCGAGAGGAGAAAGTGGCGTGCCCCTCTACTATTGTGTCTAAGTGATTGCTGTAACATCAAAAGTACCAAGATGTCAACACTTTAGTCAGAGGCATTGGAAAGTAATAAAAAAAGAATACATTCTTACTAGGCCAATCTACAAGGAATTCCAGAAGCAGATGCTCTGCCACTCATCTGGATCTCTGCCTTCCCGAACCCCAAAGCAACCATGCTCACCTATCAGCATTTAAAGCAAGAACCTCTGTCAGTCACTGGCTTCAGGTTGCTCCATAAGCCATTCATAACTGTGCTGTGGCAACCACCTGCTAATCACACAACTGAAAGCTAAAGAAACAAATGCATACCTCAGATTTGGCATTTTCAGACCTTCCTCTAGCCCACATGAGCAATATGTAGTTTTAAGCACCAGTAGTTGGGAGTGTGGCCACTACAACAGTCTTGCACATTCATAGAGCTTCAGGCCAGACTGTTACTGCTGGAATAGGACCACAGCTGGTTTTCATATAACTGCTTCATTGAACGCAGCCCTGTCTTCCAAGTTTGAGCTGGACTGCTCCCAATGGAGCAGGATTAAGAATGATTTTCATATGCATATTCCTGACAATGCTGGCAAAAAAGATGGACTATAATTATTAGTGGCCGAGATTAATTTAAGTGTTCCACCCATCACATTTTTGTTTTCTCAGTGAAACCTTAAGATGTTTTCCATTTCTGCCATAGTCCAGCAGGAAGGGGTGGGAGTGCTTCATTATGTACAGAGATCACGCGCATGTGAACTCTGGATTTTCTTCAGCTATAGGGAACAGAACACACTGTATTGGTGGCACAACACTTTCTTCAATTGGAATTACTGGATCCCGACAATACTATGGCTTTAGACTTGCGCAAGGAGCCCTGCTTGCAGACGAGAGTCCTAAATGGAAGGCATCAGGGACTGGGACTGTATTGGTGGAGTTGGGGAGCACACAAAAGAACGATTCGGTCACTTGTGCACGCTCCAAAAGCAGAGAGATATCCTACTAGTGAAGCTAAGTGGCGGTATCCCCCTGATCTGGTCAGTAGGAGTCTTTGCAGCTGCATGTAAAAATGAGATGCAATGACAGGTACCAGTGCCAGTAGCAGCTGATTTGTCTTAACTGTTGTCTGTACCACTGTTTACGCCCAGTAATAGGGTTTAACCACATGGCTGCTGCGGGGATTTTTGCCCTGTGCTGCAGATTTATTATTACCATTATTCATGACGAGCTCAGCTCGTCATCAGCACACGACACCCGTGGGTGATGACGAGCTGAGCTCGTCATCAGCAGCGAAAGGGTTAAACATAAGTTAGCTACATTTACTAAACATAGAATGTTAGAAAATAATACACTCATAAAATGACAAGCTGAAGTGTGGGACAGATGGAATGTTCAAAAATTAACTATCTGATGTTAAGGTAAAACAAATTAAATGTACTTAAATTCAAACTGTATATTTTAGGACATTAAATTATTAAAATGTAAATGAATGTTTGAGGACAGCTTTAGTGCCTCAGTTATAGGCACTTTTGTACTGCGACGCTGATTTATTTATGTCACTTGTACAAACATGTGATCGGTATTAAAAGTTGTGTGCGCTCTTGTTCTCCCTATTTACATATGCATAGGAGACTGAGTCTATAATGTAAGTGTAACCAATGGGATATTTCTATTGCCATTGAGGATGGTTCAGCAATACAAGGCTGGGAGTAACCAGATCAGTTTTGTCACTTCCCCATCCATTCCATGTATTGTTTATTATGACTCAGAATACTTGGAAATGCGTTGAATGGACAAGCAAAAGAAATGGGAGGAAGCCAATTTCCTTAACCATATGTGTTGTGAAATGTAGGATGCAGTGGCACCAAGAAAGGGTTCACAAACCTTGCTAGACAGGTTTCAAGTCTTATGAAGGAGGAGCAGGATCCTTTATTAAGGAGAAAAAATGAAAAAGTGCTGTATGGCCACTGAACAAGGGCCGGGCAGTTTCGAGTTTGTATCACAGTACACAGCCTAGTCTAATAAATCACTAGGTTGGACAACCATTTGTATTGATTGACTTTTTGTTTTTATAAAATATTTTCAAACAAATTTTTTGGCATCAAGAGATACAACACAACATTCATCACAAAATACAATACACATTCAGTGAACTGAGAGGGAAATATCAAAACATAAATGTGTGAACAAAGGAATTGTCATACATAAATAACAGACAACTATCAAAAGGCCTCAAGTTAATCAGTCATAGAGGCTCCAATCCTGAATATGCAAACAACAAGGGGACTGTTACGTTTGGAAAAAAACCTCCTTGTTACAACCATCACAAGATACACAATAGATCAAACATTAGGTGCAAAAGCTGGGAATAACATAGGAACATATCAACAATTCCAGAGTGTGTTTGAGTTGATTCCTAGCGTGCCCTAGTAATTTGGTATCTTGGAGGTGAGAACGTCGACGCGTTTCGAACCCAATACAATTACACGGGTTCTCCTCAGGACATGGACTGGGGGGTCGTTGTCACTGTGAAATAATTAAAACACGGTGTAAGTGAGGGGGCTTATTTCAATCGACTCATCGCATGGACTCAACCACTTGAAAGTAAAAAAGTACCTCAATCGTGGAATGTTAAATTCACTCCCTGTGGGAAGAATGGAGTGACAGATCTGAATTAGAAACAATTTACCAGTGTCTCAAATTTGCTGCATAGGATTCGCGTTAAAAGCAAGGCATTCCTTGACAGTAGGCGAGGTTGCCGCTGAACAGGGAGATGGTGCCGGCCGTAACCAATTGTTCAATGTATGGATCTGAAATCTAAGGAGATGGTTGGAACTGCTTAGTATCACTCCTAGTGCCGTAAAGGTGCACGGTGTGAGCAAAGAATAAAGGCACTGGTCCTACCTTTTCGGCGGGGCAAATTTGTCAACAATGCGCAAGTGGGGAGGCGGCAGCCGCCGCACTGGCAGGCGTGCTGTTGGAAAGAGGCGAGCATTTAGAGGGACGCGATTACGAGCGTGTCAAAAGATAAAGCATATTCCTGACGGATGATTTCCGAGGCGTTGCAGTCCGGCACGCTATGGCTTCTGTAAGACGGCTTGTTAGCCCTGGGGGCGTGTCTACAAGTATATATGCAGCTTCTGGTCATAATGAATTGTGGGAAATGTAGTTTTACACTCCAACACCATTATTGGAAGAATGCGAATGAAGTGTGCAGCGCGAGACATGTATAAAGGTGTACATGAAGTACATGAATATGTAGACTGGTAGATCTTTTATCACTACAATTCACACAGAGTTGGTACAGAACGGACACGAGAGCAGCAGCAGGCACAAGCAGACTTGCGCTACAGACAGACGGGGTATTTATAGATTGCTGAATTCATTCATATCATTCAATCCAGACATGGCGGTATTGAATTTTAAGATGAGATACGCCTCTTTTTGGGCCAGTCTTGCATCAGGGTCCCCACCGGCACCGGGGACATTTTTTATACTCGCCAGGATCGTCCACTTCAGGTCATTTGCTGAATGTTCTTTTTTCAAAAAGTGCGATACCAGCGGTGCAGTGAGTACTTTGTTATTAATCCGAGATCTATGTTGGATTATGCGTTGACGCACTTCTTGTGTGGTTTTCCCTATGTATACTTTCCCACAGGGACAGGTTATGGCATACACTGCGTACTTTGTTTTACAGTTTGTAAAGTCCTCATGACGCCAGTGTTTTGTTCCATCAGTGAAATGGGTGCCTTCCATCGTCAAACTGCACACCGAACACGTTCCACACTTGTGGTGTCCTTTAACTGGGCCCATGTTGAAGAGGGTACTTTGTGTCTCCCTTTTGGTTACCCCCCTGGTGGAAGAAATTTGCTGCCCTATGCTGCGATTTTTTTTCAGTGCAAACAAAGGCTTGCCGATCCCAGGGATGATTTCCTCTACTAGGTGCCAATTGTTCCGGATGATTTTTTGTACCGGAGTTGTGTGGGGTCCAAATGTAGACACGCATACCATCCGATCAGTTTGTGGTTTGACCTTTTTCTCTAACAGATGTTCCCGGGTGTCCATCTTGCCCTCTTCATGGAATGTTTTAAGAGCTTGTCAGGATACCCTCTCTCTCTCAGTTTGTTAGTGAGGGCTTCACCATGGATGTTAAAATCTTCAATTCTTGAACAGTTCCTTCTCACCCTAAGGAATTGTCCATAGGGGAGGTTGTTCTTGAGAGTCTTCGGATGGTAGCTTTTGTAGTGCAGAGAATTATTTTTGTCGTTTTTTTTCTGGTACAGAGTCGGCTTGAGACCATCGGTTGTTGCTTTGATCTCAACATCGAGGAATGGCATAGTTCGACTGTCATATGCCAGGCTGAACTTGATGTCTTGACTCCTGTTATTCAGCCAGACATGGAATTCTTCCAGAGATTGTGGTGTACCATTCCAGATACACCACACATCATCTATATATCTCATCCACTGTCCAATGTGGGCTTTGTACGGGTTATTGTTGTAAACGAACTTCTCTTCATATTGGGCCATATAGAGTATTGCCATCTCAGGGGCGAAAGGACACCCCATTGCTGATCCTTTGATTTGTAAAAACATTTCTTCTTCGAACATGAAGAAATTCTTTTTTAGTGCCAAGGCCGCGAAGTTGACAATCAACTCAGTGGGTACCCTGTGAGGGCGTGGTCTGGTGTCCAAATACATTTCAATGACATCCACTCCATCTTGCTGTGGAATTTGAGTGTATAAGGACGAAACGTCCATTGTGACCAGAAGTTGAGTACTTGGGTCGAATTCTAATCCTTCCACCTTATTGATGAAGTCCATAGTGTCACGCAGATACGATGGTACATCTGTGACAAACTCCTTCAGGAACACGTCAACGAATTTGGAAATGGGCTCCAGCACTGAGTCGCATCCCGATACTATCGGTCGGCCCGGTGGTATATTGGGGTCTTTATGTACCTTTGGGAGAAAGTACAAGTGTGGGGTTCTTGGGTGACGTTTCACCAAGAATTCTGCTTCTTTCGGACCCAGAATTCCATTTTCCTTCGCTTCCTTCACCATCCGTGATATTTCATGGGTGATTTCCGCCGTCGGGTCTTGTGAAATGCGGCGGTACCAGTTTTGATTGTACACATGGGTCCTGCCTTCTGCTTTGTAGAGTTCCTTCGACCAGAGGACCACCGCCCGCCTTTGTCTGCTGGCCTGATGACTACATCCTGCTGGTTTTTTAGAGCCACAATGGCTTGTCTTTGGTCTTTAGAAAGATTGGCTTGTGTGAATCGTCTCTTCTTCTCCAACACATTTAGTGAGGACAGCATTTTTTGCTCGGAGGTAATGATGTTTCTAGCCATGTTGTTGCTGGGTGGACAAAAGGAGGACTTGTTTCGAAGGCCCGAAACTTCTGTTTGTGGCTGGTTTAAGGATTCTCTGAAGAACCATTTGAGACGGATTTTTCTGAAAAATTCAACGGCCTCTACAACGAAGCCGTTTCCACGAAATCGTTTACCACGCATGCTTTACAACGCATGCGTGGTTACAACGAGAGGCTTTACCACGCATACGTTTACTACAAAATGCGTAGTAAAGGCATGTGTGGTAAATGAAAAAAAAAAGGGGGGGTTTGGGGGGTCTCCCCCATAAAAAAATAAAGCGTTGGGATAAAAAGGGGGGCTGGGGGGGGTCTCCCCCCCCCCCAAAAAAACAAAACTTACCTGAAAAGCCGAAGTGAGGACGAAGCTGAAGCAATCGACGTCGTTAGAGAGGAAACGGAAAGTAACTTCCGCTTCCTCTCAACGACGTACGACCGACGTAACCAAAGAAGAGAAGGCGAGTTAAAAGGTAAGGGGCATTTTAGTAAAATAAATATATATATATATATTAAGGGTTAAGGGCAGGGGTAAATATAAGGAGTGGAGGCAGGGGGCATTTAAGGGGAGAGTTATAACCTTTATCAAGAGTATGCCCTCACCATGCATACATTTACAACGAAAAACGTTGTAAATGTATGCGTGGAAAAGGTATATTCGAGGTAAAGGTTAAGCGTGGAAAACTAATTCCGTTGTAACGCATGCGTGGTAAAGGCATGCGTTGCAACGGAATTCGTTGTAACGTCATACATTCGTCCCACACTTCTCTTAATGCAAGAATTTCCTGATTCAGGTACATAGGCAACTTGAAGGTCATTACAAACCTCGTCTTCACATTCAAACAACTGCTTATTCCATCCTCGTCGCCAACTTTATGTAGGAAAATATATTGTATGTTTCTAATGTATTAAAGACCCATAAAAAACATATTTCTTTCTAAACATGAGCTTCTTTCCAGGGGCCCCGGAAAGGCATGGTTTTGATGAAGCAGTTCGACCCCATCAAATTCCCTGGGAGGGCATCTGCTGGCACCCTAAAATGAAGTCTGAGCGGCCAGCGCAGGCAAAAGTATGCTTGTGGTCAAAAGGTTGAACCACACAGCTGAAAGGTCAAAAGCATTTCTAGATGCATCAGGAAAAAAACATGAATGTGACCAGAATAATTTTTACAATGTTTTCCACGTAGAGTGTACTGTTAATTTTAAACCACAATAGACCTTTTTGATTGAGAAGTTATTAATAATACTTACCCATCTTAGTAACACTAGGGACTTCTTAAAATATTGTTCATTTTAGTTTGTAAAATTGTCATATTCTGCACAGCTGGTGGAAGTGCGAGCATTCATTCGGAACAGCCAATTCCCTCAACAGAGCGATTGTAAAATCATCTTTATCAAGAGTCTTAACCCTTAATTGTGCTTAAGACTTGTGGGTAACCTCAAGGGAGAAGGGCCTGGAAGAGGACTTTGGACGTCTGACGTGTATGGTGACTGTTGACCTAAAGTTCACTGAAGAGAAGTTTCATCTGTAGAAAGAGATTAAGGTTCGACTGAAAAAGGGTACAAGAAGAAAAACACTTGAAGACAGATATTTGCCCCAGGTTTACTGAAATAATTTCCTAGGTAACGAAAAATGAAGTAAAGATTTATGGATTTATGTGTACAAATTCTGGCTGTTTGTTCCCACGCTAACCCTCTCGTTCCCACCCTTAATTTCATTGTCATTGTTTCCACGTCCTCCCTCCCATGGGACATACTGCCCCCAGCACCCACTGCCTTACCATTGTGCGTGCTGCCCCCTATGCTCCATATCTAAAAAAAGGTGCTTTGATGCTGACACCGCTGGCCATGTGAAGTGTGGCTCACTGGTTAGAGGAGGCAGACCTGGAAGCAGAGGTCAGCCCAGGACCAGGGTTCAATTCCCGGCTTGGCGGGGTCTTGAGTCCTAAAATGTCCATGGACTCGACAATTCTCGCTCCAGTGCCTACTCGATCCACGGGTTCCTGCGACTCTGGGCAATAGCTTGCTTAATCTCCACAACGGCCCTTCGCGGCAGGATGCCTGGCTTTCACCTTGCGGATACCCTGCCGGGGTTATCTCACAGGGGAATACCAGGACGGGTTCCCTAAGCAAGCGCTTAGAAACCGCTAGGTGATTTGCGCTATATAAATTCCTGTACATTTTCCATCGCCCTCCTTACTTCCACCGTCTGGGCTGCCCATCCCACAAGCCCACCCTCAGTTGTCCGTGTTGCCACCCCTGACCATAAAAAAATGGGGGTTGACACAACTGGTTGCGTTATAGAACTCCCCCCCCCCCCACCCAATCTCTGTGTTTACTCCATCCACTTCAGTGTTACCTCCTGCCATGCCCTACCTAACCCATGCAACTAATAAAAATGCAAGAACACGGACAGCAGTGGATGCGACATAGCAGGTGTTTTCTGGGGGGAACTTTACCAGGCAGCTATCCTTCTGTACATGCTTTAAAAAAAAATTGACAAAGCCCATCCGTCACGTAAGCGAGTCCTATTGGCTTTGCCAATGCTTGTTTACATTGTGCTAACCCATAAATATACACTGGAAGCTACTGACCTACGAGTATGCAACTTTTAGGGATGAATTAAATTCCCAATTCACAGAAGTAAGGAACCCAGAAGCAGTTGGACACACATTCGAATATTTATTTAATTTGGCTGAAAAATAGAAATATGATATAAATGGGAATAAAGGGGGGGCATGTCGTGTTGGATGTAAAGACAATTTGTGGCCAGGTAAGCTGGAAGTGGCACCTAGGCGTTCGGTACAAATACAGCTGAATATACAGAATGAGAACTCATTCATAAAATCAGGTGGAGGGGGGGGGGGGGAAGCTTTGTCCCTGCACTTCCACTTAAAATTAAATTAAAACAGCAACACGAATAGGACACGCAGGGCTACTTTTCCTCAATAACAGGCTTAGGGCCAGGAATTGGAAAAGAGGAGACTATTGGAGTGTTAAGAACTGACAAATATTTCACAGAGCCAGACCCACACTGGACATGCTTATACACAGGGCACGAGTCAGGGGTACACGCAGGTGGACGGTGTCCACCCACTTTTTAGGTCTTGTCTACAGCATTGCTTTAGCAATGCTTGTTTGGCGAGATTATAGTAAGGCTTTCAAAAGTCTACCCAAACTGCGGATTAGGTACAGTTCATGTGAGCCAGGCACGTGCACATCTACAGCCACATCACACACCATTTGTCTGAGCCTCGGCATCAGACTTCAAAGGAATGCACTCCTCCGCCCCAGCAATGCCGAGAGCTTCTCTTCTCCCGTCTATGTACCCCTCTTTCATCTCTCTCAATTTGACTGTATGACTCTTGCACTTTCTGTACCCATTTTATTCTTTTTGTGGGTCTTTGACCATTGCTGACCATTATTTTTTTCTGCCTTTCAAAAAAAATAATTTAGTAGACAATGTGTGATTCTCTGTACCTTTTGTTATGCCCGTTCCTGCTTCCCGTTCTCCTGCATTCCTGCCTCCCACGCCCCCTATGCCCCGAACACTGCTCCATTGCACTCCTCACCCCTCTCGGACCTACTTAACAGCGGTCACAGCGCTAAACAGCCATTAAGCAGGTGGTTGGCCTTAGCAGTCTCCTGGACTTACCTGCAACTGCTCCTTCAACCAATCAAGGCTGGTTCATACCTGGCCCCACACCTGAGGCTCCTGCCTTCCTCTGCTTCTGTCTGTCATCTTGATCTCTCTCGTGCCTCGTTGTACTTTTTTCTGCTTCCTTTCATTACTCTTTGTGCCTCTTTCATTATGTTCTTGTACTCTTTTCTGCCTTTTCTCATTACTCGTTTGTGTCTCTTTTCATTACTCTTTCGTGATGCCTCTATTACTTTCTGTGCCATTAGGCCCCTCTTTAGCCCTTGCAGTTTTCCAGTGTCTCTTTCTAATACTTTCCTGCCTCGTTATTCATGGTTTCTTTTCTGCTGTCTTTATGTTCCTCTCTCGTTGTCCTTGGGTGACTATTTCATATTCTGTGTTCTTTTTGTTCCTCTTTCTTCTTTGTTAATCATTGTTATTCTGCGCTTTTTGTGCCTTTTTCTCATCTTTCTCGCCTGCCTTGTTTTTTGTTTGCATTGGCAGCGAGCTCTGTGGTACAAACATGGAGTTAGTTTGCTCCCACTTCACATAATCTCCCCGTGCGGAGCCGTCTCCATACCAGCACCTCCTACCCGTCGCTTTTGTTTGCTTGTTTACGTAGCTCTTATTCTCAACTGGATCGCTATTACTTAACGAGTTTGAATCATCGAACTTGCCCGTCTTGCACCTTGACATGTTCCTATTCTTTGTGTCTCTCTCCCGTAGCAATGATTAGGACTTACTTTTATTAAGTTTAATTATTGTGACCCTAATTTTTGAATATTTCAATGACTTCAAACATAGCGAGGAGGATGGCTGCTTTGCATATGTACTTAGCACATAAAAGAGTGTTTTTTACTCTTTCAAAATGGCTGGCACTTTTGACCTAATAGGGAATGTGCAGTTTGATGTAATGTTGGTTTGCTTGCTGTTCCATTTCTGTGAAACTTGAGGTTGTGTGATGTGAATTTCTCATGATAGGTGGCACAATGCAATGTTATGAGGTGAAACAAGGGGCCGCCCAGAATAGCAGGGTTTTTGTGCTGAAAATGGGTTGGTAAAAATTTGCGAACCTAATTTCTGCTCATAGGTTTGTATACACTTGCACGTTCGGTTTTTCACTTGTGTACCCCAACACATTTTAACTTGTGAGCCACAGCTGCCAAGTTCTGAGCTTGCTTATATGCAACATTTCCATGTTTTATCGTGCTTAGGTGTGACGTTTAGATTCCTGTTCAGTACTCTAGTGTACATAAGTGTTTCTTGAGGCAAGCATAGATTCCTGGATCAAACTGCATGACCAGAGCTTCACAGCAGCCACTTTTATTTTTATTTGTATCAGCAGCACGTTCATTTTTGTGGTGCAAAGATGAGTTAGTTTGTATCCGTTCGTAGAAGAGGCATTCGCATCTTGTTTTTTACTGGATTTACTGTGTGCTTTCACCGGATTGATCTTGTCCATGTCCACCACCACCAACACGTCCACAACCACCACGTCCACCACCACCACGTCCACCACCACCATGTCCACCACCACCATGTCCACCACCACCATGTCCACCACAACCATGTCCACCACCACCATGTCCATGTTCACCACCACCATGTCCTCCACCACCATGTCTATCACCATCACCACGTCCTCCACCACCAGCACGTACTCCACCAGCATGTACACCACCACCACGTCCACCACCCCCACCACGTCCACCACCCCCACCACGTCCACCACCCCACCACGTCCACCACCCCACCACGTCCACCACCCCACCACGTCCACCACCCCCACCACGTCCACCACCACCACCACGTCCACCACCACCACCACGTCCACCACCACCACCTCGTCCACCACCACCACCTCGTCCACCACCACCACCACCTCGTCCACCACCACCACCACCTCGTCCACCACCACCACCACCTCCACCACGTCCACAACCACCACCTCGTCCACCACCACCACCACCTCGTCCACCACCACCTCCACCACGTCCACCACCACCACCACCACGTCCACCACCACCACCACGTCCACCACCACCACCATGTCCACCACCACCACCACCACCACCACCACCACGTCCACCACCACCACCACATCCACCACCACCACCACCACATCCACCACCACCACATCCACCACCACCACATCCACCACCACCACCACCACATCCACCACCACCACATCCACCACCACCACCACCACCACATCCACATCCACCACCACCACCACATCCACCACTACCACCATATCCACCACTACCACCACATCCACCACTACCACCACATCCACCACTACCACCACATCCACCACTACCACGTCCACCACTACCACGTCCACCACCATGTCCACCACCACCACATCCACCAACACCACGTCTACCTCCACCACCACCACGTCCACATCCACCACCACCACCACGTCCACATCCACCACATCCACCACCACCACCACCACCACAACCACCACATCCACCACTACCACCACATCCACCACTACCACCACATCCACCACTACCACCACATCCACCACTACCACGTCCACCACCACCACGTCTACCTCCACCACCACCACGTCCACCACCACCACGTCCACCACCACCACGTCCACCACCACCACGTCCACCACCACCACGTCCACCACCACCACGTCCACCACCACCACGTCCACCACCACCACGTCCACCACCACCACGTCCACCACCACCACGTCCACCACCACCACGTCCACCACCACCACGTCTACCTCCACCACGTCTACCTCCACCACGTCTACCTCCACCACGTCTACCTCCACCACGTCTACCTCCACCACGTCTACCTCCACCACCACCACGTCCACTACCACCACGTCCACCACCACGTCCACCACCACATCCACAACGTCCACCACCACGTCCACCACATCCACGTCCACCACCACCGCGTCCACCACCAGCATGTCCACCACGTCCATCTCCACCACCACCACCACCATGTCCACTACCACCACGTCCACAAAGTCCACCACCACATCCACCGTGTCCACCACCACATCCACCATGTCCACCACCACCACCACATCCACAACATCCACCACCATGTCCACCGCGTCCACCACCACCACGTCCACCACCACCACGTCCACCACCACCACGTCCACCACCACCACGTCCACCACCACCACCACGTCCACCACCATCACGTCCACCACCAGCATGTCCACCATGTCTATCTCCACCACCACCACCATGTCCACTACCACCACGTCCACAAAGTCCACCACCACATCCACCGTGTCCACCACCACCACATCCACAACATCCACCACCATGTCCACCGCGTCCTCCACCACCACCGCGTCCTCCACCACCACCACGTCCACCACCACCACGTCTACCTCCACCACCACCACCACGTCCACCACCATCACGTCCACCACCACATCCACAACGTCCACCACCATGTCCACCACATCCACAACGTCCACCACCATGTCCACCACATCCACCACCACCGCGTCCACCACCAGCATGTCCACCACGTCTATCTCCACCACCACCACCATGTCCACTACCACCACGTCCACCAACACATCCACCGTGTCCACCACCACATCCACCATGTCCACCACCACCACCACATCCACATCCACCACCATGTCCACCGCGTCCACCACCACCACGTCCACGTCCTCCACCACGTCCACCACCACGTCCACCACCACCACCACGTCCACCACCACGTCCACCACCACCACGTCCACCACCACCATGTCCACCACCACCATGTCCACCACCATGTCCACCACATCCACAACGTCCACCACCACCGCGTCCACCACCAGCGCGTCCACCACCAGCATGTCCACCATGTCTATCTCCACCACCACCACCATGTCCACTACCACCACGTCCACAAAGTCCACCACCACATCCACCGTGTCCACCACCACCACATCCACAACATCCACCACCATGTCCACCGCGTCCTCCACCACCACCGCGTCCTCCACCACCACCACGTCCACCACCACCACGTCTACCTCCACCACCACCACCACGTCCACCACCATCACGTCCACCACCACATCCACAACGTCCACCACCATGTCCACCACATCCACAACGTCCACCACCATGTCCACCACATCCACCACCACCGCGTCCACCACCAGCATGTCCACCACGTCTATCTCCACCACCACCACCATGTCCACTACCACCACGTCCACCAACACATCCACCGTGTCCACCACCACATCCACCATGTCCACCACCACCACCACATCCACATCCACCACCATGTCCACCGCGTCCACCACCACCACGTCCACGTCCTCCACCACCACCACGTCCACCACCACGTCCACCACCACCACCACGTCCACCACCACCATGTCCACCACCACCACGTCCACCACCACCATGTCCACCACCACCATGTCCACCACCATGTCTACCACCATGTCTACCACCATGTCTACCACCATGTCTACCACCATGTCCACCACCACGTCCACCATGTCCACCACCACGTCCACCATGTCCACCACCACCATGTCCACCACCACCACCATGTCCACCACTACCACCACATCCACCACTACCACCACATCCACCACTACCACCACATCCACCACTACCACGTCCACCACCACCACGTCCACCACCACCACGTCCACCACCACCACGTCCACCACCACGTCCACCACCACCACGTCCACCACCACCATGTCCACCACCACCATGTCCACCACCATGTCCACCACATCCACAACGTCCACCACCACCGCGTCCACCACCAGCGCGTCCACCACCAGCATGTCCACCATGTCTATCTCCACCACCACCACCATGTCCACTACCACCACGTCCACAAAGTCCACCACCACATCCACCGTGTCCACCACCACCACATCCACAACATCCACCACCATGTCCACCGCGTCCTCCACCACCACCGCGTCCTCCACCACCACCACGTCCACCACCACCACGTCTACCTCCACCACCACCACCACGTCCACCACCATCACGTCCACCACCACATCCACAACGTCCACCACCATGTCCACCACATCCACAACGTCCACCACCATGTCCACCACATCCACCACCACCGCGTCCACCACCAGCATGTCCACCACGTCTATCTCCACCACCACCACCATGTCCACTACCACCACGTCCACCAACACATCCACCGTGTCCACCACCACATCCACCATGTCCACCACCACCACCACATCCACATCCACCACCATGTCCACCGCGTCCACCACCACCACGTCCACGTCCTCCACCACGTCCACCACCACGTCCACCACCACCACCACGTCCACCACCACGTCCACCACCACCACGTCCACCACCACCATGTCCACCACCACCATGTCCACCACCATGTCCACCACATCCACAACGTCCACCACCACCGCGTCCACCACCAGCGCGTCCACCACCAGCGCGTCCACCACCAGCATGTCCACCATGTCTATCTCCACCACCACCACCATGTCCACTACCACCACGTCCACAAAGTCCACCACCACATCCACCGTGTCCACCACCACCACATCCACAACATCCACCACCATGTCCACCGCGTCCTCCACCACCACCGCGTCCTCCACCACCACCACGTCCACCACCACCACGTCTACCTCCACCACCACCACCACGTCCACCACCATCACGTCCACAAAGTCCACTACCACATCCACCGTGTCCACCACCACATCCACCATGTCCACCACCACCACCACCACATCCACCGTGTCCACCACCACATCCACCATGTCCACCACAACATCCACCACCATGTCCACCACCACATCCACAACATCCACCACCACGTCCACCACCAAATCCACAACATCCACCACCATGTCCACCGCGTCCACCACCACCGCGTCCACCACCACCACGTCCACCATGTGCACCACCACCACGTCCACCACCACGTCCACGTCCACCACCACATCCGCCACCACGTCCACTGCCACCACGCCCATCACCACCACAACCACCACACCCACCACACCCACCACACCCGTCACCACCACCCCCAAGTCCACCACCATGTCCACCACCACCACGTCCCCCACCACCACGTGCACCACCACCACGTCCACCACCACCACCACCACACCCACCACGACCACCCCCACCACCATGTGCACCACCACGTCCACCACCACCACGTGCACCACCACCACGTCCACCACAACCACGTCCACCACAACCACGTCCACCACGTGCACCACCACAACTACGTCCACCACCACGTCCACCACCACATCTACCATGTCCACGTCCACCACCACCACCACATCCACCACCACGTCCACCACCACCACGCCCACCACCACCACCACCACGTCCACCACCACCACGTCCACCACCACGTCCACCACCACCACCACGTCCACCACCACCACGTCCACCACGTCCACCACCACCACGTCCACCACCAGCACCACCACCACCACCACGTCCACCACCAGCACGTCCACCACCAGCTCCACAACCACCACCACCACGTCCACCACCACCACGTCTACCACGTCCACCACCACCACCACGTCCACCACCACCACCACCACCACGTCCACCACCACCACGTCCACCACCACCACCACCACGTCCACCACCACCACGTCCACCACCATCACGTCCACCACCATCACGTCCACCACCATCACGTCCACCACCATCACGTCCACCACCATGTCCACCACCACCATGTCCACCACCACCATGTCCACCACCACCATGTCCACCACCACCATGTCCACCACCACGTCCACGACCACCACCACATTCACCTCCACCGCCCTCCCTCCCTCACTCTATCTACCAATCTATCTACCAACCTATCTATCGCCCTCACTCTATCTATCGCCCTCACTCTATCTATCGCCCTCACTCTATCTATCGCCCTCACTCTATCTATCGCCCTCACTCTATCTATCGCCCTCACTCTATCTATCGCCCTCACTCTATCTATCGCCCTCACTCTATCTATCGCCCTCACTCTATCTATCGCCCTCACTCTATCTATCGCCCTCACTCTATCTATCGCCCTCACTCTATCTATCGCCCTCACTCTATCTATCGCCCTCACTCTATCTATCGCCCTCACTCTATCTATCGCCCTCACTCTATCTATCGCCCTCACTCTATCTATCGCCCTCACTCTATCTATCGCCCTCACTCTATCTATCGCCCTCACTCTATCTATCGCCCCTCACTCTATCTATCGCCCTCACTCTATCTATCGCCCCTCACTCTATCTATCGCCCCTCACTCTATCTATCGCCCCTCACTCTATCTATCGCCCCTCACTCTATCTATCGCCCCTCACTCTATCTATCGCCCCTCACTCTATCTATCGCCCCTCACTCTATCTATCGCCCCTCACTCTATCTATCGCCCCTCACTCTATCTATCGCCCTCACTCTATCTATCGCCCTCACTCTATCTATCGCCCTCACTCTATCTATCGCCCTCACTCTATCTATCGCCCTCACTCTATCTATCGCCCTCACTCTATCTATCGCCCTCACTCTATCTATCGCCCTCACTCTATCTATCGCCCTCACTCTACCCATCTATCGCACCACCACAGCAACACTCGTCGCCACCACAACATCACCCAGCGCCACCACAGCATCTATCTGTGCAACCATTCAACAACAACTGGTTCAAATATGTTTCAAGCTTTATTACAAATGTCACAAAAAGATGTTAATATTTCACTTCTGTTCTTGGATTTCGTCACAATAAAATACACTGAACATAATCTTCACAAAAGTGATTTACAAAAGTTTAAGCTATTGCCATTATAAATTACAATAACTTTTATTTAAGTATTAATTATAAAAAACATAAAAGCCATTGTTATTTGTAATATCAATACATCTAAGTCACGTAAATACAACACATATTTCATTACAAATGCTATGGGTGTCACATTTGCGAAAGTTATAACTATTGGCATTGTAAATGACGAAGCTATAGTTTTGCTATTTTCAAAACCAACACATAAATAAAAAAATTGTCATTTACAATACCAATAGCTCAAACTTTCCTAATGCGAGACCTATTGCATTGCAAATGCTTGTTTCACAGAGTGAACACCATCCACCCTGCCAAAAATTTGGGTCCCACTGAAAAATGTGCTGAAATAGTCCAGGTGTAATTTCCAAACACCGGGCCACTTTAAGCAGTGCCTGCACGTTGTCTGCTTTCCATCTGCAAGAAGCAACAACGTGCAGGCAGGGCCCGGACTTTCTTATTAAAGATTCCTGCTGGGCCCATAACAAAGGACGAATTTGAGGGGTCTTCAGCCCTCCTTGTGTTCAGTCTCTTTGCTGGAAGCAGTCAGGAGCCTCACACTAGATGCAAATGAAGAGGAGGGGAATCAAAGGGACCTTGTTAGTACTTCACATATATAAGAGAGGCAACTTTTCACTTTGATCATTCCATGTTTAGGAGAAATGCATGCACGGTTAAGAATATCAGATGAGTTTGTCTTTCCCAGTATTGACACAAAGCAAATTGCATTTATATAGAGCTTACTTCCCCTGAGGAGGCGTTGAAATAATTTAAGTATCACCATTTTTCTTGTATAGCCCTACTCATTCCAATGCAGTGTGTCTGAGCGCTTTACATCAACACGCGCATATTGCATGTACAATAAATTACAAACGTTTGTAAATGAATGTACAGGATGTGTTATATAAGACCATTCTACATCATAGGGTGCTTCTGTGAGCTGTTTAAACTGTATTTACTGGGCCTGTGCACTTCGTTTTTTTGAGTAAAGTTCTATTCAAACAGTATTGTTAGATTTCGAGTTAGTGACGCCTTTACCTGCAGAAGTCCAAAGTGTGGATTAAGCCTATCTGTCCCCTAGGAGATTCTGAACAGGAGAAGCAGCTGCCCAGACCCCACCCCCAGGCCAGCAGACCATTGGCTATTCAGCTACCAGGCAAGTCTGAGCCCTCCTCTCACACCTGCTCAGGCCCCTTAACGCCTTGCTGGGTGCACCCCAAATCATTCTTCTCCATCTTGTGAATTGCAGCCTACCTGTGCCCAAGATTGCAGTGAGCAGAGTCCAGGAAGTGGTAAGGAGACAGACTAATGCTGTGTCTTCCCAAAACAAAAGTTGTTTAAAAAACGATTTTCCCTTTCTGTGACTACGGTCTTTGCATGTGGTTGTTACAGTTTAAAATTGCAGTTTTGACCTGCCTGTGATTGCATATGTTATCACCTGGCTTGTGTTTTAAACTTGTGGTTTTCCCTGCCCATGATTGCTTGCATTTAACATGTTTAATTGTGGGATTCGCAGTCCACCCACTGTAGTTTGTCCCCCTCATTCCTTGGTGACAAATCTGTTTTCCCTCCAAATTTCTCCTTTGCTCTGTGCTAAGACCTGTGTGTTAAAACAGTGCACCCCCAGCCACCATTTTGGTGTTCACAACCCCTATTTCTCATCCTGTGCCTATATCAATATATTTAATCTAAATATACGTACTTCCTTTATGTATCTATATACTTTCAATATACTTATGGATCTATATATTTATCACTTTCTTCTAATTTAGCATTTCCAATACTCTAGGCTATTTCTCAGCCTATATTTCGCTCAATATATCTTCTAGCTCAACCTTCTGACTCATCTCAAACTTCTTTCTACTACTCCTTCCAATGCACTACCCTATCTCTCATCCTATACATCTATCAATGTATCCTCTACATCCACTCTCTCATTTATCCCAAACCCCATACCACTACTATGATCGCCAAAATAACCCTTGCTAGACTCTCTCCTGCTCTACCCCTCCTTGCATCATCCGACACCCTTTTACTACACCAATCCCCTAAAACAAACCTTTCTAAACTCTCCCCTCTGACTCCTCCCCTCTAAAACTCCTTTTTACTCATCCAAAAGCCCCTTCCTACTGCTAAGACCTAAAAAAAAATCCTTCACTCTTTTATCCCTCCACTATCCTTTTCAATCAAAATTAACAGACTAACATGTTCACTTCTCAAATTCCATATTCAACTATACTAATATACTGCCCAAATAACTGAATAACATATCAACTACTCAAATTACTTCATATTTATACTATACTAATTTTCAACACTAATCTTTTATGGGTTTTGGAGTGGCGTGCTACTTGCCAGAAAAGCGCTTCAACACCCATCAGGGGTAACAAGTGCTATATGAATGCAAATCTTTCTTCCCCTTTTATCCCTTCGCTATCCTTCTCACTCCAAGTAACAGACTAATATCCACCACTGAAATTACCTCATATTTCACCATATTAATTCCACCACTAATCCTTTATAGGCTTCCTGAATGCGTCAACAAGTGATAAATAAATACAAACCTTTGTCCTCCTCTATCCTTCTGCTATCATTTCAAATCCAAATAACTGACTAACCTATCCACCACTTAAAAAGTACTTGCATGTTTCACTATACTAATTCAATACTAATCCTCTATGGGTCCCGGAGTAGCGTGCTACCCGCCGAAAAAGTGCTTAGACGCCTCGTCAGGGGTGGTAAGCACTATATAAATGCAATTACAATACAATACAATACAACCTCCGGCACATTACCTTTGGTAGAGCTTGCTGTGATCGTGCACGCGCTCCGCGTCTTAGCAGCTGAAAGCAAGCCACCAAGACCTGGCTCTTTGACTGAACCAGAGGTGCACCCCCATCTCCTCCCAGCGCCTTCAGACCCTCACGGGTGAGCAGCGCGGTTTATAAACCACCTGATTGATTGATTGACCGGGTGCACCAACGAGAGAAGAAAGGGTCTGATACGGAGTTAGGTGGTTGCAGAATTAGTGCTACATTCAGAGTCTTGGCCACCGTAGAATTTAATGGATCACAGGATTAGTTCTACACCATTGCCTCCTTCAGGCTTAGTACTGCCTGAATAAATGAGGACTGTCTGTTACAACTCAAATTAAGTCTGAGAAAGTAAGAAAAGTAAAATGGAGCTTTTGCTAGCTTTGGCCTACCTGAGCTTCAGGGAGCTGAAATACATTTTGTTGCCCTTGGACACAATATCTAGCAGTCTGTGATTTGCGGGCATACTTTCATGGCAGAAGTGCTGGACATTTTTTTTTGTTTAATATAAAGAAGAACATTTCTACGAAATGCCTACTATGGAAGAAAAATGGCAGTTTGAGTGGTTCTCCCTAGTGAAATCAGATTCAGTGAGTACCACGCAAACATCCTGTTTCTTGGCCAGTTTGTGTGGTTCTCTCCAGATCTCGTTTGCCAAGGAGAACTATGGAGAGAGCAAGACCTTAAAATGGAATATGCTACTTACCAGTATGCATCTGTTCTTGGCATAGAGGGCTGCAGAGTGGTACATTATGAATAGATCGCCATCTGGTGTTGGGCTCGGATGATTGCACTTTGTTTTTCTCTTGGAGAGTCTTTTGTAGCTTGGTGACTCCTCCTTTGGTTGGTAGTGCGCATGGGCATCGGCTCCATCCTTAGATTGTTTTGCCATAGTAGGGTTAGATGGAGTAGTATGATAGAATACAGATAGAAATGCCCATGTAAGTGTATCTAAATAAGATATTGTTGGAACAGACACAGGTTTCCGGGGAGGCTGGGAGGGCATGTACCACTCTGCAGCCCTCTATGCCAAGAACAGATGCATACTGGTAAGTAGCATATTCCGTTCGAGGCATATGGGCTGCAGATGGTACATTATGAATAGACTATATAGCAGTTCTCTCCCTAGCGGTGGTCGCCCGTGTCTGTTGCAACTGTCTGAAATAAAGTCTTTAATACAGCTTGTCCCACTCTAGCTTGTTGTGTTGTGTGCACATCTACACAATAGTGCTTTGTGAAGGTGTGCGGTGTAACCCAGGTAGCTGCTTTGCATATGTCATCTAGTGGAATGTTTCCCAAAAATGCCATAGATGCTCCTAGTTTACGTGTAGAGTGAGCTCTAGGAGGAACAGTTAATGTTCTCTTTGCTTTTAAGTAGCATATTTGAATACATTTTACAATCCATCTGGCAATGCCCGCTTTAGAGATGGGATTGCCCTTATGTGTAGGAGAAAACGCAACAAATAGCTGTTTTGTCTTTCTGAAAGTTTGTGTTCTTTCTATATAGTACAATATTGCCCTTCTGACATCCAATGTATGTAGGGCCCTTTCCGCTACTGTCTGTGGTTTTGGAAAGAAAACTGGTAGTTCCACTGACTGATTGATGTGGAATGCAGAAATTACTTTTGGTAAGAATTTTGGGTTTGTTCTAAGAACCACTTTGTTTTGGTGTAACTGCATGAATGGTTCTTGAATCGTAAACGCTTGTAACTCACTTACTCTTCTGAGTGACGTGATAGCTATGAGGAAGGCCACCTTCCATGTGAGGGATTGTATTTCACACCTATGCATAAGTTCAAAGGGTGGTCCCATTAGTCTGGTAAGTACTATGTTGAGATTCCAGACTGGGGAAGGTGGCCGTCTTGGTGGAATGACTCTTTTGAGTCCCTCCATGAAAGCTTTAATTGCTGGTACTTTAAACAGGGAAAGATGTTGCCTGTTTTGTAGGTACGCCGCTATTGCTGCGAGATGAACCCTGATAGAGGTATATGCTAAGTTACATTGCTGCAAGTGTAGTAAATAGCAAATTATCTGTTTAGTGGATGCGTCCAGAGGGTTGATGTGATTACTGTTACCGTGTACAGCAAACCTCTTCCATTTTGCTGCATAGCATGCTCTGGTGGTAGGATGTCTTGCTTGTTTAATGATATCCATACATTCTGGAGGTAAATCTAAATATCCAAACTCTATTACCTCAGGAGCCAGATCGCTAGGTTCAATTGTTTGGGATCTGGGTGCATTATTTCTCCATGGTTCTGTGTGAGGTGCATTGGTAATAATCTTAGCTTTTGATGTGGCACCTGTGAGAGTTGTAGTAGCGTGGTGAACCACGGCTGTCCTGCCCACGTGGGTGCCACTAGTATCATTGTCATTGAATGCTGTTGCAGTTTCCGAACCACTAATGGAATTAGTGGGAGAGGGGGAAAAGCGTAAGCAAATCTGTTGGACCAATTTATCCATAGTGCATTGCCCTGGGACCGGTGGTGTGGGTACCTGGATGCGAAGTTTTGGCATTTTGCGTTCTGATGATTGGCAAACAGATCTATCTCTGGTTGCCCCCATCTTTGGAAGAATGGCTGCAATATTTGGTCGTGCGGCCCCATTCGTGTACTTGTTCTGACTCTCTGCTTAGGATGTCTGCTATCTGATTTTGAACTCCTGGTAGGTGTTCTGCTAACAGATAGATCTTTTGAGGAATGGCCCATCTCCAAATGTCCTGTGCTAGTTTGGATAGTTGGAGAGAGTGCGTCCCCCCTGTTTTTGAATATAATACAGTGCAGTCATGTTGTCTGTTCTGATCAGGACTGCCTTGTTTGTTATTTGCATTTGGAAAGCTTTTAGTGCTAGAAATATTGCTAATAGTTCCAAGTAGTTGATGTGCAGTTTCTTTTGCTGCACACTCCATTTCCCCTGCACTGTGTATCTGACCATATGCGCTCCCCACCCGGAGAGCGATGCGTCCGCTGTCAGTATCACTTGTGGAATTGGTTCTAGGAACGACCGTCCCTGGGAAATGTTTATTGTGTTCCACCACTTCAGAGAGCGATGCGTACAGTCGTCTATCAACACCAGATCTGTAATCTGACCTTGAGCCTGATTCCACTGTGTCGCTAGACACTCCTGTAGTGGACGCATTTGTAGTCTGGCATGTGGTATTAGCAGTATGTAGGAGGACATCATGCCTAACAGCTGCATAAACACTCGTGCTGGTAGTGAGTGTTGTGGTTGAAATCTTTGTATTAACTTGACCATTGTCTGTATCCTGACTGGATTGGGGTGTGCTATGGCTTCTTCTGTGTCTATAGTAGCCCCCAGATATTGTTGAATTTTGTTTGGTTGCCGGTGTGATTTTTTGTAGTTCACCGTAAACCCTAGGTGGTGCAGCAATTGAATGGTCTTCTGTGTGTTGTGAAGGCATTCTTCTTGTGACTTGGCCTTTAATAACCAATCGTCCAAGTAAGGGAAGACATGTATTTGTTGTATTCTTAGGTGTGCTGCCACCACAGCTAGGCATTTTGTGAACACTCTTGGTGCCGTTGTGACCCCGAACGGAAGGACTTTGAATTGATAATGTTGTCCTTCCACTACAAACCTTAGGTATTTCCTGTGTGCTTTGTGAATTGGGATATGAAAGTAAGCGTCTTTTAGATCCAGTGTAGAAAGAAAGTCCCCTTTCTTCAGTAAAGGAAGAACCTGTTGGAGCGTGACCATGTGGAAATGTTCCGAATTTATGTATGCATTGAGAGGTCTGAGGTCTAAGATTGGTCTTAGAGACCCGTCTTTTTTGGGGATTAGGAAGTATAGAGAGTATACTCCTGTCCCTTGTTGATCCTTTGGAACCTTCTCTATGGCATGCTTTTGTAGCAGTGATAGTACTTCTTCTTTTAACAATGTCAGATGATCTTGACTCATTGGACGCTGTTTGGGGGGGATATTTGGTGGGTTAGCTGTGAGTTCTAGGCAATAACCATGTTGGATAATTTGTCTCACCCACTTGTCTGTTGTGATGTTTTCCCAGACAGGTAGGAACTGTGATAGACGTCCCCCGACCGGTGTTATGTGGTCTGGGGGAAGTTGTATTAAGTCACTGTTTTGGGGTTGGAGAGTTGCGGTTATTATTTCCGCAACCTCTACCCTTGTTGTTGTTACCTCTGTAACTGCCTCTTGAATTACCTTTGGGTGACGTAGGTGTAAAAGAGGTGGATTGCTGATTTGTTCCTGTATTTTTTGAGCCTCCTCTATAGGTGGATCTACGAAAGGAACCCCTTTGTGTTGGCTGTTGTAATGCTCCCATTGACTTAGCCGTTTCTGTATCTTTTTTCATCTTTTCTAAGGTCTCATCTGTGCTTGAGCCAAAAAGTGTTTTCTGATCAAAGGGTTGGTTCAATAAGGATGTTTGTACCTCTTGTTTGAACCCTGACACTCTAAGCCATGCATGTCTCCTTAACATGATACTGGTGTTGATGGATCTTGCTGCAGTGTCTGCCGCGTCCAGGGCGCACTTAATGGAAGTGTTAGTTATAATCTTTCCTTCCTGTATTAGCTGTTCTGCCCTCTTTTGATGTTCTTTAGGGAGATGTGTGATGAGTTTTTCTAACTCATCATAATGTGCCTTGTCATATCGTGCAAGTAGCGCTTGTGTATTGGCTATGCGCCAGCTATTTGACGCTTGTGGTGCTACTCTCTTGCCTGATGCATCTATCAATTTTGACTCTTTATCCGGTGGAGGGGCTTCTCCTGTGGATAATGAGTTTGCCCTTTTGCGAGCGTTTGATACTACCAGCGAGTCTAGAGGTACCTGTCTTTGATAAATATCGGGTCCTTTGGAGCTGCCCTATATTTTCTACCAATTTTTGGGTTTAACACCCTAGCCCTCACTGGGTCTTTGAATATGTCTGCTGTGTGACTGAGAAGACCCTTCAGCATAGGTAGAGTACCTGATGTTCTTTGTGTAGTAGGTAGTGTCTCCAATAGGAAATCCTCTACTTGAGGTTCTGTATGTAGGTCTACCTTATGATATTTTGCTGCCCTATTAATGAGCTGTACAAACCCTGTATTATCATCAGTTGGTGAAGGCTTTAAGGGATATAACTCTGGGTCGTTATCATCTGACCCTGCGTTATAGTTTTCCCATGGGTCATCCTCATCTGGGATAGTGTCATCATCCTCATGAGGTTCTCCCTCCCCTGTATCACTGTCTACATCTGACTGCGGTGAAGATGGTCTTGGTGTAGAAGGTGGAGGAATATTTGGCATAGTGTGAGGAATAGGAGAAGAGGGTGTGCCTTTAGGTCGAGGAGAAGTAGGAGGAGTTGTATTTGTCCCCATTCTCTTTTTAGAAGGAAGAGGTTTGTCTTCTAGCTGTTCATTCTTCCTCTTCTTCGTCACCACTTTGCCAGTCTGTGGATCGATAAACAAAATCTTTTGTTTCGGATCTGTCTGTTGCTCCTGTATCGGTACAGAAGGTTTTGGTTCCGAAAGGTGCCTTTGCTTTCGATCGTCAATGTTCGGTGTTTTCGGCACCGAAGATTTGCTCGATTCCGATTTTTTCAGTGTCGAGTGAGTTTGACGTCGAAGCATGTTTCGGTTTCGACATGGAATGCTTCGATGCCGAGCTTTCGCTTGCATGCAGCTTCGGTGTCGAAGTCAATGTCAACCGTCTCTCGGATCCAACATGGTGGGAGGCCGAGAGTTTTGGTTTCAGGTTCGGTTTCGTTGCCGGGCCCGAAGGCGGGCGTCGGAAACTTTTTTCTGCAGTTTGACCGGGCTCGAAGGCGGGGTCGTTACCGCACGGGGTCGGTTTTTGGGTAAGGGGACGTCGTCACTCACGGTTTGTTGCACGTCTAGTTCCTCGACATCCGACTCGTCCCCTTCCGACCCCGACTGTTCTTCATGATCCTCTTCTTCATCGAGGTGCTGGTCTTCGAACAGCTCCGGGATCGCCTCCAAATGCATTCTGGAAACCTCATGTCTTCTATCTCGACGGTTTCTAATCGTCGACTTGGAGGAGAATGCTGCGCAGGCTTCGCAGTCCCTGGATTCGTGTTCAGGAGACAGGCAGAGGTTGCACACCTCGTGTAGGTCTTTGTGTGGGAACTTAGCACCACACTCTGGACATTTCTTAAATGGAGTCCTTTCCATGGACTCCGGGCTTGGCCACGTCAAGAAAGGCCTCCTGTTCGTCGACGTAGATCAAAGTTTTTCGTTGATGTTTGCGTCGAAACGCGTCGAAATGTAAATGAAATCGCGTTCGATAACAATACCGTCGAATTGGAAATGGAATACGCGCCAAAAATTCACTTCTTTCCGAAGTTGATCTGGAGCGCTTCAATCCTCATCCGAACCCGATGGTGGAAAAAAACAATCTAAGGATGGAGCCGATGCCCATGCGCACTACCAACCAAAGGAGGAGTCACCAAGCTACAAAAGACTCTCCAAGAGAAAAACAAAGTGCAATCATCCGAGCCCAACACCAGATGGCGATCTATTCATAATGTACCATCTGCAGCCCATATGCCTCGAACATGTGTTTCCCGGTTTAGTCGCCCACCCGTACAGGGAATTTGGGTGGGTTTAAAAAATAAATAAATTCACATCACAGTGTAAGTGCATTAAAACAATTGGCTTATTTCTTCTGTGTCAACTAGGTTTAACCTGTGCTAGTTGCAAGGGCTTTAAATCCGGCCATGATTCGTAACTCTGCTTATCCCTCTGTGCTTGTTCAAGTGGGTTTGTTCTGTCCCATCGCATCCCAGTGACAAATTGGATACTCCTACTCAATGAGTTGGGCAGCAATGGTTCAGAGATTACAAGAACCAACACAAAGATCTTTTGGAACAACTTAGTTAGGAGTGCTGAAACATAAAAGCCAGCTAACTCATTTAAGTTCCTGCACAATGATCAAGCTGTTAGTTATTTTTATTGTATCTCTCAATTGGTTCCAATTGTCCTCTTCCAGCAGTAGTGACTGGACAAGTTGCTTCCCTCACTTACTATGTTGACCTATACCACCTCCCCACCCCTCTTCCATTTGTCATCCTCCCAACTTGTTCCTTTGTCACCATTCCTGACTTTGCTTTCATCTCAATAATATACTGAGTGTTTGGAGGGTCCGAGGGGAAATAGTTTATAGACCCAGAAGGTACCTAGTCCCCCAACTTATATAGCAAAACACCCAAGGAGGTACCTACAGTCTATGTGGAAAAGAGGACCCAAGTGGTGTCCAAAAAGGGGTTTACACGTAGACCACACTGTTGATCTTACATGGAGACAATATTGTGTCAACTCAGAAAGAAAAGGAAAAATAGAAAAGGAGAAGATACGAAATCTCTGAGATCAGAAAAAAGTACCCATCAGCCCACTCAAAAGCGGAGTATCGTCATCTGGGTAGTGGGAAACAAGGTGTCCTGTAGGCTCATCCTCAGCCGCAGTCTAAGGTTGCCTAATCGTGGACCCTTGGGATCGAGCCATCCAAACCACAGAGGACAGGATGTGAGCAGACAGGCCGAAAACAAAGAAAGTTGCAGTGCAGAAAATTAAGAAAAAGTGCTCCTCATATTTAAAAATGCCTAATTTGATGTCATAAGGTAACTTTATTGGGTTTGACCATCAAATTGGCATGATTAAAAGTAATGTGCTGATAGCATGAAAAAATGATTTGCTATCTAGCTTGAATGTTACTAGGTCGACATGTTTCAGCCTTTAACGGCTTTCTTCAGGACCATAATAAGCTACCGCAACACATACTTATCGTGAATAGTCACCAAATGTCCAGTAGATTCAGAGGAAAAAGGTGGATCTTCTCCTGTGTAGTTAATGTGGGAAACAAAAAACAAAACATCATGTTGAGATATATACATAATGTTATACACAAATCTTGATGAGCTGAAAAAAGGTTATTGTATTCAGCACTCACCCTAAATGCAGGGAGAGAAAACCTCACCTCGCCTGGCGACTGCTCAGGTAGGAAGGAGGCCACGCACTGTAAAGAAGTGCATGAAACGGAAGTTAACTATATTTAGGAAAACCTTATTTAGAAAAACTAGTTCCAAACAGCAAAACCAGAGCAGCGGACAAATTGAACCAGATCTATTAGAGAGAACCCTAACAAACAGCTCACAGAGAGGTTTCAAACCTCATCTAAACAGAAGGGTTAATTATTAAACCAACGGGTTGTTTTTAAGAAAACCATAGCGAAAAACGGCATGTTGGCGCTGGATACATGCCAGAAAAAGCGCCCGGTTGGCTGAAACCCATAGAGTCTACAAAGGCCAAGCAGCGAAACACCCTACCTCTCCGTCGTTGCCTCGGGTCTGTGTACTGAGCCGAGGGGGAGGTGACAAACTCACGTAATGTGAGTGTATTTAGGGAGACGCTGCGGACCTGGGAGAGAACTCCCATCTGTAACCCAGCTATTGGTCGGGATGTTTAAGCCAATCATAAGCGGTATAAGCGGTGTGTGCAGAAAGGCGCACTGCTAACGCTTTTCAGCTGGCTCAAGTAGAGTAGCGGACCTGAGAGAAAACTCTCTGTCAGATACTGCCTATTGGCTGGCTGGCGTGGGCCAATAGGAAGCGATGTCCGCTAGTGAGAAAGGAAACACGCGGAAATCGCGTACCACGTAGAGTATGCTGTAAAACTAACCAGCGCGGATCACGCCGTGCAGCGGACATTAAAGGGGAAGGTACTCAGATAAAAGACATTGGTTGAGTGAATTAGCCAATGATAATGCGTCAAAAGGTAAAAATCGCCTATGGTGTAGTGTGGAGACGCATAGTGGCGTCTGCTTTAGAACGATGTCGCAGAAGTAGTGTCCAGCATGTGTGTGTGGCGAAACGAGTCCCTTGAATATAGGGACAGATATCAAGGATTTAAATGACTAACCTTCGCAGGCAAACGAAGGCAGGGGACCACTAACTAATGATCATGTATGTATTGCTTGCCCCTATAGAGTGTAATACAGGTGACAACACTAGTGGTGAAGAGTACTTGTCAGACTAATGCTGTTATGTACAAAAAGGAGGTTATGTACAAAAAGGACATCAACCTGTGTTCATAGGCGGAGTATCTACAAGCAGCCTGTGCATAAACAATTGTGGAACTCCATGGTCTATACCAATGTGCTTACAGTTGAAGCCAAGGGATGTCATCATTCAGGCCTTCGCTATCAGTGCGAAGTCTGAAAACCCACTTTTGCTCTTTCCTGAGGAGAAACAGAGGAATGTCAGTAATGTGGCTGGGTATGTGGGGTTGTTCTATAATTAACCACATGAGTTCATCCGGATGATGTTTACGCTCAACAAAATGTGTTGTAAGGCGGGTGGCCTGTTTACTGCGTCTAATAGTGCTTTTGTGCTCTTGAATGCGCACCTTGATTTTTCTTGTTGTCATGCCTATATATTTAAGGCCACACGGACAAGTGATTTGGTAAATAACTTTGTCACTGTTGCAGTTCGTGTGGTGCTTAAGTACCCAGGGCCGGTCAGTGCCAATGTCAACCTCGAGGGTTTTCTTAGTTTGGGCGCAAACTGAGCAATTTCCGCAGGGATGATGTCCCCGTACTGGAGGGAGATTCCACAAATTGGAAGTGGATTCAGCTGGGATGTCCCGAGGTCTTGTGTGTACAAGAGCATCTCTTAGGTTTGCTCCTCTCTTGAAAGAAAACATGGGTACAGGGATATGTTCTCCTGAGCTGTTGAGAATACGCCATCTTTTTTTGATGATTTTTTGGATGGTAGATGAGGAGGTGTTAAATGTGGTGACACATACCATGCGATTGGTGAGTGGTTTTACTACAGGAGGTTCTAATAGAGCCTCACGATGGTTGTTGGCGGCACGCTTAAGGCTTCTGCGTACCAAACATTTAGGGTATTGTCGCGCTCTCAATTTGCTAGAGAGATCACCAGCTTTAGAGCGGAAATCAGCCGTGTCGGAACAGTTCCGCCGGACCCTGAGGAACTGACCAAATGGGAGGTTCTCCCTCAGGGAACGGGGATGATGGCTATCAAACCTGAGCAAGGAGTTACGTGCCATAGGTTTGCGATATAACGAGCTAGCCAGGTGTCCTTCTTGTGGGAACAGTGTCAAATCTAGAAAGGGGAGTTCAGTTCTACTGAACTCTAAGGTGAACCTAAGGTAAGGGTTCTGTGCATTCAGCCATTCCTGAAAGGACTGTAATGATTGTATGTCTCCTTTCCAGACTACTATGATATCGTCTATGTACCGTTTCCACAATTTCAATTGATGAAAATGTGGGTTGGTGTCATTCAGTACATGTTGAGTCTCAAAGCTATGGACATAAAGATTCGCAAGACTCGGTGCGAATTTGCTGCCCATAGACGTCCCCGAGATCTGTAAGTACAGTGATTCCTCGAAGGCGAAAAAGTTTTCAGTCATGGCAATCCTTGCCAAATCCATGATGAATTGGACGGGAGTGGCACTGTCCCTTGGAAAATCTTCTAGGAGGGTTTTGACCGTCTCTAGTGTCTCCAATTGCGGTATACAGGTATACAATGATTCGACATCAAAACTAGCTAGGATGTCTGTGTTGGTGTCGAAAACTACCTCAGGAAGTTTGCGTAAGATATCTTTTGTATCCTGCAGATATGTCGGCATGGTTTTGACAATTGGACTCAGAAAGACATCAACAAAGGTTGATAACGGTTCCAACAAGGATCCAATGCCCGAAATAATGGGGCGGCCAGGAGGTGGTCTGGCCGGTTTGTGGACCTTGGGAAGAGTGTAAAAGTATGGGACCGTCGGACATTCTGGCAGTGGGATTGATGGTGAGTGGAGTGTAAAACTGAGTACTCAGTTTTACACTCCACTCACCATCAATCCCACTGCCAGACTCACGAGCGAGATCAAGTATTTAGTGGAAGAAGCCAGTACGGAGGGTTGGATTACTCCACAAGAGGCCAACTTTCTAGTCACTAAATGTCCGACGGTCCCATACTTTTACACTCTTCCCAAGGGACAGTGCCACTCCCGTCCAATTCATCATGGATTTGGCAGGGATTTGACATACAATCATTACAGTCCTTTCAGGAATGGCTGAATGCACAGAACCCTTACCTTAGGTTCACCTTAGAGTTCAGTAGAACTGAACTCCCCTTTCTAGATTTGACACTGTTCCCACAAGAAGGACACCTGGCTAGCTCGTTATATCGCAAACCTATGGCACGTAACTCCTTGCTCAGGTTTGATAGCCATCATCCCCGTTCCCTGAGGGAGAACCTCCCATTTGGTCAGTTCCTCAGGGTCCGGCGGAACTGTTCCGACACGGCTGATTTCCGCTCTAAAGCTGGTGATCTCTCTAGCAAATTGAGAGCGCGACAATACCCTAAATGTTTGGTACGCAGAAGCCTTAAGCGTGCCGCCAACAACCATCGTGAGGCTCTATTAGAACCTCCTGTAGTAAAACCACTCACCAATCGCATGGTATGTGTCACCACATTTAACACCTCCTCATCTACCATCCAAAAAATCATCAAAAAAAGATGGCGTATTCTCAACAGCTCAGGAGAACATATCCCTGTACCCATGTTTTCTTTCAAGAGAGGAGCAAACCTAAGAGATGCTCTTGTACACACAAGACCTCGGGACATCCCAGCTGAATCCACTTCCAATTTGTGGAATCTCCCTCCAGTACGGGGACATCATCCCTGCGGAAATTGCTCAGTTTGCGCCCAAACTAAGAAAACCCTCGAGGTTGACATTGGCACTGACCGGCCCTGGGTACTTAAGCACCACACGAACTGCAACAGTGACAAAGTTATTTACCAAATCACTTGTCCGTGTGGCCTTAAATATATAGGCATGACAACAAGAAAAATCAAGGTGCGCATTCAAGAGCACAAAAGCACTATTAGACGCAGTAAACAGGCCACCCGCCTTACAACACATTTTGTTGAGCGTAAACATCATCCGGATGAACTCATGTGGTTAATTATAGAACAACCCCACATACCCAGCCACATTACTGACATTCCTCTGTTTCTCCTCAGGAAAGAGCAAAAGTGGGTTTTCAGACTTCGCACTGATAGCGAAGGCCTGAATGATGACATCCCTTGGCTTCAACTGTAAGCACATTGGTATAGACCATGGAGTTCCACAATTGTTTATGCACAGGCTGCTTGTAGATACTCCGCCTATGAACACAGGTTGATGTCCTTTTTGTACATAACCTCCTTTTTGTACATAACAGCATTAGTCTGACAAGTACTCTTCACCACTAGTGTTGTCACCTGTATTACACTCTATAGGGGCAAGCAATACATACATGATCATTAGTTAGTGGTCCCCTGCCTTCGTTTGCCTGCGAAGGTTAGTCATTTAAATCCTTGATATCTGTCCCTATATTCAAGGGACTCGTTTCGCCACACACACATGCTGGACACTACTTCTGCGACATCGTTCTAAAGCAGACGCCACTATGCGTCTCCACACTACACCATAGGCGATTTTTACCTTTTGACGCATTATCATTGGCTAATTCACTCAACCAATGTCTTTTATCTGAGTACCTTCCCCTTTAATGTCCGCTGCACGGCGTGATCCGCGCTGGTTAGTTTTACAGCATACTCTACGTGGTACGCGATTTCCGCGTGTTTCCTTTCTCACTAGCGGACATCGCTTCCTATTGGCCCACGCCAGCCAGCCAATAGGCAGTATCTGACAGAGAGTTTTCTCTCAGGTCCGCTACTCTACTTGAGCCAGCTGAAAAGCGTTAGCAGTGCGCCTTTCTGCACACACCGCTTATACCGCTTATGATTGGCTTAAACATCCCGACCAATAGCTGGGTTACAGATGGGAGTTCTCTCCCAGGTCCGCAGCGTCTCCCTAAATACACTCACATTACGTGAGTTTGTCACCTCCCCCTCGGCTCAGTACACAGACCCGAGGCAACGACGGAGAGGTAGGGTGTTTCGCTGCTTGGCCTTTGTAGACTCTATGGGTTTCAGCCAACCGGGCGCTTTTTCTGGCATGTATCCAGCGCCAACATGCCGTTTTTCGCTATGGTTTTCTTAAAAACAACCCGTTGGTTTAATAATTAACCCTTCTGTTTAGATGAGGTTTGAAACCTCTCTGTGAGCTGTTTGTTAGGGTTCTCTCTAATAGATCTGGTTCAATTTGTCCGCTGCTCTGGTTTTGCTGTTTGGAACTAGTTTTTCTAAATAAGGTTTTCCTAAATATAGTTAACTTCCGTTTCATGCACTTCTTTACAGTGCGTGGCCTCCTTCCTACCTGAGCAGTCGCCAGGCGAGGTGAGGTTTTCTCTCCCTGCATTTAGGGTGAGTGCTGAATACAATAACCTTTTTTCAGCTCATCAAGATTTGTGTATAACATTATGTATATATCTCAACATGATGTTTTGTTTTTTGTTTCCCACATTAACTACACAGGAGAAGATCCACCTTTTTCCTCTGAATCTACTGGACATTTGGTGACTATTCACGATAAGTATGTGTTGCGGTAGCTTATTATGGTCCTGAAGAAAGCCGTTAAAGGCTGAAACATGTCGACCTAGTAACATTCAAGCTAGATAGCAAATCATTTTTTCATGCTATCAGCACATTACTTTTAATCATGCCAATTTGATGGTCAAACCCAATAAAGTTACCTTATGACATCAAATTAGGCATTTTTAAATATGAGGAGCACTTTTTCTTAATTTTCTGCACTGCAACTTTCTTTGTTTTCGGCCTGTCTGCTCACATCCTGTCCTCTGTGGTTTGGATGGCTCGATCCCAAGGGTCCACGATTAGGCAACCTTAGACTGCGGCTGAGGATGAGCCTATAGGACACCTTGTTTCCCACTACCCAGATGACGATACTCCGCTTTTGAGTGGGCTGATGGGTACTTTTTTCTGATCTCAGAGATTTCGTATCTTCTCCTTTTCTATTTTTCCTTTTCTTTCTGAGTTGACACAATATTGTCTCCATGTAAGATCAACAGTGTGGTCTACGTGTAAACCCCTTTTTGGACACCACTTGGGTCCTCTTTTCCACATAGACTGTAGGTACCTCCTTGGGTGTTTTGCTTTCATCTCCTCATCAGTTCCTCCATTGTTGTGCTTCCCCTTCCCAAAGCTTCTCATCCTCCCACTCACCTCATCCCCTTCTCATTTTTTTTATTTTTGAAAAAAATGATTTTTCTTTTTTGCACACTGTTACCGCACCCTTCCCACTTTTGTTTATGCGCTACTGTATTTACATTTTGGTAAATTAATTGACCATTCAAAATTGTCATCTGTTATGTTGAAATATTAAACTGAAAAAATAGCAAGCCAAAATGCCCTTGGTATGTTACAAGTCATACACATGCATTGTGACGTCATAACGAATTTGCATGAAATGACGGCTATTTTGGGATGCTTTTTCCATCAGAACACAGTTTCAAAATAGCCACCCATGAAAGCACACGTGTCATGGTGTACCAGCCGGCAACCAACAAGCACACCCATCAGACATCCTATAATTCTATAAAGAATAAACGGAGGGTTATTTACCTGCAAGCTACCTTTTCTCCAGATTATATTTACAACATATAAATGAAACATGGGATGGGGCAATAAACATTTATATTCGGGTTACATAGGGCACAAACTGACCTTTAGCTCTGAAAATTCCCCATAGTACTGTATAGAGAAAATGAGACGTACCCCTACCCAACTCATCAGGCGAACCGTATTGACAGTGACCATATGAGAGAAGCCTCCCCAGGGATCTTTTTGTATGTTGAATATTTGATTTGGGTTACACATCAATGCTTTGAACAATATGTTACCATGTAAAGAAAAACAGCGAACAATGAAAATTGTGATGTATGTAAATTTATTATCACATTTAATAAAACAAAATTAAAAAAAGAAGAAGAAGAAGAAACATGGGACAGGGAGGTTTTCAGAACAATTCCCACTTCACCTTTTAGGGTACTGCTGGCTGAAAGCCCTTATCTTGTTTATTACGCACTCTACATTTTTTAGCTTAATTTGGCACAGTCATTAAACTGCTCTTTTAAATAATCCCAAGATTGCCTCCAACTGAAATCGGACTCTTCCCCTGACCCGGATATTGATTCTTGAGAGACCCCACCTAGGAGCGTTGCGTGGAGCGGTGGTTACCTGTGCTTTAGTTTAAGATTTTTATCACCTCCTGAACAGCTAATAACGATAGTTTTGCACCTTCTAACATAATTACTGCTTACTTGTGGCTGGGATCTGAGGCGAGCAAAGTTTGACTGTTGCCTGCATTCTGCGAGCCTGATGTACTTTTTCCATATTTTCCTTCATCGCTATCTTCCAATTATAAAACTGCTCGCTTAGACTGCAGTAGGGGAACTGAAGAGGATGCTCTAATTTCTAAACATAGTTTAACGGTCTTCCCTGTTGCTATTTCAAAGTGTGAAAAGATAGAGACACTTGCTGCTTAGTTTAAGGTAACCCCTAATTTTGCCACTCAGACACTACGGTATGCTAACAATACTTACTAGTTCCTTCCTTGATATCTCAGCCAGGTATGTTTTAAAAGCCTCTAAAATAAATAGATGTGCTTGGAGATTTCAGTGTTTGGGCAGGTTCTGTTGATTGCTCAGATGGTCAATCTTCTCTAGGATCTTGCAGGGTCTCAACACGTGGTTCCTTAGTTCTTGCACGAGGAAGGACATACTAAATCGTATTTATTTTTTAATTTCACATTCTTTTTGTAGAAAACTATCCATGAAACAATAAAAGCAGCATCTGTTCTTTAAATTCAAATTTTATCCTCCAACTACGTCCTTTATTTAAATGATAAATAAAAAGAAAACACCAACTCCAGTGCAAATTTGAAGTATCACCCTCATTTATACAACAGGTCTTTAAGATCTTCCAGATTTATGTTTTAAGCCGTAGTTAGAGGCACTGAAACTATTCTGCATACAAGTCTTAAAGGGCATTGGGAAGAGACCATAATCCTTCTTTGGGTGAAGGAACAAAAAATGGTACTATTCCTAAAATGTATACATTTGCAAGTGGGCAGGGCAGAGCTATGTTCTGCCAACTTCCAATTTGTTAATCATTCAACAAATTCAGACAACTCTTAAGTATTGCCAAGGAGCTGGTCAATCCAGTCCGTGCCATTTCCATGGCATCACAGTCATTTCAGCTTTCTAAGGCTGTCTCCACCGTTTTCGTTGACATTATAGATGCCACCAGGGCCTCCATTTCGTAATTCAAATTCACCATCACGCCCCCACAGTGAGACTAGTGAAGACCTCTCTCAATCTGTTGAATTATTCACAAAGCCAAGTTGGTGGAACAAAGCTCTGGCCTGGACTGGAGGATCTCTGCAACAGGGATGACATCCTTTAAGGCTTTTGTCTCTCAAGCCTGAAAACTTGAAACAACATGACTGTCCCCAAATTGGATCCCTCCCTCTTCACTCGCACAGTAAAACACCTTGAACAGGGGTAGACTAGAACACAGCTGCACTACTCCCAGCTAGCCTGACACTTCTCAGGTATATGTTAAAAAACAAAAAAACAAAATGACTGAACACTGGTGTCCAGGACAACTATTGCTCATAACCCTTCTGACAAATTGGGTAAAAATCCTGGAAAACGAAGTCAATGTTCAGATGCTTGAATATATTCAAGTAAACAAGAACCTTAATGCTCAAGTTGGATTTCGCCTCACTTATGGGAATCAAAGAGCACCAATATCTGTATAATCTGAAAGCGGTTACATGACACTGAACGTACTGCAGCTGTACTCTTTTACATTTATCTGCAGCATATAGCACTGTTGATCTTTCTCGCTGCTATTGGATATAGGTATTGATGGCACAGAATGGAGGTGGTTTCAATCTTTTTTTGGATGCAAGCAGTAGCATCATGGACGCCAACTCATTTGCTTCACAAGTAAATAACCTCAACTCCAGACTCTTTATCCAGGCCGGCCTTTGGCATGTGCAAGCTGTGCACCTGCACAGGGCCACCAAACCCCAGGGTCCACCACGCCAATATATATCCTTAATATAACAATCCTCTGAGGATGGATACATATTTGCGTGGCGGCCCCTGGCAGGGATTTGGCGGCCTCCGCCTCTGTTCCACTTCCAAAAACCCTGACACCCCCCCTCACCCCCACTCTCTCTGGCCTTTGAGCTCCGCCATGCCCGGACACCCTCTTCCGGGGCCCCCTACCTATGCTCCCTGCCCAGGGCCGTCATGAGCCTAGAGCCGCCCCTGCTTTGGCCTTCTGATATTGCTTTCTAAAAAATCATACTGCGTTTTCTAGTGTTTAACGACAGAGAGGCAATACAGGCAATTATATTTGCATCAGTGGCATTACTTATTTGGGGACCACACGTATCAAGTGCATTGTCTACAGGTTGCTCCGAAAGCAGCTGCCTGGCTCATTCTTGGTATTAGGAAGTGCTTTTGTGTCTCATTATACCTTGGTGATCACCTATGGCTTTTGACCAGAAACTCTTTTGCCTAAAAAAACTGTGCTACTGCTACAAAGTCCTAAATGAAAGAATCCTCTCCATATTTTGTCAATTTCAGAGCGAAGCATTCGAGGATCTCCTACTAAAAATCATTTGGTATTTGATAAAGTGCAGTAGCAGAGAATTGCCTTACTGTCATTCTCCTGTCCTGCATTTAAACTGGAAACGGTTCACTTATGTAAACTCAAACTCATCATAGCTAATCCATTTTTCAGACATGGCTAAATATCGGACTTTTCCTCACATGACCGTGTGTAATCTTTAAACTCTATTATGGTTTTTGATGCAGTCTATTTCACTAGGATGCCCTTTTTGTTCACAGGAAACTTTACAAATAATATGTACAGGCATTCATTAAGTTACATAACTCGAGTGTCAAAAATGAAGTAGGTAAGTGTGAAACATCCCCATATTAAAAGGTCTACAGAAATAGAAGTGTCCGCACGGAAAATCGTTTTCCTGGTGAAGAAAAACAGAGCAATTTGATATTCTAATGCACATTTCTGCTATGCTTATTGGAGAAGACCGTTGGCACAGTGGAGCATCTGATGGGTAAGAATTTTGCAGTTGGACTTTTCAGGGAAAACTATGGAAAGTGGAAAAGGTATGAGGACACGCAAGAACAACAATTTCTATTTTTTAGATTAGCTTGGAGAATCAGCTTTATTCCTCACAGGCTTCTCGCATTTTTATAAGCTGATGTTACAGTCACACAACGCGGTTGAAGATTATAGTTTTTTGTTTTTTTAAATGAGCGATCATACTCACTTGAGAGCTTGGTTGTAGATTCGCCTGTGCTTATGTGACAACTCTGATCTGATGAGCCCAAAGGATCGTACCAAGGCACTTTCTTCAGAGTGAGCCATATTATCTTAGCAATGGAAAATAAATTAGGGTACCTACCATCAGCAATGACTCCGCTCTTTCTATTCCCCACATCCTCCCTATGGAGGAGATATTCTGTATTTGGTAAGCAAAAATACCAACAACAAAAATAATAGTAACCGTTTATGGACCAAGCCCTACAGGGCTTTCATAATATGCCTTTTTGTAACGTAACTCAATTTTACTCCTTTCACTAACTTCCCTGGCAACATAAAAGCTAAATCAGCTCAAACAGGATTTGATTTTGGATCCAGCAGCTTATGTAGAGATCACAGTAGTCTGTCAGCGGCTCACTAGATTTCATTGTCTGGCTAGGTAAGGCGCATCCCACATTTAGGATGCTTGAGGAGGACCAGGTTTTTTTTCCCAACCAGTATAACATGCTTTCCTTATTTCTCGATACTTGGCTTACATCACGTTAAAGAAAGACTTCTTGCTTCCTTAAGAAAGCTGGCAGCTCTGGGCAATGCTAGGAAGCTTAGGTCTGGATTTGTTCGTCTGAGCTGGTGCCCATCTTACGACAGTGCACGGAGATGCAGAAATTATACATGGTCTAATTTTACCAGGTCCTGGCGGTAAGAGAGCGGTACATTTATCTCAACATATCGGACAGTCTCCAGAATCCGAACTCTTGAGCCCTTCCAAGGAGCACATGTTCCTTCCCAGAGGGCAATCTGATATTTCATAAGACCAAGAGCATTTTTCTTACTCTTTACACGGAGGCCAACTGCTTCCCTGAATCCCTCCTGGTCATCATAACCCCAAACGAGTCGAAATGACTGCAAATGTCAGTGCTTGTTCTTTCTAATAAAGAACGATTGCTTAAATTCCACTTCAAGATTCAGAACGTAATACATACTATTATTCGTTCTACAGCATCCCAACATCGAGTTTGAAATCACTTCTAAAGTACTCCTTTCCATATGGATTCCTACGTAGGTATACCTAAAAACACATTACCATCTTACTTCAACAACCTGATGATTTTTTCATTCTATGATGATGTTAGAAATCGTTGTTTATTCTTCAGATAGGACTCCTTGCTAAAAGCACTATCTTTGTAACCTATTGTGAGCCTATTTTAAATGTTTGTAATATCTTGTATTTTTCTGTTCAGCAACGGCTGCAATAGTCAAGTATTCTGGCCTACTTTAGGATGCACAATGACAATGAAATTCCATTGTGGATGTCCATGAAGAGAACCAAAGACGTGAGAAATCACTTACATAGTGTGCCCCAAGCCGGCATGAACCCCTAAAATGGCTATATTTAGCAGCCAATGATGCACGAAAACAGCACAAAGCGTAAAAGTCCGAACACTTTTCTAGTGTAAAAATGTTCAGTACTTGTAGCACTTAACATTGTTATGAGAAAAAAATACAACCACTGAGCGAAAACAGTACAAGCAAACTAAAGGAAAACGCACAAATAATAGGATGCAAGGACAGAGTGAAGAACTAAAATGAGAAATTGGAATGTTCTAATAACTTTACAGCCACTCTGCTTCAGGCTAGACTAATGCCTTGTAGCCCGCTGCCAAGGGCTATACCAGTTGTTAAAGGCCCCACCACCAGAGTTATAGGGCCAAGCTTCACAAGAGTGAAGGCCTTTAACAACTGCTATTGCCTGAAGCAGAAGGGCTGTAAGGCTATTAGCCCATTACACCTGCAGCGTAGAATTTTATACATTAAACAGGAGGAAACAAATACACATTTTGGAATCTTAGAGTTGCAATCCTAAACCAGACATTATTGGCCCTGAGCCACTCCAATGTCATCAGTGCAACTCTCTACATTCCAGTGTTCTAATATAACCTTATAACCTGCCGTTTCGGGTTTCACCAGCCATTAAGGGCCTCCTCAATCGTTAAAGGCCCAAGTCGAAAAACAGGTCCTTTAACACGGTATTACCTGCCACAGCAGAGTATAAGGCTATTAGAACATTCCGCCTCATCAGGGCAGAATGTCCTAACTTAAAAAGACAAAGGCCTCTTGGAGCAAGAGGTGGTTGAACCCGGCCTTGTGGCTCCGAAGCCTTTGTTTCACAGCTGTTGCTGTGAATATTCAACAGATAACAGCAGTGTGCAGGGCCATTGATGTTAGCTGTTGATCATTCACAGCAATGCCTGTGAAAGGAGGCTGAAGTCAGCCCCTGGCTCTCCCTGGGCTCTGTTAAATTGATTTTCCTCATTCCGCTGAGCCAGGGAGACCAGAAGCTGAGCCGCATTCTCCTCTTCCTTCCTTCTGAGGCTCCAGTGACCCAGCGAGCTTAGGAAGGAGGGAGAGGGGAAGGCTATTTTGTGTCCTGATGCACAGGTTCTGCCTTTAGGCTTTCCTCTGCTCAATCCTTATATTTTGGAGAAGCAGGGGAAAGAGAGACAGAGGCTGTGTATTTAAGACACTGTGATGTTGAGAGAACAGATACTTGTTTATGTAGGCTGCTGCTGCTCCATTGTCTTCAATAGAGCTCTAAGCATTGTATAGTGCTGATACAGGCTTATAGCCCGCTATAGAGGGCTATACCACCCTTTAAAGGCCCGTTCCAGATTTCAAGGGAGTGGGACTTTAATGCCGGTATAGCCCGGATAATAACAAAAGATAAAGAATGCCACCTATACATTGTTGTGTATATTGTTAAACAAATATTAACTATATGAATATTCTTGATTATTGAATGTATATATTACTAGCAGCCCGTCCCGACGTTCAGGTATGAATTGCTGCCGGCCAGTAGTATATTGTTTTGTAGGATTTCGTTTTGATAGCATTTCTTATCTGTGACAGGTCTGGGAAATGCACCGATTCACAGTGCACTGCTATGCACTTAGAGTGCGCTTCAGTAGTGTGTGAAGTCGAGTTTCCCTACTTTATTTTTCCTTGCAATATTATATAGCGCAAACTCGACAACATGGCATGAGCACAATTTACATTACAGAAGAACACATTCATTTGTGGTAGGCACAAGGAGACAAAGCGATTTGCCTGGAATCACAGGATGTTGAGCTGATGCCGAGATTCGAACGTAGCTCCCCAGCTCTAAAGTTCGCAATTCTAGAACTTGTGGCAGGAGGTGTGTCTAAAAGTGTATGTCGGTGCTGGCCATCAATGAGAGAGACCTGTGCATTTTTCAAATGGGTGGTGAAAAAATATGAGTATGTTGCTGGAGATGTGGGCCGCCGTGCCACCAATGTACTTACCGAAGGAGGGTAAACACCCATTATTCCGCAACTTTCTTTCCGCATACCATCACTCCGCATACTTTCATTACGAAAGTACCATGACTCCGCAATGCCATTATAACGCATGGCATTACATTTTATATGCTTTTACCACGCATACATTTACAACGAAATTCGTTGTAAATGCATGAATGGTAAAAGCATGTTTGGATAAGGTAAGTATGGGTATTGGGGTATATGTTTTGGCGTACTGAGGTATATGTTTTGGGGTGTTTGGGTATTTTAAGGGTTCAGATATAGTTTTGGGTTATGGGATACAGGGGTAGTTTTAGGGTTTAGGGATAGGTATGGGTTTTGGGGTACAGGGGTATTTTTAGGGTTCAGGGGTAGGTTTGGGTTTTGGGGTACAGGGGTATTTTAAGGGTCCAGGGCTAGGTTTGAATTTTGGGGAACAGGGGTATTTTTAGGGTTCAGGGCTAGGTTTGGTTGGGGTAAAGGGGTATTTTAGGGTTCAGGGGTAGGTTTGGGTTTTGGGGTACAGGGGTATTTTTAGGGTTCAGGGGTAGGTTTGGGTTTTGGGGTACAGGGGTATTTTAAGGGTTCAGGGATAGGTTTGAGTTTTGGGGTACAGGGGTATTTTAGGGTTCAGGGGTAGGTTTGGGTTACAGTGGTATTTTTAGGGTGAGGGCTAGGTTTGGGTTTTAGGGTACAGAGGTATTTTTAGGGTTCAGGGCTAGGTTTGGGTTTTGGGTTACAGGGGTATTTTTAGGGTTTAGGGATATGTTTGGGTTTTGGGGTACAGGGTATAATTATAGGGTTAAGATGGGTTAGTGTTTAAGGGTGTTGGGGTATTTTAAGGAGTGAGTGTGGGTTATGATTATGGGGTGCAGGGGTATTTAAAGGGAGCAGGGTGGGATTAGCACACAATATGAGACATGGCATGAAGGGCGGAATGTACCACACGCCCCCAGCGTTTGTCATGCCCCCAGCATACGCCCACAGCACAACACAGACACGCCCACAAGGGACTACTTTGCTGGCACCGTTCTTTTACCTTTTAAATGTATATGGTGGGCGTCTGCATAGCCTATGTCCTTCTGCTGCAACTGCCATTTCCAACGCTGTATTGGGTGTTGTGATAGGTGCTGTGGTTCCTGAGATTACCCGCCTCAAAGGTTTGGGCTCTCTCTTTAATATATTAGCATGGAAGTCATATTTTGTTTTTATACATTTGTTTTAATACTTAAACGCACAATATATTTTTTACATGGTTTCCTTGTCTGTCACTCTCTGATTTACCTTTATTGTGGTTTGAATCAATATAATTGCCTAGGAAGTTATTTTCTCACACACAGGCTTATAGCCCGCCATAGTGGGCTATACCGGCCTTTAAAGGCCGGTTACAGATTTCAAGGGAGTGGGACTTTAATTAAGGTATTGCCCAGCTACGGAGGGCTATATGGCTATTAGAACATTCCGAAACTAGAGGGCATAATGTTCTAAAAAATTAAACAAATGTCTCATGGAGCCAGAGGGGATTGAAATCCTCTCGGGATCCGTAAGGCCTTTGTTCTCAGCAACAGCGGCGAACAACATTGGAAAGTTAGAGCTCCAGGCTTCTTAAGGCCATTAGAAGCTCGGAGCTCTCCATTGTTTTCAATAGAGCTCCCAACATTCCAATGTTCCAAAGAATATTATTACACTAAAATTTTAAGAGCTCCATTGAAGACAATAGAGTAGCTCCGGGCTTATAATGGCAGGAATAAGTCTTCTGCTCCAACATTCTAATGTTTGTCTTTCTCTTTCTCCCTTTTTAATTTAGAACATTCCACTCTCAGTTGTTGGAACATTCTAATAGCCTTATAGCTCTTCTGCCTCGACTATTCTGGTTGTTAATGGCGCTCACTCTGTTATAGGCCCAACTCAGGTTCAGGGCCATTAACGGCATAGCTTTTGACAGCGGGCCATAAGGCTATAGTTTAGCATGAAGCAGAATGCTTCCCTTGTTTATAAGCCCTCAACTGTGGCTTGGGTCAATAAGTGCGGATAGGGGCTTTTAACAACAGTTATTCCAAACAGGCAATAAGGTTATATTAAAGGATTCCCTCCCTTTATAAGCCCTCACCTGTGGCTTGGTTCATTAACTCGGGTCCCGGGCGCAGACCTTGTCCTCAATCTAGAACACGTGTCAAAAAAGAATCAACAAAAGGAGCATTAAAAATACATTGCAGGCTCCAAGTGTATTGGGGTGAAACGACTACTCTTACTTCACACGAGAAGACTGGCAGCATGGGTGGTGCCATAACCTTCTCCAATACAACATTTCCCAGAAACTACAGTGCAATCCCCGGCGTAGCATAGCACTTAGGGAGCTCAAAGCAAGTAACAAGAGCAGTGAAAAAAAAGAGTATGTATAAAGGCACTCAAAACCTTACAATTAATGTGCATCTTACTGGTGAATGAGAGGAAAAATTGCAATTGCAGGAGGGTCCAGAGGGTCACAAGAACACTTTGAAAGGAGAGCTTCAGTTTTTCTGCGAAAGTCTAAGGGCGAACCCTTGCTGAGGTCTGCTGCCATGAAACATGGTGGTGTGCAGGCCTTCCATAAGTAAGCTGGAGCTGAATGTAATTACTAGCATTGTTTGGCCTGCGGATTCAATATGTGCATGCCATACAACTGTCACACATACTGGTTATGCTGGCAACGAGCTCAGATAAAAATGGATGCTACAATAAATAATATATAATTAAATAAAACATGCAAAATCAAGCTACCTTTTTGTATCATCCATTTTTTAGATGCTTTTGTCATCACTTGGTCACAGATGGAACCTGGCTACTCTCAGATTGCTTTCAGATGTAAATTATTCCCTCACAGTGATACCAATACATTTGAGGATGAATCAAGATATGATTGACAATGCCTCAACCCTACACTTGATGGTTGTGGAGCAAGAGAAGCCAGTGGCTAAAGTAAGCTGAACCAAAGCCCCTCAAAGTAAGTCTAGAATATATGTTCACCATGAGTTGCACAAGTACTTTGCACGTCAAATCTAAACAAAACAAAAAAATCAAAACAAACAAAAGACACTGATGCCTGTTGAGGAGGAGGATATTTAAGAGTTGGTATGTGACTTAGGTTTAAGAGTGTGCCTAAGACGTAATCGTTGTGGTGCAGATGGCTCTCAAAGGGGAAAGAGAAGAGCAGGGGTGAAGTGTGTTACCTGATCCCGATACAAATAGCACAAACTGAGCCACTTGCCTTAAGTTAGAACATCAGAGAGTGATAATAAAAGAAGACGATAATTTATAACCCAACGAGGAGGTAGGAAAGTTATTTGGAGGGTGAAAGTCTCGGAGATAAAAAGTAAAACATAAATGATCTTATTTCCCTCAGTCCTTGCTACAACCCTTCAAACCCCCCCTCCAACTGTTCATTTCTCCTCAAATTATTCCACAACCAATTACATATTTTACACTTAATAAGCCATTAAATAACTGATCTTAATACCGGTTGTCTTTAGATAATGTTCTGAAGAACAGCTACCCTACTTAAAGACATGGTTAAACTGCAGAACAATTGTCATACCTAGTCAATACCCCAGTACAATGGCAGAAATTGATTGTTCATTTCAGGTTCAACACAAAAACAAAAACCAGACTCGGAGCAACCTTTCCTTTTATTCCCCTGAGAAATGAGACCGCCTCAACATATTTCCTAAACAAATTATGCTATTGTCGCCAAACAAAATATTTACGTCCGCAATTGCATTACCATACGTAGTTCCAAAGTTTTAAAATTTATTTTTTGTTGTTGTTGCAGTTTTATATAGCGCGAACTAGGCCCACAGGCATTAGTGGGCTTGACATGGGCACCAGACTACATTACATTTTTTTTAGGTCGAGCCTAGGCAGCATATGCGCTTTCCTGTGAGGCATGCTTTATTGAGGTATGGCATAGAAACTCCGTCCCGGCTATCTTTTCAATTGGCTCCTGTTACTGTTGTTGCAAAATCGTTGCTTTTCATTTGTGAATAGGCTTAATAGTCCCTCCTTGGTACCGTCTTGTCTGCATTTGTAACCTCCCATAACAAATGTGTAGTGTAGTTCCTATTTTCCCAATAGGCTCTGCGCATTGGAATGACATAAACGATAGTTTAGACGTAGGACTGAGGTCGACTAGGTCTCTATTGAATATGTTAAACTTAATTTGGTTTGCCAGCTAGCTCAGAGGTCACTAGAAACTTTCTCGAATGAACAGGGAGTAGTGAACTTCCCTGATTAGACAAGAAGGGATTCAGCTTCTGACAACCGCATAAACATGACAACTTTGCTCCCCCAGAATAAAGAGTATATCTCCAGAGTCGTGTGAAAACAATAGATGGCTATTTCACTCAGTCAACCGTGCATACTTAGTTTCACCAGAGTGCAGAGAAAATAGAGAGACGGGCGTTTTCAATAAAAGGTGTTATTTTATTGAGCAGTCTTCTTGCTCATGCAAGAGAAATTAATTGCCACAATTGCAATACTTATTATAAAGTAAAGTGCATACAGTAAAAGGAGTATTTTAAAATAATACTGTAAAAGCATTGATATGGTTTCTGAGCCATATGATACTTAAAAGGTATAAAATATATACAGTTACATATAACAATAATAGTTTGACTAAACATACTGAACTGGTGCTTCTAAATATGCCTACCCCGATGTACCTAACCTAAGCCTAGTACGTGGGAAGGAGTAAATGAGTTGCAGTTTAAGTTAAGTTAGTTTTTGCCAAGATTCTGACTCAAGAATTCTCTAGGGATCTAATCAGCTCTGTACCTTGGTGTTTAGAATGGAGGAGGTCTTGTATCTCGCTCTCAGGACTCGATCTCCCAGCAACCCGCAAGGGTGACTGGAAACACTGGGGCTGGATTTTCTCGGCAGAAGAAAAAGACAGCGTCTTTCTCAGTGCATCAAATGGGAGGGACGGCTTCCTTCGGCACTCGCATCAGCTGGGCTTCGGATAAGTAGATAGCCGCTCTGCTCCACACCACCATGTGTTGCTTAAGGCAAACGCTGGTATAGTCATACCTGGAAGGTGCCGTGTTTGACGTAAGGTTGGACATAAGATGTCAATAAAAAGATGTCACTAAGAACGGGCCGTTCCTTCAGTGCTCACAGGAGTTCTAGGACAAATCAAAACAAACGCACAGGGAATTCCCAGGTTGCTGGAGGTTTAGTATGTTGTAAGAACTTGTTGTGCTTTCTAGGAGTTTAAGGAAGTAGCCTTGCCGCATTTGGTTTGCATTGGCTATTATGAAATATTTAATTAGGGTCCTAGATAAAACCACAACACCCACTCCACGTATTATGTCCATCATTACTAAATACTAAGCAATATATAAACATATAGGTATGCATGTGTTTCATTATCCCACCCCAAAATACATTAAATGCATTTGAAACGGTATAAATACACAAAAATTAGTATTATACTGTACGCATTAAAGCAGTGGTATCATTCAGATAAAGTAACTGACAGCTGAATGAATTACATAAATTACATTTATGAAATGGCTCTTAATACAGAAGAGAAGGTCGAGACCATTTCGTCACATTTATACAAGATTGTAATTGTGCTAGAGGCTGATTCAAAATATTGTCTCTAGACTCTCTAAAAATAGAATTTCTGTTCTTTAAGAATAGTTCTACTTTAAGCAGAGTACCATGTGCCAAAAAAGTAAATGTTTTGGAAGTTGGGAAAAATAATTTTGCTTTGAAGGACAAAAGAAAAAATATAGTTCCAATTGATTTTAGCAGTTTTGTTTATAAAAATCGGAGGCCGATTTCAGAGTTCAGGGAATGTTGTGTGCTCGCTATTTCAATTGTTATTCTCGTTGTTAGTAGAGAACATTACCTCAGCTAGACCATCAAAAAATTAGTCTACAACAGTAGGTGAAAATTGGACCAACGCTGAAAAATCAGAAATAGTGCATATATGCAATGCATTGCCATCATCGGTGTTTAGATCAGCAATGTTCACAGAGGGTTGTACCTGTGTGCTGCCGCTTTCATCTCGTACTCCACCGCCACCTACTCGTAATGGTGAAGTCTCAACGAATGCAGTCATCAGAATCGGTAGCCGCTGGGGACAACACGTTGCATGAGTCGTTACTGGACAAAGCAAAGCGTCGACATCCATAGGTACTGTTGATGGTAGTGTAAGACATACATCCAACACGCATTCTTTTCCGCATAGCAGACATCGAAGCACAGGTAAGATGCAATTTTGCCAGATCGGTCTGAATGAAAGAAACCAGGTTGTATTCAGATCTCTTAGACGGGCCAATCCGAGGACCTTAGTGATACGGTCTCGGTATCGTATTGCTAAGATCATTTCTTCCATCGAAGCCTGACTTTTGTCTGTGGCTTCACTTGCCATATCGGAGCAGAAGGAACAAAAATAAAATTCCTGCTACGAGTCCCAAAATAAGAGGCAGGCCACCAAAAAGAGAGTGCACAATATTCGGGTAGATGCCCAGGACTGTCTCGGAGGGTGCTAACAGTCCCGAAAAAATTGTCTTAAATACATGTGCGATGCCACTGGTATCTGACATGTTTAAAATTGCAAAATGCACCGGGCAATTGGTCGATAAAAGTGTATGTATCTCTGCCGCTGTCCTTGCAGCTTGCAGGTCATATGTCTCTTTGGACGAGGTTAAAGGCACAGTCGTCTGTAAAAGAATAGACTTCATTCTGCTTAAAGTATCAATTCGAATCAAAGCGATATTCACAGAAGGCCACAATGCTGCCTCCATGTCTGGATTGCTGTTTGGATACAATACTTGCATACAGCAAATGACCCTGGACATTACAGTTACGAGATAGGATTTTCCTGGCACCATTCCACAACAGCTGTGGTCACTTAATATAACGTAGCTACCGTTGGAAAGTTGTCTGAAAAAGGGCTCTATCTGTGTAGCTGGGGTGCCATGCAGATGACATGAAAGGTTGTTTGATGAACCCTTGCAGGATCCATGCAAGTTTATACCTTCGCATAGGAGTGTACCGCTCAGTGATGTTTTACAATTAGTACCACTAAGAAATACCTCCTTCTTGCCCACACTCCAACATCTATGAGTAAAAGGTACATTCCCGGTTGATTTGATGTATCCTTTACCCAACCCTTCTTACAGGCCTGCTGGTATATACTTCTGGCTGTATTGAAACTGGAAAGTCGTTATCGGGATTGTAATGGTGCCATGTATTATCCATTCAATGACAGGTCTTTCTGACATTGTCAATGGTAATCTCTCACGTTTTTCAATGCTTAGCACTGTATAGTCTGCTCCTTTCTATGCCAACAAGATTTGTCTATCAGTAAGGTTAAAGATAGAAAACAATGACGTTGTGTTGATTAGACACTATGGTACGTGACCTGAACGCAGATTTTGTAACTTCCAGCCTAGCTGTACAATAGAACGCAGTTGGGACTGACCATGTTGTAACATTATCATATCCTGTTCTATTAATCAATTGCAGATAATACAATGCTGTCCAGTGAATAGATTCTGGAGGACAGAGTCGTTAACCCATTGTCCACTACAGAAAATGTTTTTTCCAAATTAATACGATCAATTTCTCGTATTTTTTCAGCCGTTTCAATTTGATTTAATTTCCAAGCTTCATTGTATGCTGCGTATATACCGGCGTATATGAAACGTTTTTGACGCGGTTTGCGAGGTCCCAGTATGAAATCTCGCAAGTCAGCACCTTCTTTAAGTAAAGTTAAGTGTTGCTTAATTTCGGGAAGTGTGGATCTCTGTAGCCACTTGAGGCATAATTTTGCTACACTGTATGTTGTAACTATCCCTGGATGTTGTCTTTGGGAACATCCTGGTCTGGTCTGTTCTGTTTGAACCCCTGTATTTTGTTCATGAATCTATCATGACAGTTATTAGTGTCCTTGGGGCAGATCAACCATTTTTTCCAGTCAGGAAGTTTTCTGTTTTGTTTTAAAATATAGGCCACGTCTAACCCTTCATCTGTACTGGTGTTTCTATCAGGTATTGGCTTTGGTATAGACAGGTTGTTTAGATATTTTATCTTTGCTAAACCAAGACAGGTTGTCTGCTGAATTGTGTCATTCAGAAACATTATTTGTTTTGGGATCATGCAGGCTCTTAACAATGCTTCTAAACCTTGTACCTGCCATTCTTTTGTTCCCCATATGGTTTTTGTCTCAATGTTGTTTTTCCAAAATTCAAAACCAAATGTAGACATTTCTTCATAAAATTTTTCAGAATAAATCAATCAGTTTAGTATTTGTCAACATGTTTTTCACTCCTGTCTTATTTAACATTTTGAAATAGAATGTTTCAGTATCAGTGACATTACACCCCGAGAAGTATGGGAATTTCTCATAAAATGTTTTTGAACTGCCTTTTGGCGGGGTTGGACAATGTTCCCATTGAAAATATCTCTAGGATTTGCAGATTTATGCAGATAATGATGCCCAAAGTGATTGTAGCAGTACATTTCCTCATAACTCGACGAACCCTGTAAATAATCATGTTCTGTAAATTTTGCTGACATTTCTAAATCTGACATCATATTATTAATATTTTATTAATATTTTTAAAGTCCCAATCATCAGAGAAAGTACTAGGTGATACAAAGTCACTTAAAATCTTAAATTGGTGTGGATATTTCAAGAGCTCAACCGGGCCATAGATTTCATAATCCGTTTTGTCCCATGCTATACCCCCAGGTATCGGCTTTGCTGTGATGTTGACTGATGACCGTTCTCTTTTTTCGATGTGTGAGGATCTGTGTGGTTTCAGGACCAAGTTGATGTTCTGACTTGCTGTGTCCATTGTACTATATTTTCCATCACAAAAACTACCCAAACTTAAAACCAAGATGAGCCATAGAAGGAGGAAAAGTACGCCTAACACAATCCATAATTTAATCCATTGTGAAGTTAGATATGTTTCTCTGAGTTGATGAAAGAATTCTGTGATTTTTTCTTTGAATGTTTTTGTTGCTGGCTTGACTCTATGTTCACTTGGATCATCGGAAAAGTCATCAAAGTTGATAAAGTAGCCAGATGCAGTTCTATCAATTGGTGGGATTGCTTCCGGATTTTCATTGATGTTTGCATTTTCTTTTGTTACATTTGTATAGTCTGAGGCTACATCGTTGTAGACTGGTGTTTCTTGATGAACTGTTGCAATTTGGGTTTCAAGAGGCACAAGTTCAATGGCTTTGTTGCATAAACCTTTTTTAATCCCTGCAGGTTTGTCAAATGTGATTAGTCTCTCAGTTTGAACCTCTTGGATTGTAGCAAGATTTGGTCTTCTGCTATTTCTTGGGAGTCCACTGGGCCTACTACTTATTATTGGCCATATGGTTGTGGTTTCACCAGGTCGATTGATACAACTCGGTTCTCCTTTTTTCCAGCAAGTGGTGGTAGTACAACTGATCTTCTGTAAGAAGGCCCAAATTCTTTCTTCACCGCGATCTTTTCTCTGACCAGATCCCCAATCTTTGGAATCCAGACAGGTCTTGCTGGGACAGGTGGTTTTTCTTCAGTGGTTGTTGGCTTTAGCTTTTCGTTACTCAGACTTTTTCTTATTTCATTTAAGTCCTGTAAAACAGCCAAAAGATCTTTGATATTAAAGGTTTTTTGTTTCACCACTGAAGTCTGACAATCCAAGTCCTGGATGATCATTCTAGTACCAAATAAACGTTTGTACGGACTAATACCTCCTAGAGAATTTCTTGGCATGTTATTAAGACTACGTTGGACACTTATTAGATGTTTGACCCACCCGTCACCCGAACCTAATACCCTCGCTGTTATAGATTGCTTTATGTCACGGTTTTTTCTCTCAACTACCACATTTCCCTCGGGATGGAATGGACTAGAATACCGCAATGCAATGCCCATGTTGGCCATGACCCCCTTGTAAGCCCGAGAGCTAAACGCAGGACCCTGGTCAGAATGTAGCATGCCGATTGCGTATGTGCCGATAAAGGCTCACAAATCTTTTATAACAGTTCTTGCATCAGCCGAGCGCTGGGGGTCTCATCTAAATTAATCAAGTCTCAATAAATATGGGATCGCATTTTTCCGTCTGGATGTCTGCGCATAGATAGCCTGATGCTGTCTAATAGTGGTGTCTGGGCAGGTGTCTGGTCCGGTTCACAACTGCGATCTCTGTTGCAGTCCTGACAATTCATTGCAAAGTTATAAATTTCTACGCTCATACATAATATATGTATACAGAGAGGGGCTTTTGGCAATGAATCATCAGTGAATTGTCATTTACATTTTGCTTCCACCCACCACAGCATAAAGCATGGAGTGATGGGTCAGGCTACTATTCCCATTGGCTACTTTCTCATTGAGTGACTGCACAAAGTCTGTGTACATTTGACTAAAATTCTATGTGCGGACTGGAGAGGAGTCCTCGCCTCTGTGTCCTTAATGAAATTGAAACTTTCCTTCACGATAGCTAGGAAATGTTATATTCTTCTTCTCTTCTCTGACAAATTTTCAAAGTACGTTTTTTTAAATTAATTTTTATAGTAACTTTAAATACCAGCTATTTATTTTGCTTCCTATTTGGATGTTAATTTAGATGGCTATTTTAGATCTCTTTTCTTAAGTTTTTAATCAACTATGTAAAATGGCAGCTGCCTGAAAATTGGTGCTGGCGATGCCGCCTTTGAAATGCAGCCAAGGCATTTCCGGATAGTGGAGGATGCCAACCCCTCTGTTCTGCTCCACATTTGTTTCCACATTCAGCCAGCACCACCCCTAAGGAGGGGCAGACGATGTGGACACTACATTTCCAATTACTCATCTTGAGATTGCAGAAATTAACCTGCTCGGATAGTGCCCCCACCAACAAGAAGGGGTCACTTAGAGAGTGAAAACACCCTAGAGGTCAGCAGCCCACTGGTTATTACCGGTCATTCCCTTTAACACCCCTAAATTTAGTATTTAGGTGTTATCCTTGAACTTCAGATTCAACAGATATAAAAGAAGACATGGACAAAGAAGATCTGCTGACTTGCGAACAGAGGGCATGCTGCAAAATATTGGAGTGAAACTCTGCCTGCTGCTCCCAGGACTACCATCGTGGTGTGCTGTCTTGACCTCCTGCTGAGGACTCCAATAACCACAGAGAACCCCTTGCCCTTCGCAAAATCCAGACAACTCCCTTGGGGTAGAGGAACTACTTCCCTGCAGTCCACAGGCACCAAACCTGCAGAGTCTGGTTTACGACTTGCTGCTCCCCGGCAACTCCGACGGAGCATCCAAGCAAGAAGAGGTACATCGGCTCTGGAGAGTCAGAACTGTCTCTCAACAGAGTGTAAAGACAGCAGGACCCACAGGAGTTGTGCTGCACTCATACCTGGGGTACCAGACCGCCTGCAACCTACACCGAGATGAAGAGCCCAGTCTGGAATCCAACTGCCCAGAAAGCAAGCACCCAAGGAGGACGTTGAGACCCATGAGGCCCACTTTGTGAGTGGTCCAGCTGTTCTGGAATAATCACTGCAAACTGACAGCGATAACATCTTGATGTATGCCACCTGCTGTCCTATCTGCTCTGCACCCAGCCCTCCTGGCCTGGGTACCAACAAACCAGCTGTACTGCTGTGGTCCAGAGGCCCTTGTGACCTACTTCTTCGAATGGGACCCCCTCGGACTTACCTTTGAGCCCCCTGGCGCAGTGTGCTTTCAGGTAGCCCCCTACTTCGTAGCTCCTGCTAACCACAACCTCATCACTTACTCCTGGTCGACTCCGGCACACTAACGACAATCTGCAGGTGGAACATTTTGGCCCTGCCTTGCTAATTACCTAAATCCAGAAGATGTACCTCAAGATCCAACTGTATGATTGTATATGCATTTTCCTATTTTCTCCCATAGACTTTTATGGTGCATAATTGTGCACAAATGTGTGTTAATTTGCAAACTTTGAAAAATCATACCTTTAATAGTACTGATCTTAGAACAAAGTTCTTGTCTGAAAAATTACTTTTAAAAAACCATTAGTATTTTTTGCAAATTGGTCTCAGATTTATTCTTGACAGAGTGCCTCATTTATTGCCTCAGAGTACAAGACATGCTTAGCACTACCCTCTGATAAGCCTAACTGCTCACCCACACTACCACAAACAGAGAGAGCATTAGTATTATCAGCTTTTTCCTTTGTTCACTGAACACTCTACACAGTGTACTTTGTTTTAGTACACTGTATAGATACCCAGGTTCCTACAGGGGACAATTGGTGGCGATCTGAAGATTCTGGCCCAACACCTTTCTCCAGCAGGCTTCTCTGCAGTTGAAGCCCTAAGCTGTGAACAGGAGGCCAGCCAACTCGAAACACTCTTCTTTGACTGGGCTCCTAAGAAGACTTCTCAACAAGCAAGACACAGTCCCTCTTCTATGCTAGCCACCAGGTTCAGCAGATGCAGTCCACCCGGTACAGCCTCTGTTTGCCAGATCCACAGTGCAGCAGAGAAATCCTTCTTGAGTCCTTCTTCCAGTTCAGATGAGATCAGAGTTCTGGATGCCCTATTTATGCTCAGAAAAATCTCTCAGGATAGGATGCAGTTGGTAGGCAATGGACTAACAGGTTCACTCCCTCCTGATGACCACTTCCTGGAAGTGAAGCATGTGGCTATCCCAAGATGCACCACTCTGCCCACGCCCAACATGGCAGAACCCTCTCTCTTAGCATCCAGAGCTCCTGCATGCAGGACAGAGCCTGTGTACAAGAGTTAACAGACAATGGAAATCTTGGGCAACTAAAGTGACAACTTCTTACAGTATCAACTTCAATAGTCCCATTCAAAAGTTCTCAGGGCTGAGATGTTAGCCAGTAACTCCTTATTATGTGGCTACTAGCCTTTACACAGTAAAAACGAAAATTTAGGGGTTTTACTGCTGGACCATGTAAAATTATAGGTTCCATTCTAATATACAGCACTCTGCCTTAGAGCTTGTTAGGCCCACCTAGGGCATTAAAAAGGGAGGATTGGGCTTTGCCACTACCTTAAATGGCAAAGTCGAGTTAGCAGTTTTAAACTGCCCTTTCAGTCTGCAGTGGCAGACTGGGACCCATGTTTTAGCTTGTCATACTCGTGGTGACACAACTAGTGCTGCAGTACATGAGAAACACCTCAACTTACAGACCTTAGGAACGAACCCCCTGGTACCATATACTACTGACTTACAAGGAAGTTGGGCTATGTAAGTGTGGTCAAGCGAATTAAACATGCACTATTTTAAGGGTCGGAGCATATACACGGAGTCCCATTTAGAAGGGCTCAGACAATTTTAGAGTCACTATACCAGTACCTTGTAGTCCAAATGGGTGCCACAAGTGGGGTAACACCTGCAAAAAAAGCCTATTTCCTTAAACACACCAATTGTGAAAGCACCATATAGAAGTACCAAACTTGGTGGTGTTTTAGATGGCAGGAACTCTCTGAATAAGCCCTTTCAAAATCTCTTTTACACTCCTATGTGACCACAGAGATGGCTCATTAGGTGCTCTTTAAAACATGAGGTGGATGCTAGGTGAACTTTGCGATCCAACATAGACAGTTCCACAAGTTATGCGAGTAGATGCTGAGCCAGTATGTGAAAAGGATGTAATCCGTTGGTCTCACACCACCCACATAATCCCTTCCATTTGGTATAATATGTTCTTTTTGTAGAAACAGCTTGTGCCAATACATTTTCATGGTACTCTGGGATTCATATCTTTCCAAAACCTATGAAACCTAAGAGCCAAACTGTTAATCTGAGAGTCAGTGGGTTGAGGTGAAAAATCTGGATAAGAGGTCTGCCTTGGAATACAACAGTATGGGTGGCAACTTTGCCAGTTGTTGCAGGTCCGTGACCAGAATTGTCTTAGCCAATGTTGGACCTTTGAGAATCAGCCTGCAGCCTTTTCATTTTTATGATCACTTTTTGTAAAAGGGGAATCCGTGGAAAAGCGTAGGAAAAAATTTTCTACCATAACCCCACGATTTTGGTTGTGGCTGCTTGTTCTCATTAAAGTGCTATTGTTTTGTTGTCCCTTGTAGTAAAGTGGTCTACTTTTGGTTTCCCCAAGATTTGAAATATTCCCTACAAGCTGCTATTCACCAACTCCCACTCGTGACAGTCTTCCAGCATTCTGCTGAGGTAATCTGCTTGATCATTGCTTTTCCCTATGAGATGTTCTTCTGCAAGAGCTATTTTGCAGCAAACTGCCTAATGCCGCACTTTTCTGAGCTTATGCTGACAAGATCGAGAGTGTCTTTCCTCGCTGCATGTTTGTATTGATCATTGTGGTGGTGTTGGCACCTCTGAATTATGGATCTGAGGGACAAAGATTCGTAGGGCTCTACTGGTTGCTCCAAATTTGAGCAAGTTTATGTATAAATGTTTTTTCTGTGGAGACCAAAGCCCTCTGGCACAAAGATCCTATAAATAAGCATCACATCTCTCCATCAGGGCGTCTGAGCCGTGAACAAATTGAGATTGCAGGAAACTGAATAAGAGTCCTGAACATTTGTCTTGTAACATCAACCAGCACAGTGCTGGTTTCATTTTCTAAGTTACGGCTACCTGGTGTTTGAAGAAACCGGAAATTTGAGTGTACTATTTGGACAACTGAGACTACTGGATCGGTCTCATGCCAAGTCTGCAAAATAATATTAACGCTATGCATGACCACATCAATAATCTTGGAGATATGACGGAGGTCAATAGAATGGTTGATACAACGGTTACACAAACGTTTGTATAGACCTCGGTACAGCTGCATTCTCCCTCTTCCCAGAAAATGCTGAGGCCTTCATTGCTGCGGAGACCACAAGAATCTGACTGTGTCCGTGTCTGCCTTAATACTTTGCAGAGCGGTATGTTTTTCAAATAACCTTTCTCCATCAAATGGATTGGCAATGATTTTACTCTGGAATTCCAGCCTGAAATAAGTAGCCCTGTTGTCTGACTCCAGGAAGTTTTCTAAAGCAAATATTTGACAAGTCCATTTATAAATCCAGTGAGGCAGTCGGTGCCTTATCTCCCTCATGGAGAATGTTGTAGTGAAATAACTAAATTATATATTAAGTCACTTTATTTCTTGTAATATTGTACGTTAAGTATTTAATGACTCCTATGTATCTCTGGGCACAAGCTGCTCAGGCTACAAGCTGACATCATACTTGCTGCTTATGTCCTTGTATTCCAAGTGCAACATTGTTGGAATGTTTCTGTTTAAAGTTTCTAAGCAGTTGGATGCTGGTCATTGATGTGGTTAGTCACCTCCACTGCTGGGGACAGTTCTAAGAATAAAGTGATATTTATTCTACTTGGGTGTCCATCGGGATTACCATAGAGAATAGTCTTTACCTCTTGTTTTCTGTTTCTCTGCCAGTAGGTCAAGATATTGGGCTATATCGGACCACATCTGTCAGTCATAGCTGCCAATTATTGCCATAGCATTAGCATAGTGATGGACATAGATGCCATACAGGAGAATCATTGCCTGCCAAGTCTATTCTTAGGCTCGAGTGATCTGGGGGAGCTGTGCATGGTGTACTGGGTTCCTGGATTGCCGCTGTTCCACCTACATCTTCACAGAGTCTGCTTTAGGAGTTTTAAGACAGATCAGTGAATTTTCAGGAATCTTGTATTTTTTTTCTCTAGCTGGTTTGTTAAATTCATAGGTGAAACGATCAGTCACTTTAGAAACAAATCAAATCTTTGCACTGCTTGGTCACTAGAGTATGGAACTCGAGAATATCTTCTGGCAGTGAATCTACAGGCTGAGATGTACCAGCACCTTCATCATCGGGCAGTGCTCTTACTTTTTGTATATTGATTGATAAGAAGCAAGGTTCCAATCCTAGAACTCTCTTTCTTACAACTGTTGTGGATAAATGTTTGGATGAAAGGCAGCAGCTCTGGTGAATTTCCCTGTTTTTCCATGTCCTGGCATTTAATTGTTTACCTGTTCTGGAGTATAGACCGCACCAAAGGGGTCATGTGTATCAGAGAATTCGAATTCAATGTCCAATAGCTTAGCTGGCGACAGACATGGAATTTTCTTAGAAGTATGTTCTGGTCACAGAGGAGTCACGGTTAAAGGAGTAGTCAAAGCTACAACTGTCACTGATGATTTTTGATTGAGATGCCGACGATGATAGCTGTACCGCCGAATGATTGGTCATCTGTGCATTTCTTTCTCAACTTTGGTAGCCGCAAAGATTTTTCAGACGGCTTGTCAGTTGTTTTTTCATCTTTAGTGGCATTGACAAAGGCTCACTTGTGGTAGTCATGGCAGTGAACGGCCTTCACATAGACAGTCGGGTATTCTTCACTTTTTTTCATCAGAGGAAATGACAAAGGAACAGATAAGTGAATTCTTCTTTTTACACTCCTCAGAAGAAATTGTGCTTGTTCGCTCTTTAAATCCTTTTTGTGTCTCTTTTTCTCAGGGTCACCTAAGGATGATCACTTCCGCCTATTTTTTCTCTTCACGATTCCGCCACATTATACTTTCTTTATTCTCCCTTTTTCTCTTCAGATTTATAGGAGCTGGCTTCAGATTCATCCCCCAGAGGAGGGGTGTTCAAAGCACCTAATTTTTCTCAATGCATCATAGAAGTCTCCCCTCACCGAGAGCCTTGGCAAAGAATATTCTGCAGATATTACAGTCCTCTGCTTTGTGACCTATTGTGGCGAGACTTAATGAGACAGAGAGAACATCACTAGCGAGGTTATGCCCCGCCCCTCTTCTCCATTGGCTGGCCTCCTAAATGGTGGCCAGCCATTGGAGAAGATGTCCTAGTGACGTTTTTCTTTCTCTCTAAGGCCCGTCCTTTTCAGATTGGGTTCCTTGACTTACTGCTGAAGTAACAGGTTTCTTATCTTCTTTATGGGTCCAGATGGCCCCCTGCACCTTACAGATATATCGTTAGACAAGTAGTAACTTGTGCATCTGAAAGAGACACGTTAGTGATAGATTCCTTACCTTAAAATAGATACCCCAGCAATACCAACCCCGGTAGTGGGCCTGCGAACAAGATTACACCAGAAAGTCATGGAAAACAGAACGGCCAAAGAAGCAGTCTCTCCGGGCTTGACTGTCAAGGCAGTAATGCTTGGTAAACATTAGAACGGTCAAGACAAGATTTAAGTCCCACTGAGGCATTATGAAAGGCACGGAAGGAAACGTGTGTGTAATGCCTTTGAGGAAGCGATTAACAACCGGGGACTTAAAAAGAGAAGGCTGATCTGGAAGCCGTAGAAAGGCTGAGATGGCCTAAAGATAACCTTTGATACTGCCCAGAGCAGAGCCCTGCTGAGCCAAAGAGAGAAGGAACAGAAGGACCTTTGAAAGAGGGGCAGAAAGGGGATCCACAGCCTTTGCTGTGCACCATGCCACAAATTTGTTTCACCTGCAGGCGTATACCGTTTTAGTGGAGGGACGCCTGGCTACCAGAATGACATCACAGACTTCGGGAGGAAGATCGAAAGCTGTAAACTGTCGCCGCTCAATCTCCACGCATGGAGGTGGAGGCTGGACAGGTTCGGGTGGGGGACCGTCCCCTGCTGCTGTGACAGAAGATCCTCCCAAAGAGGCAGTTGGATCGGAGGATCAATCGCCATGCTGAGGATCTCCATGCTCAATCCGGAGCCATAAGGATGACTTGAGCCCGGTCGCACCGAATCTTCTTCAGCACTCTGGGCAGAAGTGGTATAGGCAGAAAGGCGTATAACAGACCGCAGCTCCACTCGCCATGAAAAGCGTAGCTGAGCGATTGGCGCCTTGGAAATACCAACGTGCAGAACTGATGACATTGCACATTCTCTTCGGTGGCGAATAGATCTAACCAAGGCTCTCCCCACTGCAGAAAGAGACCTTGTGCCAGGTCCGAGTTCAGACGCCATTCGTGATCTATCATGCACAGTAGGCTGTGTGTGAGAGCCTGTGCGATATTTGCACTGACACCTTTTTCTTGCTTTTAACACAGCTGATTTTAGCCTTTTTCTGCGCCGTGTTCTCGCTTTTAAAAATTGAAATTGTATTTTGTTGTTGTTGTGTTATATTTTTTGCTCATTTGCACTTAGTATAGCTTTTCTTACTCCGCTTACCCCCACTTTAAAAATGTTGCCATTTCACTCGCTATTTGAGCGAGACTCTTATCCTCCCCGGGTTCCACCGCATCGCCATCTTGGGTGTGGGTGACCTCGGGCTTCCTAGAGGGCGTTTTACTGGAAGGTGGGCTAGTGTTCGATTGGGGGTTTACCTCACCTGCTTGCCTAATCTGCCTATTTAAACTCTGCAAATCAAGCGCGCTGGTGAAACAGTAGGCTGTGTGTGAGAGCCCGTGCAATATTTGCACTGACACCTTTTTCTTGCTTTTTACACTGCCGATTTTAGCCTTTTTCTGCGCCGGGTTCTCTCTTTTGAAAATTTAAATTGTATTTTGTTGTTGTGCGTTATATTTTTTGCTCATTTGCACTTAGCATAGCTTTTCTTACTCCGCTTACCCCCACTTTAAAAATGTTGCCATTTCACTTGCTATTTGAGGGAGACTATTATTCTCACCGGGTTCCACCGCATCGCCATCTTGGGTGTGGGTGACCTCGGGCTTTCTAGAGGGCGTTTTACTGGAAGGTGGGCTAGTGTTCGATTGGGGGTTTACCGCACCTGCTTGCCTATTTAAAATTTGCCAATGCGCGCGCGAAGCAGGCGCGCCGTTGGCGCGCCAGAGGCAAGCCCGTCTGCGTCCGTCAGCGTCCCGGAGGCTGCCGGTATCGCTGCCGGTTCTAACGCTAGGGGCCCCACTCCTCAGGTGATTAGCTATGATAGAGGCTTTCTTAGATCTTTGGAAAGAGGAGATTGTTGTCGCTGCCCTCTCATCCTGGACGTCTACAATGACCCGACCAGCATTGCTGCCTGCACACACTGTGGCTGGAAACCTCTGGTAACACTCTCTAGCTCCGGCTCCAGGATCCCTTCCATTTTAGAGCCGCCTACTACCATGACGCTAGGTACAGCCAAGCGCTTAGATTTCCCCTGTTTGCTACTTAACGCACGCTCGGTGAGCAAACATGCTCTTGATCTTTTTAATTTGATCACAGAGCTAAAACCCGCGTGTATGTTCTTGACTGAGACATGGCTCGGCGATTCCTCCGGATCTGATGTATCAGTCGCCATTCCCTCAAATTATCTTATTTTCAGGAAGGACCGGGCTGTGGGCAGGGGAGGAGGAATAGCGATTGTGGTAGACGCGCGCTACTCCTGTTCCATCATTCCTACAGATGTGGTATCTGGAGCGGAAACACTTGGTTTCCTTCTTTCTTTTTCCCCTCACCATTCCTGTGCTGGTCTTTTGGTCTACAGACCGCCGGACTCTAGCGGCACTTTCTTCGAAGGTCTTCATAGCGTTATTTCTCCTTTTTCTATAAAATACAAACATTGTCTGCTCCTTGGCGACTTCAACATTCATATGGATGTAGAGGAGGATGCAGACTCTGTAAAATTGTGTGACGTCACGAATGTCTTGCCCTCACGCCTTTTCTTTTTTCTGCTACGCACAACAGAGGACACACTATAGACCAAATCTTTTCCACTAAACACATTACTATCTCGTCCCCTCTCCCTTTGATCTGGACTGACCACTTTCTGATTAAAATCAATATCCTGAATTCAGGCAACACTCCCCCTCCTGCTCCTTGCTCTCAACCTAAGACCACTCGTTCATATCATCGTGTCACACCGGAAATGCTAGCGGACTCACTCATGGCTCATCCCTGCGGGCTAACAGGCAGTCTAGAGGAGGACCTTGTCCTCTTCCAGGCTTGGCTCACGCAACGCTTGGACGAACTTGCACCTCTCTCCTCTCGCTACCCTATGAGTTCTTGCGCTTCTGCGTCATGGTTTACTTCTGCGCTGCACGAAAGCAGAAGACAATGCAAGATAGCAGAAAGAGAATGGCGTAAATATTATAGCCCATTATCTAAAAGCTCCTATAGGGAGAAGCTGAAAGTCTACCACAGGGATATCATGAGCGCAAAAAAAACATATTTCGCCACGAGAATAGAGTCAGCCACAAATTCCACTAGGGAAATCTTTACGATAGTTAGGGAATTTACATTGCCAAAGACCTTAACATCCAAACTTCCCGCCTTAGAAACTTGGACTAACCAGTTGGACACTTTTTTAGTGGACACAATTAAAACTATTCAGGCATCATTTCGGAGGCAGGACGCATCTAGGGAATCTGTGTCCACTCCTTCTGTTTCTCTTGTGCCCCTGGTAAGCCACTTTCTTTCGGAGTTGCCAACTCTGTCCCCTCCCGCTTCCCTGGAATTATTGCTGAAGGTAAAATCTGGCTCGCCCTCTGATCCCTGTCCTGCTAATTTTTTAGCTAAGATGGCCCATATTATTAATCCAATGATTAACCCAGTTTTGAATTCTTCTTTAGAGTCAGGGGTGGTTCCTAGCATGTGAAACCAAGGTCATATTCTTCCAATATTAAAGAAGCCTAGCCTGGACCTGAGCATCCATTGTAATTACAGACCTATCTCTCTCCTGCCCGCCTTAGCGAAGGTAGTGGAAAAGCATGTACATGGAACGTTATCGGCCTTTCTGTAGGAGGGGAACATCCTTCATAATAGCCAATCAGGGTTGCCTTCCAATCTGAGTACTGAGACAGCCCTGTTGGAGGTTACCGAATCCATTAAAGAGGTACTCGACATTGGAGGGAAGGCCATGCTAGTCTTACTCGACCTCTCGGCGGTATTTGATACCGTCCCTCACAACCGTCTTCTTGCTAGACTACAGGAGATTGGTCTTAGAGGGGCGGTATTTGACGGGTTTAAATCGTTTCTATCAGGTCGCCAGCAATCGATCTGTGTCCCCTTCTTTCTCAGCCGCCATTCCTCCTTTGGAGGTTGGAGTCCCACAGGGTTCCATTCTCAGTCCGACTCTTTTTAATATTTATATGTCCCCGTTGGCTACACTAGTTGAGGCGCACAGCACCCAAATTGTATCCTATGCTGACGATACGCAGCTTCTTTTTCGCCTTGTTCCAACTGAATCAGCTTAGGTGCAATTCAGACAAATCGGAGGTTATTTTCTTTGAGGTCCACCAGACGATAATTGGAAAACCTGGTGGCCTGAGGACATGTTTCCCCTTCGTCTGCCACTGAGTCGGCCAAAAACTTAGGGGTAAAAATTAATTGCAGCCTCAAATTTAAATCACACATCCTTACAGTTGCTGGTCAGAGCTATGGCTTTTTAAAATGCCTCAAAAAATTCCTTCCACTTTTTTCCTTCTCTCACAAGAGGATTATTGTGCAAGCTCTCATAGGATCTCGGCTGGACTATGCAAACATACTTTTCCTCGGTCTGCCGGAGTATCTAATCACTCGCCTCCAGCTGGTCCAAAATTCGGCTGCCAGGGCAATTTTTGGCCTGAGTCGCAGATCAAAGACCTCTGCTCTGCTGAGATCTTTGCACTGGCTCCCGGTGCAAAAACGTATCTTGTTTAAGACACTGACCACTGCCTTCAAATCCTTCATGGAATTGGAGCAACTTACTTGAAGAAAAGGGTGCACTTCTACTATCCTGTCCCGTCCTTGCGATCTGCGTCTCTGGCCTTTGCCAGCACGTATTGGCGGGCGCTCTTACAGACTTTTGGCCCCCCCAACTGTGGAACAAGCTGCCAGTACATCACAGACCGCTAAACAACCTACTCTCCTTTAGGAGGGAGCTTAAGACCTGGTTATTGTCACAGTAATCTAGGGCTCTTCTCTCAGTCTGACTAGGTTTCTGAGCGCCGGGACACTCGGTTCGAGTAGCTGAGCGCTATACAAAACTCCCATAACATAACATAACCTGCAGCGGAGTTAGTCCGCCCTGGCGTTCAGAGAACCTGCCAGGTGTTGAACCACCAAGGTAATGCCTTGATGTTCCAGCCATGTCCAAAGGTGCAGAGTCTCCTGACATGGGCTCCAGGACCCCACCCCGGCCTGTTTGTTGCAATACCAGATGGCAGTGGTGTTGTCGTGAACACCTGCACTACACTTCCCCAGACAGAGGGTAGTAATGCTTTCAGTGCAAGTCAGATCACTCGAAGCTCCAAAATGTTGATATGGAGCCGGGACTTCGCCAGAGACCACAGGCCTCTGATCTCCGCCTCTCCCAAGTGGCTGCCCCATCCCAGGGGGGACGCATCCGTCCCCACTGGCTGCTCCAGTTGGGGAAAGGAGAGGGATCTGCCATTGACCCAATTGCGATTTTTGAGCCACCACAGCAATGGTCGTGCAGGTTGGCCGGATGCTGTGCCCAATGGAACTTACGGTCCCACTGCAGAGCCCGCATGTGCCATCTAGCATGTTGCACTAGCAGGATGCAAGAGGCCATCAGGCCCAGGAGCCGGAAGGTTATATTAACTGAAACCTGGGATAGAGGATGAAAGATCGGAATCATAGCCTGAATATCCAGGACTCTCTGGTCGAGAGGATAAACCTGAAACCGCGTCGAATCCGGAACGTTCCTATAAAGGGGAGCTTCTGAGAGGGACTCAGGTGCAACTTCGGCACGTTGATGGAGAACCCCAGCAAATGCAGGAGGTCTGCCATAGTCTGGAGGTGGGAGAGGACTGCCTGGGGTGAGCCCGCCTTCAACAACCAGTCGTCGAGATAGGGGGAAGACTGAAATCCCTGATCTGCGCAGATGAGCTGCGACCACCGCCATCCCTTTCGTGAACACCCAAGGGGCACTGGCAAAGCTGAATGGGAGCACGGCAAACTGAAAATGCTCCTTGCCTACCGTGAACCGGAGGTAACGTTGGTGGGCCGGCAGGACGGCAATATGAAAATATGCATCCTGCAAGTCCAACGCTACTATACAGTCTCCAGGGCAGCCAAGACCTGAGCCACAGTCAACATCTTGAACTTCTCCTTCCGGAGGAAGCGATTGACGTTCCCGAGATCCAAGATGGGGCTCAGGCCCCCTTTCTCCTTCTTGGGGACTAGAAAGTAGTGGGAATAACAACCAACTCCTACTTCTGGCCCAGGAATGCGCTCAATGGCCCCCTTGGCCAAGAGGGCCAAGACTTCCTGTTGGAGAAGCACAAACCCGACATGCGGTGTGTTAGACGGACCGGGAGGGTCGGCCGAGAATAAGGGGAGAGGTCTCCGGGGAGAGCCATCTCCAACGATCGTACAGACGAGTAACTTCCCCCCCCACAGATGTACACCACACAAGGATAAGGTTCAACGTTCTTTATAAGCAATTCTTTAAGTACGGTGGAATGGTACAAGGAGGTCTGGACTCAGGGGTCCCCTCGGTTCTAGTCTCTTGATTGGGAAAAGGGTAGCGGGACAGTCTTGTTACCAATTCTGGTAGATGAAATAGCTCACAATCCTTGAGCTCGGCGTTCTAGATGATCGGGCCGCGGCGGAGCCAGCAGGTCCCGGGATGGTTGAAGGTAGCGACGGTCCGCGGCGGAGCCAGCAGGTCCCGATGAAGGTGGTGGTTACAAACGGTCCGCGGCCACGCCAGCAGGTCCCGACGACGATGAAGGTTTCAGAAGGTTGCGGCAGCGCCAGCAGGTAGGACGATAGTTCGCAAGGCAGGACTACGGCAGCGCCAGTAGTCCGTCAAGGATGAGTTCTTCACTGCGTCTCTCGACTCCAGGATACAACTGCCTTCCTGCTCTGGAGCTGCCCCAGTTATAGGTCTGGCCCCCTTTGATGTCCGGACCCTCGCACTTGGAGGTCGGGAGGTCCGGGATGAGGGAGTCCAGACACCCAGCAGGGGGGTGGAGCCAGTGCCCGGGGGAGCCGGGGGCGATCGGCACCTGGCGGGGGAGAGCCATCGACACCTCTTTCTCCCATTGACCTGCCAAGTAGTCCGCTCACCTCCTGGGTGGATGGTGGTGCCGGGATGTCGGGGCCTGGCCAGGCCCAGGGTTAGGGTCGATCAGAGGCCACGCGGCCTCGTGGTGCTGTGTCCAAGATGGCGCCCAAGCCGGGCGAGGGGGCCGGTAGTGATTCGGGTCCATGATGTGGAGATGTCCAGGGGCAGGGGTCCCATATGAGACGGGAAACGGGTGGTTGTTGCGTGTCACACCTGAAGAGCCGGGCTCGGGCCCGGTCGTGCGGGGAGGGAGCAAGCCCTTCACGTGGCCTGTCCAACATGCGTCCCCCCCAGCTGAAGGCGGGGAGAGTCACCCATCCTCTTGGGGACTCTCCTCGTCGAGGCGGAAAAAGCGGGACAGGCCATCTGCGTTGGCGTGATCCTGTCCGGGCCGATGTTCCACGGTGAAGTCCATCCCCTGCAGGGAGATGGACCAACGCAATAGTTTTGGGTTTTCCCCCCGCATCTGCATTAGCCATTGCAGGGGCCGATGATCGGTCTGTACCCGGAAGTGGGTACCGAAGAGATAAGGCCGGAGCTTTTTGAGGGCCCACACCACTGCGAAGGCCTCCCTCTCGATGGTGCTCCAGCGTTGCTCTCGGGCCAGGAGAAGTCTGCTGATGAAGGCCACTGGTTGGTCAAGTCCTTCGGGGTTCAGCTGGGACAGGACTGCCCCAATGCCATGGTCGGAGGCGTCCGTTTGGACGATAAATTCCCGACTGTAGTCGGGGGCCTGGAGCACAGGGGCGGAGCACATGGCGGCCTTCAGCTTCTCGAAGGCCGCTTGACAGTCTGGGGTCCAGTTGACCTTCTTTGGTTGGTTTTTGGATGTGAGTTCCGTGAGGGGCCCCACAATGCTGCCATAGTCCCTCACGAACCGCCGGTAGTAGCCTGTGAGTCCCAAGAAGGCGCGGACCTCGGTCTGGGTGATGGGGGGCTGCCACGACTGGATGGCAGCGATTTTGAGTTGCAGCGGGGCCACCAGACCGCTTCCCACCTGATGCCCGAGGTAGGTCACGGACCCCTGGCCAATTTGACATTTGCTGGCCTTGATCGTGAGGCCGGCTCGTTGGAGGGCCTGCAGAACCTCTCGGAGGTGGTTGAGGTGGTCGGACCAGTGGCGGCTGTACACAGCGATATCGTCCAGATAGGCGGCGCTGAATTCTTCGAGTCCCGCCAGGACCCGATTTACTAGCCGCTGGAATGTTGCTGGAGCATTCTTCATGCCGAATGGCATGACCTTGAAGTGGTAGTGGCCATCAGGGGTGGAGAAGGCAGATCGTTCTTGGGCCCGGGGTGTGAGACCGATCTGCCAGTAGCCCGCTGTCAGGTCGAAGATGCTGAGGTAGCGGGCAGCTCCCATGCGGTCGATTAGTTCATCTGCTCGGGGAATGGGATGTGCGTCGGTTCTGGTGACCGCATTCAGGCCCCGGTAGTGGACGCAGAACCGGAGCTCAGGAGTGGTGCCGGGGGCGGCCGCTTTGGGGACCAGTACCACTGGGCTGGCCCAGGGGCTGTCTGAGGGCTCGATGACCCCGAGCGTGAGCATCTTGGACACCTCCTCTTGGATGCAGGCCCGTACCCGATCTGGTACGCGGTAGGCCCGATGTCGGATAGGGGGACTGTCTCCAGTGTCTACATCGTGTGAGCACCAGGGGGCGACCCCTGGGGTGAGGGAGAACAGAGCGGCGAACTGCAGTAGGAGGTCTCAGCAGCCTTGACGCTGTTCCAGGGTGAGGGCCTCCGAGAGTCGGACCCCGTCCACGGAGCCGTCCTTCTCTCGAGTCCGTAGGAGATCAGGGAGTGGTTCGGAATCCTCTTCGGCTCCGCTGTCTGTTGCCATCAGGAGGCTGAGCTCCGAGCGCACAAAGTGGGGCTTTAGTCTATTGGCGTGGAGGACCCGGAGGGGGTTCCGTGAAGATTCCATATCGATGAGATAGGTGACAGGGCTCTTGCGCTCGACCACTTTGAAGGGCCCTGTCCATTTGTCTTGCAGGGCGCATGGTTCGGTGGGAGACATCACCCATACCTGTTGGCCGGGTTCAAATTCGATGGAGGAGGCATTTTGATCGTACCACCTTTTCATGTCTTCCTGACTGGCCTCCAAGTTTGCTTTAGCCATTTCTCTGAACCGTCTGGTCTGGTTGTGTAGGGTCAGGAGGTACTTGAAAACATCTGGAGGGTTCTTCAGAGGGGGCATTTCCCAACCTTCTTTGACTAGGCTGAGCGGCCCTCGCACCGGGTGTCCATATAAGAGTTCGAACGGGCTGAAGCCGAGGAACTTCTGGGGGACTTCTAGATAGGCAAAGAGGAGGCACGGCAGTAGCACATCCCACTGGCGACGGAGGGGCTCTTCCAACCCCCCAATCATCCCTTTGAGCGTGCCGTTGAACCGCTCAACTAGTCCGTTTCCTTGAGGGTGATAGGGGGTCGTGAATCGGTAGGTGACCCCACACTGTTGCCAGAGGGATTTCATGTATTTTGAAATAAAGTTTGTGCCTCTGTCCCTGACGACTTCTCGGGGGAAGCCCACCCGGGAGAAGATCCCCATCAAGGCCCGGCCAACCACCGGGGCTGTCACAGTTCGCAGGGGAACAGCCTCGGGGTAGCGGGTGGCGTGGTCCACCAGTACCAGGATGAACCGATGTCCTTGTGCTGTACGGGGGTCCAGGGGCCCCACAATGTCTATTCCCACCCTCTCGAACGGGGTGGTGACCACTGGGAAAGGTTGCAGAGGTGCTTTAATCTTGCGGCCGCTCTTCCCGCTGGCCTGGCACGTGGGGCAAGACCGGCAGTGCTGGAGTACGTCGTTCCTCATCTTGGGCCAGAAAAAGTGGGTCACCAGGCGACTGTAGGTTTTGTCCTGACCCAGGTGACCAGCCAGGGGGACATCGTGGGCCAGGTTTAGCAAAAAGTCTCTAAAGCGGAGGGGCACCACTAGCACTCGACTGGCCCCTAACTCCGCGATTCTCTGTTCGCTGTACAACAGGTCATTGTCCCAATAGACCCAATGGGTTCCGGAGGTATCCCCTGCGCTCTGGGCGAGGGCTTGTTGGCGGAGTCCCTCGAGGGAGGGACAGGTCTTCTGCTCTTGACGAAACTGTTCTTGGGTGGGCCCCCCTTCCTGACGCCACTGAGCCAGGTCGGGAAGGTCCTGGAGCTGGGCTAGCCCTTCGGGGGTTTGCTCTGGAGGGTCGGCACGGTCGGTGTCCTCTACAGGAGCGACCGGGGGAGGAGGTGCCGGCCATTCAGGTTCTTCGGGTCGGGGGATGGCACGGGCGGCCATGGACCGGGTGGTTACGCACGCCCAGTCCGGGAGGCCCAACATCCCCAGGTGCTCTCTTCTATCTAAGGCGGCCCACGGGGAACTCTCCAGATCATTTCCCAGGAGACAGTCTACGGGGGCATCATCTCGGACCGTCACCTTCAACATGCCGGAGACTCCTCCCCACTCGAAGGGGACGCAGGCCATCCGACATAGACTCTCCGAATTGTCGGCTGAACGGACAGGGCAGAGAACGTTCGGTAGGATCTGTTCTGGGGTCACCAGGTGACAGCGGACGGCTGTCACACTGGCCCCGGTGTCACGTAGGGCTTCGGCCCTGCGTCCATTAATGTTCACCCACTGACTGTACTTCCGGGTGTTGGCGGGTAGGGGGGCCCGCGGGACCATGTCTTTTCCCCCTAGACACGCTAGAACCATGGCGGCTGGTTCCCATTCTTGGTGTTCTTGCTCACGTTCCTCGTGTTCTTCGGAGATTTGTTCTTCCCCCAGGGCGGCGGCAGCCATCTGGCGGGGTCTCGGAGTCTGGCTCTGTGGACAATTCGGATCATTTGCGTAGTGGCCGACTCGCTGGCATCGGTGACACGTGACATTGGCTCTGTACCCCGGGCGCGCCGGGGTGTTGCCCCGGTTGGCCGGGGGTGGTGTGTTGGCAGCGGGAGCGGCCGGGGCGTTGTCTCTTCCTCGTCCCTGGCCCCCTCCTCCTCCTCGGGGACGGTGCTGACCTGGGTGGTTCCGGTTCTGTTCATGTGACCCATTTCGGCCCACTCGGGTGATTTCCCACCGGTCAGCCTCGGCGGCGAGCTGTCGTGGATCAGTCAATTTACTGTCGAGGAGGTGCTGCCTGAGCTCGACGAAGCAGTTGTTAGATAGATGCTCCCATACCATGAGATTGAAGAGTTGCTCGTAGGTCGTTACATTGCTCCCCTTGATCCAACCCTCGAAGGCTCGGCTGAAATAGTTCACGTACTCCACCCAAGTTGTACCCGGGATCCGGGTGCAGTCTCGGAACCTCTGGCGGTACATTTCGGGTGTGAGCCCATAGCGGGTGAGGAGGGTAGCTTTCATGTGGTCATAGGAGGTCATCAGATGGTCTGGGAGCTGTAACAGGGCATCGCGGCCCTCATTGACGAACCTCCCCCATAGACCGGCTCCCCAGTCGCTTCGATCGATCCGGTGGGAGGTCATAGCGATCTCGTAGGCCTTGAACCACTGCTGTATGTCGTCATCTCGGAAATATTCTCGAACGACATCCTTGGGGATGTGTACTTTCTTTTCTGTTGCTCCCGGGGTGCGCGGTTGCTCGGGCACCCCTAATTCTTTGTTCTGCTTACGTAATTCTATCTCTGCTAGTTTGCGCTCGTGTTCATACGCCAGTCTCTTCTCTTCGAGCTCTCTTTGTCTCTGTTTTTCTTCCCTTTCTTCTCGGAGCCGTAGATGTTCTAGGTTCAGTTTTTGTTCGGCTAATTTGAGTTCGCCATCCATTTTGAGCCGGGCCATTTCTAGTTCATGTAGTCTGTTTCTCTCTCGTTCTTGGATTTCGTTTTGCGAAAGACCCGTTCTTCGCTCCTCGGGAGCCGTGGTGTTTTTCTCTGCTGCTGCGACATTTTGGTCCGGGGGTCTGACGGCCCCGGTTTCCGCCCATGACTCAATGGCGTGCTTGAAATCGTCCTTAGTACTCAGACCGGTGGTAGCGATACCTAGTTCAATGCAGAATTGTTTCAACTCACGATGGCTGTACTCTTCCAATTTCTCCATCTGGAATTTCTCGGTGGATCCGCTCTCTTTGGTTGTCATTGTGGTTTCGTCGTGGGGTGAGCTACTCGCTGTACGATTACGCGTTGATTCGGATCGCGCCGCTGCCCACCAATGTTAGACGGACCGGGAGGGTCGGCCGAGAATAAGGGGAGAGGTCTCCGGGGAGAGCCGTCTCCAACGATCGTACAGACGAGTAACTTCCCCCCCCACAGATGTACACCACACAAGGATAAGGTTCAACGTTCTTTATAAGCAATTCTTTAAGTACGGTGGAATGGTACAAAGAGGTCTGGACTCAGGGGTCCCCTCGGTTCTAGTCTCTTGATTGGGAAAAGGGTAGCGGGACAGTCTTGTTACCAATCTGGTAGATGAAATAGCTCACAATCCTCGAGCTCGGCGTTCTAGATGATCGGGCCGCGGCGGAGCCAGCAGGTCCCGGGATGGTTGAAGGTAGTGACGGTCCGCGGCGGAGCCAGCAGGTCCCGATGAAGGTGGTGGTTACAAACGGTCCTCGGCCACGCCAGCAGGTCCCGACGACGATGAAGGTTTCAGAAGGTTGCGGCAGCGCCAGCAGGTAGGACGATAGTTCGCAAGGCAGGACTACGGCAGCGCCAGTAGTCCGTCAAGGATGAGTTCTTCACTGCGTCTCTCGACTCCAGGATACAACTGCCTTCCTGCTCTGGAGCTGCCCCAGTTATAGGTCTGGCCCCCTTTGATGTCCGGACCCTCGCACTTGGAGGTCGGGAGGTCCGGGATGAGGGAGTCCAGACACCCAGCAGGGGGGTGGAGCCAGTGCCCGGGGGAGCCGGGGGCGATCGGCACCTGGCGGGGGAGAGCCATCGACACCTCTTTCTCCCATTGACCTGCCAAGTAGTCCGCTCACCTCCTGGGTGGATGGTGGTGCCGGGATGTCGGGGCCTGGCCAGGCCCAGGGTTAGGGTCGATCGGAGGCCACGCGGCCTCGTGGTGCTGTGTCCAAGATGGCGCCCAAGCCGGGCGAGGGGGCCGGTAGTGACTCGGGTCCATGATGTGGAGATGTCCAGGGGCAGGGGTCCCATATGAGACGGGAAACGGGTGGTTGTTGCGTGTCACACCTGAAGAGCCGAGCTCGGGCCCGGTCGTGCGGGGAGGGAGCAAGCCCTTCACGTGGCCTGTCCAACATGGTGGAACTGAGGTGGCATGACTGGGGGGCAGACTCTAAGGGGAGGGAGTAGCCCCTTCAGACGATTTGCAGCACCCACCTGTCCAAAGTGACAGAACACCAGTCGGGGAGGTGATGTTGAATCCTGCCTCCCACCGGCGTGGGGTGCACCCAAAAGCTCGGACTAGGAAGGCTTTGAGGCGGATTCTGCGGGAGCGGAGGAGGACTGACCCGCACGCTGGCCCCTGTGTCCCCATGGCGGCCACCACGCCCGCGCTGAGGTTGGTTCTGCGCAGGCTTCTGGCTGAACGAACGTGTAGCGGTGCCCATTCCATGGCCAGAAAGGAACGAAAGGCAGACGTGGCCGGGCTGTGGTGGAGAGACCCAAGGACTTGGCCGTAGCCCGAGAGTCCTTCAAACGCTCCAGCACAGTGTCCGCCTTATCGCCAAACAGGCCAGAGTACCATCAAATGGCATGTCCATGAGGGAACTCTGAACATCCCCTGAAAACCCAGTGGACCGCAGCCAGGCATGGCGACGTAGGGCCACTGTCTTGGAGATTGCCCTACCCAGAGAGTCCGCGGTGTCCAGCTCACACCCGATGGCGAACTTTGCGGCGTCTTTCCCCTCCACAACAGCTTGAGAAAGTACAGCCCGAACCTACTCGGGACACTGGGATAGCGTCTGCGCAACCATGTCCCACACAGCGTGAGAGTAGTGGGCCAAGAGGCATGCGGTGTTGACTGACCGCAGCCCCAAGCTGGTAGAGGAAAACAATTTCTTGTTAAACTGCTCCAGCTTCTTTGATTTCTTATATGTCGGGGAGGGGGGGGGGGAGCAATTTGGGAAGTGGAGGCCTGGATGACCAGGCTTTCCAGAGTTGGATGGTTCATTGAAAAGGCAGGGTCAGCTGGTGCCTGGCATTCTTATCCACAGGAACCCCTGTGGCTGGTTATGACCAGGTGCCCATCAAAACATCAGTTAACGCCTCATTGAACGGAAGCAGAGGCTCCATGGAGCTTGCCACCGGCTGAAGAATTTCAGTGAGGAGATTGGTTTTGAGAGTGACTATAGGTAGATCAAGGTCATGAGCCTCAGCTGCTCTACGGAGCACCACAGTACATGTGGCGCCCTCCTCCATGACAGCAGGAGGAGACAGAAAACCAGGATCAGAGGTGAGGTCAAGGCCACCTGCATCCCCAGACGCCTTTGCCCACTCCTGTTCAGACTTGCACTGCCGTGCAAGAGGGTCCTCGGACCCCTCCCATTTGTCCCCCTCTTCCACCGCCCGAGGCACAGGCTGTTGCGGCGGGGGAGGGACAGGGAAATTCAAATGGTCCAAAGGTGTCGGGAACGGTGCCGGTTGGCGCCGATCCGGCTCCATGTCCCAATTTGGGTCCCAAGCCGGAGCAAAATCAGGCAAGGGTGAAAGTGGGACGAACCGGACTAAATGCGGCGTCGGGAATGGAGCCACGGGAGGCGCCTGGCCGCAGCCGGCGGCGGAGCACCCTGCAGCGCCGGGACCAGAGCCGCCGACAGACCCGGATAAGGTGGGTAGGCCGCGGGACTCACAGGCTCCAACGGAGCCGCGGGGGAAGTACCCCTGGCCCCCTCGTCTGAAGAAAAAATGCGGGGACATCGGAGAGCGTAAGCGCTTCTTTGACTTTTTCTTATGACGTCTCTTACCCGATTCAGAGTGTGAAGACTTCAACCCCGAGGAGCGATGGTGATGGCTCTACAGACGGTACCGTGACGACTGCCGGGCCTCCAGCAGTTTCTGGACTGCTCCCGCAAAGCCTTCGGAGCCATGGCCAGACAGTCGGAACATGATCGGGAGTCATGGTCGCTCTCCAGACAGTGGAGACAGACAACATGGGGGTCGGCCACCGACATCGTACGGTGGCAGGCCCCGCAGGATTTAAACCCAGGCATCCCTATGTGGCACAAGGACTCAAAGACTCAAAACGAACTATAGACAAAAGTCTCAAAAAGTTAGAAAAACAGTGGCTAGGGTACGTGCTCTAACCGGATCTGCGCTTGCTGGTGCAGAAAAAGAAAGAACTGATGTCAGCGTGCATGGGTGGCGCCTAAGTAGTCTCCGTGACGTCATCTCGGTGCCCACGACGCCAGCGACGGACGCGGAGCCGCAGGACGCCACCTACCGACGCGCAGGGGTTTGCTGACGAAAAATCTTTCCGGATTCAGTCTGACGCCTGGGGATATTCTAAGGTAAGAAATCTATCACAAACTTGTCTCTTTCAGATATCGCTCTGGCAAAACTTTAGGAAGCTCTTAAATCATACATCCTTGGTAAGAACATTTCAAAAACTGCTGGTGTTCTTAAATCGATTCGTAATCTGCTTACTAGCCTCGAGACCGAGCTCAGGCTCTTAGAAATCAATTATATGGTTACCACCAATCAGGTGCTGTTAGCCTAGCATCAGAAGACTTTGCAGGAATGTAGGGATGGGGCAGACCTTGATATCCTATAGCTAGGATGAGACACCGACAAGATGATTTGGTGAGGAAGACCGAACAGGAAAAATCTGTGCCTTGATCTAGGATTGACCGTCTGTCTGAATGGATCACCAGTCTTCAAAGCAATGGGCCAGAGGTCACATCATATCGGACCTCCATATTAAATGAGTTTTACGAGCATCTCTATATGCCTGTGGTGCACAGGGATAGTGCTAAATAGCCAGCTATCTAGACTGGGTCACGCTTGCCTGTCTCGATGATATGCCAAGGAAATATTAAACTCATGGATAACACTTGAAGATGCTAAACAAGTGATAATGAACCTCTAGTGGGAAAGCTCCATGGAGAGCAGGGTTGCCAGTGGAGTTTTAAAAAGATTTGCTTGCTCCACACCTCCTTGACATGTAAAGTGACGCAATTCCCAAGGGAATTTTCCACCCACCACAATGGAAGCAATTATTATGGAATTATTGAAGCCCAGCAAATATCCCAGTGTATGCTCCTCTTACAGGCCAAATACCGATAAAATCCTTGCAATAATCCTGGGCATCGACTTAAACCACTTATGCAATTTCTGGTACTTCCGGAACAATCCCGATTCATCCCCCAACATTCCACAGTATTTAACTTCAGAAAGTTAATGGCAATACTTCACAGAGTTGACTCCCTAACTGCCTTTGGTGCTCCTCGTCGATGAAAAAGCAATCAACTCAGAGGAGTAGCTGACATTCCATCGACCAGGCCTGTGGAACTACTTTGTCTCAACTAATATGCTTTTATACACCAACCCCAAAGTCAGATTGAGTAAACAAATTGTACTCTGGATCATTTAATATCGGCATAGGCACTGGTCAGGGCTATCCCCATCTCCTTTGATTTTTGCCCTGGCAATAAAACCTTTAGCTTGTTTTGTGAGGGAATTACAATCTCACAGTGTGTTTTGTTTTGGAAGCAGATCACGGATCATAGCTCTGTATGCAGGCATTGTGATATTATACAGTCAACGGTCCGAGGAGAACGTTTCTCCAATCTTTTGTGTAAAGTACCCTTTTTGGGAGGGTGGGGGGGAAGGGGTCGAGATATTCAGGCTGCAAATTAATTGGTCCAATTTGGAGGTTTTTCAACTCAGCGACTTTCACGACACATCCGTAATGGACTGCCATTAGAAGGTGTGTGAAATTTGGGAATCTGGATAATTCGCTGCCGCATAGATCTAGTATGGCATATCTTTGGTGTAGCACTGGAAAAGGTACAAAAAAAGTGTACTGCAATATGTGGTTCCAGGTCCCTCTCTCTCTCTGAAAGTGAGGCTCTTGCTCTTCAAGATGGTAGTGCTGCTTAAATTTCTGTATTTATTTGTGAATCGGCATGTCCTCCTACCCAGTCACTTTTTTAAAACAGCTGTGACCGGTTCATCTATTGTTGATAGGGGGAGGTGGCCAACCTAGAGTGCATTGGGAGATGCTAAGGAGACCACATACAGGCTTGTGGCCTCATCTTGCCAGACTTTCATACATATTATCTAATTGCAAATGCACACTATTTGAAATTCTGGGCAAGATCCCAGGAATGATGTGGACACGGTTGCATCGACCGCTAAAGCTTGGTGGGATCGTGGGAAAGAGGTTGACATTATTAGGCCGTATTCACCGCCACTACCTCTGGCAGATAATCTATTGCTCCCACCCACCAGGGAAGTGGTAGTGAAAGGCCTGTTATAAAAGATGGGGTTGACAAAAGATTAGATTGAGGATCGCACCTTTCTCTCGATGCAAAGCTTCCGTAGACACAATGACACTATGCCACCAGCAGAACTCTGCTACCTTAGCCCATGCTCAGCGGGTAGAGCAGTCCTCCCAACATTCCCAGATACGCAGCCCAAAATAACTCTCGTCCCTGCCTATATTGGCAGGGATGACCTGGATCGCTCAATATCATTTTTGGTCTCCACTTTCATGTCCTGCATGGCCATTAAACTGCCGAAGGCCCAACACAGATGAAAGGGGTCCCTGGGCTACCAACTGCCTGTTATGCACAGGTTAAGGACACACCAGTCAACTGCAAGCATAAATTGATACAATTTAAATACCTGCCTCAATAATATTACATTCCAGAGCATACTGCTCCATTTGGTGCTGGAGGGAGAAGTACATATGGGAGGAGTTGCCTTGAGTATGCACTTAATTCTTTTTACATAGGTCTTTGGAACTGCCCCCCCTGTCTTATTGTAATGGCAAAAAGTATTTGAACTTCTAGTGGAGATTTTGGAGGCCCCTCTTGATCTCTCTCCTCAGGTAGCCTTGCTTAGCGGCTCATCTGCCTTACCTACTAAGTCCCATTGACTGGCATACATTGCACTAGTGTTGGCCAAGAGGTGGGTTGTTATGGTATAGATGTAAAAGAGGCCACCCTCATCCAAATAATGGCTCCAGGATACGTCCTGTGGCTGAGCAGAATGCCAAGGAAATACAATCCACTGCCCACACAAAGGACATCTGGGCCTCATTTTGAGCTGATCTTTTACGAACATCTGTGACAGTCTCCTCTATTCAAGCCCTTGGCTCACCTGAATGGACATCCTGATGTGTTTGCTGTTTATTTTTCTGTGCTTCAAATTATTTATCATATGTACTATGTCAAAGGTGTTTTTATTGTTTTGTACCTACATCTCCTTCTACTTTATGTAATGGCATGCTGTGATTTTGTGTTTTTTGATCAATTCTAAAAATACAATAAAAAAAAATCTTTTAACAGTGCTCAAGGCAAGGCATTGCCGGGCTAATAATAGCACAAACAATAACATGGGCACCGAAAGTGGGTCAATATGATCGGAGGATCCATAAGCCAAAAATGTGTTCTAACAACAGGGATATTCAGTTTTGGTTGAGGGACATCTGGCTAGCAAATTCATATCACACATCTTGGGAGAAAGATCGAAGGCATTCAACTGCTGCCGCTCAATCTCCACGCATAAAGGTGGAGCAGGAGCAGATGTGGGAGCAGGATCCTGCCCTGCTGCTGTAACAGGTGATCCTCCCCAAAGGAGAGCATGGTCGGGAGACAGTTGCTCATTATCAGGGATTAGGGATATCAAACTCTTCTTGCCCAGTCCGTACCCACTAAGAGGACTTGGGCCCGGTCAGTCTTGAGCTTTTTTGAGCAGAACCGGTATTGGTGGAAAGGAATATAGGAGCCCTGTAATCTAATCTAACCAGAACGAGTCTTAGATTGAGAGCTGCTTGGGAAACTTCAGCATGACATTGAACGTTCATGAACAGATTGAGTCAGGGTTCTGCCTATTCTCAGACGAGACCTTGCGCCACCTCGGGTGTAACCGCCATTTGTGATCTACAAGCCATCAACAGATATGTTCTCCAAACCTGGCGTTTCAGAGATCCTGCCAGGTCCTGCACTATCAAGAAAATGTCCTGGCGCTCCAGTCAAGCCCAGAGGCACAGAGACTCCTGACAAAAGGTGCATAACCCATCCCACCTGATATGTCGCCAAACCACATGGCGGTGGAGTTGTGAGTTAACAGCTACACCAGCCTTCCATAGCTGGATGGGAAGAAGTCTTTCAATGATAGCTCTCAATTTCATGAACTTAATGTGGAGAAGAGCCTCAGCCAGAAACCAGAATCCTCTGATCGCCACCTCTCCTAGATAGCTGTCCCAAACTAGAAATTATTAACTGGTCACCACTGTCCATTCCAGGTGGGGAAGGGAGAGGGGTCTATTGCTGACCCAATCATGGTTCATCAGTCACCAGTGCAGATCTTTTTATTTTTTATATTTGTTTTATTAGCATTTTTCAAAAACATAGCAGTTACAGGATTACACGTTCATGCTTAATATTCCTAACATCCAATTGCGTATTCCAAACGATCAATTGTTACTTACCTGTAAACAGGTGGTTCTCCAGTATTGGTGTCTTTCATAGATTCACATGCTTGAATATTCCCCGTCATCGAAGTGGGAGTCCCACGGTACATAAAAATACTAAGATATATGTATGTGAGAACATAACATAAGAAATAATGGAAGTAAATACACAACTAAAACCTCAAACAATTCCTACATAGGAATGCATGATAGAGAGAAAACACTTGCAACATATCACTGTCATTATGTTAGTCCAAACTACAGTCAATCAGGCGCCAGCACCCTCCAGAACCTTTTCCTCGGAAGCTCAAGCCCTCAGATTTTTGTAGCACCAAAGTGACCCAGAGTGCATGAGGAGAAGAGAGCCTCTGAGGGGAGGAGGGTGGGTCGCATGTGAATCTATGAAAGACACCAATATTGGGGAACCACTTGTTTACAGTTAAGTAACAATTGTTCTTCTCCAGTATTAGAGGTGTCTTTCATAGATTCACATGCTTGAATAGAGTAGAGAGCACTAACCTCCGAAGAGCTGGGATTGCTAAGCACAGCATTGAAAAGCTCAAAGACAGTAATAATACAGTCATGGAAGCATTGATAGCAATCACAGAAAAACATAAAGGAGGAGGGAACAGAGGCTCACCTTATTTGAAAAGATGACGAAGTACTGCCTGTCCCACTGCCGTATCCACCTCATTGATGGCGTCCGAGCAGTAATGCTTGGTGAATGTGTGCCTGCTGAACCATGTGGCTGTACGGCAGATCTGATGAAGCGGCACATCAGCAAACAGGGCGGTCGATGAAGACATTGCCCTGGTAGAATGAGCCCTCATTGAAGACTGCAAAGGCTTGCCAGCTTGTTGATGGCAGAAGACAATGGCTGAAGAAATCCAACGGGCAATCGTTGGCTTGGTAACTGTATGTCCCTTACGCATACGTCTGTAAGCAATGAACAGTTGGTCGGACCTGCAGAAGGGGGCAGTTCTGCTTATGTAAAATTTAAGGCATCGTTTGATGTCCAAGGAATGTAATCGCTGTTCAGCCAGAGACTTTGGGTCAGCAAAGAACGTTTTCAAAAACATAGGCTCATTTAGATGGAGGTCCGTAGGCACCTTTGGTAGGAAAGATGGTTTGGTGCGAAGCACCACGCCGTCAGGTTTGAATTGAAGAAATGGTGGTTTGATAGTAAAGGCGGGGAGGTCACTCACGCGACGAGATGAGGTCAGAGCAAGAAGAAGAGCAACCTTCCAGGTGAGGAACTTTAAGTCCGCCCTATGGATGGGCTCAAAAGGCGTTTTCATTAGTTGTGTTAAAACAACGTTGAGATGCCACATTGGAGGAGGGCGACGAAGAGGCGGGAACTTCCGGAAAAGACCTTTGAAAAACTGACGGATAATTCTGGACGAGCAGAGGGAGGAGGAGCCATCTTGTTGGAAACGAGAGATTGCAGCTAGGAAAACTCTCAAGGTAGCATGCGAGAGCCCAGATTGAGCTAGACTCAAAAAGAACGGAAGGAGCTGCTCCGTAGCAGAATGGATTGGATGGACATTTGCCGCCACGCACCAATGACAAAACCTCTTCCACTTGAGTTTGTAAGTTTTGATGGTAGATGGAGCTCTAGCATGAGCGAGGATCTCTCTGCAGTCTCGCGAGATATTTAAATGCGCGAACTCAAAGTGCTCAGGTTCCATGCGGACAATTGTAGAGTGGATGGATCTGGATGGCAAATCGGGCCTCTGTCCATCGTAAGGAGGTCTAGACGAAGAGGAATGGGCTCGCACTGGGACAGAAGGAGCAACTCCGAGAACCACGCCTGTCGGGCCATCAAGGGGCGATCAGGAGAATGTGGCAGGGCTGCCTTCGCATCTTCCACAGCACCTGTGGCACTAGCGGGATCGGCGGAAAGGCGTAAGCGAATAGATCGCACCTATCGATCAAAAGAGCATTCCCGCGCGATCCGGGGTGGGGATGCCAACTTGCGTAGGACGGACATTTCCGGTTCTCTGGTGTCGCAAAGAGGTCTAGAGACGGACGACCCCATTGGTGAAACACGAGTTCCAGAGTCGGCTGATGTAGCTCCCACTTGTGTGTCAATGATGTGGACCAGCTGAGGGAATCCACCAGAATGTTGGAAACGCCCGGCAGATGCACCGCCATCAGGGTTATTTGATGGCTGATAGCCCAATCCCAGATCGACTGAGCCAGTCGAGACAAGCGTTGAGACTTGGTCCCGCCCTGTTTGTTCACGTAGTGCATACTGGTGGTATTGTCCGTCTGAATAAGCACCGACTCACCTTGAACTACAGGAAGGAACGACTTGAGTGCCAGAAATATTGCCATTAACTCTAGCCTGTTGATAAGCCAAGAGCGTTGGGGCGGAGACCATTTGCCTTTGATGGAGAGGCCTTGAAGGTGAGCAACCCAGCCGTCCAGAGAGGCGTCCGTTGTGAGCGTGAGATCTGGCGCGTTGACTAGGAAGGACGTTCCAGTCGCCAGGTTGGTCGGCTGCGCCCACCAGTACAGAGCTGTCCTCATGCGAGCGGTAACTGTCACCAGGTCGGTGAAAGAACCGGAGACCTGACGCCACTGTACATCCAGTGCCTACTGAATGGGACGGGTCCGCAGTCTGCAATGTGGGATCAGTGCAATACAAGATGATGCCATTACCAGAATTTATTTTAATGTCCGGACAGAAACGGACTGTCTTGATCGAATGAGATCCACTAAGCGGAGGATCTTCTGTTGACGTTCGTGAGAAACAAATGCCTTTGAAAGCACTGTGTTTACTGTTGCCCCTAAGAAACTCCTGGTTTGAGCTGGTGCAAACTGTGACTTGTTGACATTGATGGTCAAGCAGAGGGATTGAAACACATCTTGACAAAGACGAGTGTCTTGGCTCAGTTGATGGCGGGATTGAGATTTGAGGAGGCAATCGTCCAAGTATGGAAAAATGTGGACGCCTTGGAGGCGTAGGTGAGCCACCACTGGAGCCAATACCTTCGTGAACACACGAGGGGCGGATCGGAGGCCAAAAGGCAACACTTTGAACTGGAAATGCGTCTGTCCTACTCTGAAACGCAGGTACTTTCGATGCTGTTGGAGAATTGGGACATGAAAGTACACGTCCTGAAGGTCGATGGTGGTCATAAAATCGCCGCTGGAAAGAAGATGCAGGATCTCCAGTAGTGTAAGCATGCGGAAGGATTAGCTCTTTAGGTATCTGTTGAGAGCCCTCAAATCTAGAATTGGTCATCAATCGCCCGTCTTCTTGAGTACGAGGAAAAAACAAGAGTAAATACCCCTCTACTCTCTGAGAAACTGGAACCACTTCGACTGCACCCTTTTGAAGAAGAAGACGGACTTGATGGTAAAGCTCCTTGAGATGGGGAGGAGGCGGGCCAGACGGTGGAGTATGAGGAGGAATCTTGATGAACTCCAAAGTATGTCCTTTCATCACAATGTCCAAAATCCAGCGGTCTGAGGTGATGGAGGACCACTGAGAATAGAACAAAGACATTCGACCTCCAACACTTGGGGGAAGACAAAAGTCATTGGCATTTGGGAATGGATCCCCGATATGAAGACTTTCCCCTATATGACTTTGTCGACTGTTGTCGGTTTTACTGCTGTTGATTGGAAGAGTAACGTTGGTTACTCCGATTGTAGGAGCGATATTGAGATTGTCCTCCTCGAAAAGTGGAACAAGTGCCGCGTCCACCCCGAAATGGCTGTTTCCAAAATTGCAAGGTGCCCAATGATCGAGCCATATCGGTTTCCTTTTTAATGGACTCTAGAGCCTCGTCTATGTGTGTCCCAAACAGCGATTCACCGTCATATGGCATATCAAGGATCCTGGACTGGACTTCCTGCCGGAAAGAGGTGGACTTCAACCAACCTTGGCATCTTAGGGCAGCCGCACTAGCAAGCTGACGGAAACCAGTGCCCGCAATATTGACTGCGCAGTCAATCATCTCTTCAGATGCTCTTTCTCCGTCCTGGAGGATTTGCAAAGCGTCAGCTTTGGAAGCGTCAGGGATAAGGTTAACAAAGGCAGACCTGTCCGACAACATCTGCCGGTCGTAGCGGCCTAAGATGGCTAAGGCATTAGCCGCCCTTACTGTTGTGGAAGCCATGGAGGAGAATTTGCATCTAATAGCGTCTAGGTGCCGACCTTCTCTATCTGGAGGAGCTGTGATCAGAGAAGCTGGATTTCGGGACAGACGCTGTGCCGCCTGAGTTACCACCGAATCAGGTTTTGGGTGAGAGACCAGGCATGCTGGTGAACCTGTTGGGGCCGTATACTTCTTCTCAAAGCGCGGCATTTGGGCAGGTAACGAATTTGGAGCCTGCATGGGCTTCACTCCTTCTTTCCAAATCAAATCGATGATCCGTGGACTTGCTTGAATGGCTGATGCTTGAAATCGTAGAGGAAACAGTCCTCCTCTCTCTGTGTTCTGGGTAATTTGAAGTGCTGAGCCGCTCTATCCATCAGCTGATGAAAACTGGCAATATCTACTGGAGGGGAATCTCCAGGTTCTCCTGCCGGAGGGGAGGGTGTCTGTATTTGGTAGTCGTCCCACTCTGCCATGCCGGTCGCGGCATCATCATTGTCCGTATCATCGTGGACCTCTCCGTCTTCCCGTTCTGGAAGCACATTATCATCATCATCCTGTGGATACACAGTTGTGTGTATCTTGACCGATATTTGAACCTGGGGTGAAGGCGTTGCTGGCAAAGGTGGCGGAACAGAGGGTGGAGCTGCCGCAGCAGCCGGTGTTCTAGGAATACCTTAAGGCGTAGGTGGAAAACACCGGTTGTTGTCGTCCAGCATATGCTGGAGGTTTGAAATCGGAGACAAAGGCAACGTAGCCGTTGGAACTTGGATGAACTGTTCCTCAGCTTGAGACTCCTGGTTGTCGCCGTAGTCTGACTGCCATAATCTTGGCATTTGATGATCAGATCTGACGGACTGTGTGCCGCCCTGAAAGTGTCATCCACATCATTACCAGAGTCCGAATCGTGCTCAGAGCCAGTGGCAAACATAGGTGAAGGTGACTGCGGATCTGGAGCAGACAACTGGTGGCATGGACCTTGACGGCGATGGTGTGAAGGTTCTGTGGCGACAGATGCAGAACCTGAAGATGGCAAAGGCACTAGAGGCAATGAGGCAAACGAGGATGGTGCCACCGTCGACAGTGCCGTCGACTGTATCGTTGACGGTGCCGATATGGCCGTCAATGAAGATGACTTCAATGGATCCATCGTCGACGGAAGGACCGTCGACGGAGCCGTCGTCGATGAAAGCACCATAGAAGGCAAAGCCGCCGACGAAGTCTTCGACGCAGAAGACACCCCTGTCGACGGAGCCCTCGTCGACGGAGCTTTGGTCGTCGGAGTCTTCGTCGACGATGAAGACTTTTTGATGGCTTTCGTCGACGATACTGGTTTCTTCATCGACGATGAGGTGATGGGAATCGTCGACAAGACAGTCTTAAAGGCCAATGAGACTCTCGTAGACGTGGAGGCCGTCGACGAAGTAGAAGCTGACGTCGTCATCAGTGTCGTCGTCTATGATGTAGACACTGAGGATCTCGTCGTCGGGACACTCGTCTACGCTCCCGACTAAGACGAAGCATGTTTTTGAGTGGAAACACGCTGTGAGGCAGCAGAAGACGCCTGAGAACCAGGTCTTGTGGGCGTAGAAGTAGTAGGAGCTGGTGGGGACTCCACAGAGACCAAAGGCAGGGCAAGTTTCTTCCTTTTGAGAAAAGGAGAGGGCACATCCTGCACACTACTATGCTTAGATGCTGCAGTGGTAGGTCCAGACTGAAAACTCTCAACATCAGACAGAGCTGAATCCTTGTCCTTAAGACGTTGGAGCCAAAGGAGGAGACGGCCTTCCCTGTCCTTAAGAGTTTTTGTAGAAAAGGTTCTACAAAACTTGCAGCTGCCAACTTCATGCTCAGGGTAGAGACAATAAATACATTTCTTGTGGGGGTCTTCTTTAAAAAGACGCAACTTCCTACAAGAAGAGCAAGGTCGGAATAAAGACTTCTTACTTGACATGATGAGAAGACTGAAATTAGAAGAATTGAGGAAAAAACTGAGCAGAGCTCTGGGAGACTCCCTTCACACGACAAGCGGTACAAAATCTGAGGGCTTGAGCTTCCGAGGAGAAGGTTCTAGAGGGTGCTGGCGCCTGATTGGCTGTAGTTTGGACTAACATAATGACAGTGATATGAAGTATTTTCACTCTCTATCATGCATTCCTATGTAGGAATTGCTTTAGAGGTTTTAGTTGCGTATTTACTTCTACAATTTCTTATGTTATGTTCTCACATACATATATTTTTGCATTTTTATTGCTATTTTTATGTACCGTGGGACTCCCACTTCGATGACGGGGAATATTCAAGCATGTGAATCTATGAAAGACACCTCTAATACTGGAGAATTAATAGTTACAAAACCTTAGGACAGTCTAGCAGTATATTTGGTAGGGACAATGTTTACATTTTATAAGCAGTGTCTTCTAAGCCTTCGTGGCAACAATACTCAAAATATAGCTAACCATATATCTAATTCTGTTTATTACAGCTTCACATCCAAGCAATTTATTTATACAGTAGGGAGGCTTACACAAATGGCTCCTGCAGCAGGTGTTACTGTGTCAATATGGTCAGATTGGTTTATACACAACCATTCTAAGATAAGGCTCCAGATGTTTAGGTCTAGACACTGTAGACATGAGTTCCTAAAATAACTAGAGCGGAGTTTGACAATATGTAATGTCCCGTAGCCATGCCTTAGCGGATGGGCCACTTGATTTCCCGGTGTTTGGCTAATTGTAATAACATAGCATGTAGTTTCCGAGAGTTTGCAGCGGTTTCCTTCACATACCCCAATAATCCTATCAGGGGAGAAGGTGTTGTAGGTACATTCAGGACTTTCCCTGTAATGTTAAATATGTCTGTCCAATATTTTGCTATGGGGGGGGGCACTCCCAAGCCACATGCAAAAAGGTTGCTGGATTCGTCCTACATCTCCAGCAGTCGGCAGTTGGCCATAGGTCTACGCGGTGCAGTTGGGAAGAGGTTCTATAAAATGTATGCAGATTCCTAAAGTGTATCAAAGGCAATTTAAAATTGGGGTATAACATTCTTAGTTGACCACAGCAAAATTCCCATTGCTCCTCTAAGAGTGGTGGGTTTAATTTCATGTTCCTACCTGTAAAGCTCTGGGTTCTGTCTCAGGACATGTATTTTGCATGGAGCTATATAGCTTAGTGATAAGTTTACGTAGTGATGGATTAATTAGCATTTGCTCCAGGGCCTGGAGTGTGTGTGGCGGGTTCGGGAAAGAAGCGTGAAGTTGGCGACAAGTTGCTTTTATACGATAATAGAAAAACACATCAGAGAAAGTGGGTGCTGCACCCTGTTCTGCCTCAGGGGACAGGCGAAAGGTGACAGCTGGGTATAGGTCTTCATATGTGTTCATGCCTAACCTGTTGGACAGAGTTATATTCCCTTTGTCCTCTAGCGCTGGCAGCTGGGGGATATATGCCAGTAAAGCCAAAGGAGCATACAGACCTCCAAGCCGGCCCTCCTCCGCAGGCTGTCTCAGCTCCACCTCAGTGTCTCAACCGTGTCTATTTCGTCCCGTCGTCTTTTGTGCAGCTGGAGTAGCGCAACCAAGAGCTGGAACAGGGCAGCTCTGTCTCTTTCAACCACCACATTTGGCTGAAAGGGTGTAATGTACATCCAATGGTGCAGAAATTGTGCCTGTGCACAATATGCATAAAGTGGGATATCGGGCGCGCACAGCCCCCCCCCCCCACCCCCCCACCACCCCCCACTTCCCCCCACCCAGAGCCAAGGGGAAGTTCAGGAGCTCCCATGACACTCTAGCCTGTTTACCTGCCCACACCAGAGATATCATCAAAGAACGCATTGTCTTAAAAAAGGCATGTGCGAGGGGGAGATTTATAAATAAATTAAAAAATTTAGGGAGGTCAATCATTTTGGCAATAGCTATACGTCCTGCCAGGGAGAGCAGTAGTCTAGACCAGATCTTTATTTTACTCTCTAGCCAAGTCACTGCCCCACCATTAGTTCTCATCCCAGAGTTCTTGTATATTCTGGTAGAGCCAAACTCTCAGATAACGTACCAGACCCTCCCCCAATTGAAGAGGATAGTCTAGGTGATGCGGAATGGTGCTTGTAGTTAATGGAAACCTAACAGATTTTGCCCAATTAATCTGTCTGCCAGATAGCCCACCAAATCTTAGGATCTCACGCAGCACTGGATTTAGGTTGACTGCGGGGTTGGTGATGTATAGGGTGATGCTGTCTGCATATAGCAAGATGATAATGCCGTGGGTGGTGAATCCAAGCCCCCTTGCTGCATGGTGTTGTCGGAGCGCTGCAGCCAGTGGCTCCAGGGCAATAGCAAAAAGGGGACAGGGGACATCCCTACCTCGTACCTCGGGTGATAGATAGTGGGGGGGCGGGGGGAGGAGGGGCGGGGGTTTGCGAAACCATTTAGCCTAAGCTGTGCGGTGGGTGAAGAATAGAGTAATTTTATCTGATTTATGTACATTGGGCTAAATGTCAGTCTTTCAAGTATGGTGAACAAATATTCCCATTCAAGAGAGTCGAACACTTTATTCAGCAATGATAATATTATAGAGTCTCTGATTGTGGAAAGGAAGATCCCAATCTCCAGTGCCTCCTCGTATAATGCTAGGAGCTGGGGCACTAGCACATCAACATAGGTTTTATAAAACGCCGCAGTTAGTCCATCTGAGCCCGGGCCTTTACCAGAGGAAAGATTATTTATTACCTGTGTGACATCTTCCACCGTGAAGGGTTCGTCTAAGTAGGCTCTGTGACCTCAGCCCAGCCACAGCAGTTCAAGGGAGTCTAAATATGACTGGAATTCCTCTGGGGGAGTATGGAAGGAGGAAGTGCAAAGTGTAGAATTGTGTTTTGTGAATAGTTCCAAGATCTCCTGTGGGACCCTGACCAATTATCGGTTATCATCTATAATTTTCAGAAATGAAAAATTCAGAGTTGAGTGTGTGCACTGTATTGGCCTAAGTTCTGCCTGGCCTGTCACCCTCACCGTATCTACATGCTTGGGCATATTTCCCTTAGAATTTCACCTATCAGCTTCTTCTTCGTATTCTGATATTTTGGCCCTTATGTCGCCCAATCGTTTTATATCGGAACTAATGTAATATTGTGACTCGAGATATTTAATGCTTGTTTCAAATGTACTCTAAGTGCGTCCAATAGACCTTAGAACCCCTGCTTGCCTCAAGATAAATTTTCCCCGGATTACAGCTTTAAATGTTTCCCATAGCGTGGCCTGCATTTGTACCAAGCCCGCATTGATGGAAAAATATTCTGTGATGTCGCCCCTGATCTCTTCCCTAAATAGAGTGTCTGAAAGCATGAGGTGGTAGTCTACAGCAGTCTGATTTCGTAAGGCCATTCGGCATTGACCATTTCAAAAGGACCAGTGCGTGATCTGACAGTGTTCTGGACAGGTGTTTTATAGTTGTGGTCCATGCTGCAACGTCAGGTGAAATCTGCAAAAGGTCCAATCGCAACCAGGAGTTGTACTGAGCGGTGATGCAAGTTCCTTCAGATAACGAAGGGTGCCATTGCCTCCATATATCTATTGATGGCTGTGCTAGATCTTGGATGTAGCCTAGGGGACCGACCCTTTCGGTCTTTGGCATCATCCACCAAAGCATTGAAATCACCTCCCCATAATATTGTATCATATCCTACCGTTTGTACTTTGGCCCAGATCTCGTGGAAGAATTCCGGCTTGTCCACGTTTGGACTATAGATCGCCGTCAGGTTGACATATACTGACCCTAATCTCCCTCCCAGGATCACATAATGTCCTTCAGGGTCGACATGTAATGTGCTCCTATTCCAGTTTAGGCCATGCCTGAACAGTATGGACACCCCTCTAGCATAGTTAGAATAAATGGAGGAGTAGATGTTAACCCCCCCGCTCAGCACCTATTGCATAGCTTGGATGTGAAGAGCTGTTCAAGTGTGTTTCTTGAATGAAACTGATATCGATGCCATGTCTGGCCAGATATGATTGGACGAGACGGGATTTGCAAAAGTTATTTAACCCCCTGATATTCCATGTGAGGAGATTATAAGCTGTCATATTTAGATGACTTTAACTCCCTCATATTAGATTAGTGGCGCTGTCTAACTATTCCTTTAAGGCTATACAGGGTATTGGTGCTTGTTACCTGCAAGTGTGTGCATGAACCAAAAACAGGAAAGGCTTTGTCGTAAATGCAGTTTGTTGATCCTTGTGCCTGGATGACATACAATAGATTTGTCCTGACTAACCCATTTAACATCCCTGTCCCTCCCCCCCACCCACTCCAATTCCTCAATTAGGTTGAGTATAAGTTCCCACCCCTACAAACAAACCAAGGATAGTGCTTTTGCATATCAATGTAACTGTCTAAAAATAATACCAGTTGGGTCTTTGTTCATAATTTACACATGTCCTACCCTGACCTTACCTGGTATAAGGGTTGTGCTCCTGTAGCTATTTACTCACCCTGTGTTAGGCGGCGGTAGCTGTCTGCACCCCAAATGCCCTTCTTCTCTAGTCTCCAGCCAGCCCCTATCCTTTAAGTTCCCCGCTGTCCCGATAGGTAGACTGGGTCCCCACCACAGTGCTTAAGGGTTCGTTAACCAAGGCACGATCATTCAGGCAATACACAGAGTTCCAGGCCAGGAAGGCTCTTTTATAGCCGGACCCCAGTCCTTGCTCGCCCACCACCAGTCAGTCTTACTGTGGGTCCCGACGTCACCTGCTTGTACCTGGTCTCCACACGCCTCAGACTGCCCCCTCACTATTCCTCGCAGGTCTTCGCTTATTGGGACCGTCCTCCTACAACAGACTCAGGACACAGCAGGTGAGAGTCATATTGGCTGTTGAGCTAAAGGCCTGCAACTGGAAGTCTTTGCGGCCCACCAGCCGCAGGTACTCGCAGTTTCTCTTCCGAAGGTGGTGTGCTGGGGCTGCTGTTTGCCCCGATTGTCTCCCCGCCCACTGTGCAGGACTGCGCAATGGGGGTCCCCGTCTTCAAGCTCACCTCTAGCTTCCAGTTGTCGAAGCCACTTCCATGCAAGTGCTGAATATCCCGGGTCAAATAGTTTGTGCATCAGTTCCTTCACAAAGGATTACATATTCACGATCACTGTTGTTTCTGGGATGCCCGTAATACATAGATTGTTTCGTTGCGAGCTGGCTTCTAAATCCTCATGATTTGCCTTTATGACGTTAAGCACCCATTCCATATTAAGCAGTTGTTCCTTGGTCTCTAACTGGAATTCATGATTCTCAGAGGTACGATTGTCTAGTAGGTCCAGGCGTTTTTCATGTGTGTCTACCTGCTTCTTTACCTGGTCAAGCATGTCCAGTTTATCGATGGTCTTTAAACTGGATTTCATGTCAAGTAGCAATGTGCAGAGATAATCACTGTCACCCTCAATACCTCCTTTGACACTAGATTCATTGTCTGTGTCTGCCTCATCGTACTTCTGCCAGGTAAGACGTTTATGCTCAAAGGTAAGTTTGGCTTGTTTCGTATCATGTTTCCCCATGATGCCGGAATCAGGCGTGCTCTAGGTAACAGGCACAGTGAAGCGTACAAAGAGTAACCAAGGCTTAATCCTTTGGCATCCGCGACCGCCTGCAGCCGCAGGAGTCTGCTCCGTAGGGTCATATCAGTATCTCCGGCTTAGGAATCCGCAGTAAGCGATCTCTGTGTGGGCCGGGACCTTCGCCTCGTATACCGCTGTGTGCATTGCAGCAGCCTCCACAGGCCGCAAGGCCAGGACCAAGGCGCTCCAGCCAATCACTGCCAAATCCTCCGGCTCTAGAGGCTTTTCGGCATGTACTCAGGCTGCTGCCAATATCTGTTGCCTCTGACCTCCGTCTACTTGCTATTTGCAGGCGATTACAATTGCTCTTGAGACAGGATGCTGAAGGATAATGTGGCAGCCGGCAGAGCCCTCTCAATGAGCTGCCATTTCACTGCTCGGCAAGCCAAGCCCGCACCAGTGCAGATGTTTAGCACTCTCCTTTGAAACCTAGACTAGGTCGGAGAGGTTACTTGATGCTGCGCCCACCGGGACATCAGGTCTCACCGCAGAGCCCACTTGTGTCATTGGGCGTGCTTCACCAGCAGGATGCAGGAGGCCATCAGACTCAGCAGCCTCGGAGTCAGTCTTACTGAATCCAGGACCGAGATTGAACCTAAGGGTGGGCGTAACTCGCGGAGTTACATGAAAACTCTGCGAAAGGGTCGGAAATTGGCACATAGCGCTCCTCATTCAGATTATTAATACTGGGAGCTTGTTCTGTACTGAAGTCAGGGTGAACTGCACTACGCAGTGCCACAGAGGGCAATGCTTCTTGAGCTGGTTTTGGAGCCGCTCAAGTAGATTTTCTACTCTAGCGGTAGCTTTCTCACCGTGAACAGTTGTGACCGCCCACATTGTGAAAAACCTCGCTGGGTGCACTTTAACCACCCTAAAATCTCACTAGTAGGCACCACTTCTCCCTCACTCTCTCTCTGCAACGTAATATTGTGAGCAGCACGTGGGAAAACACTCTGCCATGCAGCAGTGGGCTGAATTTGGCCAGAACTGTGTTACATGCGTTAACATGGAGTGGCCAAAACTTCGCCAACTCCCTCGTTGAAACATCAGATTCACAGCCCAAATGTCCTGGACTCTCTGCCCGAACGTTAGGCATGGAACTGCGCCATGTCCAGAACATTGACTAAATTGCAGAGGATCCAGAACACCGCTGCTCGGATCATTACCAACACCCCGGCCAGATCTTCGGCCAAGCCTGCCCTCAAACTCCTGCATTGGCTCCCCATAAGGGAGAGAATTAAATTTAAAGCCCTGTGTTTGGTGCACAAAACCCTGAATAACCAAGGCCCTCCAATTCTCCGAAACTTCATTACCCCTTACATAGCCACAAGAACCCTTCGCTCTAATGCAGAAAACCTTATCAATGCCCCAAGGTTTAGGAAAGCACGATCAGGAGGAAGACGGTTCGCGGTTCATGCGGCCCGTCTTTGGAACTCCCTCCCACGAGATCTTCGTCTGGAACCCCACTACCTCCGTTTCAGGAAACGATTAAAAACACATCTTTTCCCCTAGCCCTTATGCTCCTCCCGTTAACTCAGTCCTCAGTCATGTCTCTTAGGTTCCTCAGCGCTGGGATACTTCCGGGTGACTATGCGCTTTATAAAAATAAATAATAATAATAATAATAATAATAGCCCCAATGATAGCAAGCATTCGAGAGGGAGTCAGGTTTGGTTCAGCATATTGATAATTGACCTCAGTGAATGCAGGATATTCACTGCAGTCTGGGGGTGGAGAACTACAGCTGGGGTGAGCCCACCTTTTAGCAGCAGCCAGGCGAAGACAGGGACCCTCCAACCTGTGAAGATGAGCAGCGACCACCACAGTCACTTTCATAAACACTCTGAGGAACTGGTAAGGCAAAAGGAGTGCACGGCAGACTGTAAAGGTTTGTGGCTGACTGTGTACCACAGGTAACGTCTGTGAGCTTGCATGAAGTGGATGTGGAAATATGAGTCCCGCAAGTCCAATGCAACTATTCCGTCTCCAGGGTCCAGAGCAGAGAGAACCTGAGCCAAGGTTAGCATATTGAACTTCTCGGTTTTTCAGAAAAAGCATTGAGAGGGCTTAGATCTAGTAAGGGTCAGAGGCCGCCATCCTTTTTCAGCACCAGAAAGTAGCAGAATTAACAACCACACCCTACCTCTGGAGCTGGCACCCTCTTGGTGGCTCATTTGGCCAACAGTGGCCTGCAATTCCTAAGGTTGTAAGTAGAGATGGTCCTCTGTCATCCGTTCTGGTGATGGTGGCAATGGGGGCTTCCATAAATGGAAGGGCATAACCCCTCTGTATATTTTGAGCACCAATTGTAGGAAGTTATTTTGCTCTATTGAGGCAGGCCGGTGGTGCTCAATCCTGCCGCCAACTGGTGTGCTGGAATGAGAGCTTTTAAAGGGGTTTGGGGCTGTGGCAGCCAAAGAGCACTTTGACTTCTTCTTGAACTTACCCGATTTTGAGGAAGACCTTTTGGAGTAGGAAGACAATGATCCACAGGAACGGCTCCAGGAGCGGCCCGAGATCTCACTTGGGCCCAAGAACGACCAGAGTCTTCTTCTGCCACGCCGCCGGGAGCTTCATCGTCCACTCGTGAATTGTCTTGGGGTGCATTTACTTGCACTCAGCACAGGCTTTGGGGGCCTGGCCCAATCCAGGCACCAGAGACAGACCAAGTGGAGATCAGACACCGACATTTAACTGTGACATTCCACACAAGGTTTAAACCCATAGGTTTGTTAGGGGACATAGCCATTGCACACTGGGAGCAAATGCTTAAAAAAAGGGTTGACTGAAAGTCGAAAAAAGTGGTCAAAAAGTGCCTGAGGGAGCTCTCCAAGATCCAGGGTGTACGGAAAGAAAGAAACTGATATCAGTGCACCACCTATATAGGCACTGTACACTTCAGCTCGGACGCCAGCGCGGAGCTGATCTCCGCTACCTACCAGCATGCAGAGGTAAAGCTCACATTTTTCTGGATCCAGTCTAATGCCTGGGAATATTCTAAGAAGAGGACTCTGCAGTTACAAGTCTCTATCGAATTAGAAACCAAGTGCAAACACATGAGTGCAACACCAAGAGATTAGATCATTTAAGAGACCAAAAGAAGAATTAACATATCAGAACTTATGTAGACCTACAGCTTATTACCCCTGAGATAAATGCAAATGAGTAACATCACCTCAGAACCTAGTTAAGACTCTATACCAAGCACTGATATGTGAGCCTTCATGTAAGTGCATTAATACTGGAGCATTGCCTGCATACTTTTGACAGTGCAGATGCTGATTAGATCAGCTGAACGCGAGCAGATACATTTTCACTGAGAGGACTCAGTGCCAAGACTTGTTATACCTCCATCCCTTTAATTCATCTCAAACAACTCCTATGTAAAACCGCCCTAAGTAATTTCTTGTGCTATATATTTTAGGAAGGAGCACACCCAAAATCACCCTTCAAGATTCTTCTTGGCTCTCCTAATTCCCATTCATGTGTCCCTCCACTGCTCATTTTTTGAGGCGCTACTTTTTTCATGGTATGTAAGCACTCTACCATAGTGCTTGTTTCAGCAGGCTCCTTCATATCCTTCCCCACCTCCCTATTCCTCCCACCTACTCTGCTCCGGTTTTCTGTGATGCTGCCACTTTCCACGAACCCTTCACTTTGGTTGTCCATGGTGTTGCCCTCGATCCTCCAACCACCCTCCTGCACTTCCATTATCAGTGGTTTTGCCACTACGCGCCCTCCCTCCTTCCATTCCTTAGTTTGTGGTTTTGGCCTCTATCATCCTCGTTGCCTTCCATTGTCCCTGGTACCACCCTCACATCTCTCCCTTAACAGTATACACCCCCACCCTTGGTTGTCCGTTTCGTCTCTTATCCGGCATAATACAGTCGTGCCCACCCAAATGCCAGGTGCGCATGCATGCATTCCTCATTTATTTGACAGTCTTAGTCTTGCCCTCGCCCTACCATTGGCTAACATTTCCTTCATTAATTCTGTCCTCCCGACCCCAGTGAACATACACATTTAGCTGTAAACAGGCTGTTTTCGCTGACTTTGGACATTGATCTGACTTGACTGCGAACGGTGCAGAATTCAAAGCACTTGTCAAAAGTGTGATCCTGAGCAAGTTAAGTTACATCATGTGCTTCAGGCCTCTTGTCTTCCAAAAGTGAGATTTCTTAGCACTCACATAAAAGCTGTTAGGTGTTGTACAAAGCCGGAAAACTATACGTTTAGTATATAACTCACATGTCGATATGCTTGGGGCAGAATCAGTCAGATGCCAGGTGTAACCACATGAACCGTCTTTACCGAGAGTAGAACATTTGATCTACAGTTTACATGGACTGGCTGTGGGCACGAAAATCCCATGAGCTATCAGGGAGTATGTGACATGCAAGTTCAGATTGGTTACATAGTTACAAGCATGCCGTATGTAGAACCTGTTGGGAGTGAATGACATCCAGATGTTACCACCTGGCCGATCCTGCCGCCGGGCACCCGGGTCGGCTGTGCTTTCCAGTTGGAAGCGGAGTGAGATTAGCTCTATTGCCCTTCCTGTTGTTCTATATACAGAACAGCGTTATCCAGATGTAATCTGCAGTATCTGAAGATGGCCGAGGAAGAGGGCGGGAGCATCAATAGTGGGACAAATTCCTGCCACGAGAAACCGCTAACAAAAGAAAGCACAATTCATCTACTGGAATGCATTAATGAATACATGCCTGGGTAAATGAAAGTGTGCAGTGGTAACTGAATGAAGGATTTGACTCATGAATAAACAAATGCATTGAAAAAGGATAGCATGGCTGAATCATTGATGGATGGAGAAATGTTGACGGTATATATGAAATAATTGCTTGTTGCATTGCAAATAATTAATAAAGATATCTCTAAAGCAAATTAGTGAACGCGTTTGCGTAGTGCGCATCTACAAAGTACCCCTGCTGGTGGAACGGCTGCCTTTAAGGGCAGTGCAATCTTCCGTTGTCCATCTTTCCTCCACCCACACACTTTCCCACTGTAGTTGCCTCCAGCCCCTCCCTCCAGCAAAAAATAAAAAAAGCACTACCAAAGACAATGCGTCACAGCAACGCAAGAGCTACTGGATTTGTCAATGTATGTTAGCCATATCATATAGCAGCATCATAGCATTTTTTACCGGACTTTCAGCCATGTTGAACAGCAGCAATGCTGCTATACACCATGGGTAAAAGACACTGACAAAGCCAATAGCTCTTGCAGTGCTTGCTAAGAAACACTGTCAGCCAGGACAAATTCCTTACTGAGGAGACACATTAATAGTCTCAAAGAGCGGGTCCAGTAGGTTACTTGTCGATGGTTTTAAACAGACCTAAATTTGATAGACATAGGCCCCGAGGAGAAATATGGGCCAAAAGGATACAGAATTAACCGTATGCGGCAACTGTAATGTTGCACTGACAGCCCCACTAGCACTGAACTTTTATCTAAAATCTTTTTTATTTTTTTATTTTTTTTTACAAAACAAGAAGTTGCTTTAGCAGTGCAGAAAATATCAGTCAAGGTGAACTGGTATTCATACATGCACAGAAATCAGCATTTATAAAGCAGATGATACATTAAGTATTTCTAAATGCTCCATGGGTCACTGTTTTTTCTGACAAGAACATTAACATTCCAGTCTTTAATTTGTGCTGAGATCGAAGTTGGACAGTTTTAATCCTTCGAGTGTTCACCTGCTTTGGTACCAAAAACTAGATTAGATAGTTTGCCACAAGGAGAGGTGGAGGGGAAACAGAGGCTCTTCAAAGGTCCTCCAATCCCGTATAAAGTTATACAAAAAAAGGACAGATTTCCGAAGTCTTCAGATTCAAACAAAAATTCTCCACAATGGGCGATGACTGAATTCAAATAGAAATTATATTTTCTTATTCCTAAATCAAGTGAACATCATAGGGTAACACTTGTTTCATGATAACAGCCAGGTTGCTTCCTCAGCGCCAAAAACGCATATGCGATGTTGCATACACGATGTGATAACAAAATTACTGTTTTCAATACAAATGTATAAATGTGAAATACACAACTTTATCCCATTTAGCTTAAAGAGATTCAACTTAATGGTATGCGATCCCAATACATACCTTTAAGTTGAGTCTTTTCGAGCCTTGGGGGATTAAGTTTTAAAATTTACATTTATAAGTTTCCTTTGAGAACAGTGATTTTGTTATCACATCGTGTATGACTCATCGCATATGCGTTTATGGCCCTGATGGAGCAGCCTGTTGTCCTGAAGCACATGCTGGTCTAAGATTTTCACTTGATTTGTGAATATGAAAATAAAAATCCTATTTGAATTCATCCCATTGTGGAGAATTTTTGTTTGAATCTGAAGACCTCGGAACTCCGTCCTTTTCTAGGATAGATCCTGTCATTATTTTGGCAGTCCCCGCAAACTAGCCTTATGCAATATTTAAAATATAGGGCTCTGAAGTGACCCGAACTCAATTAATTCAGAGGCGGTATTTGCCTTCGCATGATCTAAACTGAGCTAGAGAAAATTCAATGACAGAGCTCATGCAACTGGGTGCATAGCAGAGTCAATGTAAAGTGATCAAACTAGTTTGCTGTGGAGTTCTCCGTGCCAGCTTTACCCAGTCACTTCCAGTCAGAATTTACTTGAACAATGTATTTTCTTTTAAATTGATGGGGTTGTGCGACTTTCATGCATGATCGTTTCAGTTAACACTGTTTTGGCAAATGTAGTAGCTCATTCTGTGATTGCTTACATTCAAAACCGCTCTTTACATAGATGTTTCACAATTCTCGCGAAAAAGAGTTAAGAGGGTGAGGCAGGTAATGTCAAACGCAAGGGCCTGAGGAAGGTAGATGATGAGATTTAAGGCTTTCAACTGCAGCCTGATTCGAAGATTGTACGCGGGGGGTAGGAGCACACTGCCTCTCATCCCAGCGCAGTTTACCCCATTGCATCCTGGTAAATGCAGTACACTTACTTTCAAAGTTGCTGTAGTCTTTCACAAAAGTTGGTGCAGGTAGTGCTGTTATCTCTAGACATGTGTTTCTGGGTTTAACCAGTCATCAGTAGAGAGCAAAAAGTAAGCAGAAAAAAGTCATCAGGGGTTGCTGAAATGGTGCCCAAGTCTTCACAGGTCACAGTACCTCTCCACAGGCACACAGGTGCATCCCAAGAGTGATATACAGCAATGTCTGCACCAACGTTGGTGAAAAACTCCAGCTAATTTTGAAGTAAGTTTGAACTGGGTTCCCACGTGGGGCAGGAAGAGAGCACAGCACTTCACATCCCAAAAAAGGAAGCTGTGTTCTGCTTAAATTTAAACTACTACCCTGGAGGACAAAATGGCAAAACATTGCTGTTTTTGTTTAGGAAAAAATAAGTTTTCCAAAAAACAAAAGGCTATATAAACTGTTGGAACAGGTTTCACCCCTTCGAATCGAAGTATGACGGACAAGGGGAGGGGGGTGATCGGGATTCAGGATTTGGGAGATTAGATTAAACTTTTTGTGATACACCTACTGGAAAAACACGGTTTATATAAATCTTATAAAACATTTCTTGTTCATAGAACATAACAATAGCACCCAAGAAAGTGAGGCAGGCAACGAGGAGTGAGCTACGTATGATGCCCAAATTGAGTTTGTTACACAGCCGATAGGTGGATGGATGTAAGGTAGTTTTAGGTGAGTCGCTTAGTGTTGTTTTATGCTGGAAAGCAAGCAAGTGGTGGTCTGACCATGTGACTGGAGTTATAGTTTGAAAGGTAACTAGTTCAGTATTAGCAAAATTGACAACTAGGATACGTCCAGCGGTGTGTGTCGGTTTGTGGACAATCTTATGCAGGTTCAGGGCGTCTAGGCCAGTGATTGTTTTTGGATGGGTCATATTGGGATTGTCAAAACAAATGTTGAGGTCACCCAGAACGTATAGGTTGGAGTGTAATGTTCTCAGGTTTGAAACTGCCTAGAAGTGCGTCTGGGAATGTCACCTTTCTAGGTGGAGGTCTGTAAAGGAGCATGAAGTTACAGGAGGAAGACGGTGTAGGATTGCATCTTGTTAAAAGAGCCTCACAATTCTTTATGGAGATGTCAATTTTAGTGATATGTATTGTTTTCCTGAATACAACAGCTAGACCACCTTCGTTTTTTGGCTATACGATTTTGGGTGATTGTGTGATAGCCTAGAGGAATGGCTTCATGCAGGACTATAGCCATACTCTCTCCCAGCCATGATTCGGTTATGAATAGTATGTTTTGTTTTGCATCTGGGAGAAGGTTGTAGATGTGATGTTTGTTTTTAGAGAGGGATCGAGCATTTATTAGTAGACTGTTTATAGAGAGTAGCCTTTCGTGATAGTGAGACTGTTTTGTAGAAGAGTGATCAGTATTGTGTGGGTTTGTAGCAGGTGTGTTTTTAGTGCTGGCATTACCTGTATTAGGATAGCAATCGTGTAGCTGTTCTGTATCATGTTCCTCATCCAGCATGCTAAGAAGGCATTTTGATGGGTCTGCGTGTGTATGTGGTGGAGATGGTGTTTGGGAGTGATTTGGAGTGATGTGTTGTTTTCTTGGTGTAACATTGTTGTGCAGTAGACATAGGGAAGCAAAGTTGTGAGGTGTGGCATGTTGTTTATTTTGTTTGCGTGTGTTTGAGTCGGAAGGTGTATGAGTCAGGGGTGGTGGTCCAGCATGTGGGTCATGTAGTAAGGTTTTAAATTGTCCAATGGATGAGAGGCGGTTTGAAAAGAGTTGCTGAATTGCTGTATCTGTGTTACGTGTGGTGGCAGAGAGAAAGCTTGGAATTGGAGTTTGTTCCTTTGTGTGATTTGAAAGGTGGGTGTATGTTTGTATTTTGTGATGGTAAGTATTATGAGGTGTTGCGCTTTGAAGATCTTGGTGTGCTGGTGTGTGTGATATGTTTTTTATTTTTTAGGAGTAGTGAAAAGGGGTTCTGATGTATATGTTTCATGCAATGGATTTGGTTGTATAGTATTGTTTGCGAGAGGAGGTTGTACGGTAGAGGGGGTGGTGATGTGTTTATGAGTAGAGTAGGTTGTGTGTAGGAGGGCATGAAGTAGAGGTAAGAGTGTTTGTCTTAGACTTGTTTGTTGCAAGAGTTAAAAAGTGTGGTTGTGTGCAGTGTGTGTGTGTTAGTGTTATTATGGTAGATGGTAGGCATTAACGTGTTTAATGTCCCAGAGAACCAACTGTCACGTTTTCTTGACAATGTCTGTCAGCTTCAGTGTTGCAAAACAGTTTTATGATGACTAATCACAAAGCTATGAGACCACCTCAAGGACAGTTGTGCTACTGGCGGCATTATGAGTGGAAATACACCTTTTTCATTCACTCAGAATTTTGTTTTGACCCACCAGCAACAATATCCGAGGCAGAGGCGCAACTAGAGCCACATTTCGCAGGGGGCTACTAAAAATTTTGGGGGGAGCTGATTCTTCAAGCAATATGCAGAGGTGGAGATGTAGGGGTTCCAAGAAGGGGTGAAAACATAAAGCCTTGTTAGCAAGTAAATGGTCTCTTAAAGACCTGTGAAGTACTCTGGTGCGGCTGTGTGTGTAGCCCGGGAAGCTGTCCCAGCCCGTCTGACATACACAAGGGGATGGGGGTGTGGGGGATCCGAAACTCTGAGCCCAATGGGCTTTGCTCGCCTGATCCGAGGTATGGTTTAATTTAATGTGTTAATTTGACACAATAGTTTGTTGTTGCAAGTACATTTTAGGCAATTCAACATTTTCCAGGCAGTTTCCAAACCAGAAAATAATTTCACTCCCGTCAATTCACTGGTAATTATTACATGAAAGCCATAAATCTACATCAATTGTGGGAGTAAAGTACAGGAGCAAAGCTGTGCCTTTATGACCCGCACGATTCATTCACAAGTCGTTTTTATGGTGATTGTCTAAAAATAGGAAGTTGGAGCAATTTGACCTTGAAACATGTTGCTCTTTTTCAGCTACTTCAATGTTGTCTCTATAAGTAGAATAGTTGTGTGTCTTGTTTCACTTCTCAATTCTTTCATTAATGACAGGTGGATTAAAGCACCATTCAGAGCATGAAATAGTATGATACAACATGATAATACTCTGCATACTAAAAACAGGGTTCAAAGCGCTTCAAAAACATTCCCTTCGGTCGAATGGAATGACAAAGGGTGGCAAAACCAACACATCCAACTAGCAAATATTCGCTACCCACTACGGCTACAGTGAGATTACACAATGACCGAATGATAAAAGGTTTCACTAAAATGCCTCTTGTGATCAGAGAGATTTGTAAACCAGACTATATTTCGTTGATTGTCAGACAGTGGAAAGTGTTTCCAGTTCTGTAATTTCTTCCCATCCCACCTGTATCACTGTTCTCTACAGAGTGGTTTTAAGGCTTCTAGGACAATTATTCACATATGTGGGCACCACCCCATATTCCATTGGAGGATTTGGGCTTCAGTATTTCTTTTAGTCTTTTGAGAGCCCCAGGTGTTGACCATACCAATTCTGAAGAGTCTTTGGCTGTGTCTCACTGGATTCAGGAAACATTTATACTGTGTATTTAAGAGGCAATATCTAAACATTTACGAGGAAACATAACCGTATCTGAACATTTTTGAAATCTATCTTTCAAGTATCCAAAGACCATCTAGTATACTATTGTCCAGGGGTCTGTTCCAGTAATCCATTCTCGCACTTTGAATGCAATGTTGCTGCTATCTCACCTCACTGCTGAGGCCATACATTGTTGCAAGGTTCTAGGAGGTTTTAGGTAAATAGGGACTGCTTGGTTTATGCATTGATTCTTCAGCCTGGTGTCCAGTTAAGTTGGAAATTGGGCATACATTAATGTGTAACATCTTCACCTTGACTTCCGCAGCTCAGAAGTTCCGGAACCAAAAAAAGAGGATAAAATCATACTTAAAAGAAGGGGTGCATGGAGTAACCAGGTATGCTTGACAACTACGGCCTGTAGCAGGCAATTACATTTGGGAGTATTACAATACAAGTAAATATATTATGACCAAAAGGCCTAAGGTATTAGACAGACATCATACGGCGGGGCAACTGAGGATTGTATAGTTTCATATTTTGCTTGATGTGAAAAATAGTAAAAATATTAAGTTGAAATTGATAAAGATATGTAACGGTGGCAGTTGCCACTGTGTAGCTATGGTTGTCGCTAACCAAGTCAGCTAAGTTTTGCCACGCCAACATTCAGGACGATCCATCCCTGGGGAAAAAGTAATGGGACAAATGAAAAAGTATCTTTATCTTTTAGGTCCAATTCGAAATTCTGTCAACAGATTACAGCACATACAGCTTAACACGTTTACACCAAACTTGACATGAATGTAGAACTTTGCTCATAAAGTACACTTATTTTTAGCTCTCGACTAGCGAAAGCAGCACGCATGCGCTGTCCCAGTCATACGATAGCTTCTTGGAATCAATAAAGATTTCAAAGCTCTTGGACGTGGAGTTGAAACCCCGCCCATCTTTTTTATTGGTTTGCGTCATCTTGCATGCAAAACGCTGGATTCTCATTGTAAAGAAGGCTTCTTAGTCCCTCCTTGTTGCCGCTTTGTCTACTTTTAGCCCCGCCCACCGGGATTGGATCGTTTACTGGTGGCGTGACACTCTCTCCTTCATTAGTCCCTACGCACTGTTTTTTTCTCATTCTGCTTTAGCAAAGTCAGCCGCGTGTCTACTTTCGCAATGTGCTTTCACTTAAACACGAGGCTGCCTTTGAGGTACTGCGCTTGTTTTACTTGTTTTTATTATTCCTGTCAGGATTTTCTTTTAGCGTGTTAGCAGCAGCCGTCATTTGGCTCGGTATTTTACTTAGACAACAACACTTCTGTTGTTAACCCTGAATTAGGAAACAACCGCTGAGTTCTAGCGAAGCAGCCAGTTCTCGCGGGAGCTCACGCAGTCTCTCCTCAGTGTGCAACCCTAGCGCCGCTCTGATCTGACTTAAGTGAAGGAGCCACAGGCGGCGATGAAAGCAGCCTCTGTCCCCAGAAGTCTCTCTGAAGTAGGCCTCCTCATCCTGGAGCAGAGGCGCAATACACCTACCAGCAAGCGGGAGAGTAGGGTCCAGTGATAGCAACAGGGAAGCATTCCGGGCCTGGCCCCGTGGAGGAGCCCCTGAGGTACCGAAGTAGAACCTCCGGTGCAGAAACCCTACTCCCGAGTAAGAAAGGAAAGTATTGTTTTTTGAGGACAAAATGGTTTATGGAGAGAGAAACGTGTATTTGTGGAATATGTTAATAACGCAGACTCATCTAACTGTGCGTGGGGGTGCATGACATTGTTGTGTGACGATTTAGATTCCGTATGCCATTTCCCGATTCATGCCCTTATATAGGTCCAATTCACAATTGCCATTATATAGGCATAGACATCAAGCGCTTATTTAGGCATAGCCCATGCTATCCAAATACAGGCATGGCTAATTCCTTTCGTTCATCTACGTCACAATTTCTTGGAAAACCAGACTCCTAAGCTGAAGGGACTTCCCCTAGCCTGGATATTGATTTCTCCAAGAAACTCATTATTATGAATGAACAACTATTCCTTAGGGGTTCATTCATGACATTCCTATGCCCGACTTTACGTCAAAGCTGGCATTCCTAAACACCTTCAAGGTATAAATATACCTTCACTTGCTACGGCAAAGCACGGTGTGGTTTGGTGCAGTTCGACTACCTACTTGCACGATGCAGCTCGCTACAGCAAGTGCCGAAGGAAGCCAACCCTCCAGCTGACGCACTAATCGAAGCTGTCCACCTCTGCTGAGAAATCCAGCTCCAGTGTTTTTGACTCCCCTTGCGGGGTGTTGGGAAATCAAGTCTGTGGAAGAGATACTAGCCTCTCTCATTCTAAGGTATGGAGCTGATTAGAACCTAGAGAAACCTTTGGCAACTCTTGGCAAAACTTATGCTAAAGACCACACTTACTTCTTCCCTCCTACTAGACCTAAGTTAGATACATTGGGGTAGGCGTATTTTTAGAAGCACCAGCTGAGAATTATAGCCTGCGCTATTATGTATGTATTTTTATATGTCATAGCACAAGACAATGCTATTACAGTATTATTTTATACTATTGTTTAATAAACTGTACGCATTATACTTTGCATTCTGTCTAACAATTGTAGCAGTTCACCTCTCTCGCATGAGAAAGAAGATTGTTCAATAAACTCCTTTTATTGAAACGCTTGTCTCTCTATTTTCTCTGCAACTCCAGAAACGAAGCATGCACGATTGACTGAGTAAAATAGTTATCTATTGTTTCCACGACTCTGAAGATACGTTTTTATTCTTGGGAAACAAAGTTGTCATGCCTCTAAAACAGTATGAATGTATAATTTATACTAACTGATCAGCTCAACCCGCTACGAGGTGTAAACAAGCCTATAGTGCTGCGTGCGCGATCGTTAAAGGTTGCTGGTGCGATGGCAAATTCATACCAATGGTCACTAAAACGCAATCTCCAGGAGATTGTACAGCTTAGCGAACTGAACTACATGCATTCAAGATGGCACTAGAAAATAGGGACCGCGAATTCCCCACACTCATAGTGTGCGATTCTTATTATTTTGTTCAATCTTACAATGAATACTTGAAAAACTGAATTCAAAACTGTTACAAAGATGCAAAAGGTGGCACAATTAAGCATAAATTGCTTTGGGAACAAGAGGTTCAGTTACAAGGACTACAAAAGACTCACGTGATACATATGCTGAGTCATCAACGTTGAAGAGAATTCATTGGCTGATGAAGCCGCAAAGGCAGCTGTGCAAACTGCTTCCGAGCTGCAATCACTCTTTCAAAAACGAAAATAGACGGCGAAATAAGGCTAGCTGTCAATGCTTCAAGCAAAGACAGTGGTAAAACATTACCGAAAGGATTTCCAGTCAAATACTCTTATATACCTGATGCAAACAATGTTCCGTTTGCTCGAATCTCTGGAGCTGGGGATAGGGTAATTCGAAACATGGAACATAGATTAGGACTAATTTTAGCAGCACATGAAGGGGTTGCCTCTGCTCATGCAGGTGTTTCCGCCACAGTATCATTATTAAAACCGAGATACTGGTGGCCACGCATGAGGAAACAAACCAGAAACTATGTTTTGGAATGTGATATATGCTAAAAGATGAAAGTGTCCACTGTGAAACGTCCTGCGCAGACACCCCTGTTAATTTCAGATAAGCCATTAGCTTGCGTTTACCTGAATCACTGCGATCCCTTACAAAGAGAAGGTAACTATAAATATATCATGGGACTGAATTTAATTCAGCTGTATGCAATGATATCAATTACATTCACATATGTTATATTTCTCATTTCATCAAATACAGAGTAATTACCACCATAGTTCATATAGTAATCACTTAATATAGTGCTCCGTGGGTGTCAAAGAGAGGGATTTGAATAGGTAGGGTAGGGTGTGGTTGGAATAGATAAAGGGACAAGGAAAAGGAATTGTGTCCTGTGAACAATTCTACATCAATCTAAGAACATTTCCAGTCTTAAATAGATCACAAGGTTCCCTAAATAAACATTACACGGGAGACATATATGGCTAATTGTATTTTAGCGTGTATGTTGAAGAAGATACTGTCGAGGTTTCGACCCCTGTGGTAAGGGCAGGTTATTCCTCAGTATAGGGTCTTCATCAGGACTAAAGGGGTTATGAGCACCTGAGGAAATAAATACGGATGTCACTCAGTTACTTGATTAGAAAGGGCATTTATAAATAGCCCACAAACAAGTGTACCTACATACATTATGGCGTTTGTGATGTCCCACTTCGGTTGGAGACTCGCGCCGTTATGTTGATTCTGTGGGGAAAATTGTCCCATTAGGAAGGATATTGAAGGGCAACCAATAATGGATGAAAGTTTAATGGGGCCAACAACACTTACTTATGCTCTTCTGCAAAAGAGAACTGTAGGTGTGTGTGGGGTCCCAGACGAGTTGAGGACTAGCGTCGTTGTGGTGATTCTGTGGGTAGAAATACCCCATTAGGAAGGATAATAACGATGTAAAACACTCTGTGGGACTGAGTGTCTAATGTGGCAAAAGCACTTACTTGATGTTTTCCTCCGAAGGGGAATTTCAGCTCGTGCCTGGTCACGATGTAGGTTAATGAAGGAAGCAGGGTGTAGATCAGTCACACCATCTGAAAAATTAGTAAAAGAAATGGTAGGGACCTTACTAGTGTCAACCATGTAAGCTTCCCAAGTACCGAGTAATTTTACTGGTACACAGACAGTACTTGGGTTGACTTAGGCTCTGGGTGCCCACCCATTAGTTGAAAAACGGGATCTGAAAAATTAATTAAAGAAATGGTAGGGACCTTGCTAGTGTAAACCATGTAAGCTACCCTCGTACCGAGTAATTATACTGGTACACGGAGGATACTTGGGTTGACTTAGGCTCTGGGTTTAAAAACGGGATCGTCACGATATCTCGAGTGGCATAAGAATTAAAGGGAACGTACTGATCAAGGCACATAATGGCTGTGAAGTATTGTAAAAAAACCCTGATGGAGTTTGTTAACAGCTCGCCTGATCCCATGTCTGTCCCAGTGTTATCGGATACCAAGTGTGTAGAAAGCGGTCCCGGGGCCGACATACCTGTGTCCCAGCCGGAATGAATCCTAAGCGGAATACATCGGAACAGTGGTGTTCCGTGTGGATATGCATGGCGACCGCCCCGAGGGAGAGGGAATTACCCAAACCGGGGCCGAGGACCGACCTGGCCAACTCAAGCGAGAGGTGGAAACACTCAACGACAATGGGAAGGTGGACGCCCCCAAGACCACCCACAGAAACAGGTCCGTTTTCAGCCGGAAGGAGACGGAGAAATCAACACGAGACGCAAGACGTACAGATGGTGAGACAATCCAGCCCGATAGTCAATCTTTCACAACATGTTTTGACACCGGAAGAAACCAGCGTATTGAACAAGGGTCTATCATTTGTACCTACCTCCCACCCAAATCAATACAACGTGAGGTCAGAATTAACTCGTTTCTTCCGCAAGATCCGACTAAGACATTTCTTTATGCACTCGCCACCCCCCAGTCCGTCGTCAGTGACCGGATTAAGACCTCCTTCAACGTTTACACCTAAGGCTCACCAGACATCGCACAGGATCCTTACATACGAAAGTGTGGTGATGAGAGATGTGATGAACATTTGTACCACACGCTCATATGTACAGCATAACATCACCCAGGTTTTCTGAGAGCTAAGGAATATGAATATCTGAATGTCGCACAGCCAAGAATTCCAACGATATACACTTTACCTAAGATCCATAAGAACATATCGAAACCTCCTGGACGTCCGATTGTATCTGGATGTGGCTCTCTGCTGGAGCCACTATGTAAATATATTTACACTTTCCTGAAACCACTAGCTGTTAATACTCCCACCTACGTCCGGGACACCATGCAAATCATAAATCAAGTAGATGGCATCGCATTTGATCAGGATAAACAACTACTGGTGACTCTTGATATAGTCTCACTATATACAAGCATTCCACAAGATCCTGCCCTGGCCACAATGAGGAAGGTACTAGACAGAAGAACCCAACCCACCCAGATACCAACGGACTTCATCATTGAGCTCCTGGAGGTGGCAATGAAGAGGAATTTCTTCATATTTCAAGATGAGTTCTTTGTCCAGAGCAAGGGAGTAGCGATGGGGGCAGCCTTCGCTCCCGACTTGGCTATACTATACATGGCGGAATATGAACAGGAATGCATCTTAACATCAAAAAATCCATATGAAAATAATATTTGGATGTGGAGACGATATATCGATGATGTCCTGATGCTATGGACTGGAGACGAAGTTGAATTGAACTCATTCCTTACATGGTTGAACAACCAATCACAGGATATTAAGTTTACCATGAGCATGAGTAAAACTTCTATTGACTTTTTAGACATCAGCATTAAAGCTCAAAGTGGCCATTTGTACACCACCCTGTTCTGGAAAACCACGGAAAGGAATAGCTTGTTACGGTACTCGAGTCATCATACGAGGAGCCTACGTGACAACCTACCATTTGGCCAATTTCTCCGGGTGAGGAGAAATTGTTCACTCAAAGAGGACTATTTCAAGGTGTCTGATCTCTTGATCAGCCGACTCATGGAAAGGGGGTACCCTAGAAGACTGGTGACAAGGGCCAGAAAGAGGGCATGGTTCAATCTACGAGAAGATCTTCTGAAACCTAGGGAACGCTCTGTCAACGCGGATAGGATTGTATGTGTTACTACGTTCTGTACGAAGAGTAATCTGATCAAGAAGGCAGTGAATAAGCACTGGAACCTGGTGTCAGATGTCATTGACTGCAAAGAAGCTCCGATGCATGCTTTTAAAAAAGCGAAGAATATCAGGGACAGAGTGGTGTGTTCGCTTTTAGAAACTCCTGCACCACCCACTTTACAAAGCATCTGGAACCTTCCCCAAGCAGTGGGACACTATAAATGTACTAAATGCAAAGCTTGTCCATTAACCCTAGAGACCAAGGTGTGGACTTATCGGAATCATAAGGTGATTCTCAAATCCTTGACGAACTGTAACACGAGTGATGTAATTTATGCCATAGTATGTCCTTGCGACTTGGTATACATTGGACAGACTAAACAACATGTAAAGAAACGGATCCTACAGCACTGTAGCCGTATAAGATGTCAAACACCCGGCTCCCCTTTGGTGGGTGTCCAAAGCCCACACTCCGGAATCACTCAAATGGCTAGTGGTTGAGAAAATTGTGGTTGGGCCACGAGGTGGGGATCTGAATACGCTACTCAATTTAAGAGAATGTAAATGGATGCATGTATTGGACACTGTGGACAATGGTCTTAATGAACTTGATACTACTTACTCACAGTTGGCAGGTCTAACATCCGACCCCTGATTGATTGGTGACCATATAATCTCCTTTATAGGTACAATATCACACCCCCACAGGTTTCAAGGTACATTGAATGTGTATGCTTACAGAGTAATATTCACTGAAGATAAGTGTTTATGAAGTATGCTGAATATATTGAACCATGTTCTATGTTTACTCCTAGTTGGCAGGTCTTACATCTGACCCCTGATGGACTGGTAATCATATAATCCTGTCCACATGCTGCTTATAGGTACAATATCACAGCCTCATATGTTTCAATATGTACTGAAGATGTATGTTTACAGAGTAATATATTCACTGAAGATGAATGTTTAAAAAGTATTTTAATACATTGAATCATGTTCTATGCTGAAATAATCCTTGCGATAATATCTGGATCCATCTACACAAATGTTGATCGAATATATTCAACATCAGGTCTACAGAGTAAACCGTGCCGCGGGTCTGGTATTTACAATGCCAAGTGTTATTTCTTGTAACACTACATACTACACTCCCTATCGGCTCCTGACCCCTGAATGTTAGTGTCTCTGGTAGCACGCATGCGCTGTTGAGACTGTCTCACTCTGTGAGCAGCTAGCTGCAGCACCGCGTGGCTTTGCTTGCACGCCCCCATAGACACGCCCCCTCACGGAGCATATCCACACGGAACACCACTGTTCCGATGTATTCCGCTTAGGATTCATTCCGGCTGGGACACAGGTATGTCAGCCCCGGGACCGCTTTCTACACACTTGGTATCCGATAACACTGGGACAGACATGGGATCAGGCGAGCTGTTAACAAACTCCATCGGGGTTCTTTTACAATACTTCACAGCCATTATGTGCCTTGATCAGTACGTTCCCTTTAATTCTTATGCCACTCGAGATATCGTGACGATCCCTTTTTTAAACCCAGAGCCTAAGTCAACCCAAGTATCCTCCGTGTACCAGTATAATTACTCGGTACGAGGGTAGCTTACATGGTTTACACTAGCAAGGTCCCTACCATTTCTTTAATTAATTTTTCAGATCCCGTTTTTCAACTAATGGGTGGGCACCCAGAGCCTAAGTCAACCCAAGTACTGTCTGTGTACCAGTAAAATGACTCGGTACTTGGGAAGCTTACATGGTTGACTCTAGTAAGGTCCCTACCATTTCTTTTACTAATTTTTCAGATGGTGTGACTGATCTACACCCTGCTTCCTTCATTAACCTACATCGTGACCAGGCACGAGCTGAAATTCCCCTTCGGAGGAAAACATCAAGTAAGTGCTTTTGCCACATTAGACACTCAGTCCCACAGAGTGTTTTACATCGTTATTATCCTTCCTAATGGGGTAGTTCTACCCACAGAATCACCACAACGACGCTAGTCCTCAACTCGTCTGGGACCCCACACACACCTACAGTTCTCTTTTGCAGAAGAACATAAGTAAGTGTTGTTGGCCCCATTAAACTTTCATCCATTATTGGTTGCCCTTCAATATCCTTCCTAATGGGACAATTTTCCCCACAGAATCAACATAACGGCGCGAGTCTCCAACCGAAGTGGGACATCACAAACGCCATAATGTATGTAGGTACACTTGTTTGTGGGCTATTTATAAATGCCCTTTCTAATCAAGTAACTGAGTGACATCCGTATTTATTTCCTTAGGTGCTCATAACCCCTTTAGTCCTGATGAAGACGCTATACTGAGGAATAACCTGCCCTTACCACAGGGGTCGAAACGTCGACAGTATCTTCTTCAACATACACGCTAAAATACAATTAGCCATATATGGCTCCCGTGTAATGTTTATTTAGGGAACCTTGTGATCTATTTAAGACTGGAAATGTTCTTAGATTGATGTAGAATTGTTCACAGGACACAATTCCTTTTCTTTGTCCCCTTATCTATTCCAACCACACCCTACCCTACCCTACCTATTCAAATCCCTCTCTTTGACACCCACGGAGCACTATATTAAGTGATTTCTATATGAACTATGGTGGTAATTACTCTGTATTTGATGAAATGAGAAATATAACATATGTGAATGTAATTGATATCATTGCATACAGCTGAATTAAATTCAGTCTCACAAATCTCCTCAGTTTTGTGTACCACTTTAAGCATTCATTGATGAAATTGTGCAATGAAATGTTATGTAGCCGACCACTTTTTTGTAACTACACTTTGACCCAGGTCGGTGAGTATCAAGGGTTTACCCCGTTATTACCTACCACTATAAATATATCATGGTCGCCGTGGATTCGTGTTCAAGGTTCATTTGGATGTGGCCTCAGCGCTCGGCTGACGCTCAAACTATTATAAAAGATTTGCGAGTCTTTATCGGCACATATGCAGTCGACACGCTGCATTCTGACTAGGGTCCTGCGTTTAGCTCTCAAGCTTCCAAGAAGGCCAAGGCCAAATGGGGTGTTGCATTGCGGTACGCAAGTTCATTCCATCCTGAGGGAAATTCGGTTGTGGAGAGAAAAAACTTGGACATAAAGCAATCTATAACAGCTATGGTATTGGGTACGGGTGACAGGTGGGTCAAACATCTATTAAGTGTCCAACATAGTCTTAATACCTTGCCAAGATGTTCTCTAGGCGGTATCACTCCTTATAAAGTCCTTTTTGGGACTGGATGCTGATGACGGACCTCGATTGTCAGACTTCAGGGGTAGACCAAAAAACATTTGCTATCAAAGACCATTTGGCTGTGTTACAGGACTTAAATGAAATAGGAACGAAACAAAGCAACATGTTCCTGAAGCCAACCACCACTGAAGAGAAACCAACCGTCCCAGCAAGGATTCCTAAGCTTGGGGATCTAGTCAGAGAAAAGGTCGCGGACAAGAAGGAATTAGGGCCTTCTTTCAGACAACCAGTACCTGTCCTAGCAATCGACGGATCAAGAACAGTATTACTGCCGCCCCTTGCTGGTTAAAAGGAGAACAGGTTTGTGTTCATCGACCTGGTCAAACCACATCAAGTGGCCGATAATAAGCAGCAGACCAAGTGGACTCCGCCAATGTAGCAGACACCCTGCTCTAGCTACAATCCAAGAGGTTCAAACTGAGAGACTCATCATCTTTGAAGAATCTGCAGTGCGAAAAGAAGGACTAAGCAACAAAACTATGGAACTTGTATCTCTTGAGACCCAAATAACAGTTTCTCAAGAAACGCCTGTCTACAATGAGGTAGCATCTGACTACACAAATGTAACAAGTGATCAAGTGGTTCCAGCGATTTCAACGAATCCTGATGCAATCCCAACAATTGACAGAACTGCCTCTGGCTATTTCATTAACTTTGATAAGTTTTCTGAGGATCCAAGCGAACCTTAACTACGCCAGTAAAAAAAACTTTGAAAGAACAAGCAACAGACCTTTTTCATCACCTGGAAAAGACTTATCTGGTTTCACCATGGATTGCACTTTGGGTTGTGTTGGGTGCACTTTTGTCTTCTACTTTGGTTGACTCTGGTAATAACTTTGGGAATGCTGATAAATGGAAGACATGTCAAAATGGACACAGCAAGTAAGAACATCAACTTACTCCTCAAGCCACACAAATTATCCCATCGTGAACAAAGAGACGTCATCAGTGAACATCACAGCCCTTCTAATACATGGGGGTATAGCTTGGGACAGAACTGATCATGACATTTTTGGCCCATCTGACCTGTTAAAGATTCCCCACTTTTTCAAGATTTCATTAAGTGACTGTTTCATCGAGTACCTTTTCTGATGATAGGGACTTCGAGACTGTTAATAAAATTATGTCAGACTTAGAAATGTCTGCAGTATTCACTAATCATGAATATTTAGAAGGCTCAGACTATGAACAAATGTATTGTTATAATCACTATGGTAATTTTTTACACAAATCTACAAATCCTACAAATGTATTAATGTATAACCAATGGTAACATTGTCCTATGCCACCAAAGGGTAGCTCAAAAACATTTGCAAGGAAATTTCCAAACTTTTCAGGGTTCAATGTATCCAATGCTGAATCATTTTACTTTAAAAATGTAAACAAAACAGGAATGAAAAGTATGTTGACAAATACCAAACAGATTTATTATGCAGCCTTTTATGCTCCAATGTCTAAACTAGGTTTCGACTTTTGAAAAGACAACATTGAGAGGAAAACAGTCTGGGGCACAACCGATTGGCAGGTTCAGGGTATAGAAGTTATGTTTAGAGCCTGTATCATCCTTGAGCAAATTATGTTTTTGAATGACACGGTCTAACTGAGGTCTTGTCATGGGTTAGCCAAGATAAAAGACCTGAACAATCCGTCCATACCTACACCTACATCTGATAGCAGTAACACTTCAGAGGTGGAGGTCGACGTACGTACTATTATTTTGCATCACAACAGAACAGATCCAGATTGGAATAAATTGCTGATCTGGCCCACAGACTCAAACAACTGTCAAGATCGATTCCTGGACAAAACACAAGGTTTCACATTCACTAGGCCAGACCCAAGATATGTTCAAAGACACCATTCAGGAATACAACATACAGTGTAGGGAAGCTCTGCCTTGATTGGCTACAAAGATCTACACTTAAGGATGTAAAGCAATACTTATCTTTACTTAAAGATAGTGCTGATCTTAAGGAATTCTTGTTAGAACCAAGAACACCACGTCATAAACGTTTTACATATGCCGGTATCTATGCTGCTTATAATGAAGCATGGAAAATTACGCAAGTAGGGACTGCAGAAAGAATACGAGAAATTGATTGTATTCATTTGGAGAAAACTCTCTGCAGTTGACAATGGGTTAACGACTCGGTCGCCCAGAATATATTCATTGGACAGCATAGCGTTTTCTGCCGTAGATATCATGGAACAGGACTTTGTCATGTTGCAACACGGTCCGTCGCAACTACGCTCTATCATGCTATTAGGCTGAAAGTTGCAAAACTTTCATTCAGGCTATGTTCCTTGGCGTTTAATTAATACTACGTCACTATTTTCAGAATTCAATCTCACTGATAAACAGATCAAACTTGCACAGAGGGGACCAGACTTTACGGTGCTGAGCATGAAAAAACTGAAAGATTGCCATTTACGATAGCAGAAAAGCCAGCTACTGAATGGATAATAATACATTGAACAATCACTCTGCCTGTTACAATTTTCAATTTTCAATATTGCCTAAAACATATACCAGCAGGCACATATGAAAGGTTGAGTAAAGAATAAATCAAGACTTCCTGGAAATTACCGTACACACATAGATGTTGGAGTGGGGGACGTGAAGTGTTTCTTAGCGGGAAAAACTGTGAAAACGCACTAAGCGGTTCTCTCCTTTGTCAGGGTATAAACTTACACGGGGCCTGCAATAGTTCCTCTAATAACTTATCCTGCCACCTGCAAGGTTCACCGGCTGCAGTGATTGAACAAATATTTGGACAACTTTCAAATGGGAGTTACCACATGTTGAATGATCACAGCTGCTGTGGCATGTTGCCAGGCGTACCATATTTAGTAACTGTGTCAGCCAGGGTCACTTGCTGTATGCAAGTATTGTTTCCTAAAACTAAGACAGACAGGGAGTTGTATTCACTGAACATCTCTTCTATACAAATTGATACTTTAAGCAGAATGAAAGCCATTCTTTTGCAAAGAACTGTGCAACTGACCTCGGCCAAAGAGACCTATGATCTGCAAGTCGGAAGGACTTCTGCAGAGATACATGCCCTCTTAACTACAAACTGCCCTATACATTTCTCAGAAATGTTAAGTCGTATCTTCAACATGACTAATACTAGCGGTATTGTACATGTATTTAAGACAGTATTTTATGGACTGTTAGCACCTTTTGAAGCAGTCCTAGGAATATTTCCAAACTTCGTGCACTCTGTGTTTGGCGAACTGCCTCTCATTTTGGGACTCGCTGCAGGGATACTATTTTTGCTCCTACTGCTGCAATATGGCAAGCCAATCCACCAGCGACCCCCAATTCTCCATGGAGACAACTCTACTGGCAATGAAGTGTCGTGAGCGAATTGTCCAAATTTTTGGACTACCACGTCTATGAGAATTAAATACCACATGGTTTCTGTCATTCAGACCAATCCAGCAAGATTGCGTCTTACCTGTTCTACGCTGCGTGCTATGCGGAGAAGAATGCATGTTAGACTCATGTCTCACACTCCCATCAGTCATGCCAACGGATGTTGATACTTTGCTTGAAGCAGTAACGGCCCATGCACTGTGTTGTCCCCAGCGGCTACAAATTCTGATGACGGTATTCATTGAGCTCTCACAGATGCAAAATGCTGATGGTGAGGTACGAGAGAAAACAGGCGCGCAGGTACCATCCATTACGAACATTTCTAATGCGACCAATGCTGAAGGCGATGAGTCACATTTATGTGCAGTTAATCTTCTAAACGAGGTAATCCAACTTTCACCTACAATGGTAGACTACTTTTTTACAGACTTAGAAGATTTGATGTTTTCTCCAAACCTGAAGACTGACTTGATTTGGCACACAGTATTTTGAGAGACTTTGAATTCGACCTTCATTTTTTTCAAAACAAAGTTCTAACTTTGGGACTCTTTTTTTCTATGATTAATTTTTTTTCCAAATTTGTATTTTTCTTTTTTGGCACAAGTAATCTGCTTATAGTAGAACTATTCATAGATAACAAGAATTCTTTGAAAACACTTCCAGAGACAATATCTGACATGAAATGGTTTCGGTCTTTTTTCTTTTGTATTCACGAGCCATTTCATAAATGTACATTGTCATGATTCATTCAGATAGCATTTACAAATGTCAACTATATGCTTAGAATGAAACATTGCTTTGAATGCGTACAGCATCAATGCTCTTTTTTGTACTACCAGTACCATTGCATTTTTATGTATTTTGGGTGGGTTTTAACACTTCATGTTTAGATATGTTTAACATGTTTAGAACTTAGTAATGTCGTACATAAGAAAGTGGAGTGGGTGTTGTGTGGCGATTTAGATTCCGTATGCATTTTCCAGATTCATGCCCTTTTATAGGTACAATTCACAATTGCCCTTAAACAGGCATAGAAATCAAGCCCTTATTTAGGCATAGCCCATGCTTCCCAAATACAGGCATGGCTACTTCCATCCGCTCATCTAAGTCACAACGGTTTCTTGGAAAACCAGAATCCTAAGCCGAAGGGACTGCCCCTAGCCTGGATATTGATTTCTCCAAGAAACTCATTATTATGCATGAACAACTATTCCTTAGGGGTTCATTCATGACGTATAAATATAACTTCACTTGCTATGGCAAAGCACAGTGTGGTTCGGTGCAGTTCGACTACCTACTTGCACGACGCAGCTCGCTACAGCAAGTACAGAAGGAAGCCAACTCTTCAGCTGACGCACTGATCAGAGCTGTCCTCCTCTGCCGAGAAATCCAGCTTCAGTGTTTATGACTATCCTTATGGGGTGTTGGGAAATCGAGTCCGTGAAAGACATACCAAACTCTCTCATTCTAAGGTATGGAGCTAATTAGAACCTAGAGAAACCTTTGGCAACTCTTGGCAAAACTGAACTCATGCTAAAGACCACACTTACTTCTTCCCTCAAACTAGACCTAGGTTAGGTCCATTGGGGTAGGCGTATTTTAGAAGCACCAGTTGAATATTTTAGCCTGTGTTATTTATGTATGTATTTTTATAGGTCATAGCACCAGACAATGCTATTACAGTATTATTTTATACTACTGTTTACGCTGTACACATTATACTTTGCATTCTGTCTTAACAATTGAAGCAGTTCACCTCTATTGCATGAGAAAGAAGACTGTTCAATAAACGCCTTTTATTGAAACGCCCGTCTCTATTTTCTCTGCAACTCTGTAGAAACGAAGCATGCACGAATGACTGAGTAAAATAGTTATCTACTATTTCCACGACTCTTAAGGTACGTTTTTATTCTTGGGAAACAAAGTGGTCATGTTTATGCGGTTGTCAGAAACTAATCCCTTCTTGTGTATTCTGGAAAGTTTCTAGTGACCTCTGAGCTAGCTGGCACTCACAATTAAGTTTAGTATACTCCATAGAGACAAACTGGCCTCAGTCCTAGGTCATATCTATAGGGTATATTATTCTAATGCGCAGAGCCTATTGGAATATAGGAACTACACTACAACATGAGTGCCTTTTCTTGTACAGCGCCCACTCCAAACTAAATTGCCTCAAAGCGCTAGAGGGAAGGCAGTGGTGGACTTGGTTTTGGTGAAAAATGCTGGTTTCATGGTAACTGCATCCTTTACCTCCACCCCGCCCCAACACACTGAACAGAACCTCCTACTGCGCAGCAATGTGAAACTATGTATGGCAAACAGATATTGTCAGGTATGTGAAGTGACAGTGCCTGAGGCTGGAGGTTGGGTTATTGTCCACTGTCACACATCCCCATCCGTGCTCAGTGTGTGTAACCCAGAGGGAGAGCATGTCCCCTTCCTGGCCTGGGAGTGCCATCGCGACGTCACTGCCTGTTGTTGAGTTGTTTGTACACAGAGTCCCGTCCTTGGCCCCGTGCCCTCTTCCCAAGGCCATTTTCGGCCTCAGGGGCCCCATCCCCCAGGGCATGGCCACTTAATTTTTTTTATTTAAAAAAATATATATTTACAAAGGAGGGGGGCTGCGTGGCCCCCTTCTGAGGCTTCTTTTAGGCCTGGGGAACCATTCCCTCAGGGCTCTGCCTCATTTTTATTTTTTGATTTTCTCAGCAACTATTGAACGGATTTACACCATTTAAGAAAAAGAGTGCTTTCTGAAACAAGGGCTACCTTTTTGGAACATTTGGGGTAATTCCGTTCAGCAGTTCGGGTTGTAGCCGTGTCTAAAGTATCCTATGGGAATTAACAACGGGAAAACACGTTTTGGGACCCCCCCCTTTTTTCTCAGCCCTGTTTGCCCAATCACCCCGAAACTTTCAAGATAAGAGCAGACCGGAGCGCCCCACTAGTTTTGAAAATTCCGCGAAGATTTGTCAACCTGCGCCATAGTTATTGGGAAAAGAAAAATAACGCGTTTTGAATAGAAACAAGGTCCTAACTATAACTACCTACTGGCGACCGCCAGTAGGTGATATATATATATATATATTTTCCACTCCTGTTTACACGATCGTAAACAGGCGCTGACACCGTGGGGTCTCTTTCAGAAACAAGTTTTTATTTTACCAAGTGCAAAGTTTGACGCGTTTCGACGGATGGAACAGTCTTGCTCACAACAGAGAATTCTAGTAAGTGAATGCATTTTAAACATGCAAAGTGCTCATTGGTCAATGAGGCGGCTTCATTGTTGTCATAGCAACCATTACTTCATGGCGACAGAAAAGTTACATCCTTAATTGCAATGCATGAAAACGCGCTGTACATAGCATTCTACATAAGCGCCAAACAATTATAAAGCAAAATCAAAGCAAGTTAAACATTTACAACAATAATTCATTGCATTGTATCAATGTTTTAACATTTGTCTACCTAAGTTTGGTGCTAGTGAGACTCGTGTAGCTGCCACCTCCGTTTTCAGGATGGCTCAGCGCGATGTGCGAGTCATCATTGCTTAAAAATTTCTCATGTGTGTATGTGCTTATACTTGTATTATTCTGTACATATAATATATATATTTATATTTGGTGATACATCTGCCTGTGGATTCCTCACTTTATGACTATCTCTGCGCCGACGAGGTCGTCACAATGCTATAGCTCCGCATGCGGCTCCGCACGACGTCACTGGAGCCATAAGAGGGCCACGTCGGCGTGATGACGTCAGTTCCCTTTTTTCCGTGCGGTCGACGCTAACTGTTTTTTTGGGACTCTCCATTCTTTCTGCTAGATACTTTGTATTTTGGTGTATTTCCTTCTGTGGTTTTGCCATGTCTGCTCCGAGAAAGTCAGGTTTCAGGCCCTGTAGAGAGTGTAGGGGTCATATACTGACCACCATGATGACTGTCTGTGGTGTTTATTAACAGATCACGACATCGAGGGCTGTTCTTGCTGTAAAAGAATTATTGCTAAGGCCTTGAAGGAACGGGATGCCAAGCTGTACATGGCTAAAGTGAGAAAAGAAAAAAAAGGGGTCAAAAACGTTCGAAGTCTAGGTCGTCGACTTCACATGACTCGAAGAGGAAGCACAAGAAGAAGAGGCATGGATCTCTGCGCCGTTTGTCGAATGCTGTGGTTTCGAGGTCGCCTTCTCCAGCTCCTTGATGTTGTGAAAAGGACTTTGTCTCTCATTCACCTTCAGTGTCTCCTCAAGTGACTGACTCATTCTCCTTCGTACAAGGGAACTCCGGCGCAGTCACCGACGTTGAGATTTACTCCGGCTCCGGAAGGTTTGTTAAATCCGGCTGTTGCTGAGGCTCCTTCAGCTCCTGCGGCTCTGCCTGTGGCCCCGGTGATTCAGACTCCAGAGGTGCCTCGATTAAATCTCGAACTGGCTCAGTATCCTCAATTTCCGGCGCTGGGTTCGGATCCCTTGCATTTTTAAAATGCGATATATGGCGTGTTTGCCAGGGCTTCATACCCTTCTGGTGCACCTTCGGGTCCCATGGGTCCTCTGGCATTTAATTTGGGTGTGCCTCACCAATATCCTCAGGAGAGAGCAACCTGGATGCACTCAAATACATCGATTGTTCAATATTAATACAGATGAGGATGCCGTCATCAATGTTATCTGTTGCGTGCCACAAGGAAAAGGGTCCTGCAAACCCTTTGTCGTTAAATGCAAGAAAATACTTGACGTGAGTCAAAGTAGCCTTGTGCACAGCGTGATCACTCAGAGGAGTGTAAATCAAAATACTTCCGAAGTTTTGGTTAGTTCATTAAATTGTACACAAGAAAAATGTTCAAAGTGTTATACGATGCAAAAAGCAGACCAAATGAGACATTGGTTGTAATCCATTGTCAGCAATGTATTGAAATCATGATGAAAAAAAGTTTATATCCAAAGATAATGTTGGAATTCACAGAATCCAGGACATATTGCAACAATCTTCAAATTCCATGAAATAACAAATCCCAATGCATTTCGGGCTTATGAAAAAAGCCCTTCGTCAGGGATCTAGAAAGATGACATAAACCATGTTTTAAACCTCGAATTATTCAAATAACAACAGGCATATATTTACTCAGACAAGGTTGTGAGGAGAATCATGCGAAAATGATGGCGGAAGCACCACTCAATGCAAGGCGAGACCAGATAGTGAATACAGAAAAGGAAAACGTAGGTGCCAGATTAAAACATGTGGTGAGTGAAAAAACGAAACCGTGACAGATGAAAATAGAATATGAAGCTAAAACAGCAGTGATGAAAACAGCGTGATAGAAACTAGCCAAAATATACAGCTAACCGATCCTGCAGGTGCACAACCCAAAGTGTAAACATGCTTGTGCGGAAAATATGAGTGACATGCGAGTGGATATACAAACAGAAATAGAATGTCCAGAGAATGAAAAACATGCTCGGGAAAGCTTACTACGTAGCTTGAGTGCTCAGGATTGGACGAACTAGGACTGTCGCGGGACGCTGCGGAAAATACGGAAAGAGGCTTAGAATATCGAAGCGTAAGAATAGTGCTCAACTCCAAAGAAAAGCATGCGCGTGTCTTACCGAAGAGGAGCTGCGAGGACGCAGTGTGTCGATACCCGGTGCACTAAAGAGAGTGAATGTCAGCGTCTGAAAGGCGCCCGAGATATACGTCAGTGAAAAGTGGAGAAATGGGAAGATAGAAATAAAGAGAGGACATATGTGTGTGCGCTAATGGTCGGCCATATGTAAGTGTGGGAAAAAATAAATAAACAGCGAGGCCATTATTGCAATGAGTGACCAAAAGGTCCATAAAAGTAACATAACACAGTAGTGGTGAAATAAACGAGATATCTGCATTACGATGATGAAAGTAAATCAATCTTGCCAAAAGAGAACATGAAAATAACATGAAAATAACATGAATGTCAAAACATGCAAAATGAAAATCATTGAAGAATATGTAAGAGCATTACAGAGAGAACAACGTAAAGTTGTCAATTTAGAGGAAGCATGCCAGTTCAAATTTATCATTGAGACCCAGAGGGGTCAAAGTCTGCATAAACCAGATCCAGTGTGTCTCGCGTTGAGATAAATATTTATTGCAGTCTCTGTCTGGACGTAAATCAATAACTTCAAGTACCCCACATCTCAGTTGTGCGATGTTGTGTTTGAGGTTTCGCCAATGTTCAGCAATAGGGGAACTCGTGGTTTGGGTCCTGATTCGACTTTTGTGTTCATTAATCCTGACCCGTAGAGGTCTCTCAGTTTTGCCAATGTAGAAGAGGCCACATGGGCACTTAATGAAATACACTAGATGATGACTAGTGCAAGTAGCATTAAATCTGAGGTGAATGGGTTTGCCAGACCTGGGGTGGTGAATGATATTGCCTTTTACCATGTTGCTGCAGTTGGAGCAATTCATACACGTTGTCATGCCTTTGTATGTAACTTGAGGAATAGGTTGAGTGTTTAAGATTTCTTTCAGATTTCTCGCTCTCTTAAGCGAACATGGGTGTGTCATGAAATAAATCTTTGAAGTCCACTTCTGATTGTAGAAGAGACCATCTGTTGGTTATGATGTTTTTTAACTGTGGTGATTGTGTGGAGTAAGTGGAAACAAATACTTCTCTCTTAGTAGTTGATGCCTTCATAGTTTTGTGTAAAAGCTGCTCCCTTTTAACTGCTCGAGTTCTTGTATCAGCTTCTTGGATGATTGAAGGGGGGTATCCCCTTGCGCTGTATTTCTCTTTGAATTTTTCAATCGTTTGCATGCCAGTTTGCTCATCGGAATGTATGCGCTTGATGCGCAAAAATTGACTGTATGGAAGGTGGCGTTTCAGAGACCATGGGTGAAAGCTCTGGTATGCCAGAGCGTTGTTCCTGTCAGTTTTCTTAGTGAAAAGTGAAGTGGTTATTTTGGAGTCTTGTATCGTGATTAACACATCCAGAAATGGAATACTCGTGGCTTCAATTTGAAAGGTGAATTGAATCCGTGGGTGTATGGTGTTGAGTTCTTGTATCCTGGTTTCAAGTGTGTTACATGGGCCTCGCCAAATGATGAGAATGTCATCAATGTACCTTTTGAAAAGAAGTAGATGATCAAACCAATCATTCTTAGATAGAATATGCTCAATTTCGAATTTCATCATAAAGATGTTGGCGTAGCTGGGAGCACCCGGAAAACCCATGCTGGTTCCATTGGATTGCAAGAAAAAGAAATTCTTCCATTGGAAGTAACTGTGAAATAGGCAGAACTGCAAAATCTCCAGTAGAAACACTCTGTTTGCTCTAAGTTCATCAGTTTGTAAAAGTGCCCATTCTATGGCCTCAATGCCTTCAGAGTGAGGGATGGAGGTATACAAAGCAACCACATCAACAGTACTTAGCCAAATTTCTTCTCCTGGTGGAATGTTAATGGAAGAGAGGATGTTGAGCAAATGAGTGGTATCTTGCACGTAGGTGTCACTTGATTTAACAATGGGTTGCAAAAAAGTATCCAAGTATCTTCCCAGAGGATCATGTATTGAGTCACATACCGAAACAATTGGTCTCAAGGGTGGGTCCTTCAAAGATTTGTGTATCTTCAGGAGCATGTATAGACGAGGTCTACGTGGAAACCTGTTAAAGAGATAGTCTTTGGTTTTTGGCGTGATCCATTTCATTTCCAAAGCCTTATTCAAAATGTTATTAAGTACTTTCAAAAATTCATTGGTTGGATCCGCAGGCAAGGGAAGGTATGTGGATGTATCAGATAACATCAATTCAATGTTTTGTTCATAGTGATTCTTGTCCATGATCACAAGAGCGCAACCTTTGTCAGCCTGCGTGAAATGAAGGTCAGTGTTATCTTTGAGTGAACGTAATGCGTCCTTTTCTCTCTTGGATAAGTTTTGTTTGGATCGAATGGTAGGCGGTAACTTGGCAATGTCTTGTTTGGCTAGAGTCTCGAAGAGATCTATGGTCTTGTGGGAGATCGGTGATACAAACGTACTCTTGGGTTTAAATTCTAAGAGTTCTGAAGTGTCCTGAATAGATCCAGAAGATTCGATGGTAGAGAAAAAATATCTTAATCTTAATTTTCTCGTGAATCTGAAAAGTTCAACCTGGGCATCTAGATTTCTTGCTTGGTTAGTTGGTACGAAGGAACACCCTCGATTTAAAACCGTCATTTGAGTATGAGTTAATTCTTTTGCTGATATGTTTACAACTAGTGTTTCTTTTTCCTGGATGGTTTTCCCGTGTCCGGAACCTCTGCGGGTTTTTGCGGTCCAGTTTCCGTTGGTGGTTCGTTTGCGGCTGGACTGGTGGATAAAAAAATCATTTGATGTTGTAGAAGTACCTTGAGCCGGATCACTGGTGGATGCTGTCGAGACAGGAGGTCTGGACATTTGTGTATCAGTAATGGAAACAACACTCTCCTCCGATGACGCCGTGTCTGGTTTCTTTTGCCATGTTATTTTTTGTGCGTACACTTCAGCCCAGGAGTAGACCTTGTCTAGTTTATAGTCGATTGTGTCTCGACGGAATTTTCTGATTTTTCTTTCGTGAAGGTCTTTAGCATACGAATCCAATTTGGTGTTAATGTTTTCAAGAGTAGATTTCCAAGCTTCGGTCTCCATACGTTGAGTTAGGGTGGTCTGTAAATCTTTGATTTCAGTCTCTAAGCCAATAAGAACTTGTGAAAGTTCTTCCACTATCAATAAAATAAGGTTGAGCGAGCACTTATTCAGAACCGCGTACCACTTCTCCATGAATTTTTTGTTGAGTTTGAACAGCATGGGCTTGATTGCTAGACGTAATCCACGAGGGATTCTACTAAACCGATGGTACTGGATGAGCGTTGTGGCGTGCAGACGTTGGTTGATTTCACGTCGCATAAGATATTCAAGTTGTTTTATCTGTTGTTGCACTGGACCTGAGGACACGTCGAACTTCCTCACCTCCTTGATGAGGTCATATATGTCTGAGGCTTCTGCTGAGGTGTAAGCTTTCGTTTGTGCCTTGTTCTCTGTAAGATGAGCTATGCCGTCAAATGATGCCATGTTTAATTGAGGAAATGTAAACAGGTGGTGCCAAAATGGTTGCGGTGCAGAAACTTGAAAATACAGGAGAGCTTTCCCGAGCATGTTTTTCATTCTCTGGACATTCTATTTCTGTTTGTATATCCACTCGCATGTCACTCATATTTTCCGCACGAGCATGTTTACACTTTGGGTTGTGCACCTGCAGGATCGGTTAGCTGTATATTTTGGCTAGTTTCTATCACGCTGTTTTCATCACTGCTGTTTCAGCTTCATATTCTATTTTCATCTGTCACGGTTTCGTTTTTTCACTCACCACATGTTTTAATCTGGCACCTACGTTTTCCTTTTCTGTATTCACTAATCTGGTCTCGCCTTGCATTGAGTGGTGCTTCCGCCATCATTTTCGCATGATTCTCCTCACAACCTTGTCTGAGTAAATATATGCCTGTTGTTATTTGAATAATTCGAGGTTTAAAACATGGTTTATGTCATCTTTCTAGATCCCCTGACGAAGGGCTTTTTTCATAAGCCCGAAATGCATTGGGATTTGTTATTTCATGGAATTTGAAGATTGTTGCAATATGTCCTGGATTCTGTGAATTCCAACATTATCTTTGGATATAAACTTTTTTTCATCATGATTTCAATACATTGCTGACAATGGACTACAACCAATGTCTCATTTGGTCTGCTTTTTGCATCTTATAACACTTTGAACATTTTTCTTGTGTACAATTTAATGAACTAACCAAAACTTCGGAAGTATTTTGATTTACACTCCTCTGAGTGATCACGCTGTGCACAAGGCTACTTTGACTCACGTCTAGTATTTTCTTGCATTCACCAATATCCTCATGCACCCTTCGTTCCATTCATGCCAACGGCGCCGTCCTGGCAGTTTCCGGCTCAGACGATGTCGACGCCGTATGTGCAGTCCCCGGCTCCATCCGGCGAACCTTCTTCTCGGATTCGGTCGGCACCGGTTGCTGCTGCGGATCCTCCTCCAACGCCACTCCCAGAGTGTGGAGCCGCCGACATCGCAACCAAAGATGTGCTCGAGGAGAGAAGCGCAGAGGTTGATAGAGGAGGAGCAGTACCCGGCTGAAGAAGTGGCGGAAGGTGAAATTTAGGGGTCTGAGGATATGTTCGAGGGTCTGTGTAAGGCAAGTGGACTTGACACCTACCCGGAGTGGGACTTTGCTTCACAGAAAGCTTCCCCCTCGAAGGAAGTTGCACCTTACCATACTGTGATAAGGAAGGCTGCAGAGCTCTTGGATCTGCAGCTCCCTATGGCGGAGTATAAGCCTAATTTGCTCACAGAGGTACTTCATTTTCCATCCTCTGTGGTTGAACCACTCTTGTTGTTCAATGATGCCTTGACTGAGCCAATCCTTGCGGTGTGGTGCAATCCTGTTTCTGCTCCTGCAATTTCAAGGTCGGTGTCCAGAAGGTACAGGCTTGCTCCAGGGGATCCTGTGTTCCTTTCGTCTCATCCTTCGCCTGAGAGTTTGGTGGTGCAGACTTCATGTTCTAAGCAGTCCACAGATGCCTTTCCCCAGGCTTCTGCTGACAGGGATTCCAAGAAATTGGAACAATCTGCAAAGAAGGTCTTCTCTTCAGCAAGTGTGGCTTTGAAGTCTACCAACGCTGCCTGTTTGTTGGGGAGATACATTCATGCCCTTATGGACTCTGCCAAACAACTTCTTCCAAAATTATCTGAGGAAGATCGGGGAAATTTCTGTGAGTTACTGGCAGACACACAGGCTGCAGCTTGCCAAGGGCTGAGACACCGACGGGTATTTGTTGCGCTCTACAAATTGCCTAAATAAATAAGTCATCCAAGCTGGCCTGGACATGGCAGATCAGGCTGCCAGGGTGATGGGCTCATCCATTGCTACGAGAAGTCATGCGTGGCTAGATCTTCTGGATTTTCTCCTGATGTACAGGCTGCCCTTTTTGATCTTCCTTTTGACAGATCTAGGCTTTTTGGAGAAAAAGCTGATTCTGCTCTGCAAAGGTTCAAAGACAGTAAGGTGTACAACAAAGGGGAAGGGGGGAAGGCACAACGGAAGATCTCTCTATGTGCCAGGTTTGGCGAAATCACCACTCGTACAAAGGAGTGAAAGGTCCAGCCCTGGTGTTCGCCAGAAGTATCAAGTTCAAGAAGGGTACCAGGCCGTTCCTAGAAGAGTGCATGTTAGGTAGGTGTCAGGTTAGGGATGCTGTAGGACAATGTGGGGTACCTACAAGCGGAAATCCATTTTATTGGATGTAATGGCCTCACACACCCTTGCGAGTGTCATGCTTCTAAGTGAGAGAGAGAGAGTTCCCTTAAGGCACAACTTCGTACAGGTTTAAAATAACGAACCTTATGACGTGACAATTACATACAACAAATGCATAGGAAAAGTTACAAATTAATTTATTTTGAATACATTAAAAAAAAAACAATAGTTAATAGGGATAACTGAACTAGATCCCTAATCTAAAACAAAAGTAAAATTGAGACAGTACAGTTAATTGCGACATGCACAATTACAAGCAGACAGAACAGTAACAACATAAAATTGTTGGATATAGATTTGTATATTCTTGCTCCGATCTGGTAACACAGTATTGTATCGCTACCACCTCAGCGTATCAATTGTAGTGTTGGAGACTTGAATTATACAATTTTAGTTGCGTCGACGCGTTTCGGTGATGTTTCCTTATTATGACCACCTTTATCAAGACATGTGAATTGTCTGCCAAGCACAGGGGGTGCATACCATCTCCCCTAGGATAATATGGAGGGTCACTTGTAATAATCAAGGTCCGTGTCCTGATTGGAGCATGGGCTCAATTATCGCCTCATTGAAAATGCTGCTGCTAGTAGAATATTCTGTTCTGAGTGTATACGGACTTATGTAGTTCCCACTTAACATAAGTGACCAAAGTTAAATTGGTTTTACTGTCGGCCCTTAAGTGTATCAGTGATTAGGCCACACTTGCCGTGTACGGATATCCCGATCTCCCAACTTCTTACAGGTAATGTCGCGGGGAATTGTATATGGAAAGGGATTCACGGTTAGGCTTCTCGGGAAATACCTAATGGGACGGTAAATGACTCCGTTGTCCCTTAGGCTCCCTTCTGTGGCCAAATATAACGAGAGACTACCTCATCAGTGGTAAAGAGTTCTGTTCTCCGACTCGGACCCCCAGAGAGAACAGAACTCTTTACCACTGATGAGGTAGTCTCTCGTTATATTTGGCCACAGAAGGGAGCCTAAGGGACTGCGGAGTCAATTACCGTCCCATTAGGTAATTCCCGAGAAGCCTAACCGTGTATCCCTTTCCATATACAATCCCCCGCGACATTACCTGTAAGAAGTTGGGAGATCGAGATATCCGTACACGGCAAGTGTGGCCTAATCACTGATACACTTAAGGGCCGACAGTAAAACCAATTTTACTTTGGTCACTTATGTTAAGTGGGAACTACATAAGTCGTATACACTCAGAACAGAATATTCTACTAGCAGCAGCATTTTCAATGAGGCGATAATTGAAGCCCATGTTCCAATCAGGACACGGAACTTGATTATTACAAGTGACCCTCCATATTATCTTAGGGGCGATTGTATACACCCCCTGTGCTTGGCAGACAATTCACATGTCTTGATAAAGGTGGTCATAATTAGGAAACATCACTGAAACGCGTTGACGCAACTAAAATTGTATAATTCAAGTCTCCAACACTACAATTGATACGCTGAGGTGGTAGCGATACAATACTGGTGTGACCAGATCGGAGCAAGAATATACAAATCTGTATCCAACAATTTTATGTTGCAACTGTTCTGCCTGCTTGTAATTGTGCAGGTCGCAATTAACTGAGTGTAACGGGGTCGGGACGGGTGGCCGGGTCGACTGGTGGACACCTGATGATGCCTCCCCTTCTACCCTACAGTCGGAGTCGCCGAGGGATGAATGGACACCACGCCAAGGAAAATACGAGGAAACATCTGCAGGTTCCTTTAACTGGGCGTACAACGAAGGAGACGAGGCCACGCCTACCACTGACGTGGACGCATCGGGATGGTTGAAAACAGGGGAAGCCCTGTACGCGGCGTGTGACGTCACCGACGGCTCGAGTGGAGAAGGCGAGGAGAACCCTACGAAGGAGAACGAAGAGGACGTAAGGACGGGCTTACCGGATTGCGGAGGAGAGCCAGGAGGCCAACGACCCTGTCTTCCGCCGTGCCACACTCCCGAGGGAGGAGTGTGGCTTGCTCAGGTACGGCGGCGTTGGGCGGCCTGGGTGGGGAGAAAGAGTGCTCCCAGTACTTAGTATAAGTCCCCCGTTCGTGCCTCTCCTTGGTGTACTTCCCGATACCTGTTAACCACTTCCCCTCCTTCCGCCCTTACTTCCTTCCTTACCTCGCTCCTGTTCCCTGAAGCACTAGTCACGAGTGTGCCTGTTCGACTGCACGTTCACACCGGTGTGCCATCACTATCACTGGGTTCCCCTGGGGAAGCGCTGTATCAGATTGGCAACTAACGGCCTCCCTCTTGTCCGTTTTCTTCCCCATCTTGGCCCCATCATCGCTACACCGGGGAAGGCAGTCCCGAGAGAACATCACGTGACCAGAACCCTGGAGAAAGACGGCCTCACCACGGATAACCGGCAGTTCGCTAAAGAAAGACTTACTTACAGGACAAGACGTACTATAAAAATAAAGCCCAGTCTAATCCGATATACTGGTCAGCCTCTTCCTGTTGCGGCGCCTGTTCCACATCTAGCCAGTGTTCCCAGCCCCTCACCCCAGGTTACACTGTACTGTCTCAATTTTACTTTTGTTTTAGATTAGGGATCTAGTTCAGTTATCCCTATTAACTGTTGTTTTTTTAATGTATTCAAAATAAATTACTTTTTAACTTTCCCTATGCATTTGTTGTATGTAATTGTCACGTCATAAGGTTCGTTATTTTAAACATGTACTAAGTTGTGCCTTAAGGGAACTCTCTCTCTCTCTCTCACTTAGGTTCAATAACCCCATTTCCCTTGGCTTATTTAAGGGGTACCCCTCTGTCTTTTACGTCATGCTTCATCATCAGCAATGCTCCTCGTTGGGTCGGCGGTGCAATACCCAACGGGCAACACCTCATAGAGGGGCTCTTTAGCGGAGATCTTTTTCCAACTGCTATATGGGTGAAGTGCGGGTGTGGGGCCAGGGAAGAGTAGACGTGACAGTGATTAAAATGGAATCAAGGGTGCCAGGATCAAGTTTATTCTAGAGGTCCCTTGGCTCCAATTAAGAATTGGACTAGGACTAGACTTGTAGGGAAATAATGTACCCTAGTACAAGGCTAACCTGGTATGTGACTGGGTCAACATGTTTCTCGCCTGGGTGTCAGTTTGACTGGCGATTCATCAGGACCAGTGTCTTACTATGTTGGTTTAAAGGAAACTATCTACAGAATGACTATTCCTCTATTTTGCAATGTCAAAATCAGATGGAAAGGAGTTGTGTACCTGTGTTGCGCTCTGTGTTCATATCAGGTAATGGTATGCTACAACAACAGTGCCCGGCGGGTAGAACAGCGGGTGAACCTCATAGTATTCAGGTTTCAAAATCCCACGTCTTCTCAATCAGACCTACCCCTCGCCGCCGGACCCGGGAAAAGACAGTAAGGCCACAGCAAAATCCTTGGGTCTACAGACTCAGGCAAAGGGTTACTCAGGCAAAGGGTTATGGCTACAAAGGTGAAGTGGCTTTGGAAAGTCTTCCTTTCGTGGTTTCCGTCAGCCACAGCAGCCACTAAACCCCTTGTACAAGTCCTACAGGGGTAAAACCAGAGGTCTCCTTTGTGGAGCGGGTCGTCCGCCTTCTTCCTCCTCCTCTACCTCCCCAATTCCTCCTGATAATGCAGGAAAGCAGCCCTAGATCCGCCATCCTGGATCATGCAGGTCTTGTGAGGGGCTGGGTTACCCATTTTCTACAGGATTGGAAATTGGTCACTTCAGACCTTTGGGTTTTAGATATGGTAGAAAATGAGTACGCCCTTCCCTTCAGGGAATTCCCTCCTCCTTACCCCCTTGTCAAGGGTTTTGCATGGAGGATCATTTACTTCTTCAGAAGTAGGTTCTTGCCTGTTACAAAAAGGTGCGATAAAAGTGGTTCCTGAGCAGGAAAGGGGTCAGGGATGCTACTCCTATGATTTTTATTGTTTTTTTACAACATATAACATATAATCGTCAGCGCTTTGTCGTTACAGAGTGGCAGCCCAAGCAGTAGAGGTTCAGGTTGCTCACCCTAGCGCAGGTTCTTCAGGCGCTGCAACAAGATGCATATTTTCACATCCCAATCCTGAAGTCACACAGGAAGTATCTCCGGTTTCCGGTTGGTTCGGAACATTACCAGTTTGTGGTCATTCCGTTTGGTCTCACTTCTGCACTTAGAGTCTTCACCAAGGTGATGGCGGTGGTGGCTGCCCATCTCAGGAGGTCGGGATCCCGGTTTTCCCCTACCTGGACGACTGGCTTCTGAAGGCAGAGTCGCCAGAGATGGTGCGTAGTCAGCTGCAGGTAACAACTCCGCTGTTGTTCAAATTGGGTGTTTCGATAAATGTGCCAAATCTCACCTGGTGCCCTCTCAATGCAACCTGTTCATAGGGGCAGTACTGGATACCACTGTGTGTCGAGCTTTTACTCCTCCGCAAAGGATTCTCAACATTCACGAAATGATCCCTTTGTTTCAGAATGGAGAGGTTGTTCCAGTTCTGAAGGTCCTTTGCCTGTTCGCTTCTTGCATTCTGTTAGTCAACCATGCACGCTGGCACATGAGGGCACTCCAGTGGTGTTTCCACAGGCAGTGGGATCAGCACAACGGAGATCTCAGGGAGTCAGTCAGGATCTCCAGAGAAGCTGCAGCGGATCTGTCTTGGTGGAGAATGGAGGGCAATCTGTCTCAAGGAAAGCCCTTTCATCTTCCTCCATCGATGGCCTCAGTGATAACGGATGCCTCTACCCTAGGGTGGGGTGCTCATCTGGGGGATCTGGAGATCAAGGGTCTTTGGTCTGCAGTGGAAAGCAAGTGTCATATCAATCTTCTGGAATTGCTGGGGACACATTTGGTGCTCAAGGCCTTTCTTCCTTCCCTTCGCGGTCAGTCGGTTCAAGTCCTGATGGACAACACTGCCGCAATGTGGTATGTCAACAAGCAGGGAGGAGTAGGGTCGTACCTTCTCTGCAGAGAGGCGTTGCGGATTTGGTCCTGAGCTCAGGACCATCTGATTTGCTGGATGGCAAATCATCTGACCGGGGTGCTGAACGTGCATGCTGACAGTCTCAGTCTGCAGTTCTCCGCCGACCACGAGTGGAGGCTTCATCCGGAGGTAGTTCGACACATCTTCCGGGCATTAGGGACTCCTCGGGTGGATCTGTTTGCTACACTCGAGAACCCGCACTGCCCGTCATTCTGCAGTCTCCAGTTTCCGATGCAGGGGGCATTGACTGACGAGTTTCAGTTGAGTTGGAGCTCACAACTCCTTTACGCGTATCCTGCCATACCCTTGATGCCTCTGGTTGTGAGGAAGATTCGCCAAGACCGGGCTCAAGTTATTTTGATCGCCCCAGATTGGCCAAGAAGGGTGTGGTACACAGACCTTCTTCACCTCTTGTCGCACCCTCTGCTCGGTCTCCCTCTCAGGGTAGACCTCTTCTCGCAGTCGGAGGGGAAGCTTCAACACCCCCACCTCCAGAGCCTGCACCTTCATGCCTGGAGATTGAACGGGCCAACCTGAATTCTTTCTCTTTCCTGCCTGATGTGGTGGATGTTATTTTATCTGCCAGGCGACACTCCACCAAGTCCATTTACTCCTACAGGTGGTCAAGATTTGTTAAATGGTGTGGAGAGAGGTCTATTGATCCCTTAAAGGCTCATCTTTCTGATTTTCTTTGTTTGCATTTGGCCCAGCAGGGTTGTGCTGTGGCTACTGTTAAAGGTTATTTGTCGGCTTCATCAGCATTTCTTTGTTTGCCTGATCAACCGCCTCTTTTTAAATTTCCGATTGTTTGAAGGTTTATTAAAGGCCTTACTAATATGTTTCCGCCCACTCCCTTCACTTTGCCCTAGTGGGATTTAAATCTAGTTTTGACTTTCTTAATGAGTTCCCCATTTGAAACTATGCATAGTTGCCCTTTGAGACTGCTATCATTCAAAATGGTCTTCCTTGTGGCTATCACCTCTGCCAGGAGGGTGAGTGAGCTTCAGGCTTGGAGTTCTAAGCCTCCGTTTCTGACTATTCATGCTGAAAGGATGGTTCTCAGGACCAGGGCAGCTTTTCTGCTAAGGTGGTAACTCCCTTCCATCTAGGGCAGTTCATTACCCTCCCTACTTTCTTTCCTCCCCCTCACCCTTCCAAGGAGGAGGAGAGGCTTCACTGCTTGGATGTCAAGAGGGTGGTTAGTTTCTATCTGGATAGAACAAAGGACCTGCGATTGGACGATCAGCTCTTTGGGGGCTACGTTGGACGTATGAAGGGAAAGGTGGTGCACAAGCGCACTCTATCCAGGTGGATCATCTTGAGCATCAAGATCTGCTACGCTCTTGCTGGTAAGGAGCCTCCTGGAGGTATTAGAGCTCATTCCACCAGGGCTAAATCATCTACTTTTGCCTTGTCCAGAGGTGTTCCTGTGTTGGACATCTGTAAGGCTGCAACTTGGGCCTCCCTCCACACTTTCCCGAATCATTACTGCTTAGATTCAGAGGTGAGGAGGGACGGACATTTTTGCGCGCTCTGTTTTGCAAGACTTTTTGGTATAGAAGGGTGGACACCCTCCTCCGGGGGTTGGACTGCTGTGGGATTCTATTCATAAGGTGAGGAAGCACAGGCAGATGTATTCATCAGAAGAACAAGATACCTACCTTCGGTAACGCTTTTTCTGGTGTATATAGTATATGCCCGTGGATTCCTCACTGACCCACCCACCTCCCTATTGTCCACCCTTTTATACCTTAAAAGAGGTATTGGTTATTATGGTTGTTTCATATTGTCATTTTGTATTGCCTCTGTTTGCTTTTGTGTAGGCTTATAGGAAATGCTTGCTTTCTTTTGCTTTCCTTTTTCACTTTACAACGTGTGTGTGTGAATACTGTGTACTATGTATGCATTGTCTCTATGTTCGGTCCGCCAGTTCGCCTCGGAGGCACAGAAAAAATGAGTGGAATGGTCGTCATCACACCGACGTGGCCCTCTTATGGCTCCAGTGACGTCATGCGGGGCCGCGTGAGGAGCCATAGCATTAAGACAACTTCGTCGACGTGGAGAGCTATAAAAAAGTTTCCGCTGATTGCTGGCACAGGGGATATTCATAAGGTGAGGAATCCACAGGCAGATACTGTATCCACCAGAAAAAGTGTTACCGAAGGTAAGTAACTTGTTCTTCAGAGAACTACAGAGAAAAGTAGAATTCTTAGCCAAAGCTATAGAATCCTTTGTTACACTTCTATTTGGGTTCTAACCCTTTAAAGGGATATTTCCTTTTTACTGAAGGGTCAATTATAAATTCAATCTGAGATAACATTCAGAAATGTGCAATATAATAGGAGTACAGAGACGTATTATCTTTTTGGGTCCGGAGTATCATGACTTCCTTTTAATAGTTTTCAATCTACAAAAAGAGAGAAAATGGACAGTAGTCTTTCCATTCAGGAAGGTATTTTCAGGTAGATCTTTGCAATTTATATCTCAAAACATAGGTGTTTCTCTTCGGGTGGCCCTCCTTACAGCTTTTGTTAGGTTTTTACTTTCGCATGATGTAGATTACATGCAGCTGCTGTTGTATGTAGGGGTAGGATGCAGTTGGGTTGGGCAACCTTCTAAAAGCTCGGAAGGCTATCAGTGGCTAGAGGAATTACAACTTCCTGAAGATAAATCCTTCTAAAACAGAGATCCTTCTTATTACTAATGCCCCCAAAACGCCATTCTTTGGCCGTACTCACTTGGCACTTGCCCCTCCTTTGTATCAGCTGTGAAGAGCTTGTAATATCATAAAGGCACCTCACTTTTTTGTTCACTGCATCTCAGCGGTCTTGAAAATCTGCCTTTTTTATCTTAGAGTTCTTGGTGGAATGGTTTCCTACCATCCAATATGGTCATTCTCATCAATGTTTTCATTCAAGGCAGATTAGATTAGATTAGATTGGATTAGATTAGATTACTGCCATGCCACTTTATTAAATGCAGCAATGAGAAATCTGGCCAAGCTTTAGCCCATACAAAATGCAACAGCCTGCGCTATTTCTGGCCTGCACAAATTTGATTCTGGGTCTAGAAATATCAGATGTCTTCAACGGCTCCGACTTAGAAAATCAATAATTGTTAAATCCATTTTTTTCACAAAATGTTTCACTATAATCTGCAGCGTTGTCGGTCTAATAAATTCAACAAGTACCAACCTTCCAGTAATTCTCATGCAAACTCTATGCTCCTTTTTGTTACTCCAGATTGCAGGAAAAAGAATGGGGTGGGAAGTTCTTTTTCATCTGGACTGTCATATAGTTGAAGAGGATACCTTCGACTCCAAGACCTGAGACAAATGGATTTAAACATGGACACCCCATAAAGACCCGGCTATTTGATTTTGCTCTTAAATTCACAAATTATTTATTTATATCTGGCATCTTAAAAACTTGTTTTTGAGGTGAACATATCGCTGTACAAATATCCACATGATATGATAGTGATTAGACTAAGCTAGGGATGCTAGCTAGCGACAGATCAAGAGACTGAGATGCAGGTATGTCCTGCAACATGGTAAGGAAACTGGTGTGGGTCAAGCCACAGGCCATACATTTCTTTCTGAATTTACCCACTGGATTCAAACAGTGGAGGGATGTAATGTTCAGAGAGCAGAGTATTTTGAATCAGGGTTGTCCAATATAGGGTCAATAGGTTCTGGAGTGTCAGATCAATCAAACTTTCAAGCTTTATGCGTTTACAATAATCCTAGCTAAAAATATTTTGCCTGGTCACTGGTTAATTGTTGAGCTAACCTTCCTGGACCTATGTTGGACACACTAACAATGTTCACTTGACTACTACAAAACACAGCAGTTTCATGTGTTAAAGGAAATCTAAGTTATGTATTGCTATATACACTCGACTTTCATGGGCCTTCCCAGTAACAATTGACCTTTACATGTTGACTACAGCAGAACGGAATTATTTTCACCTGATGTACCACCACACAGCTTACTATATTGTCAATAGTTGCCAGATGCAGAAGACATTATATAGCTAGTCAAACGTACCAGCTTTTGACCAGTTCTGGGCTTCCTCAAAGAAATCCTCTCTTCAGCCTTCAAGAATCCTGAAAAAATAATTATCAACAGTTAACTGAATTAATGTTTCTGGTGAAATGCATTTCAGCACAAATCAATACACAGAGGGATATAGTTTTTCTCATACATTAAAGGCAATCGTCTTGTTTGTTAACTTCTGAAATTCCTCAAAGCCAAAACACCCAACTGCACTTGATATTACTCGCCCAAAATAGCGATTAGATTTTTGATGCCAGAGTCGACTAACACACGAAGTTGTGCAATCATTACCGTTTTTTAAAAGTTTCTATACATTTTTGACGCTGATTTACAAAGGTTTTTAGACTGTTTACCAGGCACTTTTTTAATAGAAATAGCATGCAATATTTTTCACAAATAGACGAATGCAATGCTTGAATACGTAAATGTTGGAACGACAACGTGTAAGGTTTCAAAGTAAGTAACTGATCGGTTGCTTAAAATCAGTTGTACACAAGTATTATACATGGCTGGTTTTCTTTTCGGCAATACATTTCGCATAACATCTACTTTAGAGACTACAACAATTAAGATTCTTGAACGATAGTTACACATTATAAACCTCGCCAACAACTGATAGGAACGTAATCATATTAACAAACTACTTTTCGCTAATATTTAACTTTTTCAATCTGGTATGATGCACTTAGAACAAGACCAGATGCAAATTATGCCCATGGCGAAGCGAACAGGTCTTAAAAAACAGTTTTCAGCAAACATTCAGGTTTAACCATACCTTTTAATTTAATCACGTAAGCATACATTTTTACCTCGGGCTGTAACCTTTTCAATTATTCAACTGCCGAACCCAGTTTCAAAACAACTTAACTTTGCTTCCTACCACGAGTGCAGCAGACCTGGTAACTAAATGTGCTAACGTTTGCCAACATGAGAACCACTTGCATGTTAAACCTAAGTCAGGCTGTTTCGAACATTCGTTAGCAGGTTCTTTCAGGATTAAGGATTCACAATCATTTCTTGAAAATCTTCCTCGTTTTATGCCACATACCAGGTGGAGGCGTACAGACCAGTGGTGTCTGGCACGGATCGGGAGGGAGAGGCGGTGGGAAGGGGTAAAGTAAAGAAACTTACCTTACCTCTTCACCGCTCCACCTAGTCGTCCCTCCATTCCGCAGCAACCAGGAAGCATACCCAGGCTCCCCTGACCAATCACAACGCTGACCAGTCACTACAATGCAATGCAGTGTTGATTAGTCTGAGCACCATGGTTCGGCGCTCATCCAGGGACTGGGGCCCTGGGCATGTTCTCCATGCAGGCCGTAATGCAGCCTGCATGGAGAACATCCAAAGTGTGCATGGTTGTTTGGCCGGCCCAAAAGGGCTGGCCAAACAATTATTGTGCACTTAAGAGGGTACCACTACACCTCCCCTGCTCAGAGAGCAGGGCAGACACACCCCGCCAGCCAAGCAGAAGCAGGAACAAATAAAATGATAATAACAGTCAGTTATTTTATTTTTCCTTTATTTTCACTACTGAAAGCAGTGAGGCAACGCTCCTCTGCCTTAGCCGAGGAGCCACCACTGGCCCAGACTAATTTGAATACACATTCTCTTTGCAAATTATGCTTTAAAATTATTTTATCAAACCCACTGAATTATATGTTTAGTCAATCCTTTCAAGTCTCGTCGGAAGCATGCGCCTATGCTCCCAAGGCATAAGCAAAGAGCTGCATGTACATTTTAGCACTGGTGATTTGAATGGGCAATGCTCCTGGACTTTAGAAGGCTTATGTGAGCAGGTGGAAGAAAACCTTCAGGATGATCTTTATTTACAGAGATGATTTAAAAAAAACAGCAAATGTTGGAACATATCCAAAATAAGGATAAGGTCTTTTTCTAACGTATTTTATATTATTATATGCACAGATTTGCTCATCTGTGCCCAATTTTCACTGATTAAACTGCCAAAACGTTTATTATAGCCAGTTGCTGAGGGCTATACCGGTTGTTGAAGGCTCTGAACTCTAGTTGATGGACTATAATGAGGGAGAGGGCCTTTAACCACCGGTATAGCCTGAGGCAGAAAGGCTATAAGGCCTTTAAAACACTCCATCCACTGAGGATAGTGTTAATTAATTAAAAAGGGAGAAACAAAAAGACAAGCATTGGAATGTTAAAGCAGAAAGCTTATACCAACATTCCAATGTTTTAATATCTTTATAGCTCACTCCTGAGGGCTATGCCGGTTGTTAAAGGCCCTGAACCTGGTTATAGGTCCAAGCCACAGGCGAGGGCCTGTAACGGGGAAGAGGGCCTTTAACAACCGGTATAGCCAGAGGAAGAAGAGCTATACAGCTATTAGAACATTTAACCCACGGGGAGTAGATTGATCTAAATTAAAAAGGGAGAAACAAAAAATCAAACATTGGAATATTGAAGGAGAAGATTTCCACCAGCCATTATAAGCCCAGAGCCACTCAATTGTCTTCAATGGAGCGCTCAACATTCCAGTTTTATAATATTAATTACATTTTCCAAAGACTTACTGAATTTGACCATATCCAAAGAAATTAATCTCATACAGAAGGCTCCCATTTCATAATTCTTTTGTCATTTACTGAGCCCTCCCCTCAGACGAAACACCCTACAACATTCAGGCCCCACTGGGTATTCCCAACCAAACTGGTCTGTGGCAGAAAATGTAATAAGAGGTTGTGTGAAGTTATCAGGAATTAGGAGAACATCATCTGCTTCAGCAGAAGAGTCCAGTGTAGTTACTTCAGCGTCTGCTGCAAAAACTATTCAGTGAGATTGCAGTGCATGTTGCAAACGAGGAGTCTAATGTGGAGAGATAACTTTCTTCTATTTTTATCACCACGTGTAATGGATCCAAGGCTTAGTAGCTTCATTTGGGCTCACCAGCTTTGCCTGCGTTTTAAGAAAAAACAGCCATTGAAGAGTAGGGTGGACTTTCATCAACATTCATGCTAACTCCTTCCATTTCGATAGCCTGCGGAACAGGCATCAAAGCAGTTAAAGATTTAAATTCAACACACCAAATAGTTTTTTTGCAGTTATTAAATATAAGTGTAGGTGTTTAGGGGAGAGTCATCTGCAGAAGAAGTGACCTTGCGTAAGTGTCAGATATAAAATGTATTTTGCTCGGCCTTAGTAGACCAACAAAATGAATGTTTTTGCCGGGGACCTCTGCTCTTGGTTTCCTTCTTAAGCATCAAAATTATTTTTGAAGCTACTCAGCCATTATTAAATGCATATAAGCAAAGAGTCGTTGGTTTGAAGGAACCTCATAAGCTCTGGAAGGCTGCTGAAGAGTAGTGTCCAGTAACTGTCCCAAAGCGTGGGGCAGCTGTTTTTCATTGCCTTGCCTAACTTAACATCTACATCTCCTAATCAGACAGCAATGTTTGGAGGGGGGTAGCTGTTCAGGTGGAAGGTAGGTGTTGCAGGACATAAAGAGGCTCAATAATGGAGGGCACTGATTTCACAGAAAAGAACAGAGAAGGCTGGCTGCATAGAACCCTCTGGGATCTTCAGAATGGGAGGCTTTCCCTCTGAAAGTGTCCAAAGCCCCAAATTCTTTACCATTCATCTTCACGGGTATATTGCATTAAACAAAACGTATCCAGTGTCCTAACTTTGCTAAGCAGCAACATAATTCAATGGTCTTCATAGATCGTTCTTCACCTATGCCGTCTTAGGTATGAAAAACAAGCTGCATACTGTCACAGACCTTGCAATGCAGTCTTCATCAAAGGGCAGGCAGTGTGTGACCTACTACGGGTTGTGCCTTTTTGAAAAAGATTCTTTGGGCCCTGTAACTTCGATCACAGTGGGAAGCTGAGTCCTGATATCATTCTACAAACTTCAGCACAAACCACCTTTGAAACCGTAGGCTGTCAGTGGCATAATGCCAACTTGTTTAATTTATACCCCAGTTTCTGGATTTCTAATACCTGCAAAAACAGGTCTTAGCACTTCCCGATATAAAGGTAGTTAATATGTCGACGCGGAATGTGTGAAAGCCAGACTATGTCATCCCTCAACATGAGTTTGTGGCATGAAGGTCTAGCAAGATATAGGAAGTGTACATGTAACTCACAGAGCAGTCTTCGTGACATTCAAGGTGATACGGGCAATTTTTCTAGGGTAGGATTGACAGCCAAACCTTTTGGTGATCCCCGTTTCAACATTAACCTAGTGGTGTCACAATTTTAAAAGTATTTCCCCCAATATGGACTGTCATCAAAAGCACAGTTTCGCCCCATTGCAGGAATAACTATCCACTTTATTGAAATTATTAACTAAAAGGATTTTTTCCTGCCCTTTACAAGAGCAAATCCCGAAACACCATCAGAATGGGAAGCAGCATGCTGAAACTTGTGAATAACTACAAACGTGTACATTATTGGATGTTCACCAACCTCTGCATGTGGTCACTCCTCCCAAAAGTCCACAACCCCTCGCCCTTAATAAGCAAATCTGTTCAGATATAAATGTTCCCACACTGGCAGAATTATTGAGTGTGTAAATCCCATCAAAGGCAAAATCCTCCCATTCCTCATCCTGCGAATCAGGCACGGGATTTTGCCCTCATAAATGTCATGAGGTTGTACTAAAAACGTTGCGAAACTATACCTCATTACAGGAGGTATATTTTGAGTCTGTACGCACACACCAGCAATGGAATTTGTTTATCACATTAAAAAAAACAATAGACAACATCAGACAGTTGTTTAAAATTTTAAAAAGTGGTACTTTCACAACTTGATAAACCAGCACAATTGCCTCCTCCGAGAGTCTCAATTTAGTTCCTCTCTGTCCCCTATTACCCCTGAAGAGTTCTCAGACTGTGGCTTTTGCCATTAAGAGCAACAAAACAAAAAGTTTTAAACTGAAATGAAGCAGTCAATGAGTTATTCGGTCATGATGACCTGAAAAATCCGTTAGGTAAAGGCGTTGGGGAAACTACGCCTCAGCAAATGTAAATAAATGTAAATGTGTGTATACTTTTAAAGCGTACTGTCGCCCCATCTCGGGGCATCCTGGCGCTGTATACCGCTGTGGAACCCTTTCTGGCTTTCCCTGTGAGATGCCCCTTCCTGGGCAGCCCTAAGGTGAAGCCAGGCATCCCAGCGCTGTTGGGGCCATTGTGGAGATTAAGCAAGCTATTGGCCAGAGTTGCAGAGTGGGACCCATGATTAGAGTAGGCACTGAGGCGAGAATTATTGAGTCGGCGGAAAATTGAGCCCAAGACCCTGCCATGTTGGTAATTGAACCCTGGTCCAGGGCCTGACCTCTGCTTCAGGGTCTGCCACTTCTAACCAGTGAGCCACACTTCTCCACAAAGATTACTGTTGAGTAATAAAACATTGTGTTACTAGTAAAAAAGTGTCAATTAACTTAATGTAGGTCAAGAAACCAGAAGCATTTTTCCAGTAACATTCATCAAGCATCACGGATAAATAAATCTGGCCCAATAACTTATATTATTTGTAACAAGTTTACTAAAAAACAGATTAACACAACTGCAAACATGGTTGGAAGAGGAGATGATAGAATGATTAATGTGATTGGTCAGATCACCATGCCATAACTTTCCTGATTCCCACAATAAAAAAAGAGCAAAACCACGCATCCCATCAAATTGAAAAAATGTACCAGAGACATCAAAGATCCTAATATAGATCTACAAGTAGCAAGACGCGAGAAGGAACTAAACCCACTTAACAACTTGTGGAACGCTAATGAACTCACTGAGCACTACACTAAATCAATGACGAATATAGTCAACTCCACCATACCACTAAAAAGAATATCTGAAAAGGATAAAAATCCTTGGTTTCATGAGACACTGAATGAAGATAGGCGTATACTAAGACTTGCAGAAAGAAAATGGAGACAGCACCCATCATCCCCTCATCTTAAAGCACTCAAAGATCAGAAACGAATACAACAAGAAAGTACTCAACTCCAAGAAAGAATTCTTTAGAACGGAACTGGACAGCACCAAAAACAGACCAAGGAAACTATTCAAGATATTAAAGCAGGCCAAATCCGCACAAGAAACTACTAAAACTCAACTGAGTTGTGAAGAATTCTCTGCATTTTTCACTGACAAGGCTAACAAGCTAGAAAAAGAGCACAGGTTGGCAGCAGACAACCTTCATAGTCAACTACCTAAACAAAACAAGGATGCCTCGACAATCGATCATGATAGCTTGAAAAACAATGCACAATGGGCAACCTTCAAACTATATGATCGGAATACCATTGACAAAACGCTTTCGGAGATTAAACCTAACAACCACTACAATGACCCCCTCCCCTCTAAATGCTTAAAAAGGATCAATCACATTGTCGTCCCAGTATGGACAAAACTAATAAATGCTTCATTTTCTCAAGGGATCCTTCCAGATTGCCTAAAAACAGGTCAAGTCCTCCCTATCATAAAAATACCTACAGCGGACACGGCAGAGCCAAATACCTTCCACCCAGTAACTAATATTCCTATACTTGCCAAACTAATCGAGAAATGTGTACAAAATCAACTGAGCAACCACATCGCCAATTTCAACCTGCTGGACGACTGCCAATCCGGATTCAGACCAGGCCACAGCACGGAATCAGCAATCTTACACATAGTGGATGACACGCTGCAGGCCTTAGACCACAATCAAACATGCCTACTAGTACTTCTTGACCTGTCGTCCGCCTTTGACACGGTAAACCATGAAAAATTACAAGCCAGGCTTAAAGACAGGATGGGAATATTTGGAATTGTTCTGAAATGGTTTCAATCCTTCCTTCAAATCAGAACGCAAAAATTGCTAGTCAACCAGACGCTCTCCCCTTCATGCCCTAATTCAATTGGAGTCGCTCAAGGATCAACACTATCCCCTTCACTTTTCAACTTATATGTAGAACCCTTCACAGAAATTCTCCGAGACGCATGCATATCTTATCACATGTACGCTGATGACACTCAGATATAGGTAAAGATAACATCACTGAAAGACATAATGAAAATGAATGAGGTCTTAAAAATGTCATTAAACTGGCTAACCAGTAATCAGCAGGGGAGCCCTGTTTGACAGGAGTGAGGAGCGTTTTGTTTTATCTGCAGTTTTGGGGGAAAAGTGAACTCTTACCGCTTTCACCACTGCTCGCCGCACCCACTTCGCGGGTGCAGCATCGTTGCTCCGATCCAGAGGATAATCCTGACTGGGGCTTTGTTGCGGTTTGCTACCTGGGGCATCTGAGCGGAGAGGAGGAGGAGCAAGCACTGGATGACAGCAGGGACTATGTTCCAGGAGCCCCTGTGCTGATTTATAATACCTGCTCCAGCGTTCTGCCCCCAGCCCCGCCCACGTGCTCCTACACGTGATATAAAGCAAGCTTGGATAGCCGCTGCGCGGGAGCGTGCCGGGAGAAGCCCGGGACAAGGGCGGGACCGTCTGTGGCCGTCCGGGGCCAAAGGAGGCCGGGCTGGGCCACCCCCTAAGGTCTTGAAAATTGGTGTGACTGTTAATGCAGGTGAGTAAGATGATTGTGAATAGTAAAGGACTGAGCCGATATCTGTTTATATTATATTAAAACCGATACGATAAGCTTTATTCGATAAATAGATTATCATAAAAGCATTGGGAATTACAAATATATAGCCACAGTTAAAACCACAGTTAAAAAGGAGCACAGTGCACATATCAAAAGGTTAGTCCATTAAGTCCAATAAAATCAGCATAAAATATACAATTTAAAATAATTTCATACAGGAGCATTAATCACCATTTCATATAATCAGGAGGCAACACCCTCTTGTTGCCCCCTGCATTGTACTATTAAGTCAGGTCAGTCATTCGTCCCAAATCCTCCATTTAGGGGCCTGCCGAGCTCTTGGCTGCCGCCTTTAGTCTAAGTAGACAGGCCCACCCCAGATATTTTGCTAGACCACAGATCAGTGTCAATGAGGAGGTATCTGTTTTCATAATGCGCAGGGCAGCCACATGGCTCATGAGGCCTAAGGTTTTGAAGACTGGATTTAGCCACTTTTCTATGGCCTTTGTGTAAGCGGGGCATGCCAAAAGAAAATGGGCAATGGACTCATCAAAATGGCCACAGCTAGGGCAGGGTGCAGGAACCGAGTGTGACCCCCTTCCATGAGGAAATCACTGAGTTAACCGGTAGTGTGCCAAATCTCAGTTTCATGTACAAGGTCCTGTCCCTAGGGACCTGTATAAAGTCGAGATAGGGCTCTTATCTGAGGATGCTTTTAAATTCAAAGAATCCCTCTGTGAGTTTCCCTGCCTGCTGACATGATAACTCACGTTTCAACACCCAATCCCAATATCCCTGCTTCAAGTCCAGCTTGGAAGGGGGAATCTGGGTCGCCCATGCCTCGCTTAGGCCGATGAGGCCCAAAAGATGCTTCAAATCAACCAGCCATTTTATCCTGCCTCCCTTGTCTGCCGCCACTAATTCATCAAACCCTGCGTCATACATGCAGAGCTCCTCAGTCCTGCTAATTTGGGGAGGCGGCGGTTTTATGTCTGTTAAGCAGGGAGGCAGGGAGGTGGGTTGGGGAGGGGGAATCAGTTGTTATTGTTCGAGTTACACACGTTGCGACAGGCTACTACAGTAAGTACACACACGCCACCCAACAGGGGAGCAGGTATATCGTACTGATGATGGAGTATGGCTGGGCATACTCAAAACTCCTCACTATGACACAAAACTCACAATCTACCGCTCATAGTACTATAATGCAACAGACCACGGTTACACCCCTACGGATACTAACTTGGAACGTAAGAGGGTTGGGGGACAAAATCAAGAGGGGAGAGGGGGCTAGTACTGCAGGCTATCAAACGACAAGGCCCAGCACTGGTTTTATTACAAGAGACGCATCTCTCTGGAAGGGCATGCCAGGCACTGGACAGACGAGGCTACAGAACGGCAGCACACTCAGAGTTTACCTCAGGCTCCAGGGGAACAGGTATCCTGGTAAAGAAAACCTCCCTGTTCATTCTTTTACAGCACAGGGTAGATGACCAGGGACATTTTGCAGCGGTCCACAGACAGTGGGAGGGCCGACTTCTAAACGTAGTATCAGTTTATATACCACCAGCACTCCAAATAATTACACTACTGGCACTGGGAGAATTTCTGCTGAATCTCCCAGCGGGAGACACCATCATTGGGGGTGACTTTAACTCAGTGGTAGACACCGTATTAGACAGATTCCTGATACGACCACACGCATCCAGTCCTTCCACTGTCCGGGGCTTTTTAGAATCAATGGGCCTGGCGGATATCTGGAGGCATAAACACCCCACCACGAAACAATACACCTATCATTCAACAGTGCACAATAGTTTATCCTGAATAGACTATTTCTTGATGCTTGGCAGCGGAATGCACAACGTAGACACCATAGATATACTGCCCAGGGGAATATCTGACCACTCTCCGACAGTATTAACTCTCTCTAGCTGGGAGAAGACTTGTAAAAAGGATCAACCCCATATACCATAATTATCTGCAGATCCCCAAAATTCAGAAAGATCTTAAGAACACAACCAAATACTACTTTGCCAAAAACGAAAAGTCGGTTACCTCCCCCTCAGTTTTTTGGGAAGCATACAAGACAGTCCTCCGAGGACAAGCAATAGCATCCATTACTGGGTACAAAAAAACACAACAACAGGAACTCTCTGACTTAGAACTACTACTTCACACAGCGAACATGGCCCATATGGCAGATCCCACGGCGCACTCAGCCCACAATCTGCAGTTGCGCCAGCAGCAGTATAAGGAACATCTCAGGCTGCAGGTAATCAACAGTATCTCGGCCACAGCGCAGAGTCTACGATGTGGGGGATAAGGCCGGCAGAATGTTAGCCTGGTAGGACAAGAAAGGGGGGGGAGCACCAGAGGCATACAGCAGTTGCACACACGTGAGGGAACACTTCAGATGCGCCCCGAGGAAATTGTGTACACTCTGGCAGAACACTTCGAAACAGTTTATACCCCAGAGAGGGAAGTCACGGAGAGTGCAGCATCAGACTCCCTCCGCCACAACGTGACCCGGACACTTCCACCGGAAGCGGTCCAAGACCTAGAAGCAGATCTCACGATCGAAGAAGTACAACTAGCTATACACGCAATACAATCGGGAAAAGCTCTGGGCCCAAACGGGATCCCCATAGAATGGTACAAACTTATGTCTGACACACTTAGCTCACCACTGCTGGAAATGTATACGGAGAGTCTATCAAACGAGGAACTCCTGTTGGACCAACCAACCGCAACAATAGTAGCAATCCCGAAGCCCGGTAAGCCGCCGATGGAATGCGCATCCTACCGCCCGATATCTCTGCTTAATGCAGAAGCAAAATCCTCGCGAAGCTTTTAGCCAATAGATTAATGACCCATCTCCCGCAGTTGATACACCCAGACCAATCGGGTTTCATGCCAAGTAGGAACACTGCCCTCAATCTCAGGCATGTACATGGGGTCCTGGCTCGGGCTCCGTCATTACTGGTGCCAGCGGTGATCCTTTCCTTGGATGCTAGAATGGCGTTCGACATGGTGGAATGGGGGCACCTTTTCGCAGTCCTATCCCATATGGGATTTGGCCCTTAGTATATAGCTTGGATACGCCTCCTATACGCCACTCCGGTTGCTCAGACCACTGCTAACGGCCACATCTCACGCACAATCCGGTTAGCAAGAGGGACCCATCAGGGCTGTCACCTATCACCCTTGCTGTTTGCGCTGGTTTTGGAACCGCTGGCGACGCTGATTAGAGCAACGCCATTACTGAAAGGGATTAGTTGGAAGGAGGGACAGGAAGAACGCGTATCGCTCTACGATGACGATATGTTGGTGTACTTGACGGAACCGGATAGGAGCATACCGGCACTCCTCGCACTATGTGATGCCCACGGGAAAACGTCGGGCTACACTCTGAATTGGTCGAAATCTGTGCTGTACATCCTGAAGGGGCTAGAGCCCTCACTCACAGCGGACTCCCCGCTTATGCTAGCCACAGGATCTTTTAAATACCTTGGCATATACATAACCGACAACCCGACGGAATTTTTTGACAAAAATCTGAAACCACCCCTGGAACGTCTGTGAAATGATGTAAAACACTGGGCATCCTCGCCACTAACGCTCCTCGGTAGAGCGGCACTCTACAAAATGATGACTCTTCCGCGGTTTCTGTACGCCCTAGAGAACACCCCGTACCCGGTCTCGCCACTGTACTTTCAGCAGGTAACGGCATTGGTATCCAATCTATTGAGGAGTAACCGCCCGGCACGCATTGCACACATCAAACTAAACAGAAGTTGGTACGAGGGGGGAATTGCGCTGCCGAACCTGCAAATGTACTACTGGGCAGCGCAGCTCAAAATTATTAACCAGTGGATCCATGCGCCTCAGGACGACCCAGCCTACAGTGCCGACAGGACACAATTAGGCACAGACAACATGGTATCGGTGCTCTATAACAGAGGCCAGGCGACAAAATGGATAGGACCCACTAAGCACACGGCCAACTTATGGCACACAGCGCAGGCGAAACTGAGTTGGAAGGGAACAATCACTAAGCTTACCCCACTCTGGGACACCAAGGCACTGGGACAACTGAGGCGGAGTAAGGGGTTTACACAATGGGATAACATCGGAATATCCACGGTGGGAGACTTGTGGGACAGGGGGACAGTGATCCCGTTCACCGTACTCCAGTAACAATATGACCTGGGGCCGAACGAAACTTACAGATACGTGCATATCAGGCATGCATTGCTACAGGCAATACCGACAGACACCGACGTCCCGGAGTCCTCTCCATTAGAAGACAGGTTACTCACTGATTACATGCAGCATAGTGCTACTTCACTTACTAACCGAAAGCTTATCAATAACCTATCGGACCCTACACTGAAATTGCGAGAGAGATGGGTGGAGGAGCTGGGCGACATGGATGATACGGAGTGGAATGAGGCACTGGCGTCCCCAAGGGAGGTGGTAATTTCGGCTAAGTTCAGACTGGTACAGCTCAAAATCCTACATCGGATATACTACACAAGAACTACACTACACAAGCTGCAAAGGGCCCGCATCACTATTGTCTTCGTGGCTGTGGTGAAGAGGGTGCATTATTCCATACTCTCTGGGAATGCCCATTCATAACTGAGTACTGGCGACAAGTGATACGCACTGTTTCGCAAACACTTAAAGTGTCCCTGATGCCAGAACCACGTAAATGTATTTTGAATATTTGGGATCCGAATGACTTATCCAGATATGGTCAGATATAGGGCACATTAGGCATCATGGTGGCAAAGAGAGACATAACACAGAAATGGGGCGCTTCGGAACTACCCACTTTAGCACAATGGAGCAGGAACATGGACATGTTAATGATGACAGAACGAGCGGTATATGTGACTAGGGCCAGCCCTCGTAAATGGAACAAGGTGTGGACTTCTTGGAATGTATATAGGGGAGAAATATGTGACCCACTGCCAGAAGAGGATGTTACCAGCTTGACGAAGAAGAGGAGGGGGAGTAAGAAAGGAATTAGGGGGCAGAGGACATCAGTGGAGTAAACAGTGATATATTGTACATGAGACTGTAATTTTCAACACCGACTGCATAAAACTGTATATCTATGTCTTCACAGTACTATTGTCGCTTTAAATATCAACGTGTAAATTTGTTACGCAGAAAATAATAAAAAATTGTTTTAATAAACTAGCATGTACTACACACAAAGCGCTACATTACAAAACTCCAAAGTACCTAGCCCAGAAAATCGAGCTTTCAGGGTGAAGCAGACCAGCTAGGAGCGCCAGAGAACTGCTGCTGAAACCACCCATCTTTTGGAAGAAGAAAACATATGACAGAGCATTCTCAGGAGCAGCCCCCAGAATCTGGAACTCACTCCCTCCAAACATTAGAAAAATTCCAAACATAGCAACATTCAAGAAGGAAGCGAAGCGCTTTTAATGAGCAAGTTCCTTCCATAAGGCTAGACGGTTCTTTAGCATTAAGACTTATACCAAACGTAGATCACAAACTTGTCCTGTTGTGGATCCCACTGAAAGCACATCAGTTCCATGTTACTTGTGCTAAAACGGATAGGAATGACATTTACAGAAATATATATAGTAATGCTGTATTGTTGAAATTGATAAGTGAATCATGTCATGTAAAGGAATTGTATATACAGTAAGGCTACTACTATTATTGAATCTGATAAGAAAATCATGTGCAGGAACTATATACAGCTATTCGCTTTGTATCTCAAATGTTCCAAATGTAACTGTTAAGCGCTCTGATACCCAAGGGTCAAGTCCACGCTATATAAAACTCTATAAATAAAATAAATACATATGCTTTTTTTATTAATACAAAAATATATACAGAATATATGTAAATGAACCAATTGTATATGATAATTATAGCCATATATTTCTTTATATGTTATTATATAGTCAGTCATTAAAACTTCCTTCGGCTAAGCATTAGTCCTAAAAGCAAATTCACATGCCAATAATGTAACCATACCATAAAAGAAACAGCATAAAACATTACAACAGTTTGTCTCATTCAGTAATTTCAATTAAACCGTTACAGTCTCAACAGAGTTTTCTAATTTTCATAGCAGCACCAAAGAAAATAATTACAGCAAAACAATATGATTCTACTGAAGGCTGTTGTATAAGCCGGTTTGTGTGATGTTAAAACCTTTGGATAAGGGAACAAGGAACCATTTCATGGGAGCGCCAAAGAACATAAGTACTTTGTGCTGAAACGCTGTAATATGGCAAACTTGGAAGATTCGTAAATCATTAACCACATGAGGGAAATGCGAATACAAATGCAAAGAATTAATTCTTAAACGAGTGAGGTACACTCTATACTGTACATTAATCATTAACAATAACCAGGGCACAAGTCCTAAAAAAAAAAGTGTGGGGGGGGGGGGACTAACCTAGTTAATCAGTAAGCAAGTGGCATCACAGCGTGTGACATCACAGCGAGTAACACGCATGAAATCAAAAGAAGTGGCATCACAAGAAGTGACATCAGATCTTAAGCCCTCACATACATATTTAGCAGGTGTATTAGGAGTACATTTGAGCACATTTCGAGTATACTTGCAAACTCTCCTGATTTAGGCAGAAGATTCACACTTTTGGTACACACCACATAAAACAATGTTGCCTTTTGTCAGCGTATAGTTTCTTCTAGCCATAGTGCTTTAAAAGAAAAAATTGTGATATTTAAATTATGACAACGCTTCCTCAGGGGTAGTAAGCACTATATAAATGCTATTTACTTTGTGCAATTACTGGGAAAGACTAACATCTGATGTCCTTACAGTGCATGCATATCTCGCAAACAGGGACTAAACAAAGTGAAAAGTTGCCTCTCTCAAGTATGTGTGAAGTGCTAACAAGGTGTGAGCCTTTGTTTATCCTCTGCTGCATTTGCTTCTAGGAGTGAGGCTCCTGACTGCTGCCAGCCAAGAGACTTGAACAAAAGCAGGCCTGATGACCCCTCAGATCAGGCCTTTGTTATGGCCGAGCAGGAGTCAGAAATAAGAAAGCCCCCTCCCCGCCTGCACGTTGTTGCAGATCGATAGACACCAATGTGCAGGCGCTGCTGAAAGTGTCCCAGTGTTTGGAAATTACAGAGGGACAAATTCAGCATCTTTATAAGTGGGGCCCAACTTCTTAGCAGGGTACCCTCTGAAAAAAGTGGGTGGACAACGTCCACCAGCGTGTACCCCCGACTCCTGCCCTGACAATAACAATGGCTAAACTTCTGAGTTTGTTAATAAGGCTAGTTTACATTACTGTTGACTTGGGAGCTTCTTTCTTCATCCATATACTCTCAAGAAACTGGTCCTTCACTCTAGATTTAGTTGTAACATCAATACACTCAGGGTATCCAAACAGTTGGAGGGGGTGCGAGTGGGGGCATTTGAGAGGTCATCAGTGATGTCCTAAATGATGGAACATGTCATGAATGATGTAATATGTGAGGTCATAAGCAGTGCTTGGCGGGTGCACAAGTTATATTCACCTAATATGGGTGAATTTCGTGAATGAAGATTTGTCAAGCAGTGACAAATTTTTGTTGATAATCAACTTTATTGGGTATATAAAACAGCAAAAAAAAAATCATCTGTTGCAGCTCAGAAATCAACATATACAGCGGATCTGAATCCGTAAGACATATAGGCAGGGTCAGTCTATTCCAGTCCAGCATCTCATCCTGCATTACAGTAACGGTGGAGCCTAAGACATTCAGAACAACAAGAATTATGGCCGGATCATGTTGAACCATTTCCCCCATATTTTGTGAAAATTCTGGGGCGCCTTGGGATTCGAACAGGGCCTCCTCCTGGGTGCCACACCAGTCCACCCCCCTCCTCCACACCCCCACAGTAGGTGCAGCGGCACGCGACCAGTACATCGCTATGTCCCTTTTAGCCACAGCCACCGCCGTCCCCAAGAGGCGCTTGTCCATCCTGGAACCATCCAGGCCATCAAAGATCCCCAGCAGCATCTGCAGCGGGTCGTGAGGGACCTCCCATCCCAGGGCTTGCGTGAGCTCCCGCTCCACCCCCCTCTAGAATCTCTCCAGCCCCGGGCAGAGCCACACTATGTGGTAAAAATCAGCACGGGATGAGCCGCATTTCGGGCAATCTGGGGAGGGTCGCAAGCGGGCACGGAAGAGTCGCTCTGGGGTGAGGTAAGCCGCGTGTAGGTAGTAAATCTGGACCAGGCGTAGCCTGGAGGACGTGGTAAGGGTTCTAGGGGCCATAAGGGCGTCTCTCCAATCTGCCCCTTCTAGGGGGCCCACCCAACCCTCCCATCGACCGTGCAGTTTATCTAAGGACGCAGGGCCATTATTCACCAGGGAGCGATAGATGCGGGACACTCCCCCCTTGCCCAGGTTCCCCATCATCACCTGGGCCTCCAGCAGACTGAACTCTGGGAGGGAAACTGGGGAGGGGAGATGAGCATGGATGGCGTGGCGCAGCTGCAGATATCGAAAGTGTTGGGCGTGGGGAAAGGCATTGCGCTGCTGCAGGTCTGCAAAGTCACGGATATGGTCCCCTACCCAGACGTCTCCAAGGACCGAGATGCCAATTAGATCCCATCGACGGAATCAGTTCAGGGACGAAACCTCCCGAAGTCAGGTGCCATGCCAAAGCGGTGTCTGACAAGTGAATTTACGGTCCTACCCCGGGTGGCGCAGGGTGGCGCGCCAGGCCAGGAGGACCGTCCTAGTGATTGGCGCCATGGTCTGTGGCACCGGGCATCCGTATAGGAACGCCTGAATCTGCGGAAAGTCCGTAGTCTCAAGTTTCTCGCGTTACGCTGGGTAAGACCAGCTGCCCGCGTACCAGTCGTGGATGACTATCAGTTTAGTGGCGAGGTAGTAGAGATAAAAGGTGGGTCACCCCTAGGCCCCCGTCGAAGGGGGGGGATGCGGCTGTGCGCCAGGGACACCCGCGGCCGTCCGCCACCCCAGAGGAATCGGGACAGGGTCCCGTCAAGCTCACGGAACCAGGTGCGGGAGAGGGGGATGGAGATGTTTTGTAAGATGTAGAGGAAGTGGGGGGAGAACCATAATTTTGAAAAGAGCACTTCTTCCTAGGGGGTTGAGGGGGAGAGTTTGATATTTTTTTAGATCCGCCTTCATCCGGGCCACCAGGGGCGGGATGTTCAACACCCACTCAAGTTCCGGCAGGAAGGCCACCCATATCCCAAGGTATTTAACAGAGTGGTGTCTGAGGGGAATAGACGACTGCCAGTCATAGCACTCCCTGGAGGGGTGCAACGGGACCAGTGTGGATTTGGCCGCATTAAGCCGGAGCCCGGAAAACCTTTCAAAGTCAGTGAGGATTCGCACCAGTCTGCCAGGTTTAGGAGCACATCGTCAGCATAGAGGGCAATTATGTCTACATGGCTCTCGTTCCAGGTCCATCCCTGGACAAGAGGGTCCTGCCAGATGAGCGTCGCCAGGGGCTCCATCGCTAGCGCAAACAGGAGTGGGTAGAGGGGGCATCCCTGGCGCGTGCCTCTGCAGATCGGAAAGGCCTCGGAGAGCGTCCCATTGACAAGCACCCAGGGGCTAGGGTTGGCATAGAGGACCCTGATGAGGCGGCGAAACAACGGGCCGAAGCCCATCGCCTCCAGCACATCCCAGCCCACCATGTCGAAGGCCTTCTCGAAGTCGAGAAAGAGGAGGGCCAGGTATGGGGATAGGCGGGCACGGTGGGCCAAGGCCAGATGAAGGCGACTGATGCAGTGACGGGTGCCCCTGGCCGGCATAAACCTGTATTGGTCGGGATGGACCAGATCCTGCAGGAGAGGCTTAAGCCTCTGGGCTAGTATCGTGGCGAAGAGCTTGATTTCGGTATTGATAAGTGAGATTGGGCGGTAGTCCGCACAGCTCGTGGAGGGCGGCTGGGTCTTCGGGATGACCATTATCGTGGCCAGGTCCGATTCAGGGAGGAAGGAGCCGTTCTCCGCCACATGCGGGAAGAGGACCAAAAGTCGGGGATCCAGGATGTCCTGGAAGGCAGCGTAATACTCCTGTGGATACCCGTCTGGGCCAGGCGTCTTGCCAGGGTGGAGAAGGGGAATGGCCTCCAGAACCTCGTCCAAGGTAAAGGGCCGCTCCAGGGCTTCGGCGGACTCAGGAGTGAGAGAGAGGAGCCGGGCAGTAGCTCCGTCTAGGAGGGTGGTCAGGGGCGCATCTACTGGTCGCGCCGCGTAGAGGCGTGCATAAAAGTTTGCAAAGGTTCTGGGTATGGCCACGGAGGTCACCTGGAGGGTACCGTCCTGTGCACGAACCTCCGGAATAATGCGATGAACTTTGGGATAGGAGACCAAGTTATGGAGGAGTTTGCCATTTTTGTCCCCCCAGCCATACACCTGCGCCACCGACGAGCGCCACAGCGTTAGGGCCGAGTCCAATGAGATCTGGCGGATTTCTTCCCGAACCAGCACCAACTGCCGGGTGGGGTCCGCAAGCCCAGCGGAAGTTTGCTCTGCCTCCAGCCGCGCAGCCTGGGACTCCAACTCTGCGAGCCGGGCCAGTTGGTCCACCCGTTTGGCATGCACGAGCCCCCTCGCCACCCCGCGAATGCCAGCCTCCCACAGGGTCCCCGGCGAGGGAACTGAACCTTGGTTGGTAGAGAAGTAGTGGCTTAGCTCCTGTCCCAGTGTGTCTACCAGTGTATGGTCCTGCAGGAACCAAGCGTTGAGACGCCAGACTGCCATCGGGGAAGAACCAAGTCGGAGGGAGATGGGGGAATGTGCGGACAGTCCCCTGGGCAAGATAAGCACTCCAGAGACCAGGTGGCAGTCAGTGGCCGGAAGCAGGAGGTCGATACAGGAGTGGGTGTGGTGGGAGGCCGATGAGTGGGTATACTGTGCCTTGCGGGGAATCCAGACTCGCCATACGTCGCAGAACCCCAGAGCAGAGGCCCAGCTCGATAATGCAGCAGCAGGGGAAATCCGGGTCACGGATGGAGTCCCGGTCGTGTCGCGTTGGGGCTGCATGACGGCGTTGAAATCACCTCAAACCGCCTTGAGGCCATGCGGAAGGGAAGAGAGAACTTGTGTAAGGCATCGAAGCGTGCGGTGACAAATTTATTGGCAAAACAAAACGCTTTTCCTACGAAAAATTTTGGCCCCAACTATTCGTGTCTGTCTGGGGCATCTGCTGGCTAATGTCGGGACATTATTATGTGTTTACGCAGAGGTCACAGTACCGCACACATGCGTGATGTGCTGGCAGATACATAAATACGCAGATCCACAGATAGGGGGGCACATTGAAAGACACTGAGTGGCCTAATGGGGAGACTGCTAAGTGAATGCCATAATGTACGGGGGAAAAACTTGCTAAGTTGCATTGTGGGAAAAGGATTGCCTTCAGATATTACATCTTGAATCATGAGGCACAGGCCATTATAACTCGATTGGTTTCACAATTATACGTTTTTTGCGGCTACATGGAACTTAACATTGTAATGTGATTGTCCTCTTTCTATGGCCACAAATAAATAGACACTGTGCTGGTTTTAAATCTCTGGGCCAAGTCCCTCGTTTTGCAACCTACATTGAGGAAGACAGCAAGCCAAAATGCGTCTGTAAGGTGCAATTTAAATAATCACCATTCTCAACGGGCCAGGACTCCTGAGGAGTATATATGGTTTATCGCATTCCATTTTCACAAAGTAACGTAACCAAAACAAGGAAGCAAGTGGGTAAATTTGTGCAACACAGTAAAATCTGGGATCTGTGAGGCAATAAAAGGAAAATTTTACTTACCATTAAGCATCTGTTCTTGGCATGTAGTGCTGTAGAGTCACATGCTGTGCAAAGCCCTGCCATCTAGTGATGTGCCTATATGTTTGCAAGTTGTTTTTTTCCTGGTATAGGCCTATCGAGTCGAGGGGTACCTATGACTTTTTCTTGCTGATAACGCGCATGGTCATCGACTCCATTGTTATATTGTTTTCCCGCACGGCGGGTGCGGATGGAATGTAAAGCTAAGCCATATATATAGAGAAGTCCATAGATAAGAGGAAAGAGATCGTAAGACACTGCCATGTCTGTCTGGGAAGGAGGATGGGTGCATGTCAATCTACAGCACTGCATGCCACAAACAGATGCTTACAGGCTAAGTAGCATTTATGTTCGAGGCAGGTGTGTCTGTAGATACACATGCTGTGCATAGACTGTGAAGCAGTCCACCCAAAAACAGTGGCAAGCCTGTGGGTGTTGCAGTAGATTGAAAAAGTATACGGAGAGCTGCCTGAGCAACATTAGCTTGTTGGTGGACTAGGACATCCATGCAGTAATGTTATGTGAAAGTGTTCCACAGGAAGGCCATAGAGGTTCCTATTTTCCGAGTAGTGTGCGCGCTAGGAGGAGTAGGCAGAGTCCTCTTAACTTTAGCGTAGCATGTCTGGATGCATTTAACTATCTGACTATGCATGACTTGCATAGAGCCTACCATTTGTGGTGTTTGGAGACAGCAACAAAAAGTTGTTGTGTGTTCCTAAACGGTTTGGCTCTGTCAATTTAGTACATGAGGACTTCGTTAACGTCCAAAGTACGGCTCCACAACTGAATCAAGTTGTGGGGAAAAAGACTGAAAGGTCAAAAGACTGATTTAGATGGAAGTGAGAGACTACCTTAAGGAGGAATTTGGGGTTAGTAATGAGGACAGCCCTATCCCTATTTATTTGGAAGAAAGGTTTCTCCAGGTAATGCCTGAAGCTCACAGACACGCCTGAATGAGGTGACAGCAACCAGAAATGCCACCTTCCAAGAGATGAACAAAATGGGGGCAGGAGTGGAGGGCTCAAATCGAATGGCCATGAGTAGTGCGAGTACAATTTTGAGATTCCATGAGCGAGCCAGTGGGACCCCGGGAGCGATGACCCTCGTGAAACCCTCCATGATAGCTTTAATGAGTAGTATCTTGAAGAGAGAGATGTATTGCCTATGCTGAAGGTAGGCAGCCACAGCGACCAGGTGTAGTTTTGTGGCAGTAAAGGCTAGACTAGACACATACAAGTTAAGTAAGTACAAGCCACAATGACTGACATTTTCTGCTACAGGAATATTATATTTTGAGTGACAGTACTACTTAAATCTTTTACACTTTGCGGCATAGGAGGCCCCGGAGCAAGGTCAGCGTGCTTCCTTAAGAATGTGCATACATTCAGGTGGAAGATTAAGGTACCCAAATTCTATGACCTCAGGAGCCAGATCACAAGCTTAAGGGAGCTGGGTGCCTGATTTCTCCATGGTTCTAGGTGAGAAGGTCCAGCTTGTTGGGGAGCCTCTTGTGCCGAACCAGAAAGAATTTGAGCAGAGTTGTGAACCAGGGCTGGTGAGCCCATATGAATGCCACCAGAATAAGAGTTAGAGATGTTTGTCGAAGCCTCCGAACCACAAATGGAGTGAGGGAGAGCCCGAAAAGTGGAGGCAAATATCCCTGACTAATTCATCCATATTGCACTGCCGCTGGACAGTGGGAACCTGAAGACAAAGTTAGGACATTTGGCTTTTTCTGCTATGGCAAACAGGTCTTTGTGGGAAATCCCATCTGTGTAAGTAGCAGAAGAGGACTTGCGAGTGGCGCTCCCACTCGTGGACTTGTTGTTGCATCCTGCTGAGGACGTTGGTAAAATCGGTCCCAAGCCCCAGAAGGTACTCCGCTAATAAATGAATTATGAGGCGGAGAACCCACTAATAAATGCTCTGGGATAGCTGAGAGAGTTGTGGGGACTGTGCCCCCCGTTTCTGAAGGTGGAACTAGGCTGTCATATGGTTCGTCCAGACAAGAACAACCTTGTCTATCAGGTGAGGTACGAAAGCCTTCAACGCTAGGTGAACAACTAGACGTTCTAGGCAGTTAATGTGGAGGTTCTGGTGTTTGGATGACCACTGTCCCTGGACAGTCATATGCTGTAAGTGTGCACCCTAACGCATTAGGGAGTTGTCCATTTAACAATCCTCTGCAGAACTGAGTCGAGGAAAGGAACGCTCTGGCAACAGGTGGTTGGTGTTCCACCACTATAGAGAGAGTTAAGTGTGGCGGCAGAGCAACACTAGATCATTTCAATGACACTCTGCCTGAAGCCACTGTTGTGCTAAGCATTACTACAAAGGACGCCTGTGTAGCCTGGCACAGGGGCACTATGGCAATACAGGAGGCCATCACGCCTAGGAGACACATGACTGTTCTGACCATTTGTTGCTGACTTGGTTGGAAAACAGGGAGAAATGTCTCAAAGGACTGGATCCTGGCATATTTCGAATAGGCTATGCCTACCTCAGAGTTAGGAAAAGCCCCTATGTAGGCTTGGATCTGGAGGGGTAGGAGGTGGTACTCTCGATCAGCGAGTCGATAAGAGAAAAGATTGACGCCCTGTCTGCGCAGGTGTGCGGCCACACCACAAGGCACTTGGTGAACACCTGAAGTGCAGTAGTAACTCCGAAGGGGAGCACCTTGAATTGGTAATATTTTCCACTGACCACAAACCTGAGATATCTGTGATGGGCTGGATGTACTGGAATGTGGAAACATACCTCCTTCAGGTCGACTCTTGTCATGAAGTTGCCTTGCTGGAGAAGCGGAATTACAGCCTGGAGAGTGACCATATGGAAGTGCCCTGAAAGGATGTAGTCATTTAGGGTCCTAAGGTCCAGAATGGGTCAGAGGGAGCCATCCTTTTTGAGTATTAGTAAGAACAGCGGGTACACTCCCATGCATTGTTGATGGTTGGGGGAACGGGTTCTATAGTCCCTTTAAGAAGGATCGCATTTACCTCCTCTCGGAGTAGCCTTTGGTGTTCTGGTGAGAGTGTGTTTGCAAGTTTAAATGGTGGGAGGCGTGGATGTGAGCTCCAGACAATAATCATGTTAGATAATATCCAACACCTACTGGTCTAAGGTGATGGTTTGAGATGTGGGAAAGAAGCTTTGCAGGTGTCCCTCGACTGCTGTTGTGTAGTCGGGAGAATAAGAGGCAAGTCAGGGTTTGGTGGTGGTCGGATATTCTTTTAGAGAGCCATCTTTATCTCTGTAGGACCCTCTAAAATAACTCATGTGAGAAGATTACTGGCCATGAGTTCTCTGGCAGGTCATAGAGGCTTTGGAGAGGTTATCTTCGAGCTTCCCCAGTAAGGTGTGCGGAGAAAGAAGCAGCAGGGAGCAGGTGTCTGTAGTGCACCCATCGTTTGATCTGTCTCCGTATCTTTTTGGATCTTTTCTAATATGTGGTCCACTTGTGGACCAAAGAGATGCTGGCCATCAAAAGGCATGTTCAACAGGTTCTGCAGAAGTTTCAGCTTAAAGTCAAAGATACAGAGCCAGTTGTGCCTTCATAGAAGGATGCTGGAGTTTCACTTACCCCTGCGATGTCGCTGAATCTAAGGCACAGTTAATAGAGGTGTTCGATATCTGCTTGCCCCCAGAGATTATTTCCCGTTTCCTCTTACTGTGCTTCTCTGGGATGTATTGGAGGAGTTCATCTATCTCGTCACAGTGGACATGATCATATGTTGTAAACGTAACTATACACCATTGGTAGGGGATTGCGCTGCCAGCCTTTCCCCCATTCTTTACTTTCCTTCTCAGGTGGCAGGACAAGCTGATGGCCTGAGAGTTGGCTCGCTTACAAGCAGTAATGACCACCATAGACAAATGTAAATGGGGACAGTAGGGGAGGCTTTATATTTTTTATCTACCATAGGTATAATGGATCTGGCTCGGATGGGTGTCTTTGAAGATGTCGGGAGTGCGGCGTAACATGCACTTGAGCATGGTGAGGTACTGAGTCAAGTAATGAGTGGAGAAGAGGGTTTCCAAAAGGAAGTCCTCTGCTAAGGGCTCCGTATGAAGATCTACCTCATAAAATAATGCAGCCCTAACAATCGTCCGGAGGGGAGGGATGGGCAGGGTAAAAGTCATGGTGTACGTCCCTCGGTTGGTCTGCATCAGAGGAGACCCATGGATCACCCTGCAGAAGTGTATCAAATGTGTCATCACAACACTCAGCCATGTCAGAGTGTGGAGACCCCAAGGTCTGATGTCAAGGGGGTCCTCTGGGGAAACAGGAGCAAAGGGTGAAGGCTGAGGCTAAGGAACAGGATGAGGGGAAGGTTGCGCATTGGGTAAGGGGTTGGTAGCCTTATCCACTGTCTTGCAATGTTTGTAGGTCTCAACAAAGGTTTCTTTGGCACAGAGCCTGAGCTGTGCGGAGCATCTGAAGTGGTCTGTTGGTGCTGGCCATGGCCCGAAGGCAGTGGTGATCTGACAACCTGTCTCTGGTGCTCCAAAGTGGCCGAGTGCCCTTTGATAGAGGGCTTTTGAGACAGGGTAGTGCTGAGGGGTTGCTGGACTCATAGAATGCTGGTCTGGTGGTAGGTCCTCGAGATCTGAACCAGAGCTTTCTTCAGGGGGAAAGCTCTTCATCTGCAGCCAACGGTTTTGGATGATGCTCCACCCTCAGGTTCCTTGCACAGACTGTCTGGGCTGTCATCACCGATCCTACAGTTGCAGAGAGTCTTCTTGGAATGAAATGATGAGCAGGCATCGCAGGCTTCTTCTGGTTGTTCGGGCTACAGGCACAAATTGCAGACCAGATGAAAATCGGTCTGAGGATATTTTGTGTGGCAGTGAGGACAACACCAAAAAGGAGTCAGTTCCATCACCGTCGAGGCATGGTGGAGGGACAGAAGTAAGCACTGAAGGGTGAGACCCAGGAGGAGCTGCAGTCGACCCGGACCCCACTCGAGCAAAGTAACCAAATGTTGACCCAAGACAGAGTAAGAAAGACACGATGGAAGTACAATACAAAAGGAGGGAAGGAAACTGTGTGAACCAAAAATAGCACTGCAACGATGTCGACCCAGATCACTGGAGAACACGTCCAAACCAGATGGCTACAAGAAAACATATCTAACAATAGAGTTCATGACCCTGAGCATTATCACCAAGAGAAGGAGTCCCAGTACTGCATGACTCGAAATACTTCTTCGAGAAAAAAAAAACGTACACACATCTTTGCCCAACACCAAATGGCAGCAATATGCATAGCATGTGTATCTACCGCAACACATGCCTCGAAAAGTTTTATTCCCAAGTCAATGTTGCTGTACTGTTGTAATGAAATCTAAGAACTAGTTACTGGATTTCAGTAAAGCTCTTTCTCATAGAGATTCCATCTAACCTCAGATTCATCACCTTTTGAATACTCCCCCAGGTGTCAGACTGGATCCAGAAATTTTTCAGCAGTACCCATGTGCACCAGCAGTTGGCACTTCTGGTTCAAAATAAACATCACTCTCCGCCGGATGTGACGTTCACAAGCCTATATAGGCTCCAACCATTCACACTGAAATCAGTTGCTTTCTTGAAACTTCTGTGACAACAGACACAGATCCTATAAGATTGGTCATGAACAGAGTGCAGATTACTAAATGAGGATCAGTTCAAAGAATGGGGAGGGTCGGTAGAAAGAATGTCTACTAGAAAGAGCATAACCAAAGGTAAGCAGCTTGATCTATTGAGAAATACTTTTAGTCATAGATTTCTCACCTTTTGAACTGATACTCAAGCAAAACTTCCAAGGTGGTAGGTCCTGAAGGACCCGACTGTCCAGGCAATAATGCTTCATAAACGAATGGTGGGACATCCATGTCGAGAACTGACACCCGCAAGCCAATGCAGCCCTAGCTCTGGTGGAATGAGCCGCAAGTCCCAAGGAGGCTGCTTTATGGCCAGTACATAGCACATCGTCATGCACAGTACAGTTCAAGATGGTCCTCTTCTGCAAAGCCTTGCATTTCTTCACTCTAGTGAACCTGATATAGTGCTGATCACCCACCAGGCGGTCTCTGATACGATCGATGTAGAAACTGTGGGCTTTTTGGGATTCACCTGGTGAAGCCTCTCCTAATTAGAGGGGTCAGTGAGGGGTAGCAAAGAAGGGTGATTATCTGACCCACATGAAAGAGGGTCACTAACTTCCGAAGGAAGGAGGCTAGAGGCTTCAGAATCAGCTTGTCTGGGTACAAGGTGGTATAAACAAAGTCTGTAACTCGCTTTCCCGGCCCAGCAATGTTAAGGTGACAAGCAATAATGTTTTGAGAGTAAGGAACCAAAAAGTACAACTGTAGAAAGGTGCACACATGAGGAATTGGAAGACCAAATTTATGCCCTGCCTCTATTAGGGCAAAACAACGGAGTAGAGGGAAACCTATGTTGTCACCCTTTCATGAAACTCATCACAACAGGTGATTTAAATAATGATGGCTGGTCCTGCAACGGTAAAAAGACTAAAAGAGCCAACAGGTACTTTTTAACAGTGCCCAAGGCCTTGTCAGGCAAGGGGCAACACAAACCAGAAAAGCTCAGACATTTTAGCATGGAGTGGGTCGATCAGTTTAGTCTTGCCTAGAGCCACAAATACAGATTTGAATGAGGGATGCCTGGCTGCCAAGATGACATGTACAACTTTGGAAGAAAGGTTGAAAGCACTTGACTGTTGCTGCTCAAGCTCCAAGCATGTAGGTGTAGATTGCGCGGGTTCAGGTGCAAAACCCTTACCTACTGCTGCAACAGCAGATCCTCTTGAAGGGGCAAGCCTGACTGAAGGACGGATGCTCATGCCCCGGAGTTCTGGATACCATACTCTCCGTGCCTATTCGTGTGCCACTAGGATGCCTTGGTACTGGTCTTTCTTTATCTTCATAAGAACTCGGAGTAGGAAAGGTATTGGCGGAAAGTTGTATTGGAGTTAGTTCCACTCTACATGGGATGCATCTCAACATGAAAGACACCTTGGAAACTCCAATGCATAAAGTGCTGACATTGCACGTTCTCAGCCGTGGCAAAGAAATTGTGCCAGGGTTCTCCCATTGCACCAAAGAGACCTCCCCGTGCCACCTCCAGAAGTAGTTGTCATCCATGATCCACACGATGTCGACAGATCAGTTTGTCCACTCTGGCGTTCAAGGAACCAGCCAGGTGATGTGTCACCAGAAAAATCCCTTGGTGATTAAGCTACGTGCAAAGCCTCCTGGAACAGGAACCACAACCCCACCCCACCCCACCCTATTTATTGTGGTACCACATTGTGGTGGCGTTTTCCATGAGCACATGCATCAGCTTCCCTGTGAAAGAAGACTGCTTTCAACACTGAGTGGATGGCTTCTAGCTCCAAAAGATTGATATGGAGCATTAGACCAGACTCTCCTCTGAAATCTGGACCAGATTGGAAAGATCCGCTTGGTGTTGTGCCCACTGGGGCGTCGGATCCCACTCCAGAGCTCAGATGTGCCATCTGGCATGCTAGACCAGAAGGATGCAGGAGGCCGTCAATCACAGCGATCTCAAAGTCCTCGTCACTGAGAACCAGGATAGAGGTTCAAACACTGGTATCATAGCCAGAAAATCCTGGACTCTCCATTTCGAGAGAAAGGCCTGAATCTGCACCATATTCAGAATGGCTCAGATTAAATGGAGCATCTGCAAAGGAGTGAGGTGTGATTTTGGCATGTTCATAGTGTACCCCAAACAAAGGCAGGAGGTTCGCCTTCGTTTGGAGGTGGGCAACTACTGCCTGGAGGTGGCTGCCTTCAGCAGCCAGTTGTCAAGGTAGGGGGCAGAATAGAGCCCCTGACATGCACAGATGCACTGCAACTACCGCCATCACTTTCGTAAACATGCAAGGGATACTTGTAAGGCAAAGAGGAATACTGTGAACTGAAAATGCTTGTTGCCAACCATGAACCGCAGGGAACGTCTGAGGGCCTGCAAGACATGGATGTGAATGTAAGCATCCTGTAGGTCCAGGGCCGAAATCCAGTCTCCAAGAAAGAGGGTAGACAAGACCTGAGCCATGGTAAGTACCTTGAACTTGTCTTTCAGGAAGGCATTGAGAGGACAACGTTCTAAAATGAGACAGAGAACCTTCGCCATTTTCGGCACCAGGAAGTAGTGAGAGTGACAGACTTCTGCCACCAAAACACTTTCTATGGCTGTTTTGACCAAAAGAGCGTGCACATTTTGCTGCAAGAGAAACATATGATCCTCAGGCTCCCATTCGGAAGTTGGTGTTAGGTGTAGCAGGTGTTCGAGGAATGGCACAGTGCACCCCTGCCGAACCATTTGCAGCACCCACTTTTTCGAACGTTTTTCTTGCCAACCTAACAAAGTGTTGTATCCTGTGGCATATGGAGTGGATGTGTGCCCTCAAGGTAATGCTAAAAAGTCACAGGGAAGCAGCGGAAGCTGTATTAAACTAGACGGTCTGTTGTCCTCATTGCCCTCTCTAAGGGGTACCTTTGGCCTTGGCCATGAAAGGGTTGTGGCAACTTATGCACCTGTTTGGCTACTGGCAATATGCTATGAAATGAGAAAAATTGAAGGATTGGCAAGAGGAAGAACAGAAATGCCCACGGAGCATGCTGTGACCCTGCTATTTGAAGTGCTCCAGGGCCAAATCCACTTTATCACCAAGCAATCAGGAGCCATCGTATGGCACGTTCATAAAACTCTGCTTAAATCCTCCCCTAAAATGCAGATGGACTGCATCCAACAGTGTCTATGGATGGCCAGACTAATGCCAACAGCCCTTCCAAAGGTGTCAGTTGTGTCAAGTCCTCTGTGAATGGTGACCTTGGCTGCACTGTAGCCATCTTGCATGGCAAGGAAAAGATGTCAAAAGGGCCTGCTCTAGGACCATGGTCAACACTTGGGCTACAGAGTCCCAAGTGTGCGGCAGTAATGGCTAAAAAGGCAGGTGGTGTTTCCTGAGCGAAGGGCCAGACTCGTCGAGGAGAAATCCCTCTTGTCAAAGGTTTCAATTCTTTTAGATTTCCTGTCAGGGGAGTAGAGATGAAAGTGGTTAAGTTCTCGCTACTGTAGGAAGCTTGCACCACAAGTCTTTCAGGGGTGGGGTGTTGTGTGAGAAAAACAGGGTAGCCTGGAGCATGGCGATGATATCTGGTAACCCTGCGGTGTATAGGTGAGCCTGAGCAAGACTAGGCCAAGGTGCCCAAATATGCTTTTCTAAGGGCTTCTTTAAATTGTAGTAGAGGCTCAGAGTGTGTCTGGCCAGGCTGCAACAGCTCTGTGAAAGTATAAGTTTTGACCTCCTGAGTGGGAAGGTTAAGATCAAGGACCTCCCGCCCTTCGCATAACCACATCTAAGAAGGCACTGTTCCTTGGCAGGTCCTGGTGGAGAAACTAGACCAGTGTCACGGGAGGTATCCAGACCACTGCATCCTTCATACCAGTTATACTCCAAGTATCTTTAGGTGATCTTATCCCCATCAATATCTTTCTCATTGTTTGTAGCGCTACCAAAAAGATAATTTAGGACATGGGCCTAACCAGACAGTAGAGGCACTGTGTCTGATTCAGAAGGTAGGCAGAGGAGGTTGAGGCTCAAATGAAGGAGTTCGCGGCCTGAGTCCGGTTCAGGGTAGAGCAGTCTCTGTGTCAGACGGCACTATGGACTGGCTGTCATTGCCTGGAGTAGATGGCGCCGGCATCAGTCTATAACATTCCGGCGTGGCTCATGATACGGGTAGGAAATCAGTATTGAAATCGGTCCAGATCCAGAAGTACCAACTGGTGTCAAAGCCAGGTCTGCCAGTAGAAGCCCATTTGGGAGGCCTTTCGGCTTCTTGGGGTCTTTTGGCACGGTAGAATAAGCTAGCAGTGTGCCAAAAAGGCAAAGCATGGCATCTCAAAATTCCTCGATCTGCTGCAGGGTCACCAACTGATCCGTAAATTATAGTTGCCATGGGACTAGGTTTAGAATGGACTCTAGAATGGACTGGCTTCGGGTGCGAGACCTTGATATACGAGGACACCCTCAGGGGACTGAAAGCGATGGGATATAGTCCTTGTGCTTCTTTTCCAATTTCCTTGAGGAATGAGAATGCAAGAACAGCGGTCAGCAACAGAATCTTTACCTACCTCTAACCTCAACTGTTCCAGGTGGGCAGGCATCCGATGCTTCACTATGAAAAGCTTAGCTTTTTGATCCTGAATAGCCTCGGGGTGCATCGTGGAGCAATCACTGCAGGCCTTGGAGTCATAATCCGACCACAGGCACCAAAGAAAAAACACATGTGGGTCCGTCAAAGATATCGGTTTATGAGATTATCGCATGTTTTAAACCATTCTGATTTGGGAGGTGAAATAATTCCCGTGAAAACTGTGTATTTAGACAATTTAAAACAAGATTGAAGGAGTAGCTCTGGTTCCGTGTCTGCTGTGTAGAAGAAGAAACCGAGGTCAGCGCTCATAAATGGCACCTATATACGCTCATGCACACCCAGCGCAGAGCAACGCTGGTGCAGAGCCTTCTGCGCCATTTATCAGCGTACAGGGGTACTGCTGAAGTTGTTCTGGATCAAGGTTGACGCCTAGGGAAGTATTCAAAAGGTGTGGAATCTGCAGTTAGAAGTGCATAAGAATGGGACCTCTGCACTGTACTAATAAAATGTGGTATGTAACCTTACTTCTCAGTTTTTTACTCCACTTAGCTGTTACTAAAGGAGGAGAGTGAGAGTAATTTCAGAGTTAAAGAGTGGGTTAAGGGGCCATGGGTGATTTTGGGGTTAAGAGGTGGGTAGAGCTAAAGGGAGAAAGGGTTTGTTATAGCTCAGAGATGAGGAGATGTAAAGGGAGGTAATTTTTTTTTTTTTTTTTTACAAAATATGGGGTTTGGTAGCTTACCCCCTGCCCAAAGAAAATTTTAAAAGGGAGCTGGCTTGAATCACACCATTACAAACACATATATATATATTCACTGAAAAAACCATAGGTTTTAGGCTATATATAGTTAGGGATTAGCATTTACAAAACCTTAATTTACTCGCACAAAACCATTGAAATTCGCATATATAGTTAGATGCAATAACTATATATCGCGCACCCGCAATCCACTGCTGATCATGTCACATATTACATCATTCATGACATGGTCAGTGACATCACTGATGACATCACTGATGACAACTCAAATGACATCACTGATGACAACTCAAATGACATCACTGACATCACTGATGACATCAATCATGTGATAATACGATCAACCTCTTCAGACTCTAATATAACCTTAGATACACTCAGAGTAAACAGACACTCACAGATTGTCACTCATCCATGGAGTTACTCACACACCTAGTCAGTCATGCACTGAATCAATCACACCTCCATTTCCTCAACTATACAGTTCTACACACCTTACTTATTCAAACATATACTAACACATATTTACTCTCTTATACAATTCCTGATACAAGTTTTCAATGATCCATTCAGCCACTCACACATTCACTGGCTCTTACACACAGTAATTTATATATGTCAACTCTCACATGTAACGTGTTTTACATATGTACTTACTTTGACATGTAGCACTGAGATATCCATTCACTCACCAATACACTCGTACACAGTCAACCACCCATACAGCTGTTTCAACATGCAGTTTTGAACCCATAGATCTAGTGAATAAACTGTTCACACATGTATACACAGTCACACACCTCCCAGCCACCCCCACACAACAACAGATATAATGATGCACAAATTAAAACAGTTTAGTCACTAACCCATGCACTCAGTGAGACACATTTAATCACTCTCTCATACAGTCGGTCATGCACCTTCTAAATCCTTCATCCAGACATTTATACATCCACTCATTCTTCAATATGTAAGACATATTTTAACTTTACAGAAACATACAGTCACTGGATGTTGTCATCAGTGATGTCATCAGTGATGTCACTGACCATGTCATGAATGCTGTAATATGTGACATCATCAGCAGTGGATTGCGGGTGCGCGATATATAGTTATTGCATCTAACTATATATGCGAATTTCAATGGTTTTGTGCGAGTAAATTAAGGTTTTGTAAATGCTAATCCCTAACTATATATGGTCTAAAACCTATGGTTTTTTCAGTGAATTTCAATGGTTTTTTAATAGCAAATATCAAAAGCTGTCAAATGTCAAGTACGTAATAGGTAAAAACATTTTCGTGTTTATGCACTCTGATGTACTTTGAACGCTGCCCCCCCCCCCACTCCACTCCCCCCCCCCTGCTTTTCTCTTAGCAGTACTCTCTCTTTGCAGATAGTGAAGGGTAGTTAACGCAGGCCTTTGCCCCCGTTGTAATCCGTTGTGCCTGCTTCTCTCTCCATTTGATTGATTGTTATCCAAGCATTTACTGTTTTAGAATTGGTTCTCTTTGGTTCATTCTCTATTTACAAACAAGCACAGAGTCGCAATACTCTGTTTAGTCTTTGCAGATAGTGAAAAATCGTTTTAAAAAACAAAAGGAATCGAGCAAAATCAGTAGGCCACTAATGGGATCTCTTTTTGACCTAGCTAAAATAGAAACATTAAGAACAACCCCTCATGAGAAATACGAAACTAGTGAGATGAACTGAGCTCCACACGATGATGGCTGCAAGACAGCTCGGCTCCGCCACCCACCCCACCCAAAATAACGACAAACCCAATGCAAATATTATAAATATATACAACACACCAGTAAAGTAACAGGGTAAAACATTTTATTAAATAACTATTTACATAACTATTTTATACTTTTAGTTGCCCGATCCGGCTAGCTCAATCGATCGAGCATGAGACTCATGCACTCTGATCTCCTTGGCCTAAGTCAAGCTTCAATAGTAAGATTTTCATACATGAGTGTTCGTTCATGGTTTTGGTCCCTGAGTTGCTTCGATGTCACTGACTTGCACAAATGGCATAAGTCCTGGATGTTGGATGCAATAGTTCAGAGTTCTGAGCAGCGCTTGTAACACTGTCTAAACCTTATTTGCACCTGCTGCAGCTTCACTATTCTCAAAGTAAGTGGGGGCCGTTTGTGGACCTGACTGCATTTGAAAACAATGTGATACGGTAGCTCCCTAAACCGCTTGACGGAGGCCCCCGAGGGGCGGTGTGATGGCGCGGACTCGGAGAAGACGCTTGGCGCCGACCCCCTCCCCAAGTCTTGTTGCCCTGGTGTAGCCTGAGATCGCACCCGACATAGGTGGCCGGCTCCCGGGGTCAAGCGGAACTTTTTGCCTTTTGGTGACTCTTCCATTCTGAACATTGTCCCACAATCCGTTTGACCTGAAACGATTACACAAATAAAACATTTGTGAGTTTTAAATTTCCGGAGAAGTATAATTCACCAATAGCTTTCTCTGTAGATCTTTTTCCATTAACAATCCCAGTTCCATCACCCGCCCAGGATATCACTACTGTTAGTTGTCATTGTTGCTTCTGTTTTAATAAAAAATGTTTTAAGGTGTTTACCATTTTTGTTGCGATGTATATATTTATAAGTTATTAAAGTGTTATAATCCTACTAATTTTTTTATCGATTATTGCTCTTTGAGATATTCCCTGTCACAGGGAATATCTCAAAGAGCAATAATCGGACCCTGTCTACAAACAGACAAGAATAGGAATATTCTGTCTCCCTTTGCAGATAGTGAAGGATAGGTAATGCAGACTTTTGTCCCCCGTTGTAATTCGTTATGCCTGTTTTTCTCCCCTCTAATTGATTGATTGGCTGGACATTTATTGTTTAAGGAATAGTTCTTTCGAGGTATTCTCTGTTTACAAATAACGTGGAATAGAAATATTCTGTCTAGTCTTTGCAAGTAGTGAAGGATGGGTAATGCGGACCTTTGTCCCCCGTTGTAATCTGTCATGCCCATCTACTCCCCACTGATTGAGAAACTAGTTCCACCCGGACCATTTATTAGAGGTACATCATCTGGCTCAACCGGAGAGTACCCCTAATAAAGAAGACATATGTAAAATACGAAGTAATCACTGTAGCCTAATAAACAGAAACTTTAACATGAAACACACTTGAAAAGGAAGGGAAAGAAATCGAACAAAATCAGTAGGCCACTGATAGGTTTTTGACTTCGCTAGAAAAAAGAAACATGGAAGTGGTGAAAAAAGCCAAGCTTGACGTTACGGCAGCCACGAGGTAGCTAGGCTCCGCCGCCCCCCCACTGCTCCAAGCATGTCTGTCCCACCCCCCGCCACGCCCATTAACGGTAACATGAAATAGATACAAATCAGCAGATACCTACCCCCATTCCGGAAACTCCCGAAGTGCAACAGGGCCACGGTTACGCCCATCCGGAAGATGAGGCCTCGACACGTGCAGGGCGGGGCCCGGCTAACCGCCATCAGCCGTGCGGTGGATGGCCCAAAATGTACTGGTCTCACGATTCCCTTCTTCTGCCGCCTTGCAGGCCACGGGGGGGGGATGTCTTGCCTCTGCCTCCGCCCCCCCCCCTCTTATCGCCTGGTCCGGACATCACGGATATCAACGCCAGGTGTCGGCACGTTTGCTGAATACCTTAAAGGTTTTCCCACACTTGGCGACGTGCTCGCTGCCTTGAATTCCTGGCGTGAGTCCATGAAGTTTCAGTCAACAAGGCCGGAGGGTGTTCTTCTAGACTGGCTCGCTGACCCGCTTCCCACGTGTGCTTGATATGAGCTCCGCGTTCGGGCCTGAAGCGACGCCCTGCAGGCCACGGGGGGGGATGTCTTGCCTCTGCCTCCGACCCCCCCCCCTTATCGCCTGGTCCGGACATCACGGATATCAACGCCAGGTGTCGGCGTGGGGTGCGCTGGGAGGGAGAGGCGGCGCAAACGAGCCTCTCCCACCCCCACAGGTGGGGGCCCATCAGCTGCACCCCCAACGCTCCACTCACCCAAAAAAGGGTTCCTCAACTCTTGCGATGCAGCGGCGCTGCACTCACCCGACAAAAGGTCTCGTCCACTATTGCGAGGCAATGATGCTCCGCTCACCCAGCGGGGGTCTCGTCCACGGTTGCGGTGCAACGACGCTTTTAGTTTCCTGCGTCCAGAAACGTTCTCCTCAACTTTGAAGATTCTATAAGAGCCACGGGGGCCCCCGACCGCCGATGGGAAATGACTGCCATGATCACCCACGGAACGACCACGACATAGCCGCGGGACGTCGGCGCGCTCATGCCGGCGCCGGCCTCAGTCTTGAAATCACCAAAATCCTGCAAGACTACCAACTTGATCAGTTCCGGAGGGACACCAATATGACCCGGTAGGAGAGATTGTTGCCTCCCACCCCACTTTGACTGATGGTTCATGTCGGCAGTCCCCTCTGCTACCCTTCAACGAAAACTTTTGGACTGCCGAAAGAGGTCCCGGTCCAACCACGAGTTGGTGGAGACATTTTGACTATACTTGGACCTTCCTGACCTCACCCAAAATGGCGCCGGTACAAATGAAACTCTCAACTCCTTGTTGTGCCCCGATTGCTCAGCCTTGATATCATGAGATATGTATGCAGTTTTTAGCACATGAATGGATATGGGATAAGACTGATTATATGTTCGGACAATGAATTGATCCAGGATGGGTATTGATTATACGTTCGAACAATAAATTGACATGGGACGGGTACTGATTACACGTTCGAACAATGAATTGATATTAAGTTCTAATGCATCATTGATTACTGTATTTATTATTGAAGGTTCGAATTGTCGACACTTTTGGTACTTGCTCACAATGAATTATCGATATGATTTTGTTGCACTTGTCGCACTTTTTACTATGAAATCAACGACCACTGACTTATGTTTTCCACAAATAAATAACCCCCCCCCATTTACAGTTCCAGCCTGCTCCGTGGCCGGCCCACGGGGTTGTAAGCCCGTATTTGGGCACCAACATTTTTATTAAAGGTTTTTCAAAAAGCAAACGTAGTTGTAACGCGTAGATTGGTAAGTTTCGAATAAATGGCCACTGTTTCCGATTTTTTTTATTTATTTTTTTAAAAGCAGGTGAAATGAAGCAGCTCAATTAGTTAAGGGTTAAAAAGTATAGTACGCAGAAACATTGAAAATATGAATGGTCCAGGTTTGTTGTGTGTTTTTCATTTTTCTACAGCATAAAGCAATCGATAAAGATCCTGGTATTTAGCCTCTACTTTATATGCTACCTGTATCAGGGAAGTTGTTTTAAATGCCCCTAAGCCATCCCGAACGAATGTCACCTAGCCCCCCTAGTACGAACGAAAACGACCCCGTACCACTGTAGGTTATCTCTCTTCCTCAAAAATGACAAAAATTACTTTCTAGGACGTTTTGGACATTGATGATTTTCATATGATCTATTTATTAAAGTAATACTCATCTCTCCACATGAAATTAATTTGCCACATGCTACACAAGTCAATCTCATCTGCCTAAAGTTCTTTTACAGATTTGGGACCGTTTCCCTTGCCTCTGACTCACTTATTGCTAAGTCATTGGTGGATGTTTTTGCCGGTCGGGGATTATCCACCAAATCTCGAAGTTGTGCTTTAGAATATTTAAGAGGGTGCCACCTCTCCATGTGCCGATGCAAGGTATGATTACCATAGCTATATTTTTTTTTCGGTCCCTCTCGAAAGTTTTTTTTTTTGCAGATGAGGCAGGTAACAGACCTGGCATTCACTTTCTTTTCATGAGAAGGAAAAGAAAAAAATTGCCAGATAAAATTCACTTTCACATGGGACGTTCTTGGCATTTCTTTCAGAAACTTTTACATCACTGTGTCATTTCTTTGTCTATCCTGGTTAAAGCAATGTCATGTAAATAGTTGTTTAAAAAGTTTTTTTTAACGTGTTTACTTTGTTGGAGCGTTGTATATATTTATAAGTTATTAAAGTGTTATAATCCTACAACTTTGTTGGAGTGCTATATATTTTTAATGTGACACATAATTGTGAAGACTTTGATGTACAAAAAGGCATCCCTGGAATCTTCCGCTTCAGGCTCGGTCCCACACACCCTTACAGTGAGAAACCCCTCCCCAATCACAATACAGGATCGTTATCAGATAGTAGGAACGCGTGTGGTGTGACGGATCTCATGAGGTGGCGACCTTGATCTACTGTAACTCCTTTGAACAGGGGTGATTATTTACAGTTGGGGCCATAAACTACATCTGCAGGGCTAGGTGATAGCCTGGGACCGGCCTGGACAATCAGACACAGAGGAAGAGGAGTGTCAGAGGGTGCGGTAGTGAATAGGGTGAAAGGGAGGTGTCGGGCGGGCACAGGGTGTGATACTCAGGGAAGAGCAGCGCAGATGGGGGGAAGTTTATGGCCCATGCATGAGAGAGAGAGCGGGGGTGACCAGTGCGTGGGGGAGATGCTTGCGAGGGTGGGGAGCCATGCTGAGGATCGGCGGCGTGCAGAGAGTGGGTCTGGTCAAGGCATCTAAAATGGCTGCCGTGCACGACAAAAGTGTGGCATTGGAAAAAAGGCAAGATGGCGCAGACAATGTTTATCAATACGGATTAATTTATAATAATTATTTTTAACAATATATTTACTCGCAGTGTCAAAATGGCGATCAACACTTCCTAATTTCCTTCGAATCGAACGTTAACAGAAGTCAAGCGGCAAAAAAAAAAAAAAAACGCTCACGCGCAACCGCTGGAAGACATGTATCAACATATATGAGCCTCCTCAACCACCCTCAGAAAACATAGGGGGTCAGGATACGTCTCCCGTACCCCCTTATACCCATTTCTCACATAGTTTTTCCTCCATCTAGTAATTTAATTAAATCGAAACACAAAATGGCAAATTCCCGTTTCGCTACCAGTTTGCGACCCGGTTCGCGAACCGAGAAGCGCTTCTACCGCGAAAAATCAATTTTTTTTTTATTTGCCCCACGGGACCCTTTAATAACCCCAACATCATTCCTAGGGGGTCAAGAGGAGTCTACCTTGCCCCCTTTCATTAAATTCTCCCTTCGTTTTTCTCCTCCTCTTGTCTCTCGATCCTACCGAGAGACAAGATGGCGGCCGCACCGGACTGTTTAGAATGTTGACAGACACCGGAGAGCCAATCAGCTTCGCTTCGCAAAGCTCCGTTACGCGAAAAGTACGCGATCTGGAGCGCTATCCGGGACGCTGTCACAGATATATCTGTTTTTTTAAACGTTAATTTCTCAAAATCCACTGGAGCACATATATTGAGACCCAGCAAAGGCACATCGGGCTAACAGTCCCTACAATTTTGCCAAGTTTCGTGTAAATCCATTCAGCTGTTCGAGCTAAAAGTGAGGCCAAAGGCCCTATGGAAAAATGAATGGGAAAAACGCGTTTTGGTACCCCCCTTTTTTCTCGGCCCCTCCTTGACGAAACCCCCCCAAATTTTTATATATATATATATATATATATATATATATATATATATATATATATATATATATATACATACACACACACACACCATGTGACTCCTCCTCGAATTTCTCGGCGTCTCAGACACAGCACAGCCTCGCACGCCAGCAAACAAAGGGAGACGGACCACAACGAATCAGCATCAGTGAATTTATTGATGCATAGAGAGCAGCTACGCGTTTCTGGCAAGTTATGCCCTTGATCACGCTGCAACATGCACAAAAGACAGAATGCTATTTTTAAATGCAGTGTTAAAGGGAACACCCCCTCACAATGACGTGATGCATCATGTGATGAATAAAAAGTGAAAACATACTGCCACTTGTAGCTAATGCCATAAAATCAGCACATACAAATATTTCCGGATAAATCCAGGAAGTATTATGTATTATATATATATATATATATATATATATATATATATATATATATATATATATACACACACACACACACACGTAATTTGAAAAAAAGCAAAAAAAAATGGTGCAAAAATTATATCTGAAGAGTAAACGCTTTCATTGTAAATAGTTTTTTTAAATGTAACCGGAGTAAAGGCATGAGGAGTAAAATCTGCAAAGGAAAGGCACACATAGTAAATGTTTAGGGACTGATGTCTGATATTCAAAACGTGTGAATGTGCATCGGTTCCTACAGTTGAATTACAATTTAGTATGACGGCCACGGCACATACATGTATTTACACAAACAAACACACATTATATACACGTGACCAAGACAGCGGACGCTGTCGAAACGAGTTGGTTTATTTGCTTTTGACCCCATGGATTAATAAATCACTTGAAGAAAACAACTTGCAGCGTGGTGCTGGGCTTTGTTTGATTTGCGACTCCATTATTCTTTCCTCGAGGGGGAGAAAATTGTTGGAATAATTAAGCAGTTGGGCTCAACTGCGGGAGTGACGCGACCACATCTAGCAGCGCCTACAAGGGAAAGGAGGGAGCCATATGGTAGATAGATATATATATATATATATATATATATAAAAAAATTCTGGGGAAAAAAACAAAGGTTAAAGTAGTGTTATACTTAGGTATTGAAATGAGTTCAAAACGAACGCTGGAAAAAGAAATACCTAACTTGCACGCCAGCCATGCACTGATTATTACCTCACGTCACATTGCTTATCACGTTAAATGACATCTCAAATGGCAACACCCAATGAATATGATAGTTTGCTATACAGTTTTCATACTAGAATGTATTCACAGACCAACACCTAGACCCAACTTTCTATAATCTTTGTAACCTTTCACAACAGCCAGAACATGAAACGCATCTCAAAAATGACTCACGTTTTATAGGTAGTATGCTCTTTTTTTTTTACTGGTATCCAGGTGCAACAGAAACATAACAATGCGATCAGCAAGTTAGCAAGAACAAACATAAATGTGTAACCTCATAGATGCTATTAAACATCTCTCCCCAGTGCTGCGCTGTCCATTGGAACTAGTGCTGAATGGACGTCCAATGGTTGTGCGCAGCACTGGGGAGGTAGTGCTGCCGTCGGCCCATGCACCGAGGCAGCACTTAAGGGGTTAAATTACTCAGAAGAGTAGGTTACATTTATAAATAGCCCAGGTAACATGTCTGTAAATAGTAATATGATCAACAATTTATTAAACCTAGATTGCCATTTAAAAATGTGTGTGGGGTAATTATTTACCTTAATGAGATGTACCTGTTAAATACCTCTTGTAACGTATGTCTGCAAATCAAAGTAGTGGCACTCAGTCTCTACCTTGTTTAAATGAAGCACCGTTTGCACTTAAAACCTTACTGGTAGTTAAAATGTGCACCAAAAACTTTTACCATACTGAATCCAACTTTTCTCCATGACTATACTACTTCTATTTCTATTTCGTACATGCACACATGTACATACAAACTATCTATGCTGTATATGTTTGTCGAACCTCTATCTACTGTTTTTTTTTTTTTAAATGATCTTGATGTTTTTAGAATAATTTGTGGAGCAGTAACTTGGATGAGGTCATCAGTGATATAATTATTATGTCATTTAACACGCCATGAGTGATGTAATACGTTAGGTCATAAACAGTGCAAGGCGGGGCAAAAGTTATAGTTAGCTCAGTGAATATAAGTGGCAAATTTCAGTATTTTTTGATTTTCAAGCGTTTGTTTTTAACCCATTTCAATGCCTACCTATAAAAGTTCTTTAACCTTTGTTTTTTTCAATACATTGCTAAGATTGCTTTTTAACGTAGGCTACTACCTTATTGACATACCTAACTATAAAGTCACTTTAACTTTAGTTTTTACACTGAATTTTCAGCAAAACCCCCTGCAGCCTCGCTCAGCAAGGGGTTGGCCAAAGCAAACCCTTAATGAGTAGCCAATCCACCGCAGCCGGCTCTCCATGGCCCACTTGCTGCTTCTGACCCACCAGCAGGGGCGGATTGGCACTGCGGGCATTCGGGCATTGGCCCAAGGGCCGGTGTCTCCATGCCCTCTGTGGGCCGGTTTTTTCTCCCCTTTCCCAGTCCACAGAGTGCTCACTGTGGACTAGGAAAGGAGAGAAAAAACAAGCATTTGCAATGCAATAGGTCTCACAGTAACGCAAGTTTGAGCTATTGACATTGCAAATGACAATGCCTTTGATTTTTGTGTTCATTTTTAAAACATAAAAAAGGCATGGTCATTTACAATGCCAATAGCTTAAACTCACGTAAATGCGAGACCTATTGCATTGCAAATGGTTGTTTACAGATGTTGCATGGTGTTAAAAAACAAACGCAACATGTCTCTACAAAATGTAATACACTCCCACCTGTTACCTGTATTAAAAACAAATTCAAGTAAAATGGTATTTAGAATAATGTATGTTTGCAAATTATTCAAGGTCATCAGGGCACGACAGTGTGGAGATAAGAGCCAAATCTATCAGGGGGCCCCCTGAAAGGCTGGGGCCCTGGGCCAGAGCCAATGTGCCTGTGCCTTAAAACATCTGTGCCCACTGGTCCCTCTGCAAGTCCTGCTGCTGTACTTGGCCCTATTCGGGGCGCTGCTGGTGTAGCTCTTACTCCAGCTATTCATCGTCATCAAGCAGCTGAAAAACATGGTGGTGTCCAGCGCTGCCCTGCAGCCCGGCCGCGCCGCTCGGACATCCGCGAGCCCTGGGACCTCTGGCTGGAGCAGGCTATGTAAAGCGCACCCTTCACCCTGCACCCACCCGGCAGATGAGGGACCCCAGCACGGACCAAAGGAAACACGAGTGGGGCTCTCGACATGTTACACACGGTGCAAGTGGCACTCACTGGCTGCGAGTCTCACTCCTCGGAACACAGATTCATACCCGGAGTGGTTCTAACACCCGTGACGAGTCTCGTAGCTGGAGAGCTGCCTCAAGCGTGGGAATGCAATCTGATACCGGACGAACTATGGCATATCTCAGAGTGCAATCTCACACCATGCAACTAAGGTGCAAACTCTCATCGGATAGTACAGTCTCATGGCCGAGTGGCTCCCCGCATTTGAGAATATAGTTGACGCCAGTAAACGTAGTGTCACGCCTGGAGTGCTGTCATACCTGGTGGTATACTAACTCGCTTGCAGTGCTGTCTCAACCCAGGGATTTAAGTGTCACTTCTGACTTCTTTTTAACATATGAGAGTACAATCTCAGCCTGGAGTGCTGTCTCACACTTGGAGTGCCGTTTGCCATTTGGTAGTGTAGTCTCAAAGCACGAGTGCTCTCTCTCACGCTTATAAATACAGTCTCACAGAAGGAGTGCTTTCTCACACCTGGAAGTGGCGTCGCCCATTTGTGAGCGTGGGCTCAGTTCTTGGGTGCATTCTCACACTGGGGGGGGGGGGGGGGGGGAGGGGAGTTGTAGGTGATGGGCCATTGAGTAAAAGGTGAGTCGAACTTCTGCTTCCTTGGAATTTCCAATGAGATGCAACGCATTCGAAGTAGAATTTCGAGGGCCACAGGAGAGGACATTGGTAATGCCTTTTAATGTGAGGAAGGAAATGCAAAAAGGTTTCTTAATTTCCAAAACGACAGGTCTTCCTCCCAGGCTAGAGGCAGCTAAGCGGGAGACTGCTACACACCCCGCCCCTCTCCCCCCATGTTTACGCAGAAGAGAACAAACAGGTTACAGCGAGTGTGAGCCTCTGCCCAACCTCCCTTGCCCACTGGTTGCCTGTTACTCGCACCCTCCCGCCTCACAGTCCCTGGGGGTGTATGGGAATCTCGGGGGAGGAGGGGGGGCGCACCTGTTCAGGCCATTGCCCTCCATGCATAAGGAGGGATTTATCTGCCATTTCAATAAAAAGTATTTATAAATACAACATTTTTTATCCATTCTTTCTCCCCAATGCATTGTAAAAGTTTAGAAAAGGAGAGCGGTGTGCCGGGCTCCGAATTAAAGTAAAAAAATAAATAAACAAATAGATCACGGTGTCCCTGAAGGGGCGCCGCGCTCAGCATGCACATACAACAACGAAACAAGCATTTGCAATGCAATAGGTACAATTGTATTGCAAATCATTACGTTTAAGAGCTGTGGCAGAACATGGGGGCCACCCTTCGCCTTCCTCTGTGCAGAGACAACATTAACATTAAGTGTGCCACGCGCTGCCTATCTGAGCTGCCAGCGTTCGTTTGCTCTTTTAAAAACTCTACAAAATAAAACCAGCATTTCCCTGTAGCAGCCGTAGGCGGTGTGAGGCACCGAGGCACTCCTCGCAGCTGCCAACCGGCTGAACAGGAACTAAAAAAACAAGTTGCTAGGACTGAAACCGAAACATTCCATGGGGCGGGACTTCCGTCTTCGGAAGCCCGCGCACGCGCCCACGGAGAGAAGCAGTGTTGGTGACGCGGGACTCCCATGCCCGAGGGAGAGCCCCGCGGAGGCTGCAAGACTGACTTTAGAATGGCGGTAAGTCGGGCTGGGGCGCGGAGGGGAGGGGCTTGCATGTTTGCGGCGGCGGCCGGGGGGAGGGGCGGGGCTTGTATGTATGCGGCGGTGGCGGCGGCCGGGTGTGGGGGGGCTTTGTATGTGTGTGTGTGTGCGTGAGTGTGTGTAGGTGCGCTCCTGTGTCTGTGCGGTGGGGGGGGTGCCGGTGAGTGGGGGGGAAGTAGGGGGGGGTGGGCGCATGCGTGTGTGTGTGCACCTTCCTGCCTATGTGTGTGTTCAGGGAATCTGTGGCAGGGGACGTGCACGGCGCCGGGCTGGGCGCGCGCGCCCACGAGGTCAAATCTCGTGGCAGGAGAAGCGCGTGACAGTCTGCTGTCCACATTCCCCCAAAAGTGACAACATTAGTTGTCTCGCCCTAGACAGCAAAAGCTTCACTTTTGCTTTCGTCTAGGCGAGACCAAAAAACGGCCCACAGAGGGCACGGAGACAGAGACAGAGAAATGAATGCAGCTTCACTGTGCGGCCGAAGCGATTACCCGCTGTGGCCTCTCTTCACCCCCTGCCATGCAAAGCAATCCCGCTGGGGGTGGGCTGGGGAGATGTGATTGTTTGCAAAAATCTGCCTCCCTTGGGGCCAGGTGTTGCTCAGGCCTTTGAGCCATTTTCACCTCGGCCACCCTTGGGGCCCATGCAGCTCAGAAACGGTGTTGGTTTTAACACCTCGCCCACAGCCCTTCACATTCAGGGCATAGTGGGCAGGAAGAATGGGTCTCACTGTGGGGGCCAGGTGATTTTTGGAACTTTCACCATCTTCATCTCAGCCTCCCCTTGGCTAATATGCCCTGGCTAACGTGGATGACCCAGCAGCTGTGTTTTGTGCTCCCCTGCCCGGACATTGCCCTGAGGACTGGAGGGCTGGGGAGGGCTGATTAGTTTACTAATTGCAGGGGCCTTACTGCTGTTCATGTGCTCCTGAGCTGAAGGTCTGGGGAGGGCTGAGTAGGTTAGTAATAACAGGGGCTTCCTGCTTATTAGGTGCTCCTTCGCTGGAGTGCTGGAATAATTTTGTGACAGAAAGGGGCCTTGCTGTTTTTTTAGTTGCTCAGCAGTGTAGGCCATTGTCACCTTGGCCCTGTGTCCTGGGCAAGAACAGTATCCTCCCACTTTCATTCCTTGACTGTGCCAGGGACATCTTAAGGATTTTGGGGGCCCTGGGCCAAACATATTTTTGGGGCCCCCGTTTGGAACAGATTTGAATTTATGATCCATTTTCACCTCTTTGATGCCCTCTTTCAGCTGGTCACTGGACAGTGCACTACCATACTTGTCCAAATTCTTAATGTATTGACATCTAATATTCAAGGACATTGACGTGTGTTTTCAATATTACAACACAGTAGCAGCTCACTAAAATTACTGAAAATAATCTCAGTGACATCCTCCCATTTCTCATATGTGATGGCCTGTTTGATCTCAAACGTGTGCATAAAATCAGAAGGACAAAAGGAGGGTAGTTGCAAAAGGAAGAAATTCTAACAAAATTGTTAAAAAATTATGTATCACTTTTAATTGGTATAATCAGTTAAAATCGACAAAAATACACAGGAAAATTCATATGACATTTAAACACATTTCCATCTCAAAATAAAATCATTACATAAAGAAGGAAAAAGAAATTTATAACAACAATATATTATACAGTCACTTAAAAATACAAAGAAAAAGTGGCAATTAATATTCGACGCGCGTTTCGGCGTTCAAAGCAACGCCTTCTTCAGGAGCCACAAAGTATACCTAAAAAAACACATAATAACAACACATAAAAGGTATATTCGTCAACATTATTTCTTACTTACATACACAATAAAATGTATAAATCCTATAGGATTTTTATGTATAAATCCTATAAAAAATTCTTTTTAAATCATAAACACTGTATTGCAACAACAAACCCTTCCTACATGTTTTAAGCAATGTATCATTTGCAAAACAAGTTACAGAACTAGATTACATGTATCTAAGCAGTTGTAATGACTCCCACAATATAAACTTCAAAGCATTCTCGCAGTCTTGTTTATTAAAGGCACATCGTCCTTGATAGCTCGACAATTCAAACCTGTCTTTTTCTATTTTGTCCTTAGTAACTTGCAAAAAGGAACCCGGATATATAAAAAGTGATTGTGCAGCGAAATTTTAAAGCATACGGTTTCTACGAAAGGAATAAACTCTATATTTGATGATGGTAAGAAATAAGGAAAATAGTCATTTAATAATTAATGAGGAACTTTTTTTGTGCACATTTAAATATCATAAAGGTTCACTTAAAGTTTCCTGATATTATTTAGAACGACAGGGAAAAATGAGAAGCCTTGAGAACTATACCAATTAATTTTTAATCTTCGAAGGCCGTCCGAGCAAACAACCCAGAATAATCTACATTCGGCATTATCCTTTAAAACGCAGAGGTAAGCCTCAATGTATGACTTACGGAGATAAATGTGTGACATACCCTAACTCGGTTTAACTATCTAAATGCCCGGAGTCACCAGTCTAGAGAGCATCACTTATGATCTTTGAAATTTTCTGCCTTACCAACCATATTTCATAGTAACCTCTCTGGATCTTTAGTTTGTGTGACGCATGTTAATGAGGCTGGTATAGGGCGCTTGTCCCCTACCCCTTATTTGACAGGCTTTTCATGTCATTCGCCATATCCATGGCCTTTCAATTGGTAGTTTCAATCGGTAACTTCAAAAACATGATAGGACATTACAAGTAGATTAAGTTACCAGTGACTGAGAACTTTGAGATGTCTCTGATTCCATATCTCAAAGTTAACACTTGGTTCCCCAATGTCTCCTCAATTATGTGGGAGTCATTACAACTGCTTAGATGCATGTAATCTAGTTCTGTAACTTGTTTTGCAAATGATACATTGCTTAAAACATGTAGGAAGGGTTTGTTGTTGCAATACAGTGTTTATGATTTAAAAAGAATTTTTTATAGGATTTATACATTTTATTGTGTATGTAAGTAAGAAATAATGTTGACGAATATACCTTTTATGTGTTGTTATTATGTGTTTTTTTAGGTATACTTTGTGGCTCCTGAAGAAGGCGTTGCTTTGAACGCCGAAACGCGCGTCGAATATTAATTGCCACTTTTTCTTTGTATTTTTAAGTGACTGTATAATATATTGTTGTTATAAATTTCTTTTTCCTTCTTTATGTAATGATTTTATTTTGAGATGGAAATGTGTTTAAATGTCATATGAATTTTCCTGTGTATTTTTGTCGATTTTAACTGATTATACCAATTAAAAGTGATACATAATTTTTTAACAATTTTGTTAGAATTTCTTCCTTTTGCAACTACCCTCCTTTTGTCCTTCTGATTTTATGCACACGTTTGTTTTTCCCTGAAGTATAAGTTATCATATTTAATCAGGGGGCCCTTGCTACTTACACTCTGTTTGATCTCAAAGACATTTTTTATGGATGTTGCATGAAACGTAAACACATTTTTCAGCAAAATCTCTGTGATAGGTTCTTACACATCACCCATATTAAAAATACATTAAAAAATGGTATTTAAAACAATCTGGTTGAGTATGCATAGTCATTAGGGCAAGATTGTCTGCAGAACAGAGCTGGCTCTATCAGGGGGCTCCCTGAAAGACTGGGTCCCTGGGCCAGAGCCCATATTGCCCATGCCTTAAAATGTCTCTGGTCTGTGCATAGGCATATGTGGCCTGATGCCAGAGTTGCAGAGATGGGGATTGAAGTTTGAGTCCCAGCGTCTGCTCAACAACCTGTGTTTCTTGGCTTAATTTATTACAAATTAGACCACAAAGTTTAACCAAATGGTGTTTCATGAAAGGGCACGCCCCTTGAATGTGGGCCACGGCCCTTAAATGTGGGCCACGGCCCTTAAATGTGGGCCACGCCCCTTAAATGTGGGCCACGCCCATTAAAGGTGGCCCACAATTTTCGTCGGTGCCCGGGCCAAATTGTGCTCCCAATACGACCCTGCCCACCAGCTCTCCATTCTCAGTCTACATGCTAGTTAGTACCCACTCACTCCTGCCTTCCTTGGTAAGCATTCTGCCCTGCCCCCCTACTGCCTGCACCCAGTTGTCCATCTGAGTGTTCCTGCTCCCTCACACCACCCCTCCATGGTCCATTATGCTGCCACTGCCTCTCCCTTCTGCCTTTCCTACTAAACTTGCTGCCCCACCCCTCAATTCTCAGTGTTCATGCTCCTGCCCCATCCCTTCATGGCCCATTTGGCTGCCACTGCCCCTCACAATAGTCTTTTGTTGCTGTCCCTACCCCTTCCTCTGCCACCCTTTGCCCCCTCCCTCCCAATTGTGCTGAGCTGCCACTGCCCTCCGTTGCTGTACCTGACCGCCAGAGTGAACCGCCTGTCTTTTCCTCAGCCACCCTAAGCGTTACAGCTAGAACTCAAAACGAGTCCGACAAATTGACTAGATTAAAGAAAAAACAAATTAGAACAGACCTCCATGGTCATTTCCTATTGTTACATTTAAGAGCAGGGACAATACCATCTGGACTTCAGATTAGAAACACTCCTATGGTTTTTACCGATGATCCACGATACAAAAAGGATTTTAGTGGAATCGAGACAAAGTGCAGCAGAGACTTGATGGTATTGACCATTGAGACTGCACATAGGATTTCAGTCAATGAACTGGCAGAAATCGCGTTGTTGGAATCTGCCATTCAAACCAACCAGCTTATCACTGATGCCAAAGGCTTATTGGAAAAAATAGAAAAAGAGATACTAGAATTCAAGGACTATACTGTCACGCAGAAAGGAAATAAATTCGAATTGGACCAGAAAAATTTCTCATTGGAAATAGTGTATCCCTATTTACAACCAGACTTTTATGCTAGACCCGCCCAACGCCGACTCTATCAGGAAAATCAAGGCCGATCGCGCAACAAATTCCTAACATTTTCGGATACATCTTCATCTTCCTCAGGTGGTGAAACTGAGACAAACGATCAAAGAGGTAATCAAAATTACAGAGGAAATCAACAAAATCAACATCAACCTCAACAGCCTTTTTTAGCCAGGGGCCAGCGAAGGCCAAGGGGACGCTCTCGTCAAAATCAGCAACCATGGGAAATGCGAACACGAAATCAATACTACCGGAGTTAAAGCAATCACCCCTATTCAATCTATCGGATCATAGATTAACAATGGCAGAAACATCAATTTTAACTAAAGGGTTATCTTATGTCCCTGTACGTCCGACCGACTTCACACGGATGAAACTTGAAATCCTAGAGTTTTGCCGAAAAATCAGACTTAAAACTTTCTTCCAGGAAACAGTTGATATCATACCTGAAGAAATTACGGGTCTCCGAAACAAATCGTCATTTTGCCCGCCTAGTTTCAAAACTCCTAAAGAGGTGATTACTTTTGAAAAAACACTTCTGTCAGGTATATCTAACCTCGAAAGTCAAAAGCATTATGTCAATTATAATATCACAATAGCTGAAAAAGAGGCAATTTTCGCTCTAAAAAATGACACCAGTTTGGTAGTGAAACAAGCAGATAAAGGCGGAGGAATTGTCCTGTGGGACATAAATAAATACAAACAAGAGGTGAAAAGACAATTGAGTGACCCTAGCTGCTATCGGTTAATCACTAAAAACCCGACAGATGACTTACAAAAAGAATTGTTTTCGATTATTCAATATGGATTTGATCAAGGCATTCTTGGCCCAAAAGAGTTTTCCTTCTTACAAAATAAACACCCGAGAACACCGGTGTTTTATGTCCTTCCTAAAATCCATAAGGACGCCAATAATCCACCTGGCCGCCCGATAGTTTCGGGATGTGCCTCGTTGACTGAACCTATTTCCAAGTATATAGATTTTTTCCTCAAACCATTTTTGGAAGACATCCCTGCCCACTTAAAGGACACCACGGCTTTTTTGAACAAAATAAAAACAACTACATTTGACGGGGCTAAACAACTTTTGGTAACTATGGACGTGGTTGCTCTCTACACGCAAATACCTCAGGAACAAGCTTTAGAGACACTCACTTTTTTCCTGGAAAGTAGAGAACGCCCTACACGAGTACCCACGGCCTTCATTGTTCAACTGGCAAAATTTGCCCTGCAAAAAAACTACTTCATGTTCGACATGGACTTCTATTTCCAGATAAAGGGGGTAGCCATGGGTTGCCCCTTTGCTCCGGAACTAGCAGTGTTATTCATGGGTCTGTATGAGAATAAATTCATCTATAACAATAATCCATACAGAGAGTACATTACAAACTACATGCGTTATATAGATGACGTCTTCTTGATCTGGTCCGGAACACAACTGAAACTTGAGGAGTTTATGACCTGGTTAAACCAAAGGACGGAGGATATCAAATTCAGTTTTGAGTTCTCTAATGAAACCATCACTTTTTTGGATGTGAGAGTTTACGCATCTGAAGGCATGCTGGGCACAACATTGTACCGCATATCCACAGATCGGAATAGGGGGTTAGATTATACAAGCCACCACCCAAGAAGTTTAAAGCAAAATCTGCCATTTGGACAGTTTCTCCGCATTCGGAGAAACTGTTCCAATAAAGAGGAATACTTCCTACATGCCAACGAACTTTCACAGCGTCTCATGGACCGTGGATATCCAAGTAAACTTCTAAAAAATACACTAAAACGAGTCTGGTGGATCACTCGGGAAACCTTACTCCAAAAGAAAACACGCATGGAACAGAAACGTACTGTATGTGTAATGACATTCAGCTCCAAGGCCAGTCAACTACAGAAGCTGGTTAAACAAAACTGGCATTTAGTCAAAGACTTGCATGATGACTTAAAAGACCCACCACTATTCGCTTTTAAAAAAGAGAAAAGCGTGGCACAACACATTGTCAGGGCAGCATTACCCCCTGTTCCCAAAACAACAATAAGAGGAATGCTTGGACTACCTCCGGTAGTTGGCCATCATAAATGTGGTAATTGCTCATGCTGTGGTCAAACAAACGAAGGTACTGTGTTTTCTTTCAATGGCATCCATTGGAAACACGAAGTGTTTACGAACTGTTTAACAAAAAACGTGGTATATGGGATCATATGCCCGTGCCCTAAACTGTATATAGGGAAGACCACCCAGGAGGTCAGACACAGAGTGACGCAACACAAGTCAAGAATACGCAAAGAAACACCTAACGCCCCTTTGGTACTCCACTGGATTACAAACAAGCATAAGGAAGAGGACCTAAGGTGGACAATTATTTCAAAAGTTCAAAAAGATCCTCGTGGAGGAGACATAGATGGCACACTCAATCAACGCGAGGCGTTGCTTATCATGAAATACAACACGGCAACCACAGGACTAAATGAGATGTCAGAAATTTATAAGATCAATCAGTAAGGCAACTATCTACATCAAGAAAGGCCTTTTTATTTCGGTTATAGCACTTTCCTTTCTGCTGGCAAATTGGCGCTAGATATTTCCAATAGAGACTTGGGCGATTCTCTATAATTGCTACTTTGCGTTATATCCCGGACGCCTGTCAGACGTTTTCAATCCCGCCACTGACAGCAGTAGGCGACTATCGCTTTAAAGATTAGGGGAAGCCTAGACGGAAGCCGCACCACGTGACCCCTGCGCCCGCCAATCATATACGAGCACATCTGAACCCGGAACGGACTCTCAGATTCCGAGACTGTTTGAGACGCGGATCTAACAGCGAGAAGGTACCTTCCAACCCCCAGCCCAGCCTAACGAAGGAAACATAACAACGCCGGCCCCACTAACCGCGGTTTTTTATCTCCCCAGCCAGTGACCGAAACGGCACATTATCCCCTCTCGGATCCAAATGGTGACACAGGATGCAATATAAAGCTAGAATCACCCACGATATAGGTAAGAACCTGACATGCAGAGACGCCATTCTCTGGACTTCCTTACAAACATATGCCCCTACTTAAGGCACCATTTTCCCCTCTCCCTAGGTTGCAGCTGTGCCTCAGCAACTTAGGTAAGCTTCCACTCTTCACCCGTGTTTTTTTAAAAATCCATGGTATTCGTTAGACTTTATGTTTTAGACGTTGTTGTTGTCTCTCTTTATTCAGAGCACTCTATTTCTTGATTTATGCGGACCTGGATTACTACATAAGTGACTAAGGTAGGATGGTGGTTTTGCCAGGCGGTGGCACTGAGGTTTTTTTAAAATGACTACCACAATTCAGTCCTGACAACTTTTTCGTTTATTCTTTTTAGAACGTATTGGTCCTGAAGAGAACCCCGCAGTGGGGGGTTCGAAACGCGTCGACCATGTTTATTTTCCTTTATGTCAATTGAAAATACCGACTTCTAGTGGCATGAACTTCTGATCACTTCGAAAAAAGAACTTTTGTTATTCGCAAAAATAATTGGGTTTGATAAAATTGGTATCAGTGACATGTTTTGAGAATTTATTATTGACATTTAGGTTCTAAGTGCACTTTTCTTCTTTTTGTATGACTGTGGGTGTATGTGTTTGAGAGTTGGATGTGATGTAAATATGTATATTTGTATATTGTATTTTGTATTCACTTTGTTTAAATGTATTATATCTGTACATATGCAAATTTAAAAAAAACAGAAGTATTGAGAAAAATTACTCCACTAGTGACTAAAGTGACGAATAAACTAGTGACATAATTCAGTTTATGGACCTTGATGTTTTATTTACGTTTAGGTCAGTGCAAATATTCATAATATTGTCCAGTACTGGCAATTGTGTTGTTCCTTTATTCTATATATACACACATCCTCTTCCCCCTCCATTCCTGGTATGTAGTGCTACAATTGCCCACTGTTGCTGCCCCTGCCCAATCCCCATTCACCATGTGCATGTCCCTTCCTCCTCACTCCATGGTCTATTGTGTTGCCACTGCCCCCGCCCTATCTTCCCCCTATTGTTCTCAGTGTACATGCCTGTGCCCCCTGCCACCTCCCTCTCTGGCCTGTTATGCGGTCCGTGCACCTTTACTGTGTGTGCCACTGCCCTCCGTTGCCGTTTCTGCTACTCAGTTTCCCAGTACAAGCCCCTACCACCTCCATCCCAGTGAGCTGTAAATGTCTGCTGTTAGTACCCCTACCCCCCTCGTTCTCCATGTGCATGCCTCTGCCTTCACCCTCCCAGGTATATTGAGCTGCCATTGCCCCTATAATGTGTGCTGCCACTACCTTCCATCGCTTCCCTCCGGCTCCCCCATTCCGTGTGTGTGCCCTGCCCTCACTTTCCCTAGTCCGTTGTGCTGTCACTAACCTCCGTTGTGCTGTCACTGGCCTCCATTGTTGCCCCTACATCTCTCCCTACTGCCTCCCTCTTTGATGTGCATGCCTCTGCTCCCTTGCCTGTTGTGCAGCCACTGCGCACCAAATCTGTGCGGCTGCCCTAGCCCCCTCCCTTCCTCTTCTGTTGTACTGCAACTGCCCCTGTGCAGCCTCTGCTCCTATCGCCCGTGCCCCATTCTCCATGTGGATTCACCTGTCCCCTCCCTAGGTCGCTGTGTTGCCACTGCCCCTGTGTTGTATGCGGCCACTGCCCTCCTTTGCTGCCCCAGCCCACCTACCCCTGTCACACTACTTCTCATTGTGCATGCTCCGACCCCTCCCTCCCTGGTCCATTATGCTGCAACCCTCCTTTTCTCCATGAGTGTGTCCCGACCAGGTCATTGCGCGGTCACCGACCTCCGCTGCTGTCCCCACTCAATACCCCTATGCTCTCCATGTGTCTGCCCCTACCCCCTCCAACCCTGGTCCATTGTGCTGGAACTGCCCTCCGTTGGTGGCCCAACCTACCACCCACACTAGCTCTATGTGCTTGCATCTGCCCCCTCACTTCCTGGTTCAATAATCTGCCAATTCCTATTTTGCAGTCTCTTCCCCCCCCCTCTCCATGTGTGTTCCTCTGCCCCTCTCTGGTCCATTGTACCCACCCTTGTCCATGGTCCTGCCACTGTCCTCTGCTGCTGCGCATAGGCGCGTTGCCACCATCCTCCATGTGCGTGCCTTTGGCCCCTTCCCTCCCAGCGCCATGAGCGGCCATTGCCCCAGCACCGTCTTGTCAAAAGAGGTGGGCGGAATTTGCCTAGTCCCGCTACGCAAAGCTCTGCGAAACAGTAAAGAATCTCCGCGAGCACGCAAAAGTTCTGTGAACACAAGGAATTGCTTGTTCCGCCCGTTCGCGATGCTTTTTTCCTGTTCGTGAACGCTGCTTGTGTGCTCAGGGAGAAATATCTTGCAAACATGCATTTTCAAAGCGCTAACAAGCAAAAAGTTCAGCGAAGCAGCGGATTGCGGAATTTTTGGGAATTTTGCATTCTCCACGGAACGCGAAATTAGCCAAAGTCCGCAAGCGGGACCGAATTTAACACCCAGGCCTAGTTGTCATGGCCCTCTGTTGCTGCCCTTCCTCACATATACATCTATTCACAAAGAGTCACATTTTTCGTTCGATCCCATATTGACATTGGGACTAGAAAAACGTTACAAAAGTTCAGATTTAAATTTAAGGATGGATTTTGTCTCTTGGGCACAGAAAAAAAAGCCAGACCCCTGTAGGGTGCATCCCACACAGCAAAAATGAATTCTAGACCAAAAGCTGGGCCCCCTAGTCACCTTAAATTCCATCCGATTACATTTTATTAAGCAAAGAATACCAGCCCAAGGCGTTGTCCCTTTGGCACATCAATAGAACGTTATCATTATTATTCATTTTGTTAAGAAAAAATCGTGCGTACCTCGCTAAAAAACTTGATCAGTAAGTAAATAGGCTTAAAATGGAGAAAAAACGAAACCCGGAAATCAACCACAGTCGGCTGGACATGTGAAATGTACTACTGAATCACAATAAAATGCTTATCCATGTCCATTTTAACCTACTTCACAACGAGAGAAATCCGGAGGAGAATCCACATGTTCAAATCCACTCTAAACAACCGGCAATCCGCGCTTTCGGACAACCCAATGCAGACCTGGCCTGTTTTGGGGCTAGTAACTTAGATTCTTTTTCAAACCTCATCCAACGTCCTTTCATTATGATGACCTGCATTATCCCACATTCCGAAGAGCAGCCTTCTCAGGGTAGATCTAAAAGTGGTTGAGGACTGCCATTTCTTTGGACAGGAATGAGTTAGGGCATGGCTTTAAGTGGGCCGGGTCTCACCGGTGCTGAGCACCTGCAGTTTTGTTAAAGGGGGCATTTAAACGGGTCTCTATCGGGCTCTGTTTTGTGCCTTGGCACATGCGGTCCGAGTTTTTACGGACTGCAGTGACCGCAGGAACATCGATGTGCGTTGCTCACACCGCTCATTTCTCACAAGTGGAGAAGTTACAGCATGACATCATGCCAGGGGAGCGTTGTAGGGGAAGGGAAATCCTTTAAAGAGTTATTTTCTCTCTGGAATTCCCATCTCTTTTTGAAACTCAGGAGGAGAAACATTGTCGTGGTGTCACCAGGGCTTTAAGTGGAAGCTTTTTCAATATTATAGCCAAGCCATAGCTGCTGCTTATTTATTTAATGCAACTAACAACCATTGACAAAGCCAATAGTCCTGCCTTGTTGGAGGTAAGATGCTACTTGTTGTATCATGTATCTGGATGCAATGGCAGAAACGGCAAAATACAAGTCTGGCGGCACACTATGCTAAGCACAGATTTTTAGCTCATGTGTTTTTAAGCCACGCCTTTAATGACAGTGCTGCCCCCCCCCCCCGCCTCCCCCACACAGTTTTTTCATCCCACTGAAAGCCCTACATTAGGGGGAATTACTACACCGGAACCGAATCCTCCGTACAATAGTAATGCACTGCATGCTTAACTATTAATGGTGGTGTTAGCTGGAGGAAGGCTCACAACATGCAATGCACCACTTTTCTGAGCTTTTGTTCGCAACACGCAGCGTCTGGCGGTTAGAATTCAAACATAATCAAGACTACGCAAAGTATTTATCATCCGCTATGCATAATCACGAGCAGGATGAAAAACACGTGCTCCACGCTCTGCCTTGCATTGAAGAATGCCTGGACGAACTACAAAGCACTGCTTGTCACTGAGCAGGGAAAGCATACATCTCCTCCCACTGGTACCATTCTGAAGCAGCAGCTGCTACTCGGAAGGAGGCATTTCTTTCCATAAGTAATGCGTTCATGGACTTTGCCCTTTAGAAATGTATGTCTTCTCTCTCTATCCTACACACATTTTCAAAACGTTCTTCAGATATGCAAAGGTTATGGAATGTTATGTAACTACATTTTGTCCAGGATGATGGACTATCATAATTGCACCGCAGATGAAGGGCAGCTTGTAAGTGTATGGAATGCAGCAATGCTGCACTCCGAGCAGAGGGTGCCATAGGGCCTGCCTTGGAAAGCTGGAGCGATCATGGAGTTTATTTTTTATTCTTTAAATCTATCATATGCAACAAACAAGCATGGGCATAGCCAATAGGTCTCGCTTTTGGGGCCTTGTAAGTATTTAGTTATGCAGCACAATATCCTTGGTGCAACAACATCAACTGTTGCATGTGTAAACACTTATAAAGTCCCAAAAGCGAGACCTATTGGCTATGCCAATGCTTGAGTAGAGAGGTAGAAGAGGGGTAGTAGTGGGGTAGATAGGTAGTAGTGGGGTAGCAGAGGGCCGGGTTGAGGGGTGGTAGAGAGTTTGAGAGGTAGTAGGGGGTAGAAGAGTGGTAGTAGAGGGGTAGAGGGCTAGAAGAGGGGTAGTAGAGTCCTAGAAGAGGGCTAGAAGAGAGGTAGAAGAGAGGTAGAAGAGGGTAGAAGAGGGATAGAAGAGAGGAAGAGGGTTAGAAGAGAGGTAGAAAGGGTAGAAGAGTGGTAGAAGAGGGCTAGAAGAGGACTAGAAGAGAGGCAGTGTAGAGGTAAAACTGAGAACCAGACCAGGCATGATTTCCCCCACAGTTTGAGTTTTGAAATAAAAAGATTGTGTGTCCCCCAGATATCAGTCTTCGCCATGGCAATAGTCCTTTCTATTTAAGAGCTTTGTTAGCTGCTAATGAGAGACCACAGCGTCAACTAAACATGCAAATACATCAAAGGCAAATTAATATGCTCAATCTGATCAGGTCAATTAATATGAGAAAAGAAGCGGAAGTGGGTTAACAGAGGGCATCTATTCCTGGTAGACGGAGCTCCTTTTAGCTGAATGTGTGCGCCGGTTGTTGGGGTGGTGGTGGCCGTTTTAACGCACTGTTAAAAATATTGTCAGAGAAGAACCAGACCTCCAACACCTAGCAGATATTAAGCTGTCAAACAAAGAACAGCACCTTTTATTATATTTCATTTATTTTCCTCTCTTTACAAATAAAAATGCAACAATGACATCCTCAAAACGTGTGTTCATGCTCATTTACAAAGGGGACAAGATAACGAGTTTTCCAAGAATTGGGATTATAATTAATGCGGACTAAAACACAGTAAAGTGGTACAAAAGGGGGTGGTGATGGACGGAGCATCTGAACCAATCAAACACTCACACCCGGTCAACAGATCCGTCCATCATCCCCTTTTGTAAAACACAGTAAAAGAAAATAAGATAACATGTGGAATGGCACCCTTTCAGTTAAGGTGCAAAATAGCGGGCACAACTCTAAGTTAAAGCACGACAAAGCATACTCACATACAATATTAAATGCTACCTTAATGCACTGTCAAAACGTCCTGAAAGAGAAAGCTCTAAGATTGGTACCCTTCTCCTTGGGGATTCCCTCCAGGATTTCTGCTCCTTCCCTGCTGCTGGGATATTGGACCGCTTGTCAATGATCTAGGCCCCACCCACTGCCTGTGAAGTGAGTGGACACCAGGGGCTTCAGCCAGCCTTTCTCAACTAATCTCTTGGTTTCCAGCTATATGGCATGTCTGTGGCATGTTTTAAAATTGTTTTTTTACTGTAGTTGCCAAGCCCGGTTCCGAGGCGAAGTCCAACGTGTTTTTTGTGAATACATTGCGCCCCCTTTCAATTGGCTGCCTTGTGATGTGGACTGAAAAAAAGATTTGTATGTGGTGAGCGTGGAGTGCAGTGAGAAAATGGTAAAGGACATACCGCAACGGACATTGATGGGTGCCTGTTTCTGAGCAGCCAGAGAAACCTGTAAACGGAAGACTCCCCCTCAAATTTATGTTGTATTCATGCTTCAGCGAACATTACTTTTCGTGCTGATGTGGAGTAAACACACAATGGTCTCAAAAGTAGGCAAGTGTATGCATTGAGGTGCAAGGATGGTAGACCAATGTGGACTCCAGGCGACTAAGTATCACTTTTTAAAACATTTACGTACATACTGAAATATTGCCATAACTCCCCCTGCTGAAGATCTTTAATCTAAGCATGCTAATCAGAAAGACCTTTCTGTCCAATATAGCTGTACTGTGCTTCCACTGTGTTAGTAATTACGGAGCTGGAACGCGACTGCACAATTTAAGCCAGAACATCAAATCTGTGAGGCTCGCACTCCGGCAGATGCTGCACCAAAAGCTTGGCTTTCGCTGCAGAGGCAGAGTGCGGACTGCAATGTCGCCTCTGTTCAGCTTACCTGAGGAACGGGCACGCTTCACAGTAACAACATGGGCAACGGAAGGAATCGACAAGGAGTACATGACGAAATGCTGCCTCCTCCATTGTTCAGCTTGCCTGAGGCACGAACGCGCTTCACGGTGACAGTAGGAGGGTGGAAGGGAATTTTCAACATGGACAGCATGAGGAGGGAGGGGCTAAAGACACCACGGCCAACCTTTTAATTGAAAGCGGGGCGGTGCTTTGAGCTACGGGCAAAAGGCACCACGGCCAACGTTTGTTGCCATGGTATACCTCTTTTTCTTACGGAGTTTTCCAGACTGAAAAGCCAGCGCACATGAGTTATACGGGTGGAATGGCTGTCTTTATGTGGCTAATCTAAAGTCGCGCGCCTACGTACACATGGCTTGCTATGAAAAGCAGACCTCCATTTATTTAAAAAAAAAAACAGCTTCTTTTTGGAAACGTGTTGCCCTTTGCCAATAACAGGTCCGAGTTTTGGTACAGTCCACTTAGACGCAGGCAAATTACAGTAATCAGGGAAAGAAAGGGACCTGGAGTGCCTTGAGCAGATGTAGGAAAAGTAACCTTTACGTTAGTTCCCTGGAGGAGACGTGAAGCAGCGCTCATTATTTCGCGGCCAGCTGCAGACAACATAATGAGGGGGGCAGTGGTGAACAAGACTCCTCTCAGCGCGCGGGCGACATCACAGGGCACATCAAAGCGGCCGCAAAAGTAAAAGTGATCGCGATCAAGCGTGGCGAGTGATGCGCTTAATGAGCATGAGGAGGAAAGCCATATGGCGCCTCTGCTCATAAGAGCGCGCCCGGCACATGCACGCAAGCTGTAAGCCGACCATGATAGCATTTTTTGAAGCCCTCACTAAAAGTCACGCCAGGCCAGCGCATGCGCTGGGTCAAGCGAGACCTAAAAAAGGGGGGGGGGGAGAATATTCTGTCACCTGAATGTGGCCGCCTTATGCCTGCGTTAAAATGTTCAGTATAAAAAACATTCACCAAAGTAGCTGTTTATACAAGTGATGCTTTTTAAGCAGAATTTTTTTCAGTTGGTCCACGCAATTTACTATTTGTGAAGGAGGCAAGATTGAATACGCACTTAATCAAGCACTCGAGTCACAGGCAACGTGAACTACGTTATTACAGTGTCACTTAAACACTTCATAACCAACTTCAACAACCATTGGAAATATCATTAGGTCTGTCTTAAATGACAGTTGTGCGGTAATGTGAAGCGTTACACGTATGAGCATGGTAATGTATTTGCCAGGAAGCAAAGAACTGTGGAATGATATTAGTGTAGGCTAAAAGGTCAGGTGATAGTTGCACTGAAAAAGCCAGACCTACATGTCCATGTAGGTTAATGACTGCCCTCCTTCCATGGTTGTATGACAGAACAAAGCAAGGAAGTACTGTGCACCAAGCATTTCTTACAGCGCATTTTCTTTAGATCATGTATGCTTTTACAACATATGCCTTTATCAAGCATTGTTTGTATATATTTAAACAATGTATTTGTGGGGGAACATCCCCCAAAACCCCCAAACTTACCTTAAATGCGTAGTGAAGGCATACGTTGTAAAAGCATATGCATTCTAAAAACATGCGTGCTAAAAATGCGGGGTAAAGGTACAACCTCGTTGCAAAGGCAGTTTCCCTCCTTCCAGCTGTGCTGCTGCCTGAGATAAACACCATAAATCTAAGATACTTTAATAGCATTACAATGGCGTGTGTCCCTGAAAGTTCAAGCTCAGACAGCTGGATAAATAAACAAAATGATCCCAGCTGTGTGTAAGGCAAGCACTTTTTGTGGAAGCCTATTAGTGATGGACCCATGTATTGAGTTTAAAATGCTTACATGAATATACTTAAAATAGACAGAAGTCAGGAGGTGCTTACCCCATGTGAGGGTAGGAAATGGCTGGCAGACAGATGTATGGCACAGTGAGAAGAAATCACGTGAATAAGCACAATTCTAGATGCACTCTCGCTGTGCCATACATCAGATAGAGAGCAAAGCTTGGATTGAAGTGGGGCACATTGTTTTGGATTTGAGTGGGGCAGTCTGGAGTGGGGCAAATTGTTTTAGATTGAGTGGGGCAGTTTGTTTTGGATTGAGTAGGGGCACAGGGTTTTGGATGGGAGTAGGGCAGACTGTTTGGAATGGGGATGGGGCAGATTGTTTTGGATTGGGGGAGGTGGAGTGGGGGTGGGGTCGATTAGAGTGAGGTGAATAGGGATGGAATAAGTGGATTGGATTGCGGTGGGCGGTTTGCAATGGGGCAGGTTGGAGTGGGGCAGGTTGTTTTGGATTGGAGTGGGGAAGACTGATTGATTGGAGCGGGGAAGACCGTGATAGATTGGAGCGGGGCAGACTGTTGCAGACTGGAGTGGGGCAGATTGCTGATAGGAGTGGGGCAGATTGTTATAGATTGGAGAGGGGCAGGTTGTTTAGGAGTGGGGCAGATTGTTTTGGATTGGAAGGAGGCAGATTAGAGGGGGGCACATGAACTAAGCAGTTTTATTTTCCCTAAAAGATAATAGCAAAAGGTCCGTAGGCCCAGGCGGCGGCTGTCGCCACAGTAGGCGTTTCTGACTCAAACGGTGGGGATCTCTGCACCAGCGCTGGTGGTAGCGGTCGGCGCCCCATAAGTCATTCGCAAGGGTCACCATCTATTCCCCTGCCCACCACCGGAAAATTGGACAAGACTGGGGGGGGGGGGTCAAAATTCCAGGACTTTTCAAAAAAAGAACTCAACCTAAAGGTAAGAACCAGACCTTGGTTGAAACAAACATTTTGCTGAGTGTTAGTGCCACTGTTGATCTGGAAACGAACTTCTATGGATAATACAGCATTGTTGATAGGGGTTGAATCCTCTGACTCCCTTGACCCCGCAAAGGAAGTAGAGACTTCTATGGTCCTGGCAAAGGAATTAGAGACCACTGCTGAGGACATTAATGTAAGTACTTTATCGGGGGAGATCATATGCCATCAGTCTGTTAATTCAAAAGCAACTTCCAGCCCATCTACAAAACCAGTCAAATTAGATAAATTAACTAAATCTTCCCAAGGTTCTGGGGCTATAAGTGCAGTAACCAAGGAAGGAACAAACAAAATTATTGAATTAACAGGTGATGCGGATTCCGTCGAGTCAGCCAGCAATTTCTACTCCATGTCAGATCTCTCCAATGCTTTGGAGACCGAGAGCCTGGAGAGGGACTGGCCGGATGACAGATGTTTGACTAGCCTCACGAGTTCAGCACCTCCAGAGGAGGATGATATTAGTTTGTTAAGGGGAGAGGAAAGGAGTACCGTACGTAAAGTTATTGATGCCAGAGATATGCCTAATTCCCTTCTCGGAAATGGACTTCTGAATGATGGATCCTCTATACTGGGCCATTCTGTTGTAGTCTGATGAATCTACTAGGGCCAGGAATCTCCCGAAAGGATATATAGAGCCCGAAGTTACGTTAACCACTATCTATCATGCAGCACCTGGAGGAGACAAAGGCGGAGAATCTGCGGACGCGAGGGGCAGTTCGCAAGCTTCAAAACACGGTGCACCGGGTAGTTAAGACCTGTAACGTAGTGGCAGCCAGGATCAGGGAGGCAGAAGGAAGAATCTCCGTGATTGAAGATGAAATGTTGCAGCATAAAACTGATATTTCTTCCTTAACCTCTCTCCGAGAAGATATTAACTGGAAGTTAATTGACTTAGAGAATAGATCCATGAGAAACAACCTGCGAGTTCTGGGTATTCCGGAAGGAAGCGATACTCGCCAATTCATCATCGGATTGTTCTCAGAAGCTTTCCCCGAACTGACCCAATGGCAATGGGAAGTCGAACTGCAGGGGGCCCACCGATTCCCTTTTCGGAAGAAGAATGTCATAGGGACTGCAGATGTTAAGCCTAGAGCAATATTAATCTGCTTAAATAACTTTTTGTCACGCGAAGCTGTGTATGACCTAGCTAGGCTTGATCGTAAGAGAAAGGGGAAGGGGGTTGAATTCTTCGTACGCCCTTCCTATTATCAGGCTACAGTACAGCAGAGATGGCAACTCAGTCAACTTATACCATTGTTCCAAGGCAAAGGTGCACAGGCATTTCTACTCAATCCATCTAAACTAAAAATTATATACAAAGAGAAAACACATTTTTTTATGTCTGAGATTAGTGCTAAGGAGTTTCTGACTACTATTTAGAGTAGTGATATAAGTGCAGACTACTATATAGCTATATGTCTCTTTTTTTGTGTTTTGTGCGTTTTCACTTTGTGTTTTTTCTGGTCAGAGGGTCAGGTGTGACCGGCGAGAAGCATCTAGCCTCTCTTTTCATCACCAAAGGGGACTATTCAGTCCCTTTGCCTCATTTGGGTGGGTGTCTGGATGAGTGAGGGTGGTTTTCAGGGGATGGGGGGGGGGGGTCGGTGGGGGCGGGTCGGTGGGGGCAAGGAGGAGCAGAGTAGTGTTTTTGAGAGCAAGAAAAGGCCAAAATTTGTAAAATAAATATTTTCTCATCGCATATTTCGTTATAGGTGTGCTAATAATTGTGCTAAGAGATGTTTTCATTCATTATATCTTCGTTTTTGGAAGTTATGTGATTGATGATAATGGGTAAATTTAAGGTTTGCTCCTGGAATATTTGCGGGCTGAACGACAGAAAGAAAAGAGGGATAACAGCCAAAATTCTTTATTCTATGAAGGTGGATTTACTGTGTCTACAAGAGACACACATAGCTTGGAATAATAGGCAATGGTTTAAAGATCTAGGCATGGAAGTAGTGGGATGTACACGACAAGGAACAACAACAAGAGGCGTTGCAATTTTGAAAAAACGGGGTAGGGGGACCTGTAAACAGGTAAAAGAAGATTCATATGGTCGTTGGGTGATTTGTGAGATGTTTTTGATAGGTTTTTCCTGAACCATCTGTGCTATTTACGGTCCTAACCTAGATGACCCAGACATGTTGAACCATCTTAGCATTGAACTTTCTGCGTGGCCTTCTCCTCTAATCTTTTGTGGAGATTTTAACCTCCACTTAGATGGGCAGGTTGATATAACTAGCAATTTCATTTACTTAGGAAAGAAAAAGAACGTTTTTAATGCCACTAGAGGGCTAATTAAAGAATTTGGGTTACAGGTACATGTTACAGGTTTGAGTGCTCCTGGGTGTACTTTCTACTCTGCCCCTCATCAGAAATATGTCAGTTTAGACTATTTTTTTTTATCACCACCGGATATGTCAAGAATTCCAGCTTTGACATCCTCCCTAAAATAATTTCTGACCACAACCCCATCACTTTAGAATTAGACATAAGTTTAAGTTCTCCTGGCAGGGCCTGGACATTTGAGCGGAAATTACTAGCTGATCAACTTTATATTGAACTTACGGGGAAATGGAATTGCTGAGTTTTTTAGTTTTAACCTTGGATCCGCCTCTGCACATGTGGTTTGGGATGCTTTTAAGTCAGGGGTGGGGGGGGGGGGGTGTTGAGCTACTCGATTAACAACCAACGAAAGCGCAGGATGTACTGGCAGCTGAGATGAAGAAACTGCAAGAGCTGGAAGTTAAACTTATGGTGGCCGTTAATTTTGATCAAAATATTGTGCACATTTTGACTGATTTGGCCGTTCAAAAGTCGAGGCTACATGAGAATTTTGCTAGGAAGCTAACCGCACAAATTGCAGTACATCGCTCAGAAGTCTATGGAGGTAGGAGAAAACACGGGCCGTATATTGGCTAAAAAGATACGACAGAATGAGGTTGCTAATCGGATAGATAGCATTCAGGATGATGCAGGGCAAATTCATGATAAACTGGAAGAAGGTTCAGAAGTTTTTCTTCAATTCTACAGTAAATTATATAAGGACGAGACAACATGCTATATTCCAGAATCCTTTCTGTATTTCAGTGCTAGTATTGAAACAACCACATTAACATCAGATCAGCTTGTAGAACTAGATAAAGATATAACATGGGAAGAAGTTGAGGCAGCTATTCTCTCACTTGCGCTAGGTAAGGCGGTGGGCCCGGATGGCATTCCTTTAGAGTTCTTTAGGATGTTTCGGCACCTTTTGAAGAAAGATCTGATGTTAGCTTTTTTGGAAGCACAGAAGGGAAATGCACCGGCATCTTGGAGGAATTCTACGATTATAGCTTTTTAAAATAAAAGATAAACCACCCTTGATGCCTACTTCATATCGGCCTATGTCATTGATTAATGCCAACATCAAAATTTATTCAAAGATTCTAGCCTCACGGTTCTCTGGTATAATCTCATCTCTGTTGCCAATTTTCAGCACGGATTTATCCCGGAGCGTGATACCACCGACAATGTCCGCCGTCTAATTGCACTTGTGGATTGGCAACAGGCAACTAATTCTACAACGGGGGTTAACCGGTTGGATGCCGAAAAGGCATTCAACAGGGTTGCCTGGCCGTATTTGTGGAATCTCCTATGCCAGAAGGGTTTTGGCTTAAAGATGCTTTCCGCATTGAAGGTGCTATATCTTTCTCCAACAGCCTCTATTCGGTTAGCTGGTCAGGAATCTGCCTCTTTCTTTATTTATCGTGGGACACGGCAAGGTTGTCCGTGTTCCCCGCTTTTATTTGCCTTATATATAGATCTCTTCTTGAATAAGCGAAATCAGGCTGAGAATACTAAACCTATTCAAGTCTGTCAAATGGATTACAGGGCTTTCCGCTTATGCGGATGATATCGTAGTGGCTACTATGGACATCAGCAGGGCGGTACCAGCGATAGAGGATTTAGCAGCCCAGTTTGGATCTTTTTCGGGGTACAAGTTGAATATCTCTAAGACTCATATTTTTTTATGTTGGTGGGGACCCTCCTTTGAATATCAGAACTGTTTCAGAGGTTACCTATTTGTGAATCAAAATCTCACTTCCACTTTCTAATATCATAACATAAATGCGGTCCTGAATAAAGTCAATTCATTGCTTGAGAGAATAGACCATCTTTATTTGTCTCTCTATGGAAGAGCAAATGTTTTAAAAATGACGGTATTACCCAAATTCCTATATATGTTTCGAACTATCCCGCTTGATTTCCCTGCCAGCTGTTTTAAGCAGTTCGAGAGGATCTCTTCCAGATTTTTGTGGGGCTACAAGCGACAAAGACGGGCATATAAAAAGATGATTTTGCCGAAAGATCAGGGTGGTTGGGGTATACCGCACTTTATGTTTTATCATATGGCGTTCGTATTGCAATTTATTAATCCACTTGTAATATGTGATAGGGCCCGAATCGCAATTCTTTTTTCCTGTTCACTGTTTGTGTGCTCGGCTAGAAATGTCTTGCGAACACGCATTTTGAAAGCGCGAACAAGCACAAAATTCTGCGAAGCTGCGGAATTTGGCAATTCTGCGTTCTCCGCGGAACGCGAAATTACCCAAATTCCGCAAGCGGGACGGAATTTACTGCCCAGGCCTAGTTTTCAGCATTGTGTTCAATACAAACGCAAATTTAAATCACATGCACATTTCCTAACCAATATCTTAAAATTGTGCAGATTTTTTAAGGTTTAAGAAACTTTAGCATAATGGGAAACACAGAAGTCTAGAAGACTTTATAAATAACTATATTCTAAAGTAACTCATCTATAAAAATAAGAACTACATAAATCTAACCCGAATCCATAACAGAAACGGAGGAATACATCTTTCAAGCCCTTTCAGAAATCTTTCTCTCAGCGCATCTTCCTACCCTCATGTTGGAAATAAAAGTCCTCTCTGCATGGTGAAAACTTGAACTCCTGCCATCAGTAGCCAACTGTTCCGCCGTATGGATCCCCAATGCTGATTTTTTTGTCATAGGCGAACAAGGATCATGAGTGTGGCCATGACATGGACCTGTCTCACAGATTGAGGCCTTTAAAACTGGGAAGAATATCCAAAAAGCTACTTTCGTAGTGGTGAAAGGCTACAGCCTTCCCCAGGAGTTAAGCAGCACAAGTGCAGTGGTAGCAGCTAACAGTGCAGTGATCAGTAGTAGTGAACCAGATCTTTTACCCTGTGTCTCTGGAGTGAGGCCTACATACTCAATCACCTATTTAAAAGAGACGCTGCTATTGTGCTTAACTCACCCTTGGCCATTGCATTGCAATGGTGGGTAGTACATGTACTGGGTGCATGTATGCCCTAGAGCAGGGGTCTCCAACGAGTAGCTGACCAGCTACTGGTAGCTCACCAGAACCCTTGAAGTAGATCTGAGAGATGAAATATATCCCATTACATCATTCAGATGGTTTGCACATATTAAAGAAGGCAGCACTGCTCACCTCAAGGCCATTAGAGTAGCAAGCTGCCAAACCAATGACGGGGCAGCATAATGAGATTTAAAGACATACCGTGTCAGCCTGTAGGGTCTGCCTAAAGGCCATGTGTCTCCCCACTCACAGTTACAAAAAAACATTTAAAGTTGATAATTGAATGAGAGATCTATTTCTGTATTACTTTGTGCTAGAAGACACCTGATGCTTTGACTGGTATTTCATTAGTCAGGTGGAGGCATTTAATAATGATGTGTTTTTTCCTGGGATTTCTGCTGGTAACGTCGCCTGAAATGCTTGGGTGGTTGCAACTGAATCCTATTTATGGTGTCAATAGAATAATGTTAACATATGTGATTACAACTTTACAGTGATAACGTTTTCTAGTAGCTTGAGAAGACTTTCCTTGAGCAAAAGTAGTTCTCACTGCAGAAAATGTAGTGCTGGGCAGTGTTTGTGCTGGGAAAGCATGTGCTGGCTGAATGTGTGCTTGCATGATGTACAATTCATGAAGCAGGAAGTGAGTGTGTCTGAGTGCGAGTGTTTTTTTGCACATAACACACCCTGGTTAAAGACGGGACATCTTCAGTGCTGAATAGCGTGCAAGGATTCAGTGTGTTTACTAACTGAATGTGTACATGTAAGGGTACAATGCATAGAGTTAGAAGTGCTGAACCGAACGTGTGCTGTGAATGTACATTGAACGAGTGTGCCTGCAATTGTACATAGCATGGAGGACCCTGGGTTCCATCTTGGGAAGCCCAGGCCTGCCTGGTGAAGACATGAGGAGGAGAAGAATCTCCCCAGACACATTTGCAGATCGCTGCATTCCTGTGAGCTGGGTGGGGACACACTGGAAGATAAGGAAAAGGCTCACTTTACATTTTAAAAGACTGCTCTTTGATTCAGTGGTTGGTCCAACAGAAGGCGCCTGAACACATCTCAGGATCGGAGATGGGGCTGATAGGGGAATCAAACAGTAGGGCTAGGGGTCTGGTATTCTCCTTTTGACGCACATATCACTGTGCCTGAAATCCAGATGTGAACTCTGGCCACACCCATGAATTGTGTTGTGGACAATCAGCTTCTAATGCGTGCCTGCTGTGACAGACATCTTTCATGAAGAAAGAGATAAGTGCCCACTTCAAAAGAAGCAAAACCCCAACATAAAACCACAAAGATCCAAATTCTAAATCACATTTGGTGTCTGGAAAAGCACTATTAGGAGAGGTTGAGTCCTCAAACATTTGTCACCTGCTAAGAAGTCAGACTGACTGCGAGAAGGGGAAGCTCTGCAAGACTTCTGCCTGTGACCAGAATAGAGGCCAAGTCCTGCTAGTCTCCCTGCTGGGTGAGGGGATATCACCCAGGGAAACCAAGACCACCTGCCCTGGAGAACCAGTAGTTGCCTGCTTTCCAAGTCCAGTGTGCCCTGTGAGGAAAATAAGAACATTGGAGGGAGTGAATGTCTAGTGGGGAGCCCTACCATGAGGACTCCATGTGTGAGGAGTGAGGACTCTGCTTTGCACCGATCAGGCCACAGCCTGTGTGCAGAACTGTTTTTGGTGACTGAATGCCAAAAGAGGACCGTTGTTGACTGAGCAATGTGCGTGGGTGCCAAGACCACAAGGCCTTGTTGCAGCGACCCAGTATGCCAGAGGGGGCCACCTGTGAAAAAGTTATTTGAATAGTGTGCCAGGACTTATGAACACCTGATAGACGATTCTGTTTGCCAGGTAGGGCTGCAGAGGCGATTGCACCCAATGAGTCTACACTGTGCAGAAAGGTATCATGGCAACCTTGTGTGCCAAGATGGCCTGCTTGTACCAAATCAGAGAGTTCGGGCTGTCGCAAACGACTGTAGTGAGGCTGTGGCCAGCGAGTCTAGCAGCACCAAAGGTTCTGCCCTGACTGATCCCTGTGGACCAGGAGGAAAACAAGGAGGATGATGTGCCCTTGAGGGAATCTAGTTGGGAGCTGAAGGACTGAAAACCCCATGCCAGGAAGAACTCAACTTACCACACTGCTGTTATGTGGAAGCTGCCCCAATCACTGGAGAGATCCGCCATGCCGCTCCAGAAAGTATGCCTCCACCCATCTGACACTGTTGCTTGTACCTCAAGCAGACCTAGCTCTCAAACTAGGATGTGATCTTGCGAGTGCCTGCATTGAGGGCACGCACTGTAATGCTGAACAATTCTGTGTTGCAGGAGTGAGTAAGACCTGTACTAGATCTTAGGAGCTGCAAGAGACTCGCTGCTGAAGGTGCTGCGGCACAATATACGCTTTCGACCGAAATCCTGAAGAGTCAAGGAAAATCCGAAGTACAGCCTAATAGTAAGCATTCCCTGGATGTGGACACCAGTGAATGACTAATAACGCAGAAAATGTTACACAAAGGAGGATAGGACAGGACAGGTATGCACCTGACAACTACTAGAGCCCTAACTTCAAAGGGGATTTTGTAGTTGGATTTGAATGTCGCATTTCTTTGCATGTGTAAAGTTAGAATAAAAATAGTACCTTTACATATGGAAGCAACTATTTGGCTGGACAATAATTTATTGTGTGTACTGTTTGCACTAAAGGTTATGAGTAGTGTTTACTGACTGGTATCCACATTCCCCAGGAGCCTTAATTGCTCGACCACTGCTATCACTGAGAGTCATGTGCAGAAGGGATAGTTGACCCAGTTGAGCAGGGTCCATAATAGGTTGGGCCCCGGGACATCAGGAGTAAAGTCTCAACCACCACGGCTGGGCCGAGTAATTGCAGCTTGCCCTGTGGTCCTCCAATAGAGGGTTCTGACACCTCACCCGGCAGCGCTCAGACCACACAGATTTACAAGCACAGCTAAGAGAAATCCACTTGCAAACACGCATACATGCCATTTTGAAGCAAAACTGGGATGGGTAGAGAGCGCAGAATACAGCTACTGCCTTAGTACCATATTCGTTATGTGTGCAACTATATCACAAATATATTCTAATGGTTAACGAGCATGTCACTGTGTAAACCTGGGAGTCTGTGCCAGAGTCACGAGGACTGGATTACAATTTACAGCTGCACGCTAATCCTAGATGAACTATGAGCCTTCTGGCAGACTGGCAAGCAGAGCATAGAATACGTTGTGCATGCCATTACTTTACATTCAATTATTCTATGGGGGTGGGAGTGTAGTTTCTTACTGGACACAAATACAAGGGATCTTCTCTTTTTCTAACAATACAATTTCATAGCGTGTAAGTGTTTAATTGTATTGTCCTAAACACTGCCTCCAAAACTTGGGCTGCTCTTAGGTCACATTTCTGTAAATCCAAACAACAATTCAACCCCCTAAGCCCCTTTCAGCATTTCATTCCACCTGCCTCCCTCGTGCCTGCAGCATTGGAGTGCACATCAACAGCAAGCTTAGCTCGGCCATCATCGCAGCTTTCAGGTCACTTTTTCACCAACCACTAAACATTTGTAAAATCTGCCCCATGTTAAGCACATTGGACACATATGTGCCAGTGGTTCACAAACTCAACTACTGCACCCATCTCCTTCTCACATCAATACTTTCCTTAATCTAAGAGCAACGCACACATCTCTGCCACATGTACCCTAATCAAGCTCCCATTATTATTTGGGCAGCAGACCGCACTGTACATGCAACCGAAGTGTGGCCCACATACAAGATTGGTGTATCTCTTTGGAGACAATACCTTCTGAGGGGCTATTAACAGAAGGAAGACGGCGAAGTGGACAGGGAGAGGGAAAAAGAAGTCATGCAGAAGTAAGGCGGTGGTGAGGTCGGTCTGACATCTTTTCACAAAAGCACCACAGGGAATTGTGGCATTTTAGGTGCAAGTAAATAAATCTTCAGTCTTGGAGCCTGTGACTAGAATGTATTTATTGTGTGGGTTTTTGTGGATTTTGAGTCTTGAAAGGAAAGGACTGAATTATTGGGTGTCTGAAGAGAGTGATTTGCTTACAAAGTAATGTACCTTTCAGTGTCTATAACCCTGTGGAGTAAGCAGTTTTCTTTAAAGAAGAGGTGTACTATCAGAGGAAGCAAATGCATTTTTTTCTGTATTAGGTACAGTTTTGGAATTGGTTTTAAATTGTGATCAGTCAGGAACATTGCCGCGTGTAGGACAGTCTTTTTTTTTTTTTTAGACCAATGTGGTGTGAAAGCGGTCTCTTGGTATTTCTGGTGTGCATTAAAGGATGGGGCGCCTCGACTTTGAAGAGAAAGTTATTTGGAGGGAGGGAAATTTAATTTTGCACAATATGCTTAGAAGGAGCCAAGCTCTTGTGGCTTTCTTCATCCTTGGTCTTGGAAGGATGGCTGCTGTTGATGTAAAAGGCTAGGGATTCACATTTGATTGGCAAAGGGGTAGAAACCTTTCAGGTTCATGCAGTAAAGTCGAGCATGGTGGGAACATGGCACATATTATTGAGGACAAACTCGGACTTATTTGCTTTGCTGCCATGGCAAACTATAAGATTTACAGTTTTTTAGCTCACAAAGTAAAGATGTGTGGATATACGCTTCATTGTAGAAACAAAGATACTGGTCCTTTGTCTAAAGTATCTACTGCCTAGGTCTAAAGTTCATCACTTGCAAACAAAGGTTTTCTGGCACCTCTTAATTACACTAGTTTGAAAGAATAGTTTAGCTCTGATAATGCAGTCTGTCCAGCAACTGGGCTGGATTCCCAGGTTTCGTAATCTAGTTTGCTCCATTGTGGCTTTTCCAGACAGACAGACACTCGCACAACTATTACTAAACACTATCCATCAGGAAAACTAAGATCTACTGTCTTTGGCAATGCTGGTTAAGAATGCGGTTATGTTATTGCCATTTGTATAGTGCGCAGTATGCTTTTAAAATGGCCTGATAATTGTCTGGCCAAGAGTTAGAATCAAATTCAGGGGCTTATATTGCAGTAAGGACTTTGAGTCATCAACGTGGACAGTTTGTGCTAGCGGGAATCACCTGTACTTATTTTTGGGGACTGGCACTCTGCACCTCCTGCCTTCTTCTGGTCTGTGAAGACTGTTAGTGTTACTTTTATTCCCAGCAGGCAAGACATAGCACAGCCGAAATAATGATCTTTCATCTCTTCTATTTCCATAAACCTCAATGGAAAATTAAAGTAGGACTATTCCTCTTCTTCTGTCTTGAGACCAAGTAGATAGCTGAAGGCTCTGGAGGCACTGCAGGCAGCTCATGCGTTCCGGGAACATTTTGGGACTGGCACTCAAGTATATTTTTTCATCAATTAGGCTCAGAGTCATCCTATGGTCGTCTGTTCTGGTTACAGAGTTCTAGCACACATCTGGTAACGTGGTTCTTTAAAAGAGATGTGGGTGTGTGAATTCTATGTCAGGACCGGAGGCGAGGATTATGCTATTCTTTCTTCACTTTAAGGAACAGCAGCCATTTAAAGTCATCAGTAAACAAGCATTTACAATGCAATGGTCTCGGCATTATTAAAGGCAGAGCTATTGGCATTGCTCATGACTTATTTTAAAATCATAAATAAATGGCATTGTCATTTACATTGCCAATAGCTTAATCGTTAAATAAATGGCATTGTCATTTACAATAGCTTAATCGCTCGCAAATGCATGACCTATTGCATTTACACCCACACAGAGCCACCCACACAGAGTCATTCACATAGAGCCCCCTACACAGAGCCAACCTCACACAGACATAGCCACCCACACATAGAGCCACCTACAAAAAAAGCTATCCACAGAGCCACACACACACAGAGCCACAGAGCCACACACACATAGCCACACACACTCAGAGCCCCCCCCACACACACACACAGAGCCCCCCACACACAGAGCCCCCCCACACACACACCCAGAGCCACACACACACACACACACCCAGAGCCACACACACACGCACCCACACCCAAAGCAACACACACACACAGGACAGCAAGCACAGCCAGGGGGCAGGGGAGCAAGCACAGCCAGGGGGCAGGGGAGCAAGCACAGCCAGGGGGCAGGGGAGCAAGCACAGCCAGGGGGAAGGGGAGCAAGCACAGCCAGGGGGAAGGGGAGCAAGCACAGCCAGGGGGAAGGGGGGGGGGTGAAAAGCAAGCGCAACGAGGGTCAGGGGGGGCACGCGCACAAAGAGCAACAGGAGGGCGGGGGGTGTCTGAAAAGGGAGTGCAACGAGGGTCAGGGTGTGGGGGTGGCACAAGCACAGCGAGCAACAGCGGGGCGGGGGTCAGAAAAGCGAGAGCAACGTATTGGTTGGATGAATCCCCTGTGTGCTGCGCACTGCTGATTTTATAATACTTGTGATTGTTTGTATTATGAATTGTGTAACGTAATATTTCTGTAAAAATGTATTTCTTGAAAATAAAGTATTTTGTCTCGGCTCGCCACTGCGCAGAAATTTCATCATCAACATTACTGCCCTTCTCTACATAACCACTGCCATTAAAGTGACTGCCCAGCCTGAGGAGCTCCCACCGCTACCTATACTGGCGCTTTCTTGTAGGAACCCCAACCCACTTTATGTCCCCCCCCTGCGGATCCCTGGGCACTACCCTTACTAGTCTCTGCCCCAAAGCTAATCATAATGCCCCACCCTACACACACCATAGCATTCGTTACTGCACACGCAATTTTTTCCTTACGGCCCCACTCTACACACACACCAGCTTTCTTTACTGCTCCACCCTACACACGCCTGTTTTCCTTACTTCCCCACCGTACACACTCCCAGCTTTCCTTACTGTCCCACACTACACTCATTCCAGGCAGCTATCCCTACTGCCCCACCATGCACATAGTGCAGCTTTCCATATTGCCCCACCTATTCTTACTGTACACTCCCCATGTAGAGCCCCTATTGGTCTTATTGTTTATATCCGTTTGAGCCCACACTGCCCACCTTCCTGTAGTTAAGACAAATCCCCCACTCCACCTACCTTTGAACCTTCATGGCCCCTCCCAAGACACCCTCAGGCCCAAACATTGCTCACTACCAGACTCTACAGAGCCCCCCCACCACCAGCCTCACTGCAGCTCCTCCACAGACCCATCTACAGAACTACTGCCCACCCACTGATCCCCCTCCCCCACTGCCCGAACTGCAATACCCAGAGAGGGGGTCCACACGCCCTACTGCCCCACCCCACAGGCTCCTCTGCACACCCACCGAACCCCACCACTGCCCAGACTAATACCCAGAGAGGCAGCCCTCCCTCCCTACTGTCCCCGCCGTCCAGAGTCATCTTTATCAGCCCTCCTTGCTTCTACCTCTGCACACGTCATCTGTAGCCCCGACATCCGGAACCCTCATCTTTACTACCACACGGCCCTGCCCCTAATCTGCCCTAAATCACTCCCTCCCCTGCAACCCGAAATCTGTGCCCATTTTCTACCCCAGTGCAAGCTCTCCCGCCCCTTCGAGCCCCCCGGCCCCCTCTGTGGCGATCCTCACCTTTCTGCACCAGGGGGCTGCTACTCTCTGCCCCAAAGCTAATCATAATGCCCCACCCTACACACACCATAGCATTCGTTACTGCACACGCAACTTTTTCCTTACGGCCCCACTCTACACACACACCAGCTTTCTTTACTGCTCCTCCCTACACACGCCTGTTTTCCTTACTTCCCCACCGTACACACTCCCAGCCTTCCTTACAGTCCCACACTACACTCAGTCCAGGCAGCTATCCTTACTGCCCAGCCATGCACATAGTGCAGCTTTTCATATTGCCCCACCTCACACGCCCTACTGCCCCACCCCACAGACTTCTCTGCCCACCCACCGAAACCCACCACTGCCCGGACTAATACCCAGAGAGGCGGCCCTCCCTCCCTACTGCCCCCGCCGTCCAGAGTCATCTCTACCAGCCCTCCTTGCTTCTACCTCTGCACACGTCATCTGTAGCCCCGAAATCCGGAACCCTCATCTTTACTACCCCACCGGCCCTGCCCCTAATCTGCCCTAAATCACTCCAGCAAACCGGACTCCGCTCCCATATTCTACCCCAGGGCAGGCTCTCCCGCCCCCTCGAGCCCCCGCCCCCCTCCGTGGCGATCCTCACCTTTCGGCACCCCGGGGCTGAGGTCCCCTAGGACTGCTGCTTCCCTTCCTTCAGCAAAGTCTCACCAACGGGGTCTGCAACAAAACACTGCAAAGAGTCAAAGCCGCAAACTCACAAGCACAGCGAGCAACAGGGAGGCGGGGGGTGGTCAGAATAGCGAGCGAGCGGGTGAGGACTCGGCGAAGGGAACGATTTCGGCGCAGCAGAGACAAAAGGCGGGATGAAAGACAAGTCGGGGCAGGTGGCACAAAAGGGCTGTGCATCTGTGGGAGGGAGAGTATGACGGAGCCGCTCCTGCGCCGATGGGGAAGAGGCGAGACAGCAGCAACAACAAAACAAAAACAAGCTGTGAGCATGCACGCTCCCGAACATCTGGTTTCGGGATGTGCATCCTCACGGCGCTCGTGGGGCGGGACTTCGTCTTTGCGAGAAGCCCGCGCCCACGCCACGGAGTGGATGGCCCAGAGGAGCGGTGGCAGCAGAAGTCAGGGGTGGCGGCTGATGCGGTAAGTGGGGCTTGACACGTGTGTTTGTGTGTGTCTGCGCGTGTGTGTGTCTGTCTGCGCGTGTGCGAGTGTGTGTGTGTGTCTGCGTGTGTGTGTGTGGGTGTGCACGTGTGTGTGTGCCTGTGTGTGCGCTTGTCCACAGACCCTGGTCGGCTCGTGCACCACTCTATCTCCCTTGAGAGCGAACTCGGCGACAATAGGTCTCGATGCCGAGACCTAAAAACTAACATTCCCATGGGACATTGGGAAAACACAAAGTTAAACAATAGAGAGTCTATGGATAGAGTGTCCAAGGGTCTCCACCAATCGTGGGGCTCTAGATACGTCATAGTCCTCGGTTACTCTTAATTCTCCCTCTTTCTCCGCTGCTCGCAACCAAGATAAGTGTGCTTCCTTAACTCTCTGACATGTTGTTCTGGAACTTGCTTTACTTAATTATTTGTATGGTTTGTTGGCACCATTGTGTACTTATCGGCTTACTGAATAATTTGTATGGGTTAATTGCCTCATTGTTGACTTTATCGCTGACTCGTAGTCTAGTCTCTTCATTCCGTTCTCGGAGCGGCCAAGCACCTTAAGCGACTATAGCGCCGGTGCGAGCTGTCTCCGGGATTGTATTGCTTTTTGTTGTTTTTCCCCAAGTTGTTCCTTGGGTCATCCGCTACTCAGGTTGACCTGTTCCGGCCGTGGGAGCGCCTCTGCTCCCTCACGGCTGAGTATACCGGTGCCATGCTCTACGGTGACGCCCTGCAACAGCCAGAGGGTGCCTCAACCTGCGGTGCACGCTCTCCAGATTCTGGGCATTCTAACAATCGGAGCCGCAGCAAGTCGTGTCCGCCGGTCTCCTCCACGCCCGCATGTCTGGTCTGTAAGTATGCCATTAGGCAACTTTTTTTGCTTTACGCTTTACGCTCCTGGGCTACGCATGTATATTGGGTCTACTCTGTACTGTGACGTTAGGCATACTTTGGGATCACGCCCCAGGGGTCTGTACTTGACCTAAAACATACGCTCTTGCATGAGTCGGTAAGCAGGCTCTTCTGGACCTGCGGTGACCCTTCTGACAGGCTGCCCTTTGATTTATTTCTGCACCAGGGCTGCAGGGTCCCATGCTTCAAGCCTCACATTGTGAGCTTTACCCGCCCATACTTACGGCTGACACCCAACCCCCCTACTGTGACATTACCTGTCATCCTCATTCACCTGATGTTGGGTTCCCAACTTAACTAACAAATTATGTATCCCTTACAGGATGATTACCAGGGGGAGGAGGACCCCCCTCTCAGCTCTATGGTGGAACGATGACTTATGATGCGATAGACGCATCCAAATACAAGGCGGTCGCTGAAGCTATGGCCCCACTAGAGACTCGCCATTTCCGCCAAATTAAGCAAGCATGCGACAGGCTGATCAAAGCCACCCTGGCCCGGATGGATGCTGCCCCCCCCAGTGGTTCCCCCACTGACCTGCAATACCACCGGCCAAGCGCATCCACGCACCCGGTGTCGATACTGGCGCTTTTGATCGCCTCAAACAGGCATTCCTAGCTAGCACTGCCCCGCCAGCTCCCCCACAGATTCTGGGGACGGTGATAACGACGATGGCTTTCTTATCTACCGCATTCCCTCCATCTAAACGTGTCCATAGTTATTTTGGCTGTTTTTAATATTTCTGAGATGTATATATGAATGTCTATAAAAATATCAGTTTTTGAGATCAAATTTGCACATATATGTACAGTATGAGGTAAAAACAGATTTATGACTCATAACAATACTATAACTCTAAAAAGATATTATCTAATGAAAGGAATATATTTTCTATCATTTATCTGTGATAAGTTTGATCTATGTGGGATCCAAATCTGTAATTCATAATTTTTGAACCTAGAACTTTGTGTGCTTTCTGTCAAATGTTTGATTGACTTAGCTATAGACCTTTACCTAAACGACGATGGCGACGACCAGGCTGGCCCGTCGAGCCCATGGCTCCCCTCCCGCCTCTCAGTCTCCCAGGATAACCAAGGCCTTTGCGCCGACATATTGGACCCGGACGACATCCTTCATCCAAGGTCCTTGGACTGGGCACCCGCAGATAAGGTTGCCCAGTGTGTGGCGAATCGTATCCGACGGCCACTGGAGCCCAATGCAGGCAACTGCCTACAAAACATTGATGATAAATCATACTATAAAATTGCTCATAAAGACTATATGAACAAAATCGCCAATGCCAAGAAAAGCTATCTTGGGGAAAAAATTAAAGCAGCTGGTAATTCACAGAAAGAACTTTATGCAATCGTAAAAGACTTTTCAAACCCCATGGCCTGCCAAAAGGTCATTCAGGAATCACAGGATTGGGCCGACGAACTAGCCACCTATTTCAAAGACAAAATTAATAGAATCCATGAATCATTTCCCACAGAAAAAGGCACAACTAGTGAGCCATGCCATGCTGATCCCTCCATCATAAATCCCATACAGCAAAATTTAGCTGACTTCGGAACAATCACTGAGGACGAGGTAGCCAACACACTAAAAAAGGCTAAATCAGGCTCCCCCAATGACCCAGCGTCCGCGCCCATTTTAGCCAAACTAGCACCTGCCCTGGCTCCCACACTGACCTCTATTTTTAATATATCCCTAACTCGTGCCTTGTTCCCCACCCCCTGGAAGGGAGCCATTGTGAGGCCAATCCTTAAGAAAAACAACGCAGACCCCAAGCAACCGGTGAACTACCGCCCCATATCTTTACTACCACTCTTTGGTAAATCAATGGAATCTATCATCAATGCAAAACTGGTAAAATTCCTTGAAAGACACTCACTATTAGATTCCTCACAATCAGGATTCAGAGCTTCCCATAGCACTGAGACCACACTGATAGAGGTGGTTGATAATATCCGGTTGGCACTAGACTCCAAACAGTCGGCTATTCTCATCCTGCTAGACCTTTCGGCGGCCTTCAACACCATATCCCACAGAGTTCTATTAAAACGACTGGCGGAGATAAGTGTCGAAGGCCAAGCCCTGGGCTGGATCCAGAGCTATCTCACAGGCCGTAGCTCTAGGGTCAAATCAGGACCTTTCTCATCAGATGCTATTGATAACGACAAGGGAGTGCCCCAGGTCTCAATTTTAAGCCCAACCTTATTCAACGTATACGTATCAATATTGGCCAAAATAATTAGGGACTTCGGCTTCGACACACTGTCGTACGCCGACGATACCCAAATTCTTATAACCCTTGGCTCTAATCCAGCAGAGACTAAAGTGAGATTCAGGAACTGTATGCTAGAAATAAAAAGCTGGATGACTAACAATTTCCTAATGCTTAATGCAGGCAAATCCGAAATAATGCTTTTCGGTGCGGCCAAATCCATCTGGTCCCAAGAATGGTGGCCACCGGAACTTGGACACTGCCCATCTCCAAAAGACACTGTTCGGAACCTGGGTTTCATCCTTGATGACAAGCTGTCCATGGCTCCCCATACAAATAAACTAGTACATACCTGCATAGGGCTCATGAGGAGCCTAAGGAAAATATTCAAATGGCTGCCCTTGTTTTATCGTAAACCATTGATTCAAGGCTTAATTACCAGCCGCCTTGACTATGGTAACGCTCTCCTTGCGGACGCAAACGAGGGCACACTAAGTAAACTGCAGACACTCCAAAACGCAGCAGCCAGACTGACCCTTGACCTACCTCCACGCACCCCCTCTGCCCCATGCCTGAAGAAACTGCACTGGCTTCCAGTCAGAAAGCGCATAAGGTTCAAGATCTGTTGCCTAGTGCACAAATCTTTAAATGGACAAGGCCTGAAATATTTAAAAAACAAACTTCAGGAATACTGCCCGTAAAGAACATTACGATCTTCTAATAAATATCTCCTAAAGATACCAAGAGTCCGTACTGTCAGAAATGGAGACAGGAGTTTCTCGAAGGTGGGCCCCATGGCATGGAACTCCCTGCCTACAGCCTTAAGATCCAATCAAAATCACAAAATCTTCCGAAAAGATCTCAAAATACTACTATTCAAGGCACCAGCATAACAACTCCTCTCTCTTGAGAAGTGTGGCTCAGGGGTTAGAGGCGGCAGACCTGGAGCTTGAGTTCGGCCCGGGACCAGGGTTCAATTCCCTGCCTCGGCAGGTCTTGGGCTCAAAAATTCCACGGACTCGTTAATTCTCGCTCCGGTGCCTTCTCGACTCACGGGTTCACACTCTGCGACTCTGGGCAATAGCTTGCTTAATCTCCACAACGGCCCCTCGCGGTGGGATGCCTGACTTTCACCTTGTGGATACCCTGCCAGGGTTATCTCACAGGGGAATACCAGGACGGGTTCCCTAAGCAAGCGCTGAGATGCCCCAGGGTAAGTCGTGCGCTATATAAGTCTCATTCATTTCATTTCATTTCATTTCATTTCATTTCATTTCTTGCATGACTCATACCCTCTGCCAGCGCTGTGAGACCTACCGGTGTAATGTGTGCTTTATAAAAATAAATACATACATACATACATACATACAAGCAGAATGTCAGCATACTTCCCTTCAGGGCAAGGTGTCCTCCACACCGGATATCGACCCCCATATGGCCACGTTCCTCCAGAAGTTTGTATAGGACCCCAAGAAGGGGCTAGACAAGTCGTGGCACGCTCACCAAGACAAGCTTTTGGACACCCTAGGGCCCCTCCCAAAGATCCTCGACATGGCCGAGGCGGCTAAGTCGTCCAGATCGCTCATCTCCCCAGACAATTTATCTTCCTGGGCACAGTTGTCTTCTTGGGCAACGCTAACTGTGCCCTCTCCTACTTATTAAGGTAAACCCCAAGCTAGGGGCCATGGCAGATTCAGAGGCGGGCCCGTGGCTCAGGGCGGCCTCATCAGAGAACCTTTTTATTAAGGAACTGGGGACGTTTGTTAACACCTTCACGTCCCTAGGAAAGGCCAGTCCTCAATCAAGCAGGTGTTCCACCCTCGGGTTTTCCGCAGGGCCGGACGAGGAAGGGGCTGCTCATCGCCCACCCTAATCAAAACAGGGGACAAGGCTCCAATCACTGCAACTACCAGGACCAAGCCGGATTTGGGAACTTTCACCCAATCAGAGGTAGACGCGGGAAACACAGAGGAGGCTGAGGCGGTGGGGGTCTCCTTCAATTCCGGTGAGTGTTCTCCCTTCTACCCTTCCAAAAGTAGGGGGCCATCTGGCGCATTTTTTCCAGGGCTGGATTTCCATCACGGGGACGCCTGGGTCTTGCAGACGGTACTAGGTTTTCGGATAGAATTCCACTGGGAACCCTCGCAACCCACCCTCCCGTGACCTCCATTTTTCGTCGGCAGACGCCGCCTTAGTCGATCAAGAGATCACCACCTCACTGAACAAGGGAGCGATCGCAGAAACCTTTCCCCACCCCAGAGGCTTTATCAGCAATCTTCTTCTGGTGGTCAAGTCGAATGGGGGCCAGCGACTTGTTATCAACCTCAGCGCGTTTAACGAGTGGCTGATCTATCACCACTTCAAGATGGAGGGAATCCACCTCCTTCGAGATATACTCAGGCCTCACAATTGGATGGCACGCCTAGATCTCAAGGACGCCTATCTCGCTATTCCCATTTTCCCTCCACACAGGAGGTCCCTTCAATTTTTCTGGAAGGACAAGACTTATGAGTTCACCACTCTCCCGTTCGGCCTCTCCTCGCACCTTGGTGTTAAACCAAGGTCCTTCAAGCGGTAGTTGAACGCCTGCGGGCGTTGGGAATGAGGTTAATAGTGTACCTCAATGACATCCTGCTGAGTTGTTCCCAACAACTCCAAGCCGCGGTCGATCTTCTTCAGAGCCTCGGATTTATCATCAACAAAGCCAAATCCACCCTGATTCCCTCCCAGAAGGTTATTTTTCTAGGTTTCTTGATCGATATATATGCCACGAGATTTGGAGAGCTCTCATTCAAACACGAATCTCCTCCGGCAGCTGGCCCGGATTGTCGGACTTCTCTTGGCCTCGATCCAGGCCATTTCTCTGGGGCCCCTGCATTACAGGGCCCTCCAGCGTCTCAAAGCGATGCACCTGCGCAGAGGCCTTTCCTACTCTCAGAAGGTGTCCCTTTGCATGGAGGTAAGGGACGAACTCCAGTGGTGGCTCACCAATATGGAGGCTTGGAATGGAAGAGCAATTTTCAGTTCCGCGCCTGATAGCAATATAGAGTCCAACACCAGCAGATTTTTCTGGGGTACGAGTAGTGAAGAGTTCACCACGGGAGGTGTGTGGTCTCCACTAGAACAATAGTTGCACATAAACTGCCTGGAGCTCTTAGGGGGTTCGTTCGGGATCCAATGCTGGACCAAAGATTCGATCCTGTGTCCTCCTCAAGATGGACAACATTTTGGCGGTCCGATATATCAGCCACCTCGGGGCACGAGGTTGAAAGCCCTCTCGGACCTGGATGCGAACTTCTGGCAGTACTGCCTAGACCACCAGATCTCTGTCACAGCGGAGTACCTCCCCGGGCTTGACAATTAAGTAGGGGAATTCCAATCATGCCATTTCCACGACGTGAATCTTTGGAAGCTGCACATGTGAGTGTTTGCAGACCTTCAGAGCGTATGGGGTCCCTTCTCTGTGGACCTATTCGCCTCCCGATTTGGAGGTCACAAGTTTGGTTTCCAGTTCTGCTGGAGCTTTCTTTGGATTCTCCAATCCCACTCCCCCGCTTTCCAAATCTTATCCTCAATCGAGACAAAGCTCCCCACCCGCTCAAAGTGCAAGGTTTCCTAGCCCTGATGGCGTGGCAGACTACAGGGGATGATGGACGGTCCTGGGCCTTTCGGGAGCGGCTAAAATGTTCATGTCCAAGGCCTGGGCCGACAGTACAGACAAGCGCTATTGCGCCACCTGGAGAAGGTGGTTTTGTTGGTGTGTGCGAAGGGATCTCAATCCTGTGGCAACAGATGTGACTGCTGTCCTGAATTTTCTAGCTGCCTTGGTGGAAGAAGGCTTGGTTTATAGAACCAATTAATACCTTCCTGTAGGAGAGTAGGGTCTGCTATCCTATGGTCACCCCAATTTTTGCTTCACTGGTTTTCGACTTACTGAGGCTGTGGGCCTGCTAATCAGACCCCCAGCCTGCTGTTCTCTCTCTAAATTCGTAATACATGTGCTATAGGTACATACCACAGTTGGAAATGGACTCCTTGTCAGCCCCTGTACCATGCACTATAGGTGCTCAGGGCATAGGTGCCACCAAGGCCTACCAGGGGCTGAAGCATAGCTTTTGCCACCCCCTGGCTGGTTCTTAAATTGACACAACTGGCTAATCACTCAGCTGGGGCAAGTGGGTGTAAATCACCCCTTGCTTAGATATAGTATACCTATATCTAAACCTATATCTGGACACATAAACCTGTGAGCCACTCCTATGGAAGGCCTTATCAATCCTGGAGGCAGAGTGTGTGGTTTAATGTGAGATGGAGCTCTAGCAAGAGCGGAGCCTGTCTGCAGCTGTCGGGAACAACTCCCTAAGCTGTTCCGGGATAATGCCATACCATATACTATTAGGTGCCTTATAATCCTCGCGGTTATATAGCAACTTTGGTTTGGCTTTATCAAAACATGTTGTGTAAGGTGTCATACGATTTGGAATACTATCCCCTCGACAGTTCTGTCGACAGGGATAGCATTCCACCCCTCTAGAGGGGGAAGACATGTTGCTTTACTGAAACGCGGTTGATTTTTAAAAGAGCCTCAGATCCACAAAATGGATGCTTCTACCACAGACACGAGTCTGACCTCCTGCTGCTGACCGAAACTCAGCAGAGGAGGCCTGGACAAAGGCTTTCCTATCGCAGGGCGGTATTACACCACCCCAGACAGGAGATAGTGGATTGTAGCAGGGAGGTTTGAAAGAAACCAGACACTGCCTGGGGCGCACAAGGCTGCCCCTTGCATAATCCGGCCAAACCGGTTCTGGGGCACACCAGCCTCTGTCCCAGCGCGGCCTGGATCAAAGGAAAGGGGTGTATCCACCCCCTTCCTGGGTCCCACCCATAGGAGGGGACCTAGCAGGTAATCCAGCCCCCTAGATTGGTATAAGAATGGGAGCAGTGCCAACGCACTCAGATTATCCTGATGAAACATAAGAAACGAAACTTTGGACCCTTCGACATCCTACTCGACGTAGAAGACTGAAGAATCTCCCTTGTGGTCAAGGAGTGACCACCCTGTGCAAACAGGCACCATCCAGCACCTCGACGTCTGCTTTGTTGCAGTTCCCGCCGGAACTCGAGCGACAGAGATCGACGAGATCAAGCTTGCCTGCCTTCTTACAGCCCGATCCACAGTCCCTGCAGAGCTGAGACCCGTGGAGGCGACCGGAAGCGTGGGGCACGCCATCTTGAAAAGACCACGAGACGCTGACCGTGCAGCCCACGAGTGACCCTCGAAGCTGTACACCGGGGTTTGAGAAGCCCCAACCCTGAGCCACTCTTGCACCGAAGCTCACCCCTCTACACTCGACGAGTGCTGCGTGGGGCCCTTCTGCTTTCTTTGGCTCGACGCGTTGGCCCGGTCACTTGCCAGCTGGCTTGTGGCCCCTGTGCCGGCGAAAACCTAAAACCGACTTGTGATTCTGGTTGCTCCAGACTTGCACCCGCTCCTCTGAAAAGTAGCACCCGCTCTGACCCTCCTGGTCCGAGTGAGAAGCAATCTCCCAGTCCTGCGTGGATTGCTCTTGCCAAGTGTTCTTTGCTCTGATCTTGAAGCCGACAGCCCCGACGGTGAGAGCCTGCGTGGGACAGCTCGTGACCTGCTCCTGGACGTCGCAGATGCCCCAGAGCCCACGTGGCAGCGGAGAGAAGCTCCTCGACAACCACCTGATTGCGGCCGACATTGCCTGGTTCCGTCCTGGTTCCACCCTGGTCACTGCTGAGTGACCCAGACTCTGTCCCCTCTGCTTTCAGGTACTTTTTTACTCTGATCCAGTCTTGGATCACACCGAACACTTCTCCTTCACATCGCCTGCAGCATCTTCAGCTTCAAGCACCAAGAACCTGCGTGACGAAACCAGACGCCACTTCGAGCCTATGCACCCGCTTCCTGTGGGTGAGGTAACATTGCAACGCCGGTGTTCCCACACTGGTACACACCTCTAGGGCCTGTGTCTAAAGTTTTGTCCATCTAGGTTCATCGGAAGTATCCTTAAACTCTTTGTGTAACCTTTACGCACCATTGACTTTGCATTGGTGCATGCGTGTGCTTTAAGCGCTGCACCCGAATCCCGCGGGCTTTTCCCGACTTCAGCATTGCTTGTCCCGACTGCTCCCAGCGATTCCCTAGGCCCTAGGCCTAACCACTGTTCGATTGGTATCTCTTATACCACTTTCTTAATATATGGTTTGAGTGGCCACCCGCCCTCATCCATAATTGTGCAACTTTGTATGTTATACTGTGCTTTTGATTTAACGCTTGTGCCCCTTTGCTCATAAAGAGTACTGGGGATTATTTTTAGAAATAAACACATATTTTTATAATATATACTTGTGTGGTGTCCTTTCATTTGATATTACAGGATTGTGATTGGTAAAACAGCTCCCTCAACACGACCTCTTGAGTTTAGCCTTTAAGGCTGCTTAGTCTATGCTACCATTAAGATAGCTTGTCTATAAGGTTGACTTACAACCAGACACCATAAGGGATTGTTTGGACTGATACAAGGTGGTTCCAGAATTGGAAACATCATATATCAGGCCAACTCCTCACACTTCCGTTCCGCAATCTCCGCGGGCCACACTAGGATTGATGGGTCCCCGGTGGGGGAACACCCGCTGGTTTGTCGTCTCCTCAGAGGCATTCGCCTCTCCTTACCTCCGGAGCCCAGGTATTCGGCCCTTTGGGATGTGAACCAGGTTTTGAATTTGTTCCTGTCCTGGCAGCCAAATAGGTTCCTTCCTAGAAAGGAACTCTCGGCAAAGATGGCCATGCTCCTTTGCCTGATCTCTGGCAGACAAGTCTCAGAAGTCAGGGTCCTGGACATCTCTGGTAGGAGGTTTTCCCCTACCGGGGTTACCTTCAAGATCTGTAGAAGCACTAAATCGGGGACAAAGTCCTTCTTGTATCCTGCTTTTCCAGTTTTCCGAAAGCTCTGTGTGGTGGCGTGACTCAAACCTTATGAGGGAATGTCGGAGGAATTCCGCCCTCCAGGAGAGCGCCAACTGTTCATTGCCATAAAGAAACCTCACTAAGCTGTTTCCCCCCAAACTATCGCCCGTTGGGGGAGATGAGTGATGCAGTAAGCTGGCATTGACTTGGGGGGTTTTGGCACCAACTCTACCAGAGGGGTGATGGCCTCTAAAGCCTTTACCCTGGGAGCTCTTCTAGAAGACATTCTGAATGCAGCAGACTGGTCTTCAGACTCTACCTTCAAACGGTTTTACTTTAAACCGGTGATTGAAATGGCTCACTTGGTGGTGAGTAAGCTTTAAACTAGCATAATCCTTGCCTCCGGTCCGGGCACAGAATGAAAAATTTCCTAGCTATTGTAACGGAAAGTTTCAATTCTACTAATGACTCTGATGCGAGGATTATCCCACCCAGGGTACAACTTCTTTGTAACTGCCCTCCCTCGTACTGGAGCAAGTAATTTCTTACCCTATTTTATCAAATTGTTTGTACATGCTCTCACTTGAGGTTTTGCTGTGTTTTTCCCCATTGAGGGCTAATCCTTAGCCATGGCTGCCGCCTAAACTATGTTGTTTGCTTTCAGCAGGAGACTCCAACAAACTGAATTCATGAAGCGTCCATGCTGACTGATCTCCAGGGACGAAAGAGGGGGAATGAAGAGTAACAGGGACAATGACGTGCCTGGAGCCCCACGATTGGTGGAGACCCTTGGACACTATCCATAGACTTTCTATTGTTTAACTGCGTGTTTTCCCAATGTTCCATGGGAATGTTAATTTTTTACTGATCACTTTAAATGGCTGCTATTCAATAAAATGAAGAAAGCATAGCACAATCCTCGCCTCAGAGTCCTTAATAGAATTGAAACTTTCGGTTACAATAGCTAGGAAATTTTTCATTCTAGTGTCCAAGAGGTCTGCTTTGACGAATTTTTGTGCACCTTTTTGGGACGCCAACATGTCCTTTGTCCAATATCTAAAGACACTGTAGACCTAGTTTTACTGGTTTTATGCCATATTTGAGCTATGTTGGTGCATGGAAGATATGTTTAATTGGCTCTGTTGAATGTGTGTATGTGGTATACCAAAGTGACTATTGCTTTTGGGGCCAACATGATTTTTGACATAAATCTGTGCTGGTGTTCGGTCTGATGCTTCGTTGAATTAACATTGTTCGATGTGCGAGTCTCATTTACAAAGAACTGGAGTAACTAAAGTGGAATTGCTCAATTATCCTACTTGTACTTTAGGTATTCAAAGTGCAATTTAGAGTCAGACCAGTTGGGACTAGTTTTTACTGGATTCTATTTAACTGTCAATGTGTTCACATAGATACTGCAAGTTACAGATATCCAGTGTAATTAATTTCCTTAGAACGGGAGAAGAATGCACAAAGGCACAATTATTAGCTCCAATTAGTGTTTCTTCATCTGTGTTCAGATTCTGTTGCCCTTCATATATTTGTTTTTATGAAAGGACCATCCTCGAGGCAACAATAATTCACTGCTGAACAGATGACTGAGTAGACAAGCTGGATGTACACCCGATAGGGAACGCAAAACTCACTGGGCAGCATATCAAAGTATTTCCTTCTGACTAGGCAAAGACTGCTACAGCACCAGTCATGTCGTTTATTTTTGTTAACTATTACTGGTGTTACATCTAAGAGAAGCTTGAGTAGCACTGAACCAACATGGCGTAATGGAGAGCTCCCTCTGAAACTGGCACTCTCTGGTAAATATACAGTCACCGCGAACCTGCTTTTTCTACCTGGAGACTGGTTGAAGGTGTTGGAAATAAGCAGTCTACACAGCAGCAGCAAACTGAACTCTCCTGCAGTGCAGAATCTAGCTTGTGCAGCGCAGACTACGCCCCCCCCCCCTCCCCCCCACCGACAGGAGAACAGCAGGCCGATCTTGCAGGCCATGTACCAGGTTCTGCGGCTGAAGAGTTGGCATCCGAGTGGCACCATCAAGAGAATTTAACAAGCTCTCACTCTTGACAACGACTGAGGTGAGGTGTGTGCTCTCCAGCGTCAATCCTGCTGTCTACAGGAAGTGGTCCACCCCTGCTAAGGAGGAGGAGGGATAACGGGCAGTCCCAGAAGTTAAGCACCCACATCTCCAGACCCCTGTGTGTCAGGCAGGGAAAAGTAAAGAGGCACTGTGTGGTACTCCTGTGTACCTGAGACGGGAAAAGCAACAGACAGAAGATACTTCTGGCCCAGAAGTTAACTGATGTTCCCACTTCTTGCTGTGAAGCGATCTGGTCCAGGATCCTATCCTGGACACGGGGTGTAATCAGCAGCACATTACAGGTTTGGGGGGGCATGGGTACCCCAAATAAGTGGCCAGTCACCTAAAACATCCACATTGTAAACAGTTCTAAGCACATCGGACATACTATAGAATTGGTTATTATTCTTGTATATGATCATTATTTTTGTTTTTTTATTATTCCTGTACATGATTATTGAATGTTGCTCCCCTTAAGTCATTATGCTCCATCGTCTAGCACATTCTTCGTTCACCCAGGTGTATAAATGATCTGTTAGATGTTCAACATTTGATTCAATGCCTTTTAGACTCCCCATTTGACTCTTGTTTTGATCATTGTTTTGGATACTGGTTATTATTTCTGCATATGATTATTGTATGTACTCCCCTTATCTCTCTATGCTCCATCGCATAGCCCATTCCTACTCGTGCACTCAGGTTATATTGAACCGTTATGTTTCTACTAGTTGATTCAATGCCCATTAGATTCTCCATGTTAGACTAATGTTCTGATTGGTTACCTTTGCCTCAAATTGTAAAGCGCTCTGATATCCTTCGGGATCAAGTTTGCGCTATATAAAATTTTATTAAAAATCAATAAATAAACAAATGCTACCACCCAGATCTATAAGACACTTAACACAGGCGCCACTGACTGCGCTCAGGGAGCGATGGGAAAAAGATCTTGGGGCCCTAAACAAGGACCACTGTACTGAGGCCTATAGATACCCACGTAAGGCTGCGATCCACTCCGATATCGGTCTAGTACAACTCAAAATCTTACACAGAGCTTATTTTATTGAAACCAGATTATTCAACATTGTCTGGAATCAACAAAGATGGAAGTTTGTTGGCTGCACCCAGAAGGGATCACTAATTCACATTCTATGTGAAAGCCCACGGATACGGCCGTTTTGGGAGGAAATGCCAAGACAACTAGTGCCTGGACATGGCACTAGAGAGAACATCACAGAGGGCGCTACTGGGGATATGGCATGAGCAGACTTTGTCCAAGTACAATCTCCTATTCTGCAATATTCCCTGATAGTGGCGAAACAGGATGTGGTTAGACTATGGGGTTGTGAAGCTCCGTCAAACCTGGATTGGTGCATGCACTTAAAAATCGTTTTACAAGAGGATGCCTTAAGAAATACAGAACCAACAGAGCGAGCACCTGTGAACCAGGAGCTGGGAGGTCACAGAGTGTATACAAAACAGGGCAATGCGAGAGATACCAGAAGGACAAACACAGGATCCACTCAATCAACCGACTGGAACTAGGAGTGACATCATGGAACATACAGGTACAAGTGGCCCTTTTAAGGTTTTGGAAAAGATTGGGATCTGAGAAAGTTACAAAAGTGTCACAATGGTTTAAAGAGGAGATTTTGCACAGCGACTTAAATTGGGCCAATGTGATCAGAATAAAACTGTGCGCAATGTGTAAAAGCCTAAATGTAAAATTTGACCAGGTGACACGGTCTGTGGATGCTTCAAATGGGGAGATTAGAACAGCAGGAAGAGGAGTATTCAGGCAAAATGATATGATTTACCTGAGAAAGAAAGTATCAGTCCATTATATGATAATTAGATGGGAGAATGATAGGTGGTACCCCTATTTGGATACACTACCTAATGCTGGATTAAGAGCTCAAGTGCTCCGATGGAGAATAGGGGTTAACCATTGGCCATCTCATGGAAACAGAAAAGGAGAATTGGTACAACCGGATGATAAATGTCGCTGTGGATTAGGTACCAAGTGTGTGACAACTTGCATATTTTATTAGACTGCCAAAAAATTTGTGTCACAGCGGAAACAGTTTTTACGACCTATGTTTTTAAAATATGGTATAACTGAGCGCCTGCTAGCAATTAATTTACTTACTGACATAGCAATCGCCATGGCAAAATATATGAAGGCGGTAAAAAGGACCCTGTTGGAACCAAATATGATTGGATAGAAATTGGCATGGAAATATAGTGGGGCATGCTCAAAGTAAATTGTGTTTTGGTTGGAATACTATCCTTACGTTATAGCTTGACTGTGTTGCTGATTGCAATTTTAGGAGTATTGTTATACGAAATGTTTAAGTTGTGGGAGGGAGGTGGGTACTGTCCCTTCTAGGTATTGCCTTTTTAAAAGTATCAGTGAAATTGTTTTGTATAGGTTTTAAACTATTTCTTGTAATATGTATCATGCTGTTTGGAGACCAGCAATGACACAATAAAAAGATTGTTTTAAAAAGAGACTCTTGAGATTCCATGCAAATCTGTATTTCCCAAGGCAGAGATTGCTCCTATTACCCCGTTTTTCTGGTTGCGTCACACTGGGTCCCTTGTTATTTCCCAATATGATTGTGTTAGTGGATATCCCAGTCGCTGCAGACGTACAGATCAACAACAATTAACAAAGGCTCATTTGCAGAGGACACGATAGCGGTCTAACTACCGGGCCCCGGTCCTCGGAGCCCGAGCCGCTCCTCCGCTTTAGCTGGAAATGCTAAACGAACGTGACATGTTATTTATTTGCACCCTGTACTGATCCCCTTGACTGATCAGGCCAAATCTGAGGAGAGACAGGGAAATGGCGTCTGTGTTCTGAGTCTGTGATTCAGACAAGCGTTACCGCACCAAGGCAAGTGACCTGTAAAACAGCAGACGATTACAAGGAGCCGGGCTGGAAAGACTTTCGGAAAAAGTTTGAATTGTGAATGCTCTTCACGGCTGGAAACGAAGGACCAAATGTTTTACATCAATTTCTGCCAACACACATTCTTGCCATTCAAGGAGAATAACCCACTCAATCTCCTTTAAGGACACACTGTTTAAATCTCTCAAAAGACAAAGCATCTGCTGCAAGAAAGTGAGCGCACCACCAACAAAACAAGCATTAGAAATGCAATAGGTCTCGCAGCATTAGAGTTAGTGCTTTTAGAATTGTTTATAGGTTTTTTGTTGTAAATCTTTTGCATTTTATTTTTTTGTAGGCAATGCAAAAGAATTACAAATCAAAAAAGCAATAAGCAAATGTAAAAGCTTTAACTAAAAATCCTGCGAGACCTATTGCACTGTGTGAGGGTGAGTGAGGGTGAGTGAGGGTGAGTGAGGGTGAGTGAGGGTGAGTGAGGGTGAGTGAGTGAGGGTGAGTGAGGGTGAGTGAGGGTGAGTGAGGGTGAGTGAGGGTGAGTGAGGGTGAGTGAGGGTGAGTGAGGGTGGGTGAGTGAGGGTGAGTGAGGGTGAGTGAGGGTGAGTGAGGGTGAGTGAGGGTGAGTGAGGCAAAGTTTCTGCACAACATTGATATCTAGCTGTGTTCGATTTTAATAAAAGGAGATAACTCATCCAATGGCACTGAGGCACTAAGTCTAAAAGGTGTACAACAGATTTACATACGCAACTGCTGTATGGGAATATTACCAAGATTATTAGCAGTGATTTACTGTCGCACACACAGATTACCTCCACCTCTAGAATTACAAAAATGGAACACTAAGTGGAAGATTACAAGGGCATGGCCAAACATTCACCATCTACTCTTGCACGCTAAGACAGAAGACTAAAGACTTGTGAGTAAAGGCAAGGTCAGCCCAGAGCACCCTTCTGTTCTGGATCGGACTGATGGTGTGGCTGTGTAGTCTGCATGGATCACTGGCAGAAAAGAGACTCGACGTGGGAAACAACTGGTGAACTGCTGCACATTTGTAATCCCAACACAGAACAGAGTGCCATTGGCAAGCACAACCCTTGTGCTAAACCCGATTCAAAGCTAGATGAATAACCCCGATTCAAAGCTAGAACTGCAAACACTTCTAGCATTGAACCGTGGCATGCCAGGCTATGAATTACCATCTCAGCTTTAAAAAGTTTTAGAATTTACACTTTTTGTGACAAAATATGGAAAACTAGGAATCTTAATCATAGCCGCTGTTTTGTACTCAGATATTTAATTAGATTATATGACCGCCAATAATATAACATTTAAATTACACACAGGTCAAAATATTATACAATTAACACCTGTATTTGGATGTTTACTGTTGCCAGACAGGCCTCTTTTACATGAACGGGAGAGTGAAAGGAAGAACACCTCAGAGGCAGACAATCCAGACTGCCAATAATTCATTCTAAATTTGAACGTGGGCTGGTTACCAGTACAATTTTACAGTAAGGGCTGATTAGGATTATGATGGGGGCGGGGGATATATTACCCAGTCTAAACAGACGGCAATGCTTCATGCATTTTGTGGAAAAACACAAAAAGAAAGAAAAAATTAACTTGTATTTGGAGGTTTTGCTCTGCTTTTTGAAGCGCTCCAGTGTCAGTAGGCGGAGATGGCTGGAAGAATGGATCATTCTCCTTCTAACTTGTTGAAATTCACAACTGACAACTCCTACTTAAAAACTGGGAAAAAGCAAGACCGCATATGTTTGCCTAGCCTTCAAACAAATAAACTGAGCAAAACACATCCTGGATGAATGCAGCATCTGCCCTGAATAGTGTATCCTGAGAGTAATCATTTCAAGAAATGTAAGTGGCATACTTTGCGGTTTACAAATATTTGAAATGGAAGCACGTCTTAGGAAAGTGACCAGTGAGGTCTTTGTTCTGTAGGAATGAATATGAACCCTCTGAGGAGCTCGAACTCATCTAAGGTTATTAGTCCACGACCTGCAAGCACCTGTCCTCCCAGCCATATTAATTTAAGCCTCTTGGTGCCTGGAGAAAGACCACAAAATACCATAAAACAGTTTCTAAGAAAACCTATAGTTTGCTTTTTACAGGTAAATTCACAGTCCAGGTACTGAACGTCCTTTAAAATGTGGGTCCTTCTCAGTCCAAAATCTATCCTTTACATGTTCACACAAGAGGGGCACTTCACAAAAAGTGCATATATTACAGTGAGGTAATAAGAACCAAAAAGGCTAGTTTCCATTCAGAATTTAATGGAAAATAAAGTAGATAAAAAAAGGGTTCTTTGCAAAAGGGCAACGCTCAGTGCTCTGGGATGCCGTCATTGCCAATGAGCGGAACCGGCATTGACAGCACCGCACGGACTTTTGTCTGTTTATCCTACTGGGAAGTACAGGTAGCAGCAGAAGCTTGAGTGGAGCTGGAGATCGAGAAAACGTAAGTCGGAGAGGTCTGCCACCACTTTCCCCGGGCGTAAATTAATTTTCAGTATTCGTTAGTCGGTATTGAGAAATAGTTACTCTGTGTTGTATCAGACTTTGTTTAAACAAAACAATTAAGAGAAGAGAACTGAACACTAATAATTGCCAGCAGAAGGGTTTGCACCAACCTTATTTTAAAGAAAAGAGATTTTCTCCTTATGTGCAGTGAGATCTTATATATAAAAGAGTCACAGGTCTAGTTAGCCGGTTACAAAGAAAGCAAGACACGTTTCTAAAGTAATCCCTTAGATGACAAAAGAGAACTATGGTAGACTCACTTTCTCTTGAGGCTGGTCGGAAGAACACACATTTTTAACTTAACCTACTGAAGAGTCTGCCATAACCAGTCCTAACCTACCTGAATGACAAATGTCCGGTTCAGATGTTGTTCCAACCTAACCTGCTGGCAAAGAGCAGAGGTGCTCACAAGTTAATTCAAGCTAACTCCTTGAAAAGGGGAAAAACAATCAAAAGCCGGGAGCCCACAAACCTTATTGGGTTGAAGACAGCAGGAGACACAGTACTCATATACACTGCAACAACCATTTGGCAGGCAGCTCTTGCAGCTGTGCAACTGCGAACTTGGCACATTGATGTTGCAGCAGCCATTTGCCAGCAGCTCTTTCCGCTCACATACGTAGCCTGATGAACATAAAACACGGTTATTTCAGTGGGCAAAAAGAGACAAGCGCTGACAAAGTTCCTTGCCGAAAACGTGCAGGCGAGGTGCGACACGGCCCGGAAGACGCAAGGAAGAGAGGGGAGGGGGAGGAGAAATGCGACACGGCGGGAGGGGGCGGGCAGGGGAGGGGGCGGAGAGGGGAGAGGTGCGACACGGCAGGAAGACGAAAGGAAGAGAGGGGAGGGGGAGGAGAAATGCGACACGGCGGGAGGGGGCGGAGGGGTAAACAAAGACGGACGTGCACGCGCCCGTGACTTTTAAGGTCAATGCGCATGCGCATAAGCTCAATGCGCATGCGCATTGACCTTAAATTTATCGTGCACTGCAAGGAATCGCCACGATTCCTTGCAGTGTGGATAAAGAGTGGATAACTCGCAATAGTCTCGCTTTGCTCGATGCGCATGCGCATCGACAACAGGCGAGACCTAAAAAGAAACCAAATAACTCGTATGGCCTCTACATTCTCGGTTTTGAGCAGGAACGGGAGCTGGTTTAATTCACATCACATCTAATTCATAACATGGATTAAACAAGCAGTGGTAAAGCCAGTGCGTCCATTGTTGGCTTCCAATTTTTGTTTTTGTCGAGGTTTAGGATTTTTGTTTAATAAAACTGTCACATTGGAGTTATGGTACGCTGACGAATGGTGCCCTGCTCTGACTGCAGAGCCGCTGGTTGTGCTGCGATTGCACGCCACTGCAACCAAAGAACTGGAGGACCCCCAGGGCAGGGAGCCGGCTTTGGGGGCAGCCAGGGGAAGAAGGGGAGCAACAGCGAAGTCAGCCACAGTAGAGGTGAGGCAAGGGAGTTTTTTTTTTTTTTAATAAAACTGTACATGGGGACTATTTTTTTTCTGTGTGAGCATATACTGTATAAGAACAGAGCCATCACTCACAAAATGCTGCTACCAGGGTTGGATTGGGAATGAAAATCGGCCCGGGCAAGCAAAAAAAAACAACAAAAAAAAACGACCCACATTTGCATAAACACTCCTCATATCACTGCTTGGTGTAATCTTATAAAAAAAACTTTAGATGGGGGTGGATAAAAAAATGCACGCGTTAGTTTACACTGGTGAGGCCACTTCTACTCAGGCCCCCTGCCCTCGCTCAGTATGTGCAGACATTAATGGGCCGGCCCGAGAGACAAAGGGAGTGATACGGTACCTCTGCTACACGGAGGTAATGAGCGCCCATCCGCCTCTAGAAAGGCCACTCAGACACCCACTGAGCTGCTGACTGTATCAGAAGAACAGAGACAGCGCCCAAATAGACCCCCCCAGACTGCTCAAAAAAGCAGACCACAGCAAAACTCGGACACCGGCCCCTCGGGCATTGCCCGAATGCCTGTGTAACCAACCCGACGCTGGCTGCTACTCACAGAAGCCAAACCATTGGCTGTTTTGGACGGACCCTGTTGATATGAATTCTGGGGATGTCCCCAGTGCTGCAGGGATCGGTTTCCTATTCCCCTGATGCAAGGATTTAGTTCAATGCATCAGCATTGAATTAGGATAAACAGTTGGACAATAGCCCTGCTGAATCTGCTGAGCAATCTTGTGTAGGTAGTGATTTCACATTATTATCAGACCCGTTTCAGTGACACAGTGGCAATCTAAACAATCTCGTTTGTGAACACCACATTCAAAGATGGCACTAAGAAACAAGGACAGCGACGTTAAAAACATTTATATTAAAATCCGGAGTCTTGTGCATAAAATATGAATGGTATCCACACACATAATATGAAATGTATAAAATTAAGAGTAGTTAGTTGGGCATGTTATCATTGAAAACAGGTAAAGGATTCCTAGCATTTTAGTCAACTTTTCCTATCACCCTAAAGCTATTTATAAGCGTTATGCCAAATTGTAGCTACAGCATCAAATGCAAATTTGCCTTTTGAGTTTCTCAAGATTAATCGCACATCATCCCTTTGATCAGCTAATTCAGATATTCCTGATCAGAATTCAGTCGCGGGATCGAGAATATGTGCATTTGGTCGAGGACACCTTTCACATGGCTCCTAGCTTCAGATCAGCTCTCGGACTGAGAGTGGCTGATTTCAGTGGTGTAAGAATAGCCACCGCATGTGCGGGGAGGCCTGACGGGCCCCCCTCCCCCCCCCCCCCGGCACTGTGCACGGGCAACAGGCCCCTGGTCTTAGAGCTCCCAACTGGGTCCGGAGCGTGAGGGGCACCCTCCATGTACTTTGCAGAGAGCCCCTCAAGTTTCGTTACAACACTGGCTGGATTGGCGACCTGGTGTTATCTCTGGAGATAATTCTAGTGCTAAGACCTGTTCTAATCAATGGCCAAATCCTCTGGTTTGAATAAGGTTTGACCATTGATTTGATCTCATGTTTTTTTAAATAAAATGGAACTCGGTGGCACTGTATCACTTACTAGACTAAATTAACATTGCAAAATGTATGTCAGATCCACCCAATTGCTTAATAACATGGCACAATACTTAATGACAAAAGTGACAAAACATGCCATGATGAACACTGTGGAAGGCGGAAATTGTTTTTATTGACACAATGATAGACCAACAGATGAGGAGAGCTGTCTGAAAGCCGCATAGAAGTCTATTATACTTATATACATAATTTTATTAAAGTATTGTCCAATGCTAAACCTAAAAAGACAAAAAAAAGAGATCCAAGTAAAATCATAATCCTATGTGCACAAAATACTACATATGGGGCCATATGTAGGTAATCCAAATTTACCAATTCTAAAATACTGAATTTTATTGATTCAGTATTTAAGAATCGGTAAATGGTATGTAGGTATTGATTCGGTAAATTTTACCGAATCGGTAAAATTCGGTAAATACCGATTCGGTATTCCCATTCATTCCTATGCTCCTGAAGGCCCATAGGAATGAATGGGAATTACCGATTCGGTAAATACCGAATCGGTAATAGGGGGAAGACTTACAAGGGTGGCAGGGTGTCACATTGACACCCTGTTGCACCCCTGGATAGTGCATGGGTGCACATGTGGCACACATAAATTCCCTAAGGGCATGTATGTCTGCCACATGGCACTTTTGGAAAAGCACAAATGTGCTTTTTTAAAGGTTTTCGATATTTACCACCAACTTTTAGTTGGTGGTAAATACCGAAACCTTCAATTTAGCCCCTACATCTTAAATGCCCAATACCGGTCGGTAACGGCCGAAATTCGGTAATTTTGGACGTTATCGACCGGTATTGGGCTACCTACATCTGCTCCAATGGTGTTTTAATAATCATATGCACATCAAAATTACTCAAATCAGAAAAAGGTTGGGTATGGGATATTATTTGGAACAAGTGGAATAAGTAATAGATGGAATTCTTCCCACGCACTGGTCACGAGCCGCCTGGACTACGGTAACACCCTATACGCCGGTACCACCGCAAAACTTAAAAAAAAACTCCAACGCATCCAGAACGCATCAGCCAGACTCATACTAGACATCCCGCGTAAAGACCACATTTCTAGTCACCTGAAAAACCTCCACTGGCTCCCCGTCAATAAGAGGATAACATTCCGCCTCTTAACCCACGCACACAAAGCACTTTACGAACTCGGACCCGAATGCCTCAACACACGACTCTCCTTCTACACCCCCTCCCGCCAGCTACGCTCCTCCAACCAAGCCCTTGCTGCTGTACCTCGCATCAACAAAACCACCATGGGAGGAAGATCCTTCTCCTACCTGCTAGCTAAAACCTGGAACTCACTTCCCATTCACCTTCGCCTCACTCAGAACCACCTAGCATTCAGAAAGCAACTTAAAACTTGGATATTCGACAAGTAATTCCCCACCCTTCTTCAAGTGCCTTGAGACCCTCTGGGTATGTAGCGCGCTATATAAATTATTTGACTTGACTTGACTAGCAAAGGGACCTTTGGGATCCACTTAATAGTGGTTTCAAGAACCAAAACAGTGATCCATGTTGGAGATAAAGAACTGTGACGAAAAATGGGATATATACACTCAAGACCCCACCATAATAGGATTGGAATATCCTGGACAAGTTATCAGACAATATGATGACCTAAGGAAAGGTAGTTAAAGTAATGTAGGCAAAAAGGTATGAAATACACTGGATAAGGTCCAGGGACTGTCTGATATAGGTAGAATATATCAAATGTGAAGTGTGACATGATAGAATGCATAAATATGCACAAACAGCACACTAGGTAAATGACTGTACATTAATCTAAGACACAGATATCACTGATTGAAATCAGTTGCTGCTGGCATAACACGAAGAGGGGTGGAGTGGAAGAGGTTTGGGAGAAGGTCAAGGGAGTTTTAATAATAAAAAAAAAGTACTTACCTTAGCCAGCCGGTCTGGTCCCGCGTCTCACTGCTTCTCTGCTCCTGACCGGAAGCAGGCAGCCTCGCTCCCATCAGCCAATCAACACGTTGCAATGGCAGCGTTGTGAGTGGCTGGGACGCGGTCCACACAGGCATCTATGAGGAGGACATTCTCCTGGCAAGCAGAGGGGTGGGGAAACAATAAATTCCCGAATACGCCCTCCTTGAGGTTCAGTTGCTCAGGGACGAGTTTGCATCAAAAGTTATCTCCCTCACCTATAAAACACTTAACAATACCATACCAGATACACAGAGAAAGCGGTGAGAAAGATGGGAGAGAGACATGGGGAAGATGGATGATGTCGACTGGAAAGGGGCCCTGACACACCCAAAGGAGGTGACCATTACGATCAGGCTGCGCCTGATTCAACTTAAGATACATCGAGGCTACTACGATCGAGACCAACTACACAAAATGGGGAGTGATGTCTCTGCACTGTGTGAGATGTAACAGACCAAGATGTACATTCATGCACACGCTCTGGGGCTGAGGGGACGCTAATATACTGGGAGCAGATACTCCTCTCAAGTCCAAATGCATTCTCATCACCCTGACAGATGTGGATGTCCCACAGGCTGAACTCTTTTCCAACCTGGATCTGGTAGTGGGGGAGAGAGATGTGGCAGGACGCTGGCGAGTGCCGGACATCCCGACCTTGGGAGAGTGGAAAGTGGGGATGGATCCGGACATGGCGGCTGAAAAAGTCACTTACAAGATTGGAGGCTGCCCATGCAAATTACTCAAGGTTTGGGGCAGCTGGCTAAAGTATTATGGCCTAGACCATGCGGAGGACGTGATGATGTTGCTGTGATGTTCCTCCAAGGTTGTACTGTATTGTCATTGTGATAATTGTATATTTTATACTCCCCTGACTCGGTTGTTTGATGCCCAGCTCCAAGTCAGTCTGTGTGCATAATGTGCTGTCCTACTTCTCACAGTTGTTGTACAATTGTTTCGGGTGTGGTTGTGTGCCCTATTCTAAGTTTACCAGGTCATAAAGAAATAAAAGTGTGTTTGATGGCTACCTTAGACTCTCTTGCATTGCTGAGGACTAGCAGGAACCATGTACTTAATTAAAATCCTAGTCTTGTTTGGTGACTTTTTTTTTTACTTTCAAGGCACAGTTTTGCTTGAACTGACAAGAAGAAATCAAACCACATAGGGCTTAGGCTTCATCAGCGAGGAAGAGAAATACAGGTTTGAGCAAAGAAAAGGTAGCATTTTTCTGTAAGCTAAAAAACAAGTCCCATGTACATTTTACGGTCACAATTTGCTTCTGCTAAGCAACACAAACAACAAAACATTACATTGCCAAGGGGGCTGCTTAGACATTTAATGTTCTACTCCGATGTTAAAGAGACGTCTAAGTAATACAGTCTTACACATTGCAAAGGAACAATAACTGCCTAGCTAATTGCGCTATAAAAAAAAAGACTTGATGCAAATGTTCACATTCCATATGGTAAAAAGCTACTTTTTCAAGAACCAGATCTGTCAGATTTAGAACAGGAACTCTAGCTACTCACAAACAGCCAACATTCTGATTTTGCTCAGATATAGAAGGCCCTAGCACATAATCCGTCATGCCCAAAGTAGGACTATCCAGCCCAGAGAGCAGCCATGCTAGTAACTAATTTCATGGCTGGCTAGAAAATTCACCGTGTTATGAGCCTAACATCTCTTCTGGGACCCAGCTGATCCAAAGTCATCCCTATAGATGCCAGGCTCCATACATTTAGATAATCTACTTCTTAAATCCGTCAATAAAAGAAAGGATGTAGATAATACATGCCCAGATAGCAACCAGGTCTGTAGTGGGTTGAAGTGCATTAAACATTATAAAAGGAAATAAAACAAAATCGCAGAATATGGCAATGGTGTTGATTATGTAGACTGAACCACTCAACACATCTCAGGTGGAGAAATGGTTTGACGGCCAGAAACAAAGCTTTCAACTCTAAATAAGCGATGGACATCTTGTCATCTGGAGAACAGTGATAATGCAGAGGATGTTAGTAGAGGTTAATTCCTAAAATCAAGATGTTGGCAAATGACTCTAGGAAGTTTGCCATCAAGATCTACTAAGACAGTTTAGAGGAGTAGACAATGGGTATGGTGCTCATTCTTATGTGGCTCTTTAAAGTGGCCCAAATGATTAAATATGGTCTGTATGAACAGCTTTCTGGCAGGACTGCATGGATATAAAAAGTGAGGCTGAAAAGTGGACAAAATGGTGGAGCAACACTGTACCGCAGAACAAACATAGGAGGATGCGTCAGAAAATGCTGCATTTGCTTGTGTTATCAGACAAGAAACTATGAAACAGTATCATTTTGTGGAGATCGGCGCAGGGCGTTAGAGTACCTTTTTTCATAGAAGCCACACATATAAGGTCTCGGTGGAGGTCCGGCAAAGGAATCTCTACCTCCAAACTGGTTGTAGCCCAGATCAGCAGACTCCAAGGAGGATCTCAAGCTGCACTTTAAGGATTTTCACGGCCTGCTTTTATGTACACTATACAAGTACCATTAAGTGATGAAGGGAGTTCAATGAACGTTCCACTTCTTACCTCATCTTTCCACATGTTTTTGTTTAAATTACAAGCAAAAGCCCAAACCTTTCTACTTAGGAGAAGTAGAAAGGCAATGGAATGTGTCCTCCTCCTACTGAGAGGAGAGAAACCACATGGCTCTGCTGTTGCCACCTTTCCTTTGACTTTCAATTCGAAACAGACCAATTCATTCTAAATATTTGAAAAATGAGGTGCCGTTCGTTTACAGATAGTGGTGCATATCATATGTTTCAAAAACTGAGTAGAGTCTGTACTAATAACTCCACTTTGCTCTGCTCTTCCTATAATATGTTGAGTGCAAAGAAAACAAAATGCATTCTCATGCACTTCATACGTTCTTTAGGATGAGCAGGCGACTGGTTGGTGCAAGTCCAGTTGATGGTAACTGCTTGTTTTTCCAATTTCTGAGAAAGCGCCAAAGTTATACAAGTTTATTTAGATGCAGAGCCTATACAATAGGAATAATCATTACATGCAGTTACATCTACATGTATGTCCTGGTCAGGTAACCGTAATCTTGGCATGTTCTGTGCTTTGAACATATAATATGGAATTACATAATTTACAGATGATTATTTAGAAGGCTCTGTAAAGGTTGGAGCACAGTTCTTTCTGGTAGTGTCCTTGGGTGAGATCTTGGTGTACGAAGCTCAAGTCGATGGACATCCCTGATTTCTCATCTGCTGGAAGAAACTATCCCATGCGGCCATAAACAAAGAAGATTAATGAATCTCAGGAAAAAGACATACGCCCAACATAAGAGTCCTCTTCTGATACCTGCCAAGGGTAGGCAGGCATCATTTCCAAGGGTAGGCAGGCATCATTTCCCACTAGGCCGTACAGCCAAAAGCCATGCAAATCATTAACTGTAACAAAGTATAAGGACAACTTTTCAATCATCTCTTATTTTCTAAGGAAGGAAGAGCTCCAAGAAAGGTGGCACAGGAAAGAGACCCTGGACTAAACAAAAAGGTCAGTGAAGAAGCATCCTGGGAACTATAAAGAAACTCCACTGCAAAATGATAAGTAGATGAAACAGTCAAGTCAAGACAAAGTTTATTGTGTAGATTACTTAAAACCATGACAATATAAAACATTTAAGAATAAGAAACAGAATTATACGAAAACAGAAGAGAATACTGGTTTCTGACAAGACCATATACTGCGGATGGCTTGTTATGCCAGAAGGGAGGAAACTCTTGTTGTACAGGCTTTCTCTCTACCTTCTTCCCTTTCCCTTGTCTATTATGAAAATAATGAATAAAGGTAAGTTTAAAGATTCTCCATAAAATGCATAAAAAGTTTCAACTAAAAAGAGAACTCAAATACGGCATGGTCAAACTCTACTGTGCATCGGTGTCCGTGATCCAAGAGCTAAGTGTTAACAGTTCATGATCATCTCTGTGCTTTGTTTAGAGTTTTTAAAGAAGTCCTGCACTGCTTTAAAAAAATTACCTATTCTTGCCAATTCAAAGGGGACTATTGTGCTAAAAATTCAGTTTGTTGCTTGGTTGCATGTTCTTATACCGTGAATTAAGAAGAGTGGCTTTAATAAGGTTCGGCGGCAGTCGTGCAACGTCGGACAGCTACACAGTAGATGTAAAAGTTTTTGATTTGTAGCCACAGAGTCTACACTTGACTACTTTAGAGAACAGCGGCCTGTTGGGATCAAAATCTTTAATTTGTAATGCCAGCATCCTTACAGCCAAGATTTTAGTCAGGCAAGCTTTCCCTATTGTCCAGTTAAGGTAAGGCTGTGCCCTAAGTCCAACTTGACTTTCATTGTTGTATGACGCTGCCAGGGCCCTTAATGGCGATGTAGTATTAATTTTTTGCAGGTCCGTGGTCTTAGAAAGTAGTTTAATCTGTTTTTTCTTTATACTTTTGATTGCAGTGGGCGTTAGTGGAAAAGGCATTTAGGGTGGTCAGATCGATTTGTAGAGTTTCTACTGCTGTCCTTAAGTTGACCCTGGATTGATTTTATGTTTGAAAATGTGTTGCTAAATGAATTTCAGGGTACCCGGCATTGCCTTGATGCATCTGTGGTAGTACTTTATAAAAGACCCCATACTAGACCATATGATGTCCTCCAGGCCAAATTCAAGACTCGCCAAGGGTCCCCTGGTGTAACGGTACAATTTAAACACTTTTATATATTTTTAGCTGGAATTCTTCGATGGTGTTGGTGAGTTGACTTGGTGAAAGGCCTCACTGCCGTAGATAATTGCGGATGGTACTACTGCCATGAGCAAATTTCTAATTGGAGTTGAGGATGGACTTTCAAGGGCAGTATGTAGTTAACACAGTCTTGTAGTTATTAATGCTGCCTTGTTCTTTAAGTGAGGCTTATGTATTGTTGATGCACCGTTTGCAGAAAACCATGTGCCCAGATAGTTATAGATGAAACAGAGGTTAAGACATGAGGGCAAAGCAATGGAGGAAATGTAGAAGTGGGAACACTGCTAGCCACAAGGGAACATGTACAGCCACTACTCCACTTCTGAATTATATAACAATCCTGAGAAACTGTACCAAGCAGGTTTAAATGTAACAATAAAAGACTACATAATGCAATTCTAATAAAAAAAAACACATATTTATGTACCAATTCCGTCAAGTATCAGTGGTGCTGGAGAGTATTTCCTCACTTGATATACAAAAAATGCTTGTAACTGAAAAGTGAAAGATTCCTTGCCAAATAACATGAATAGCAACTGCAACGTTTGTAGGGGAGTCTCACACTTATTCATTGCAATCATACAAATGAAATAACAATGTAATGATTTAAGTTAGCCTAACTACTGATGCCATTAACAGTGATTTATATATTAATATTGAAAGGGTTGTTTTCCACAATTAACTGTTTTGCACAAGATGTTTTTTCTCTACCACTGCAGATGCTGTAAATTTCCAGAAGCCTTCTGATATTTTGTGAATATGCATTTGTTATGTATAATGAGCCAACTGATAATGAAGTTTTGACCGGGAGGAGAAGAGATGGCAGGAAATATGGCTAATGGGAGAACTGTCTGAAATGCAAGTTGTGGACGAAGTACCTTTCCAAAGACTTGCTTCTGTGGCTTATTGTGATGCCGTGAGAAACAAAGGAGTTTACCTGCTCCCAGGGGTTTGATGAAATCCTACTGGATGCTAAGAACAAGGAATATGTCAATTGTTACAACTTGAACTTTAGTAAATGTATATTTGCAAGTGTTCCTAGAGTTAGGTGGCAGACTGACTGATGGAACACTCTCTCTCCCTTGCACTCGGGATTCTCTTTCTGAGATTCATCGGTTACTTCTCTTCAGGAGAGATTTCCCACTTTAGCCCTTTTCTCCTTTAGATTTTGCTAATTTATATGCTGAGAATACTCTCTCGTTTAAGAATGTCTTTACTGCTTAAGTACAAAGGCTTTATGCCTATGCATTTTATTCTCTTTTCAGAACGCTTTATTGGGTTTCTGAACCGGCAACCTTTTCCATGACTTAATTATGGAATTGCCATTCTAATGCTTAATTGAGATTAGGGACATTACTTTGTGGAACAGGCATGTCATATCTGCTCTATTTTGTCATTTTTACTAATTTGGTATTTACATTATTTTGAAATATCAACTAATGGATTATTTGTACTTGTAATTATGATGACTAAAGACTTATTTACAAAAACAAACCTTGCATTTTATTAGATTTGTTTATAAAAACTCTTTAGCTCACAAACAACTCTCTTCATTGATTATTGCGGAGCCCCAAACGGACTTCACTGTTCATGGCATTTGATGTTTAACCCTTTCCGTGCTGCGAACGTCCAACGGTTGTCGCGTGCACTACCTCGCTAGTGCTGCGCACGACCGTTGGACGTCCGTATCCCGTTAGCGCGATCGAACGTCCGCACTGGGGCGGAATGTTCGACGCGCTAAACAGGTTAAGTTTGCTCATTTTAATTTCTCCTTGTCGATGAACAAAGGTCCATTCCACTGGTGGTGAGAATTAATTAATGATTACACATGCAGACCAAGATACAATGATCCTGGAGTCTTTAGTGGATAAAGGGTTATTCACGCTTAACAGGGTGAATCTAACCACCTGCAGACAGGACACATTCATCTTAAGTTTAAAAACTGCTTGAAAATATTGGTACCTTCCATTGCAGACTAACAGGTTTTTAAAACGAGCCATCCCATGCACATTCAGTTTAAACAGGCATGGATCAACTCTATAACAATACTAGATGTATCAGCCATGAAAACGTTTGACCCATTTTCCAATGCTCTTTTGTGAGTATTAGAAAAAGGAGCCACAATACAATTTCAAAATTATGTTGAATCCTTAAATCTCTTGGGGGGAAATGACAAGCTGGACTGAGGTGTAACAGGGGGACAGTGATCTCAATGATCTGTATATAAAAGCCTGATGTAAAATTATGGGTGGTGACTGGGGACTCAGAGGATGTCAATAAAGAGTTTACCTTCTTCCGAGAGAACCATGAGGCCTAAGACCCCTCTGGTAAGGTGAGTTTAACTGAATATAAGCAGGTCTGTACAGGGTGTTCTAAGAGATGATAAAGAGCCTACAAAGAAATGTACCAGTAAGCAATTATTTTCCAAATCCGCTGATAGGCAAGCAAAAATGTGTTACAAAGGTCACTGTTTAAAAAGATGTCAACTTTGAATGTGAATATGTAAAATGGAAGTATTTGTGCCCAGGGCCTATGCAACCACAAGACACCTACTTCTTGTCTGTAAGGCGACAAAACACTTAGGCTGAATATAAAAATAAATCCTTGAACTTACACAAAATATATTTTAAAACTTAAGGCCTAAACATATTTGTACCATTTAATATTAAAAAGCCTTGAGAAAGCCAAATTGCTGAAAAGCCAATAAAAATATACAGTTCAATGCAACAATAAAAAGTTCAATTTAAAAAACATGACTTATTAAGAAGTTTTGAACCTCTTGATTGTTCAATAGTTAAGAGTCAGTAGGAACACTATTGTTACCAGCATCCTCAGACTAGTATTCAGTTAGCACCTCAAAGAAAAGATCCAACCCACACAGCAGCCACTGAGGGGAGAAGCAGGGTTCCGCATCCGTGGATGCCTCAAAATATGCATTCTGTAACCAAGGTCATCTCTGTGCAGGTGGATTCTTAACAGACCCATCAGCAACTCTACATCGACAGGACTAGTAGTTTAACCGGACATAAATCCATTGCACCCTCGAAGGTACACAATTATGCTGCAGAACATGGGTTGTACACAATGAAACCATATAGGCCAAAAGGACAGAAACCAGTGCTCGTTCAGTTCCTACAGCAAGGGTGCACCAAAATATTGTATCATTCTATCTCGACACAGCAGCACATGTGGAAGCATCATTCTCATTTGGCTGTGAGGTGGAAAATCAATTGGGGAGCAGCAAAAATAGAACCAAAATTCCAGCAATCAGAAATAGGATGAGCAGTAAACCAGCAAATACACTGAACACAACGGAGTGTATAAAAGACTTAATTACTCCAAAAATAATCTGGAACGCACTGACAAACCCAGACCCAATCACCTTACAAAAGTGTGCTACTCCTGCAGTATTACATGCATTAAATATGCAGTGTACAGGTTCTCCAAAATGTTGTGGGAGGTTGGTGTGCAGTTGGGAGATCAAATGTCTCTTGCAGAGATTAACAAATTAAGGCTTTCAGTTGACTAAAACTATTAAAGTTCACAGCAGAAATAGCAAATCGAGGCCAAACTATCACTCCCCTCCCTGTGCAAACTAGTGCAAATAAAAAATTACCACAACAGGTCACAATCCGGGAAACAGTACCCACAAAAGACACTCTTGGTTTCATCCCACAGCAACTTTGCTCATTCAACATTAAATAACTTACATTAGAAAGCAATCTAAATATCATGAATTACGGCAGCTGGAGAACCTTTGAGATAATAGCCTAATTTTGCCTTGGACCCATTACAAGCCCCATAAAGGGTTAACTTCCTGCAAATTAATGAATGTCCAAAAGGGTTCTCACAGTCTGTATTGCTGAGAAATACCTCAGTTTCGCCATTTCTACACCAGTACTCGAAAGGAAGGAACCACTGCTCATGCAAAATTCCTTCCCCAATAACTCATATCTGTCAGCCTGAAAATGTTTCTAACAGCTTGTGAAGTGGAAGATTGGTATTGGTAGAGATATAAAGAAATGGATTATCCAATCTGCTGATGGTGTTCTGCCATAGTGAATGGTAATTTCGCTAAATGCTCTATGTATAACATGGTGTATATTGCATCTTATTTAGCAGTCGTCTGCTGTTCCTTGATCAAATTATAGGGGAAAAAGAAATCGGTAATGCTTAAATGCCGCCATAATTAGATGCCTGCTACAGATATCTTCAGTCTCAAATACAGCATACTATCTATACTATCAATACTAGCTCAGCAAGCATAGACTTTACAGTACTTAAAACCCAATTATCATAGATGGTGCCATGGGTAATAACATCTTTAAGTGTCAATTTAAAAAATAAGGTATTTGTAACGTGTGTCGCCCCACATATTTCAAAGGGTACCTTATCCCAAACAATTCCATCAAGTACTGGAATTGCTGAAATGTTCACAAGGAAAAGATCTCTTCTCACTTGTGTGATGACAAATGAGACTTCAATACCTCACCTAAAGATTCAACCACAGAGCACTCTGAGAGACGGTGTCCATTTAAGAGCAAAAAGAACGCAGTTACAAAGCTGATCCAAATGGAAAGAAAAAGCACTGCCAGAGAAATTCAAATATAATGGTGAAACAAAATATATTGTTTTGAGTCAATTTATAAATGCACGAGTTACATGTGGTGGTGGAGGATCTGAGGAATCCGAGGTAAAGTCATTCAAATCCACGAAATAGCAAGAAGCAGTTTCTGTGGAAACATGGATATCATGCAGTATTATGCGACTTGCAGTTCACTCAAATGGTGTAACACAGTATACAACTCTGTTGATTAATTTTGTGGAGTTGCACATGAAGCTTGAATGCGGTTAGGTGATGTGACTGGAAGTAGAATAACTTCCATATTAGATGTCCCCAGCCAAGGTCTAGAAACTTCAAGGAGGAGGCATGTAACTACTGGTGTGGTATGATAATATCAATTCACACAAACCTCTTGTTTTTACAACCAGCTTTGGCAACAAAAGTACAGTTCCGGTGCCTTCAACGGCCAGTACTGACACAGGAGTTCTGTATGATTGGTCAAGTTATTTTTTGTTCACATTTTTTCTCGGACTAGAGCTCCAATCTTTGAATCCAGCCAGGAGTTGCTGGTTGCTGCCCCACTTCCCCAATGGCTGGACGTTTCTTCAATTAGTTGATGTTGTCCTCACTGAAGTCCTTCAGTTCCTGCAAAACAGTCAAACGTTTACGGATATCAAAAGGCGCTTCCACCGCCACTGGGACAAGATTGTCTAGGTCAGGTACTCACAGTGGGACCCCAAACAGGATCTCATAGGGAGTCCTACCACTCAAGGATCTTCTTGGCAGATTTGTACAGGTTTCTGCAATCATTTTCAGTAGTTCTCGCTCCTGATCCACTACTGGAACTTGTGTAAGACCCTGCCATACTGCTGATGATGCTGCTTCACTTTTATTCTTAAATAATCATTGAGGAGACCAAGGCAAAGTTGTTCACCAGTTTCATCCCCACATCCAGGGACGGGGCTGCCCAGTACTCATTTTGAATCCGTTTTAGCACATCAGGCAAAACACCAATGGATGGTGTACCATGTGTTATGGTATACGCCGCAGCGACCACTGTGCCCCTGTGGCAGGGAATCCATTCCTATATGTAGGCATATTGTGAGAATTCTAGGTTTTTCTTGAGGTCACTTATAGGGAAATACTGCCTCAAACGGATTTGCTTTTGTGCAACCCAGAACGGGTTTTCCTCCTGTTCTGTGGAAATGTTTCCCATTCTTGAATTAATAGTTACCTTCCTAATTGCCTGCATCACTAAATGCAGTTGCGCAACTTGAACATTCCTTGCTGGGTTTAGAACCATTGTTCGCATGACATGCTGTGTCATGCTTCTGTACAACCTAACTAGATTTGTGTATAGTATGCATAGTTCTATTGAGTTTAAATGTATTATGTCTGATTAGGGTTCTGTAGCTGGTTAAGATGTGCCATGTCACCCTTTCGTTGCGGAGGGGACCCAGTCTGACGTGTACTCCGGTATATGGGAAGATGACCAATTTGCGGCTGCTTGTACAGTGAATTCATGAAACTGTTTAGACTATGAATTTACTACTGAAATGTTACCCACGAAAAGAATGCCTCTGTTGTATACACTTGGTGAGCCTCTAGCACGAAGCTAACATCTCCACCTGTAGCTTGGAGCCCATGATGTAGTAACATTTGTGTTGCTGCATGTCTACTATTTATTAGTTTGTTTACGGATCATGCTTTAGCCATGTTGATTTATGGAATTCAGAGATGGCAACTATAGTGGGTTGATCCTTTTATAGGTTCAAGCTTGAACAACCTGCAGACAAAAATAGGGGTTTCCTATTTATCTGAGGCGGATCAGGCCTCGGAAAATCATCAAAATATTACTAGACCTACAGGTCTAGTGGTTTAAATAATCTGCTTGACCTAATTATAATGTTCTTGACCCATAAACTGGTTTCAAATATGTGATCCTGGGTAAATATTTTAATTCACTGAGCTGCCATTTTCTTCTATATCACATGTGAGAGTGCCTTCAAATATGCAAGCTCAGCATATCTACTGTATAAAAACACTTTTGTTGGATTTAATCAACTACAATTTTTCTCCATAGATAATGCAAATCTAGCCACACATAGGATACACTTGACCGTGGACTTGCTTCTTAGTTCATTAACTGCATTGTCATCAGGCTGAGGGCAAGCATGTCAAATCATGTTTTAAAACTATCACTTTCAAGAAATACATACCTGAAGCATGTAGTGGTAGTACACTTTCTCTGGAAACTGCAGATTTTCCATTGAAATGGTCACAACACTTCCCACTAACGTGGTTTTACTGATAAAACTATTTAGTGTACAATGTTTGGAAATCAAGTTTCTCCAAATATCTGTCATTTGAACTTCACCAAATAAAGTGTTCTGATATGTCTTGCTCTTATTTAAATTTGCTTGCATCACACTTCTGAACTACAAAAAACATGTTCTTTTGTAATTTCCGATATAATTTGAAATACTGCATTTACAAGCTGTTTAAAGTTGTGTATTAGAAAACAAACTGATATCTTACAGTCTTTTGTGTCACGATTGTCAGATCACTCACTTGACAAAAACCTCTAACTGTAATAAGAAATAAAAAAGTTAACTCTGTTTTCCAGATAAGAAAAGCACAATTAATAAAAAGACAAATTGGCATTTGACCTCTGTCCTTGAACAGACAGCAAATGTGTCAAGATAAAAACAAGATTTAAAGGAATCTTATTGTGCGATCACTTTCTGAATGAACGGAACAACTGCGCCTTCCAGCTTAAGTTCACTTGCCAGAATGGATGAGTAAGTGCTAAAAATAGCTCAACTTGATAAAATCTGACTCGTCATAGCGAGTGGGCGAGTAGATTTCATGAGGCCTGAAGATGTATCCCCAACACCACAGATGCCTCTGGTTAATTGGCGAGTAGGCCCTTTGGGCATACTTAAGAAAACTATTCAGGGGATCCATTAAATAAATACCCAAGCAAGAACTTTGGTGGTGCCATGTCATACGTTCCTACTCAGTAAGACTGCACGTTTGGGTAACATAAGGATCAAAACTATGAAGGACTGAGTCCACACATACCATCAGAATATGTTGACCAGGTTCCTGTCTAGCTCCCAGTGCTCCATCAGGGCTCCTACACCGACAGGAAACCAGATGGTGTCTGCAACCTCAGAACATGACAACCCAAATTCCCCCAAGGAAATTGTGGAAACAAATCTTACCCTTTTGTTTGTACCTCGGGCATGCCCAAAGGAGTACACAAGTGTCGTTTCATATATATATTGAGGCAACTAAAATCTTCTATAATATATATCCCCTACCATCATTAATAGAATCAAACAGACCAATGTCACCAGCGTGACAAGAGTGGTAAACAGGATGAATAATTCAGCTATTGTACAATTGCAATAGATTATATGAATACATATAATGGTAGCCCTATGTAGCTCTGCCTATCCTAATAAACATTGGCGTGCTAATCTGCGAGATCCCATAGAGTGGTCTAACTCCCCATTTACATGTGTGTGTGTATCATCTGGCAGTTAGGTCTGATGTAGTGCAGGCCGCCGTCCTTCTCTCGATAGGGATGGAATCCAGCTGGGCTAGAATTCAGGAACAGAGTGACCATGATCATCCTGACAAAATGCTACTCTGCCTAAGCAAGGGCTTATGTAGTTTATATATTAAACTAAACCCATGCATTCAGTGCCTGAACTCTGGTCCAGCCCCATCTTGTTTACTCTACCTACCCAGGGCTGCTGCCTGACAGACAAAAATCTATAACATAGTTTGCGCAAAGTACTTGAGACCTTGTACAGAGTGTTCTAAGACGATAATGAGCCTACGAAGTAATGCTGATGCAAGCAATTATTTTTTGAGTACGCTGATTTGCAAGTAAAGTGTGTTACAGAGATCAATGTTTATAAAGATGTCAACTTTAAACATGATTATGTAAAATGGAAGTGTTTGTGACTAGGGCCTATGCAACCAAACAACACCACCAGGCTCATGTGTGCTGCCTCTCCAATTTAAGAGTGGAGTGTGGATTATGCATACCTATTTTTCAAAGATTGGTGTTGTAGCTTAACTAATTCAAACTGTGTTGCGTTCAACATTTGACATATGTCTGCCTGACATGTGTGATAAGAACAATAAGTGGCCAGGTCCCTTGTGGGCAACCTGGGCTCAAACATGCACAGCTGGGGGGTTAAATACAACAATATACATGAAAATGAAATGAATGAAATGAAAATGAAAATTAGGCTTATAGAGCGCTGCAGTTGCCCTGAGGCATCCAGGCGCTGGAGCTAACCAAACAAACCTGACCGCTGAGGTTACTAGTTGTTGAACAGGAGGGTTTTAAGCTGTTTCCTGAAACTGGTGAGATTTGTATTGTTTCGCATCTGCAGAGGGAGGGTGTTCCACAGTTTGGCAACGTTGTATGAGAACGAGCGTCCTCCTGCTCTAGTTCTAAATATTCGAGGGATTTTGGCAAGTGTAGCAGTTGAGGAGCGTAGAGTTTTATTGGGTTGGTATGGGGAGATCAGGGAAGAGTTGACTTCTGGGCCCGTTCTCCAGAAAGTCTGGTGGGCGATGCAGAGGGCCTTGAATTTTACTCTGTCCCTGACAGGCAGCCAGTGTAGAGTTTTTAGGCCGGATTTTATTGAGGTCCTCCGAGGGATTCCCAGGAGCGCCCGGGCAGCACAGTTTTGAGTGCGCTGAAGTTTTTGTAGAGTATAGTCCGGGGCTCCAAGATAAAGGGCATTGTTGAAATCCAGCCGTGATTGAATCAGGCCCTGTATGACAATTTGTCTGGCCTCGAATGGAAGGAGGGGAAGGATTTTTTTGATTACGCTGAGAAGGCCAATACAAGTGGCTGACACCTTAGTGGCCTGAGTATTTAGGCTCAGCGATTTGTCGAGCCATACTCCCAGGCTTTTGATATTGTCTTTGGGGAGAGGGGGAGTGCCCATACTTGGGGGCCATATTAGCTCCAGAGTGGAAGGAGTTGCTGGGCCAAGGAGCATAAGCTCCGTTTTATCATCGTTGAGCTTCAAGCATGAGCTCAACATCCACCTTTTTACGTCCTCCAGGCAGGCCGCCAGGTCAGGTGGAGTCTGGAGACCGCTCTTCTGTGCAAGGGAGACCACCAGCTGGGTGTCGTCCGCATAGGAGATGATATTAACACCATGCGGACGAACAATCCCAGCCAGCGGCCTCATGTACACATTGAAGAGCGTAGGGCTTAGGGAAGAGCCCTGCGGCACTCCGCACCCCAGTGGCCTACTGGAGGATACAGATGTGCCGTCGAAGACCTGGAAGGTTCTGTCTGACAGGAAGGATTCCAGCCACGGCAGGGCATCTCCGGATACTCCCAGGTCGGCAAGACGGTTCAACAAGATCTTGTGGTGTACCGTGTCGAACGCGGCGCTTAGATCGAGGAGGATCACTGCCACTGATCCTCCTCGATCCAAGATCCGTCTTGCCTCCTCAGTTACAGCTAGTAGGGCAGTCTCTGTCCCATGTTTGGGGCGAAAACCCGTCTGGGAAGCATCAAGGAGGTGGTTGTCCTCGAGAAATGTCGTCAGAATGGTGTTGACGTGCTTCTCCAGGATTTTTGACGCCCATGGGAGCAAAGAGATTGGACGATAGTTACCCGCATTAGCTGGGTCCAGGGAGGGTTTCTTTAGGAGGGCCCGCACCATTGCATGCTTCCAGGTTACGGGTACTGTCTTACTCAGTATAGAAGAGTTCAGCAGTTCTAGCAGGGTGGGGAAGATAATGTCACTGGCTAGACCCAGTGGGCCTGGAGGGGCCGGATCACAAGGGGAACCGGTTTTTATTTGTAGGGCTAGTTTCTTTAAAGTTTCCATTGTTATCAAGGGAAACGATTTCAGCACAATGTCCCTGTCCAGGGCAGAGTCCAAGCATTGCGGGGGCGGATCGATAGGTGAGTTAAGGAAAGAAGAGTATATTTTATTTACTTTTTGGAAAAAGAATTCAACCAAGTCATTGCATTTGGACAATGAATTGTTATTATCGGAGGCGGGCGGGGGTGGTTTTGTCAGAGAGTTTACTATGTGGTATATTTCTTTCGGTTTTGATTTTGCCACTGTTATTTTATGGGTGTAGTAGGCTGCTTGCGCATTTTTTATGGCCATTTTGTACTCCCTAATCATTTCCCTGTAAATAGTTTTTTCGGCTTGGTTGTAGGATATACGCCACTTCCTCTCTTGTCTCTTGCATAGGCGTTTCTGGTTTCTAAGATCTTCTGAATACCATGGGGCTGATTTGCTATGTCTTTTTGATCTAGATGGATATGATGGGAGACTTAAGTCCAAAGAGGTTGTTAGCCAGTCTTCATATCTGATGTTATTGGATGTAGGGTCGTGAGAGAGGGAGGGTCTGGTGTTACTGAGAGTCTTCGTCCAGTTGTCAAGAGGAAGTTTTGACCAGTTTCGAGTTTTCCTGGATGTAAACAGGGAAGGGGGTGGTTTACTTGTAGTCCAGGTAAACGCTATCAGGAAGTGATCGGTCCATGGGAGCTTGTTAATAAGGCCTACTTTGAGCTGGTCGCTATTACTGAAAATTGGATCTAGAAGATGCCCCTTTTCGTGTGTGGCCGAAGGAACTCGTTGCTCTAATTGGATGGCAGCCAGGTTTGATAGTATCTACATGTTTTTTACTGAAAATAAACCCAATGAAACAAATGTTTTCTGTTTTCAACATACAATTTACTGCTCATTGCATGATTTCTCAGTACTTTTCTGAGTTCACTTCATTTGATTGATCACTTCAACCGATCATGATCAATATCAAATTTACATAATATTCTTAAAAAGCAATAGAAAATCACAAAGAAAATCCCGCCCAATGCATTTCGGGACTGCATGTCCCTTCGTCAGGGGAAAATCAGCAATGAATATAACAAAATAATCAATATTAATGCACAGCAATGGAGCTATATCATCAATCATGATGTTTTTCACTCACTTTAAATGTGAAACCAATGACCATGTACAAAATTTAAAATTTCTGCTCATGCCAAAAGCCCAGCATTTGGGCGTAGTATCAGTGTAACATGCAAACAACCTCCATTATGTGTGAAATCTCCACAGTGTAACAGACCAATCTAGTGAAGAGTCCTTAAGCCAAATTGTCAATTATCTGTTCTGAAAAATTACTGCAAAATACACACTCCAACAACAACTCACTTACTGGTGGACCTAAGTTGAAAACCACTCTCCTGAATGGTTAATAATCTTAGGGAGCAACAATGAAACAAGGTCAAATCTACAAACTACTTTAGACAACCAACAAAAGCAGTATGTGTTTACCCACTGCTTCTCCAGTTCCTACCTTAATGATGGATCTCAAACGAGGTTCTCAAAGATTAACTTGGACTGCACATATTAACAAAAACAAAGTTCCTAGTTAGTTGAACGTCATTTTCTAGAGTTATGTCAAAAATAGTCAGGTTACCTTTCATCTGAAGGAAAATCCAGAACAAGACAATAATAAGCAAGTTTTGTTAAAATCAAACATTGGAACAGAGGTGGTCAAGTCGTAATAGAGGTAAGTGGTTGCCTAAAAAGTAGGAATGTATGGTACACCTTTGACTGAATATAGCAATAACTCCCTCCACAGCATACATTCATCCAATTTTAACCCGTCTATTACCTCATATATTCCTCTATTGCAGCATAGAGTTCAAAATTAAATTTAATACCGGCTAATTTAAAGACCAAGATATGTTTCTCCTCCTTTAAACCTTTCATTGCAAATTAATGAAGTGTGATTTAAAAAAAAAATCTATTTTGATTTTCTATACTTTAATATCCGCATATCCTAATACAATGTCCCACTAGGTGCCTGGGTGGATATACTCTGCAGTAAATACTATATAAATTCACCTAATGACTCAATCAGTTAGACCAATTGTTGCTTGGATATGAATTTACTTGAAAAAAATGAAAAGAATAGGCACTTGTCAATACAGGAACAAGTAGGTGTAATTAAACGCTGCAGCCGGGAGAGTCTGTAAAAAAAAGTCTCAATGTCCAGAAGTTTTGGCTGGTAATGTATACAGTTCTTGAGGTACAATAAAACTATTAAACATTCTTGTAAAGCATGTAGATCTGAGTTTAGGCATGAACCATCAATTCAACCATATGATAAGAGGGACTCAGATGGCTCTCGACTATGTGGAACGCTAGTGTTGGCCTGTGTGTGTGTGTGTCCAGATTTCCGGCAAGGGATGCATGTGGTGTGCATGCTGTGTTCTGATTGGCTGAGTATTCCTAACTACAAGTGGCATCGGACTTTGTGGTATTTTGGGTATGTGTGCCTCTGGCCAAATGTGTTTTATTGGGGCCAATCTCCTCAGATCTGTTTATGGTGTAACTGCCTATCTGGGGGAATCGGTCACGGTTTTCCCTTTTTGCGCATTTGTCTTCAAGCTAAGTGTACCCCACCTGTGACCTACCAATTAATCAGTAGGCTAAGGTTGGAGTCGCAGGGCCTGTCTGTCCATGTATCTCTGACTCTGGGTTGATGGGGAGCTCGTCTTGGGTGAATTTGACAGCAATGATACTAGTTTATTACGTGTACATATAATATTGCAGTCATTGATATATTTACGGACATTCTCATTATTATCCATACATTTGTCATAGCGTACATCGTTTTTACTGGTATTGACATTGCTATGCGTCCATAGATTATGGCATACACTGACATTGCATTTACTGGTATTGAAGTTGATATGCATGCGTATATCATGGCGTAAATGGACATTGCGTTCACCGATATTAACATCATGGTTATGTGCTGCAACATTAGGTAGTCGGTGCATCCACCTCGTCGTTCAAACCTCAATCGCAACCAACCATACCCCCGGTAGGTCAAACTACGGACACTCTTTCAACAACGGACTCCGAAGGGAGCCTAGGAGCACTTTTTATAGTTAAGCGCTTCACACCACTTCGGTAGGCATTTTAAGAAATAGAAATTTCTCAGTCAAGCCACTCAAAGCTCTTAAGGCCTTATTAGTAGTACAGGAAGCACTGGAAATAAATCATGAAAAACACTAGTTTGAAAAATCAGGCCATTATAGACTTTGGACGCTGGAGGATGAGGGTAGAGGAGTTTGTTATCTAAAAACAAATAACGTACAATTACAGTTCCTATTGTCAACTGCCGACTAGGTCTTTCTGTGATGGGAGGATAGTTTTTAAGAGAAGGGCCCAAAGCACTCAAAGCCTATTTCAATGTCAGTCGACAAAACGATTATGTGGGTCACAAGTATAGACAACACATTCCCAACAGTCCTGTCCAATCACAATGTAAAAGGCAAAATGGTTAAGTGAGTTCGAGTTCAAATGTCGACTGGGACAAACTCCTTCTCAACCTCCTTCTGAAGTCGATAAATTAGATACTCTTAATTAGGAAAATAACACCGGATGTGCACGGCGCTTTAAAACGGAACATTGGTAAGAAGTGTCATTTGAAAACAAGCTTGTATTATCCTAACCCTGGATTGTGTGCAACGACACGCGCCACCTTTCTCCTCGCGCGCTTCTTTTCATGACACGAAGCTGGCGTGTGTAAATTGAGCATACTTCTTTCTATCTCAGCTGCGCCTGGGAATCTTTCCATGTGGGATATGTGTGCAAGTGTTCCTTTCATAGCCTGTGACAAACATTCAGCCAGCATTTTAAAAAAATAGCCCATCAGCTGGGCAACATGCGTCTTTTAAGTTCAACGGAAACTATTTTTGAATGAGACTTTAATGGGCTGCTGGTATTTATATTTAGAAGTGGCCCAGCAATAATATGAACAGCTATGTGTTTACACTCGGAGCCTCAGTGATGGTACAGGTATCATATATCTGGGACTTCCACGGTCAGGCTCTCAAGACACAATTGGGTTCAGTCAAAATATACTTGGCTACTATCACTATTGTTTCTTCGCGTTACACGTTTCCTGAACACAGCTCACCCAATCGCAAATATACACACACGGTACAGAATGACGCATGACTAAAGAAATAAAACCTTATTGGAGGCCAGACTTCCGCTGTGCGGTACAGGAAACTGGGCATGATTAAAATGCATCCATAGTGGTGATATGAACATGCATGTTTTAGAAGCATGATGGGGTCTTTGTGCAGGGCGGGACAAAAACACAAATAGGTTTCTGGATTGCGTCGAATGCAGCATCAAAAGAAGTGCATACATCCCGACTCAGACAGAAGGAGCACTCCCGTAAATTCTCGAAATGTTTTTTTTACTCTACTGGCAAAAGTAAATAATTCCGCCGCCAACTGAAAAGGTTGGCCAAGAGTCTGCACAGAGCATGCGCAATGGAATCTTCAGGCTCAAACGTGGTTGCAAAAGGTCCACCTCTGTGCCTGCCCGAGGCCACACAGTGGCCATCAGGAGGGCGGGCCTTTAGTCTCGGAGGGCTGCCCCCCCCTCCCTTACAGTGGTCAGCCACTCCTCCCCAGGGCAGGCGACGCCCGGTTGGAGGTGGGCGGGTCAGTGACACGCGTCCGGGGCGGCAGGCAGGCTGAGGGGCTAGATCTCTCCCCCTCGCCTTTGCTAGGCCTCTTTGCCGCTCCGGACGTCACCCGCATTACTTCGGGGACACTCTTTTGGTCCGGTCTTGCGTCGCGATGAGGAGTTTTTCTGATGTCGACGGTTTGCTTCTCCTGCGGTGAGTGGAGTGATTCTAGGGGTCGTGTTCCCACAGAGATGCTTTTGTGGGCAGGTTCCTTTGTCCGGTGGCACGTGGGGCCACTTGTGCAGGCTCTGGCGGGTGTCCCCCTCCTCCTCGTCGGTCCCGTTCCTCGTCCCTCGGTGTCTCTGTTGACGTCTCCCTCGCGCACGGAGTTCGATTTTCCTGGCGCGTCCTTGCCTCGGAAACAGGGCTTTGAGTGCGATCGTTGGGTTACACACAATGTGTTTGGGAATGCAGTGGGGGTGAACAGAGGTCATGCACGCGTGCAGGTGCCGTTTGATGAATTGTTCACCGGGCAGGACCCTCACTGCCAGGCTTGGTTCGCCAGCGTCTCATTGACCTGGCCAGGTGTCATGGCACCCGTACTCAGGCCTCTCGGGGCAAAGATGTGTTTGACCGTGTGAGTGCTAGGTTCAATGGTGCTTTCTTATGTTTGTCTTAACATTGCTTCGAGTGCGATCGTTGGGTTACACAAAATGTGTTTGGGAATGCAGTGGGGGTGAACAGAGGTCTTGCACGCGCGCAGGTGCCGTTTGAATTGTTCAACAGGCAGGACCCTCACTGCCAGGCTTGGTTCACCAGCGTCGCATTGACCTGGCCAGGTGTCATGGCGCCCGCCCTCAGGCCTCTCGGGGCAAAGATGTGTTTGACAGTGTGAGTACTAGGTTTAATTGTGCTTTCTTATGGATGTCTTAACATTGTTGGTAAGTTTGGAAGCTCTATCGTGGGAGAGCCTGCGGCCTGGCGGCTGGAGCGTTCGACCAGGGAGCTGGAGACTCTGGTTCTTATCTCAGCAACGAAGCTTGGTATCATGTGAGTCTGGGCAAATCATTTCCTAGTTCAGCCGATGATTTGTGCTCGTGCTCGTGCTTGTGGAAGGACCTATGTTCGCTCTCGGTGGCCTAGGAGCCCGCTTATTGTTGCCACTGATTGATTGTGTAGAGTGTCTGTCGTCATGAACGTGGGGTGTTCTTTTGGCGTTGGCACGCGGTGTTCTAATACTGGTCAAATCGCTTGCTGTCCCTCTTCTTACTAGAAAGAACGTGTTGGTGTACAGTGGCAATTGCTCACATGGCACGGGGCGCCACGCTTTCCTGTTTATTGTGCTGGTGTTCCCTGCGGTGCGAGCCCACGCTTGCCGTACTTCAGCCCGCGGTGTGCTAGTTTTTCCGGGCATGCCTTGGGCCTATAATCAGTAGCCCCCCCTGCCCGCCCCTGTGACGCTCCTCTCTGGCGGCGTGCCCACTGGGCCGGGTTTTCTCTTGGGGCAACAGTCTTGGCTCCTCAATCCTGGCTCTTCCATCCTCGAGGGTCTACCGCATCATGATCTTTAGGCTGCGTCTGCGGTGGCCGCTCCTGCAGGCCCCGTGGGGGGGGGGGGGGGGGGGCTCGGCTCGTATCTGAGTGTTTGCTAGCCCCTCCCCCCTCTAAGCATATGCTTTGTACAGTGCGCTCTGCTCCATGCATTCGGTGGTAGGTACGGGGCGTGGTTTGGCCTCCATTTTGGGGCCCATTGGCTTAGGCGTGCGTGGGCCCCGTAGGTTATGGCCGACCCTCCCCCATCATCCTCCCAGCGGCCATTTTGCATATGGAATCATGTCTCCGACTTTAGCCGGGCGGGGGCCTTTTGGTAATTTAGCTGGTGGGTACTTCAGAGTGGTCTCTGCCCGCTGGTGTATGCTCGTTCAGTGGTCCCTCCGGCTACATGATGAGTTCGCTTCTTGTGCATCATCCCGGTGGTTTTGATTAGGACATACGTTTGGCGACATTAGGTGCTTAGCCCGGGAACACCATTCGGGTGAGTCCGGCTTAGTAGGGGGTCGCGCGTCTTGTGTAGGGGATGTGGTACTCTACTGGGAGTACCTCGTGTACGCCGGGGCACGTGGAACTTCCATGCTTCGAGCATCCAACTCTTGTGGATATTTGTTGGCTTCGAGGGGCTTGGCTCTAGTTGGTCCGTGTTAGACCTGACATCATTGGCTTGAGTCTCTCCTCCATTTTTTCTGTTTGCCTCCACTGTTTTTCGATGTTTTGCTGGTATATGCTTTGGGCGCTGTGTCACTGCTGATCAGTGCCACAGCGCAAGTGCTCCCTATGTTAAATTGATGTATCTATTGTATCCATGTTTGGCTTATTTGGTTTACTGTCAGTCCCTAGTCTAGTGCACCAAGAGTGCCGGGGCTTGTAAATACAAATGCCGCTCGTGGGCTTGCAGCACGTGTTGTGCCACCCACAAGAGCGGCCTCGTAAAAGAATGTCTACGGGTCGGTCATTGCGAGACCCACGGGCAGCCTAGTGCTGTCACGCAGGCTGCGCGAGTATACCTACTTGCCAGCCCCTCAAACCTTCCCTTGACTTCATGTTAGCCACCCCTATGGTAGGCCCACGGGCAGGGTGCATTGCAAGTATAAGGTAGGACACGCCTGACCAAGTTGGCATGTCCTAATAGTGAATTACAGCCATCTTCGTTCTTCACTATTGTGAGGTTCGCCTGCTCTCCATTAGTTAGAATGGGCCGCCGGGATTATTAACGCTATGATCCTAGCTGGCTCGGGGAGCATGGTGCAATGTCGAGTTTGGTATCCCTGAACTCGGGGTTTGATTACGCATCCGTTGGTGTGGATGGTTTTTGGACTCTGGGTTCGAAAATAACACTTTTAGAAAGTGTCTATTTTCTTGTCTAACCATATCTGGTTTCTGCTGGTCTTGCGTGTGTGTGACAGGAGCTGGGTGGCTCCAGAGGTCTGGATGAGTCAGTGTGGGATGAGTGGGACATTTGCGTTGAGAGTAGGGGGAGAGTAGTTGCTGATAGCCTGCCCTGCCTGATACAATGCTGGCTCTACCTCCTGCCAAGCGACTGATGGCTCTGTGCCTGCCATGGACGATCCTAGCCCCACCTCCTGCCAGGAGGCCGATAGCTCTGCTCCTGCCAGTGACAATGCTGGCTCCACCTCCTGCTGGGCGTCTGAGGACCCAGCCCTGCTCAGTGAATAAGCCCGGTGCTTCTGCCTGGCTCCACCCACAACAGACCCAGGATGTTGGGAAAGTCCCCTGCATGGACAAAGGGATCAAAGCCGAAAAGGGGTATAAGAGAAGGACCCCTGAACTACGAAATCAGATCACTTCTGACAAGGAACCCTGTAACCAAGGACAAGAGGCCTGCTGATCTGAGGACTTGCCTACCCCTTCTGCCAGTGTGCTGTTTGCTGGGGGGGAATCCTGCAGTGCTTCTTTATTTTTGCCAAGGAACCAGGAGAGAGGAACTGTGTGTGTACTCTCACGCTTGCTAAGAAAATCTCCAAGGACTGGAAGAGTGCCAGTCTCCTGCTGAAGTCACAGGGCTAAAGGGCTTCATCTGCGTAAAGTGCTATTTGCTGGAACTGTGAATCCAGCACCTCTGAAAGAGCCTGCAACCTCGACGCCGACGGACGTCGCCGAATCCAGCTCGACATAGTGGGTAACGGCCCCAGTGTTCCGCTTCCTCGACGACCGGCCGCCGGGCCCGACCGATGCCAGCAGCAACGCCAGTGAGTGGGAGTACGGCTCCAGCTCCAAGGGACCTCGTGTCCGCACCGCTGCTGATCGCATCAACTTCTTAGCTTGGATGTCCAACTCCCTCAACTTGGTATCACGCTCCAAAGCTAACTTCTCTCTTTCAAAATCTAACCTTTTGGTCTCCAAATCAGCTTCTCTTCTACCTCTTGCATTTTCTAACTCCAACTGCCCATTTATCTTTAGCCTTGCCATTTCCATGTTGTATGCACGCTCCTTCGCCCTTTCTTCTCGTTCTTCAGGGGAAAGACCTTTGGAGGAAACACTGCTTCCGGGAGAGGACTCAGGCCCATTCGCTGGCGCCTCCTCATCCCCTTCCACTGGCGGTACCACCACCGGATCAGTGGGATCTCTGGCTTCCAACCAGGCCTGCAATGCTTTGAGATAGGTTTCCTTAGCCTTGAGACCTTTGGTAGGAACTTTAAACTTCTTGCAAAAGGATTTCAACTCCTCCAATCTGTAGACGTTTAACTTCGCTCTGTCGAATTCCTCCTCAACAACAACAACAGGGGTAGTGACTCCGGTGTCACTCATGGTCAAAACTGGCAGTGTTCAAAAAATCAAGTTTCAGAAGAGCGGAGAACCAAAAATAGGATCCTTCCCAATTAGATTGTGACTGCGCTATGGTCTGCTTTCACTATGTAGCGCACACTAATCACTGTACATGGGTCATAAATGCAAGGTCCAAATCCTCACCCAAGCTAAGAAGTTAGAATTGAATCCCTCTGGTGGCAGCATTCCATCTGGGCCTGCAGAAAGTAAGTTTTACTTTCCCAAAGATGTGATAAAAGATTACCATAGGAACGAAGATATTAGTCAGTGGTTTAAAGCATATGAGTTAGCATTGTTGGCCCACCAGGTCCCTGAGAAGAATTGGGGAGCGGGGTTGTGGGGTCGCTTTGTGAATGAGGGGAGAGATACCCTGTTAGACATGCCTGTTGCGGATAGGATGTCGTATACTCATATGAAAGATGCTTTAATGTTGCGGTATGGCCTAACCCCCGAGAAGTACAGACAAGCTTTTAGAGAATGTAAGAAGTTGCCTGGTACGACGTGGGTTGAATATGTGTCTTATTTTTGCAGAGCCATGGATGGTTGGGTAAAGGGCAGCAAAGTGGAAAGTTATGAAGCTCTTTATGATTTGTTTGCTTGGGAGCATTTGTCTAATAACTGTTTTCCAGAGCTGCGCCAGCACCTGATTGATAGCAAGATATCTAACCCTAGAAAACTTGCTGAGGAGGCGGACCGCTGGGTCAGTACCAGGGTCCACAAGGGTCCAGTGGGAGACTCAGCCAAAGGTGGGCAGGGTCCCCAGCAGAAGAGTGGGGGGGACAAGGGTAAACAGAAGGAGTCTCAGAAAGGGCCCCAAAGTAATCCCCAAGGGAACCAAGGAAAAGGTTCCCAGCCTCCCCTGAGAAGAAGCCAGGGGCCCCGACGGGTAAACCTGTTCATAGGGGCCCCCTAACCTGCTACACTTGCGGGCAGGTGGGACACCGGTATTACGACCCCCAGTGTCCCATGAAGAAATCGAATGCACCGCCGAGTGCACCCCCCGTCAGTTGGCGAGTGTAGCCCTGGGAGGGGAGGAGATGGTTGTCCATGGTGGGAGGGGTCCCGCAGAGATGTCCCTGGTCTCGCTAGGAGACATGCAAATGGTCCCTCCACCCCCGCTGCCTAGTAACACTAGTAAATATAGGCAGTGGGTGACCATTAATGGCCATAGAGTGGAAGCTCTCAGAGACACCGGAGCGAGTGCGACAGCTGTCAAGTGTCACTTGGTGTCCAGAGAGCAGGTGGTTCCCCACGCATTCTACCCCGTGATAGCTGCCGACAACTCCCAGAAAGAGTGTGAGGTGGCTCAGGGTTCCTTTGAATGGGGGGGGGAGTTTCAGATACTCTTCAGGTTGCTGTGAGGCCCGCCATGCCTGTCGATTGTCTCCTGGGCAATGATTTAGAAGACTCCCCTTGGGCGAAGGTGGAGAGAGAGGCGCACTTGAAAATGTTGGGTGTGCCAGAGTGGGTGTGTGCAACCACTCGATCGATGACAGCGAGTAAGGGTGTTGATGGGGTCCCGGAGCCTGAAAGTACGGCCCAAGACCCAGCTGTGAAGAGAAGAGGCAGGAGGCGCGGGAAACCGGCCCCCGTAGTTCCTGTGGTCCAGGAGGAGGTAGACCCTGAGGGGGATGCCCTGGAGCCCACAGGGGAACAAATTGCCGAACTGGGAGACCTGCCCGAGCTGACCCATTGGCAGCAGGATGGTGGTCCCTCCAGGGAGGAATTCTGTGCGGAACAGAAGGTGTGCCCTTCTCTTGTGGGCATGAGGCAGCAGGCCTCAGCCCAATCCTCAGGTGATCGGTCAGGGTCACATTTTGTGTACTGGGAGAACGACCTCCTGTATAGCGAGCCTAAGGCTGCTGAGCCTGGGTCAGCCCGTGTGCTGGTAGTACCCCAGCGCTTTAGAGCCTTCCTACTGGGTTTGGCTCATGACATTCCGTTAGCTGGACATCTGGGGCAGGACAAGACCTATGACAGGCTTGTCACCCATTTTTATTGGCCTCAGATGCGAAGGGATGTAGACATCCATTGCAAGACTTGTCACACTTGCCAGGCAAGTGGGAAAAGCGGAAGGAAGCAGAAGGCTCCCCTCCAACCTTTTCCAGTGGTCAGTACCCCCTTTGACCGGGTGGGTATCGACATTGTTGGGCCCCTGGACCCCAAGACAGCCCTGGGCAACAGGTTCATCCTGGTCTTGGTGGACCATGCCACGCGGTACCCGGAAGCCATCCCTCTCAGAACAGTGACGGCCCCTGTGGTGGGACGGGCACTGATGGGTGTTTTCTCCCGGATGGGGTTCCCCAGAGAGGTGGTGTCGGACCGGGGCACCAACTTCATTTCGAACTATATGAAGTCTCTGTGGAAGGAGTGTGGGGTAACCTACAAGTTCACCACTCCTTACCACCCTCAAGGAAATGGACTGGTTGAGAGATTCAACCGGACCCTTAAAGGCATGATCATGGGTCTTGAAGAACCAATGAGGCGGAAATGGGACGTCCTCTTGCCATGCCTGTTGTTTGCTTACCGAGAGGTGCCGCAAAAGTCTCTAGGGTTCAGCCCCTTTGAGCTCTTATACGGTCACCCGGTAAGAGGGCCTTTGAGTCTGGTCAAGGAAGGCTGGGAGCAATCTCCCAGGAAACCTCCCCAGGATGTATACAGCTACATGCTGGCCTTTCGGAACCAGACTCGGCGCTTCAGAGAACTTGCTCAGGCAAATCTGGAGGCCAGCCAGGAGGAGATGAAGCGTTGGTACGACCGGAATGCCACTCTGGTAGAGCTTCAGCCTGGTCAAGAAGTGTGGGTCATGTCCCCTGTGGAACCTTGTGCGCTCAAGGACAGGTGGACTGGACCGTTTAAGGTTGTGGAGAAGAAGAGCGATGTCACCTACCTGATGGACTTGAACTCTCCCAGGAACCCCTTGCGGGTCTTGCATGTCAACCGTTTGAAGCCCCACTTAGAAAGGTCCGAAGTGGGCATGCTCCTAGCTACAGATGCTGGAATGGAGGAGGAGAGTGAGCCTCTTCCTGACCTCCTGTGTGCTAAAGAGCAAGACGGGTCAGTGGATGGTGTGGTCCTCTCTGACACACTGACCCTTGAGCAGAAACAGGATTGTCGCCACCTGTTGGGACAATTCCTGGATCTGTTTTCCTTGGTTCCGGGTGTCACTCATTGGTGTGTCCATGACGTTGACACCGGAGACAGCCCTCCTGTGAAGCACAAGGCTTACAGGGTGACTGACAAGGTTAGAGCAAACATTAAGGAGGAGGTCTCCAAAATGTTTGCGTTAGGGGTGATTGAGTCCTCTAGCAGTCCTTGGGCCAGCCCAGTGGTCTTGGTCCCGAAGGCTGCAGCGCCTGGTGCTTCACCGGAACTCCGGTTCTGCGTGGATTACCGAGGACTCAATTCGGTCATGAAGACTGACGCGCACCCCATCCCCAGAGCTGATGAGCTCCTAGATCGGTTGGGGGCTGCCCGGTACCTTAGAACGTTTGATTTAACGTCTGGGTACTGGCAGATCGCCTTGACTGATGGGGCAAAGGAGAGGTCCGCATTCTCCACACCAGATGGGCTATACCAGTTCGGGGTGATGCCCTTTGGGATGAAGAATGCCCCTGCCACCTTCCAGAGGTTGGTCAACCAGGTCTTGGCTGGACTGGAGGATTTCAGTGCCGCCTACCTGGACGACATCGCAGTGTTCAGCGCCAGCTGGGAGGAACACTTGCGCCACCTCCAGGAAGTGTTGTTGGCCCTGCGCGGAGCAGGCCTCACAATCAAAGCCAGAAAGTGCCAGATTGGGCAGGGTTCGGTGGTGTACTTGGGGCACCAAGTAGGGAGCGGCAAGGTTGCCCCCTTGCAACCCAAGATTGATACCATCCTGGCTTGGGCGCCGCCCAAAACCCAAACTCAAGTGAGAGCCTTCTTAGGACTCACGGGTTACTACAGGAGGTTTGTCAAGGATTACGGTTACATTGTGCACCCCTTGACTTCGCTGACTTCCAGGAAGCAGCCACGAAACGTGATCTGGACTGATGCCTGTCAAACGGCCTTCGACACCCTGAAAACTGCAATGTGCACAGCACCTATACTCCAGGCACCCGACTTTTCGAAAGAATTTATTGTCCAGACGGACGCTTCAGAGCATGGCGTGGGGGCTGTTCTAGCTCAGATAAATGAAGAGGGCCGAGACTTGCCGGTAGCCTTCATCAGTAGGAGGTTACTTCCCAGGGAAACGAGGTGGAGTGCGATAGAGAGAGAAGCATTTGCTGTGGTCTGGGCGCTGAAGAAGCTAAGACCCTACCTGTTTGGGACTCACCTCCGGGTTCAGACAGACCACAGGCCCCTCAGATGGTTGATGCAGATGAGGGGTGAGAATCCGAAACTGTTGAGGTGGTCCATTTCCCTACAGGGGATGGACTTTACGGTGGAACACCGCCCTGGTACAGATCACGCCAATGCTGATGGTCTGTCCAGATTTTTCCGCCTTAGTGATGAGGACTCCCTCGGTCAAGGGTAGTTCTCCCCACATTTCAGCTGGAGGGGACACGTGTTAGACCTGACATCATTGGCTTGAGTCTCTCCTCCATTTTTTCTGTTTGCCTCCACTGTTTTTCGATGTTTTGCTGGTATATGCTTTGGGCGCTGTGTCACTGCTGATCAGTGCCACAGCGCAAGTGCTCCCTATGTTAAATTGATGTATCTATTGTATCCATGTTTGGCTTATTTGGTTTACTGTCAGTCCCTAGTCTAGTGCACCAAGAGTGCCGGGGCTTGTAAATACAAATGCCGCTCGTGGGCAGAAAATTACAAAAAACAATTTGATGGACAGAATGGAGATCAATGTCTTACATTCACCCCAGTACAAGGATCTGGGCCTAAATCCATCGTTTTTTGCACTCCACACCACCCTGGGTCAGATAATGGCTTTATGCAAATCAGCTCTGACCCTGTGCCCCATGGGAACAGTCCAGTCCGAACTACACAGCCATATCTTTCCCAGACCGGAATCAAGCATCCGAGGACCGGACTGGTTTCGAGGTAACACCTCTCATCAGCCCGCTAGCTTGACTCTAGTGGTGTGGAGGCTCTGGGACCCACGTCTGAGCTACCCCAGTACACTCAGGGAGAATATTACAAAAAACAGTTTGATGGACAGAATGTAGATCAATGTCTTACATTCACCCCAGTACAAGGATCTGGGCCTAAATCCATCGTTTTTTGCACTCCACACCACCCTGGGTTAGATAAAGGCTTTATGCAAATCAGCTCTGACCCTGTGCCCCATGGGAACAGTCCAGTCCGAACTACACAGCCATATCTTTCCCAGACCGGAATCAAGCATCCGAGGACCGGACCGGTTTCGAGGTAACACCTCTCATCAGCCCGGCTAGCTTGACTCCAGTGGTGTGGAGGCTCTGGGACCCACGTTTGAGCTACCCCAGTACACTCAGGGAGAAAATTACAAAAAACAATTTGATGGACAGAATGTAGATCAATGTCTTACATTGACCCCAGTACAAGGATCTGGGCCTAAATCCATCGTTTTTTGCACTCCACACCACCCTGGGTTAGATAATGGCTTTCTGCTCGTGGGCTTGCAGCACGTGTTGTGCCACCCACAAGAGCGGCCTCGTAAAAGAATGTCTATGGGTCGGTCATTGCGAGACCCACGGGCAGCCTAGTGCTGTCACGCAGGCTGCGCGAGTATACCTACTTGCCAGCCCCTCAAACCTTCCCTTGACTTCATGTTAGCCACCCCTATGGTAGGCCCACGGGCAGGGTGCATTGCAAGTATAAGGTAGGACACGCCTGACCAAGTTGGCATGTCCTAATAGTGAATTACAGCCATCTTCGTTCTTCACTATTGCGAGGTAGCCTGCTCTCCATTAGTTAGAATGGGCCGCCGGGATTATTAACGCTATGATCCTAGCTGGCTCGGGGAGCATGGTGCAATGTCAAGTTTGGTATCCCTGAACTCGGGGTTTGATTACGCATCCGTTGGTGTGGATGGTTTTTGGACTCTGGGTTCGAAAATAACACTTTTAGAAAGTGTCTATTTTCTTGTCTAACCATATCTGGTTTCTGCTGGTCTTGCGTGTGTGTGACAGGTGCTGGGTGGCTCCAGAGGTCTGGATGAGTCAGTGTGGGATGAGTGGGACATTTGCGTTGAGAGTAGGGGGAGAGTAGTTGCTGATAGCCTGCCCTGCCTGAAACAATGCTGGCTCCACCTCCTGCCAAGCGACTGATGGCTCTGTGCCTGCCATGGACGATCCTAGCCCCACCTCCTGCCAGGAGGCCGATAGCTCTGCTCCTGGCAGTGAATGCTGGCTCCACCTCCTGCTGGGCGTCTGAGGACCCAGCCCTGCTCAGTGAATAAGCCCGGTGCTTCTGCCTGGCTCCACCCACAACAGACCCAGGATGTTGGGAAAGTCCCCTGCATGGACAAAGGGATCAAAGCCGAAAAGGGGTATAAGAGAAGGACCCCTGAACTACGAAATCAGATCACTTCTGACAAGGAACCCTGTAACCAAGGACAAGAGGCCTGCTGATCTGAGGACTTGCCTACCCCTTCAGCCAGTGTGCTGTTTGCTGGGGGGGAATCCTGCAGTGCTTCTTTATTTTTGCCAAGGAACCAGGAGAGAGGAACTGTGTGTGTACTCTCACGCTTGCTAAGAAAATCTCCAAGGACTGGAAGAGTGCCAGTCTCCTGCTGAAGTCACAGGGCTAAAGGACTTCATCTGCTTAAAGTGCTATTTGCTGGAACTGTGAATCCAGCACCTCTGAAAGAGCCAGCAACCTCGACGCCGACGGACGTCGCCGAATCCAGCTCGACATAGTGGGTAAGGGCCCCAGTGTCCCGCTTCCTCGACGACCGGCCGCCGGGCCCGACCGACGCCAGCAGCAACGCCATTGAGTGGGAGTACGGCTCCAGCTCCAAGGGACCTCGTGTCCGCACCGCTGCTGATAGCATCAACTGTGTGCCCTCTCGACGCCGTGAGCGCTGCTCACTCTGTGCAACCGCATCATCGACAACGACGCCTGCTGAGGCCTGATCGACACCGAAGACGCGACGCCGGATTGCTCGAAGCCGCTGATCATCGTGTGCTTCATTTTCCAAAGGTACTGTGTTGTTGGGGGTCCGTGTGACTCCGGGCTCGACGTAGCGCTCCTCGCGGTCGACGCCGATCCTTTGGATTAACTTTGCCTCGACGTCGTGTAGCCCCCGTGTGGGTTACCCTGTTGTTAAGAACTGTATTGCCAAGAAGAAGATTCGCTTTGATACTAAAGACTTTTGTGCTAAAGAAGAACCTACCTTTGAACTATCCTTTTTCCCTTCCCCGAGTATTTATTAAGATTGTGTACATTTTTGTCGTTATTTGGTCTTGTGCTAAGCCTTATATAAAAATACTTATATTTATAATACTACTGTGTCGTGTCCATTTGCAGTGTATTCACTGTATTACTGTATGTGGTCATAAATGCTTAACACACAGCCTCTGAGATAAGCCTGTTCTGCTCTGCCAAGCTACCAAGGGGGTGAGCAGGGGTTATCAAAGGGTGATCCCCTTGCCCTGACTAGAAAAGGTGTGTCCCTATTTGTCAGAAGTGTATACCTCTGCCAACTAGAGACAGCCGGTTCTAACAGTCCGCTTTCAGCCCGACAAGCTGGGCTAGGTAGGCATTTTTATGGGTTCTGAGAGCGTTTTTTTATGTTCTTATATAGCGCTCGAATCACCGGGGAGGTATCTCGGCGCTTGCCTTGGGAACCCGTCCTGGCTTTGCCCTGTGAGATAGCCCCTACAGGGCATCCCCAAGGTGAAAGCCAGGCATCCCGCCGCGGGGGCCGTTGTGGAGATTAAGCAAGCTTAAAGCCCAGAGTTGCAGAGTGTGAACCCATGATTAGGTCAGGCACCGAAGCGAGAATTATCGAGTCCGTGGACATTTGAGCTGAAGACCCTGCCGCGTCGGGAATTGAACCCTGGTCCCGGGTCTGACCTCTGCTTCAGGGTCTGCCTGCTCTAACCAGTGAGCCACACTTCTCCATCGTTCTGTTTAGCGGGGGGAGGCGATGCATTGACTGGTTGCCTTCGATATGGCCTAATTAATGTAGTGCTGTCGGTGTTGCTGCTTCTGCGGAGCGGTGTGCCCATCCTCCTCGGCAGTTGCAGGAGGGCAGGATGTGAGGGCAGGATGTGAGATAAATAACGGTGATGGATCAAGCCCTGATCTTTGGACTGGGTAAGAGTGGTCTGCTTAATTCAGACACTCTGTTTATCACCACCCCCTTTTCTGAATCGTTTTTGGCCACTATAGGTGTGGCAGGGTATACTCAGACATGAGTCCCTTTCTCACTGCAATATCAGGATTCAAGCAAGCCGGGCCGAAGAAGGCTGAAATGCCAGAAACCGGTCCCCGGTAGCTTGTCTCCTTTCTGGTGAAGAATTGGCTTGGTAGTTTAGTCTACCCTGTTCCCATGATGCACTGGGCCAGGGACAGACTGATTTGCATATAGCCAGGTTCTGAGCTGGGATGGTGCAGTGAGATAAATAACGGTGATGGATCAAGCCCTGATCTTTGGACTGGGTAAGAGTGGTCGGCTTAATTCAGACACTCTGTTCATCACCACCCCCTTTTCTGAAACACACTGGGGTGCGGGCACAGGTCTGCCACTGCAAGTTTGTGCTCTATTTTCGGAACTGCGACCCAGTAGGGAGGTCGCGGCAAGCTCTTTTACGTTCCGCGTCCCGTGCTCCGGAATGTTTGTTGATGTGAACTGGTGAGTATTCAGGTTCTTGTTTCTGTGTACGAGCATGCTTGGTGGTAGGCGTTGCCGAGTAGGGCGCCCGTCCTTGGGAGCCGGCTCTCGAGCTTGCGTCTGGTGATTTTCAGTTCGTCGAACATACTAGAGGCAGGAAGCTAGTAGTCTTAATTCGAGGCTTGGCTTCTGCGGTAGGCGACCTTCCTCCTCTGTTTTGCGTGATTATGGTCTTGTTAACATGTTCACCATAAGTGAACGGTCCAACCCCCCCCCCGTGGCCCGGGTTCTCCTGCAGTCTCCAGCCGCAAGGTAGGAATCGGTCGCACTTTCCCTGCGGCTCCGCTTGCTTAAGGTGCAATGGGATTGCGGTGATCGCAGTACATCAGACCCCGGCACTCTACCAGGCCACATCGTTTCAGTTAATGCAGCAGATCCGGCAGAAGCTCCGAACAACGGAAGTTTAGTCTCCTGGTTTCAGATAGACAGGGCCCCACGCCAGTATCGAGCATGGATTAGGCGCTCTGGTTAGCGGTCAAGTAGGTGACTTTCACCAATTCCTGGCGGGTGGCATTTCTTTATATCCCCCCCCTTGCAGCGGGAATATGTGGACACTGGTATACCAGATCGCAGTTGTTAGCATGCCTTTTGCCCTATTGATCCTTGGTAGTTGCGGTCATTCCAATGGGTGGCCCCCTGTCCTGTCTGGTGCGGGGCAGTATTTAACAATACAACATGCGCAGTAAAAGATTCCAGGCAGGAGCGAGGGCATCGGGTTGTTCCACCTCCCTAGTGATCGGCCGCCGTTAGCCATGGAGGCCCTTGCAGGCTCCCGCTAATTTCTGTGTCCTTATTTTAACTCAGAAAGAGGCTTACAGGGGAACTTTCCTGGGGATCTTTCGCCCTGCAGCGTCGATTGATGTGTAGGGCCATGCCTCCCAGCAGGCTAGATAAGTTTCATTGTACATTATGCAAGATCACAGGCTGTAGGAGTCGATTGATACAGTGTGGTAGGACTGGTAGCAACTCCAGTGCGCCTTCTGCCCTCACACTGTGTTCACGTAGGCGGCAGAGCGCTTCACAATAGGAACGCAGGACAGGAGGAGAAACTTACTAGTGTACAGATTACAAGCTGTCATTCAAGAAAAGAATGGCGTGTGCATGTTACACATCACACCAAGCTCTGGCGCGGACATTGCTCTAGGGATCAGAGCGCCGCATAGAATAGCCATTTTCAATTCATACTAGCCATGGTTCATGCTTCCATCATGCTGCGGGGCAGGAGCGGCAGCTCGGTCTAGTTGCAAGGGTTTATATAGCGCGCCTTTGCCCATAGGTGTCGGAGCGCGTCACAGAGAGTCAGTTTAACTACAGGCCTCTGGGCTAATAATTCGTTATTAGACAGAAATGTCAGTTGCTTAGGAAGGGAGGTGAGCGGAAGTGTTCAATTACACAAGCTATGGTCTGCCATATGGTGTGTACACCTGATTGGAAGTGTCAGTGCGGTTGTGGCAACCAGGCTAGCAGCAAGCTGACTCTGCATGATATCCTCAGCAGGTACATATCCTGGGTGCCTGCATATAAGTTTAGATTATATATTCAGAGGCTTTTAGGTTTGAGTACCTGCATTTGAGGCGTGTGGTACACCAGGCCACCAGCTGGTGTAATCGGCATAAGGCCGCTAATGCGTACGTGTGTATGGGTGCCCCTGTGCAAGACGTGTGATACATCAGGCAATGCAGCAAGCTAGTACTATATGAGGTGAGGTTTGTGTACGTGTAACTGTGTGCCCATATGAGAGATCAGTGTTACTCCAGACAAACAGGAAGCCAACCATGCATGAGGTGATCAGTATGTACAGACGACCGAGGATCCAGTCTAGGTCTTATATGATACTCCAGCCAAGCAAATGCTACTGCATAGTGTGGACAATATGAACACACAACCGTTTGCTGGTGTAATAGAGATGTGCAGTGTCAGGCCACCAACATACAGATACAGTATGTGTGTCTAAATATTTAGGGGTTTGAGTGCCCACCTTTAAGGGGCCTTTACTAGAGCAAGCCGTACACTAGATGACATATGTATTCTGGTGTCCGGGGCATGTTGTCAGAGATGGGCGATGCACCTAGCCCTGCAGGCGGTGGTCAGAGGGCATGTTTTGAGGGGCATGTAAATGAGTGGCCATGCAGAGGAATGGCATGGGACAGACACGGTGTGAGGGGCGCGCGGCGTACGTGTGTAGCAGCGCCTGTCACCCGCAGGTGAGGTGCCGAGCAAGGGGTCATGTGTGCACAGCAGAATTATGAATGACTGCTCGGTCCAGGAGAGGCGCGGAATTGTGCGCTCAGTATACATGTATGTGATGGACGCCTGCTCTGGCACATTTGTGAGGCCAATTTTGTGCGCTTCTGGACTCCATCTACCATTAATTCAACAGGATAGTGCGACTGTCAGAACAGAAGTATGTGGACCACAACTCTGTGGAATCAGTGTGCCAAAAGTGTTAATTTATAGTCACTTTTCTTGTATTTGGCGTCTTTGTGGTCTGTTCTAATACTGTAGTGCAGGCATTCCATAATTGCACGTCTAAGTGTGTTGAGGGGAGCCCCGAGCCACGTTGTGACTCCTTAATGGCTGTGTGGAATTTATGTTGGCACCTGTATATCATACATATTGCAGATCTGCTACTGTGCTTTCCCCTGTGGCGCGCCATTGGGAGGGGCCCTCTCTCTTGGGTATGATCTTACTGTACTGTCATGGCAAGGTAGGCCTGTAGGGAAGTCCGTCTAGGATGTGCCAACATTTGGATATTTAGCTAATGCTAGATCTAGCCTAAGCTAATAGGTTCATAATAACCCCTGGCACATATTTTCCTCCTAGGGCCTTAACCAAGAGGTATAGTTGGTCTTTTGAACAATGCCGGGACCTGCGCTGTTTTAACTTGACCATGAGAAGAAAAGGTCACATGACAATAGTCTATTCGCTCCTCCATAATACTGTATTTGTCGGTCTGTTCTTCCAAGGCTCTGGAATCTGGAAGGCAGCCTATCCGCTATGCCATCAGTTCTGGAGTTCCTGCTGCCTTTCAGTGGTATGTAGGGTCTACAGCCTGCTGTGTTATCTCCCATCTCACGTACTAGTGGAGGTACTGAGTATCCACTGCTTGAGCCTGGACTGCCAATATACCTAAAGAAGTGGGCCCCTAGAAAACTCTCAACATTATATTGTGCGAGAAGTGAAGTGACAGCTGTTTTGGAATCCCAGAATGTCTATCTGGTATCCCCCCCCTTTGTTCGTTTTAACCTTTTGGGTGGTGGCTGTGTACGATGGGCTCCATTAAGTTTTGGACACTCAGCTTCTCTTCAGGGCTAGTGTGGTTGGGCTCCCCTGGTTTGCGTTGGAACAGCTTTGTGATGAACCTAAGTAACCTTTAGATTCCTCGTGCACTTCCCAAGGCGAGAAGTTTTCCTGAGGTTTCATATCGCCAATATTGGGGGCTCCTCGTCCCAGCTTTTTTTCCTGATGGCGAGGGTCGTAAGGAAACCTTTATAGATAAGCTATTCTGGAAGTAGCATGGTCTAAGCAGCCCCTGGCTACTAGGGGCATGTGTTACCAGCTGTACCTTTGCAATCCTGTATGTAATATTAAAGTCCACCACGCAAGTTATACTAAATTATGCCCCGCGCACTGGAATAGCCATCAGTACTTTGCTTGAATTAGTAGCTCTAGAGTCCACTAAACACAGTAGTCAAATGAGTTTGAGTACTGCACCTCTGCAAAAGATGTTCATTACTGGGTGTAGTCTGCTGATGCTTTGTGTGTAGGTGGGGTTTGGGTCTCAGTGGCATGCGCTGGTTCTCCTATGGTATACATTAGGGAGCGATAGCAGCAGGGGGGGCCCTCCGCATCTCTTGGGCCCTTTCCAAGGGTATGACATCATGCACCTGGGTTAGTCTACACTATTACTGTAGAGGGATTTCTTCCAGGGGGTATATGCTGATTATTCAGAGGGGCTTTTAGTTCAGCGGGCGTGTCCTGAGGCAGGTCGGGATCTTAGGGGGCACTTGGTTGCAGTCCCAGCAATCCCTTGGTGGTGGTCCTAAGTTCTACTCACTGACAAGCTATCTTAGAGGTAGCATGGCCTATGCTGCCTCCAGTCTACTACCCGAGAGGGCAGGTTGCCTGCTGTTTATACCTGTCAATTCTGTATTGGCATATGTAAGACATCGCCCAAGTCATATAGTATAATATGTACTGATCCCTTCATTGTCCCTGTGCTCTTTTGGGTTAGCGATTCAGAAATGGGGGTGGTGATGAACACTCTTACCCAGTCCAAAGATCAGGGCTTGATCCATCACCGTTATTTAGCTCAATGCACCATCCCAGCTCAGAACCTGGCTATATGCAAATCCGTCTGTCCCTGGCCCAGTGCATCATGGGAACAGGGCAGACTAAACTACCAAGCCAATTCTTCACCAGAAAGGAGACAAGCTACCGGGGACCGGTTTCTGGCATTTCAGCCTTCTTCGGCCCGGCTTGCTTGAATCCTGATGGTGCAGTGAGCAAGGGACTCATATCCGAGTATACCCTGCCACACCTAAAGTGGCCAAAAACGATTCAGAAAAGGGGGTGGTGATAAACAGAGTGTCTGAATTAAGCAGACCACTCTTACCCAGTCCAAAGATCAGGGCTTGATCCATCACCGTTATTTAGTTCACTGCACCATCCCAGCTCAGAACCTGGCTATTTGCAAATCAGTCTGTCCCTGGCCCAATGCATCATGATTGGCTCATCAGGCGGGCAGGTGGCGAGAATGCGGCCTGCCCTTGGATCGCCCGTAAGATAACCCACCGTGATTACATAATGTTGTATGTAATAATAAACCTGCAGCAAATTTTCCCAATCTTAATTAACTCTTGTGTCTGTGTTATTTGCGGGATGTTGTGTATGTTGGGGCGGGGGGTTCCTGTTGCCCTGATGTGACTATGAGAACACCGAGAATTGAGGTACTCCTTGTCCAGCCAGCAAGAACCTGCCCTTAACAGTTAGTGCTGACTTCATGTCTGACCGGGTCAATGCCTTTCTTTCTACTGAGACTGCCACAATGAATCTAGGTGTCAACTCTTGTGGTGTTCCAATCTGGTATCACGTTATCATTGGGAACCAGGCCGAGAGTCTCAAGTAATTTCACATGGGCAGACTGTCACAAGGAAGAGGGAAGGCTTAATTCGGATTCAAATCTGTAATAAGAATGATTACCATACAACAGCAAGTCCAGGCATATCAAGAGAAAGCAGGGGCACCACGTAGCCGGGTAAACGTTTTGACTGGTTGATCCCTTGTTCTTCCAGTCATTGTTTCTGGGACATCCTCAGCTAGCAAGAAGTTGCCATGCCGAGTCCACAAGTAGCTTTTAGGGCCCTGCCACCTTTTACTTAGTAATTCTGGTTTGTGATGGAGTCTCTCTACAGTTCTGATAAGCCCGAAATTAGTGCTGTACTGAGTAGGATTACCTTTCAAATCAAATAAAGGATTGCAAAACTGTTGACACCAGTAGATTCCTTAGTCGACTGCGCATCCCTGTACATATACATTTTACTTGTCACTTCTTGAGCATGTGATCACTTCTGAGCATATTACACTACGTCAGTTATTTCATAACTGCAAATAATAAAGTTCTTTGCAGATGCTTTACAGTAAGCAGTGGCTTCCTTTTAGGTCTCGGCTAGACAGCGCCTGCACTTTCTCTTGGAGACATTTAGTTTACACACAGTGGGCTTACAGCCGAATTATAAAATTATCATTGGTTTGCTTCAGAATCAATTTCATTTCTTTCGTTTTGGTGTGGAGAGGATTGCCCATGTCATGTCCTCTCCTTGTGTTTGTCCTTCCCTGGAGCATGGACCTAGTACTTGTGTCCATCCGCTGCTCCCGTTTTTGTAGCCATTTTTTAGGTCTCGGCCTGGCGAAAGCAGCGCATGCGCTGCTCTGCCAGCAGAGGACTTTTGGAATCGATACGATTCCAGCACGCAAGCGGGGAGACAAACAAGAAACAAGATGTACACGCGGGGATTGGATACTTTACTGGCAGCATGATACACCGAGGACTTTTTTTTTTCACCGCCAGTAAAGGCAGTCCCCGCGTGCACATCTTCCTTCCGTCCCATGACAGGCCCGCACTTTTTTTCCTCAAAGTAGCGCAAATGTCAGTCGCCGTGGATGGGGATTGCGAATGAACTCTGGTGTCATTTGTTTGATATGCATTACATTAGCGGGTTCAGCAGATGGCGATGTTGCACTGCCTGCATTTGAAATGTCAACTTCTCCCAAAGCAACAATAAACACACTAAGGAATTTGATACAAGCATATGCATAGATACAAGTTTCAAATTATTTTTTGGTAACACCAACATAGTTAATGTAATTAATTACTATTTGAGAAACTTTTGAAAGCGATTTTACCAATGCATTTGTATACTTCTGACATGTGTTGGTGTTTCTATTTTCCAAAATCTACTACACAAAGAGCAGCATTCTAAAATATTTTAGAAACAGGTTTCCATTAATTGATCAAATACAGAGCGTCAGTGTCTGTTGGAATTTCGACATCGAAATTTACAGTAATAGTTTTATTTATTTCAAATTCATAACTATTTTACATTCCTCCTTCTAGATGTAAGGGCAGTATGAAGACATATGGTAATGAGGCTAGCCAGTTTGAAACATATATTCTATTGCATTTCACACCCGTGTAAAAGAGTGGTGATGTAAGAGTAGTGTCATCTGAGTGTTCTCTGGCAGACCACCTTGCCTTGTAAAGATGGGCCAGCAAGCAGGGAAGATGGAGTTATGCGGCACTGAAGGACTAAATTAGGCAGATGGGTTGACCAAATTATACAGGAAAAAATGACAAATTATGCATCATCATTTTGCTGTTTTGTGATCTTAACATACTTTAATAGTGAGTAGGCGTTCCATCCCCACAATATTAGTACCCGCAATTATGTCCTGAAATGTGAACAGTTTACCAATGATCGGTCACCGTGAGGTACCATGTGTTGTGTTTTCTTTTTTACTAAATACGTTTTGATGCATTTGAGCTGGAAACAGTGATTTTTACTTGAAATCAGAAAATTATGCAGCGCATGGTGGATTAAGTGGCAAGTGCGGTTCATCGATAGTTATGTAGAAAACTCTTAGGCCGCAGAATCACACAATTTCGATGTCACTGCCTGTTGTCCTCTTGGGACTTTACCTAAATCAGAATCAATGGTTCTTTCCTTCTCTTCTTATTTCTTCACTCACACACACATCTATCTATCTATCTATCTATCAATCTTGCCATCCCTGCCTAGCTCTCGCCCCTCCCCTTCCTGCCTCTATACATGGGGCTTGTGATAAACAGGCGCCAGGACTGCAGCTTCTGCTCGCGCCGCTAGGTCGGGGGCAGAGTCAGAGACACCGTCCGTGTCTCAGTGACATTCGCAGGGCAGGCTCAGCCTCCGCTCCCAACACTGACAAACTGCTTCAGCGCACACACCGGCACCTAGACATCAGAAAAACGGGTTTTAGCGCTGAGCAGTGCTTTAAATGGGCCAGTACTCACCGGTACTGAGTACCCGCACTTTTTATTTTTAACCTCCGAGTACCGGCACTTTTTCATCGCCACAGAGCGTACCGGTACTCATGACAGGTAGGCTCCGTGTTACTTGTGTTGCTGAGGATGAGGCTGTCTGAAAGCCACTGTCAGCCAAAGCGCCTCCGTAGCCCTGTGCTGAGCTGCTGCTGAATCATTCAGCGTGGCTCATTACATTTTGTTAGTGTGGCAAGCTCGGTATCACGCTGTGAGTGACAGGGTCCGATCAGACCCTGCACTTTAGATCACAGGTGTGATATTTCGCAGCCACTCGAGGTCCAGCCAACTGGCTGAGAGTGTGCAAGGAGAAAGCCGTGGGAGGTAGGAATTGTAAACAACGTTTTTACTTCTGTTTGATTCTGTGGTGAGCTTTTTGTGTCAGTGAATGTCTGCTTTTGTGTGAGAGAGCGTAAGCGACAGAGAGAGCATTGGGACATTATGTGGAGGTAGTTTAACCGAAAATGAGAGGAATGTTTTGTGTGTGCATGTCTGCTTGTTCTTGGGCCTGTGTGTGAGTGCGTACTCATGGGCAAGAGAATGTATGAATGATGTATGTAATACAACAAATAAGAACTGAACCTGCAAATATAATATTAAAAAAACGCAGAAACTAAAGCATAACACATTGTTTGGTCTTGATGTAGTTTTTTGTGAGGAAAAACCCACTTTCTGTTCATACACTTTGGGTGTGTGCTGAAACTGCTGTAACTAACATGTTCCTTTAAATGCAATGAGCAGCTTACACAGTTGAAAGGGGCATATAAGGAGACATGATATCAATTGTCTACATATGCCATGCCCACATGTGCAGAGGTAATTTGCACATGCAGGCAATTTGAGACTGTTGATAAGCTTAATTTAAGGGCAAAATGATTACTTGACAGATGGCAGTAGTGTCTTTATATAATTATGCCCCATCCTCAGCTCCGCCCCTTGGCCCGCCCCCTAGCTCAATTTGATGAGTACCTGCACTTATTTTTCTCCATTTAAAGCACTGGTGCTGAATGCAGTTTTCAGGTGTTCCTTGTTTATGCGCTACTGGTTTTTCACAAACAGTGAAACAAATGGTGTTTATTTCCTACAGATGAACACGCAGGCACCAGTGGCTCTCTTGTAGTGCTAGGGAAATCGCAAGGCAGTTCAGAGGTATAATATTCAAGTAATGGCGAGAATGGCAGTGATAATATAAACGCTGAGAGGGATAATACTATAGCAATGAGAAGTGCTGTTGTTAGTATAGCGCTGCTATTGTTAAATTATTGTCGCTCCTCTTATGTTATTACGTTTGTAATAGTAGATGCACTTATTAATTATTGTGGTTATTAGCATTACTATTTTGCTAATAATAATAATTATTATAAAACTAAGCATAATACCCGGCGTATTGCTGAATACTAATTATTAGTCTGTAGTGGACACATCCCTACAAAAAAAATATTTTGTTCAAATATTTCCATCCTAAATTGGATACTGGCACCTAGTCGCGTGATTCGTATTCATCAAAAGTTAAAACGGATATTTGGCACTGCACATAAACCGGGCAGGTAGGTGCTGTCGGTGAGTGGAGAGAGGAAAGGCCGTTGTCCTCAGGGCTTTGGTAAATTGGTCCGTTGCCTCGGCCTTCAACCCTTCCGCCTCTTTCGAAGCTTGGCAAGTGATGCCTGCAATCAATAGTACCTGAAGGAATCACGTTCCTCTGAAAGCACATAAAACAATACCAGAACACTTCTATTCTGCGCAAAAATTGTTTTCGCAAATAGGTGGGTCCGTCTGAGAGTGACTAATATATTGCTCTAGCACCTGGACTCTTGCCCATATTTAAGAATTTAAATAGGGGTACTCGTTCATTCCGATACTAGAAATCGGCAGCGCAAAAGTGGTGCCAAACCTCGCCTATGGCAGCAAGGCCCTTAAGGCAGAGACACACTGGTCCTGGACACTACAGTAGCCTGAATATATAGGCACCTCTTACTGCTACCCCGACATCCCTCACCAACCCAGATGAGGCAGGAGTTTGGACTAAGAAAGCAATCCCACGCCAGGCGAACACAGCTGTTGTCATCTTCTGCCATAAGCTCAAAAACACAGAGGAAAGATCCATCATATCTGGAAAGAGATCACTAAACAAGCATTAAAAATGCAATAGGTCTCACCTTTCATTAAGGTAAAGCCATTTGCTTTGCTATACAATACCATTAGCAAAGCAAATGGCTTTAACTTAATCAAAGGCGAGACCTATTGCATTTTCAACGCTTGTTCTGTGTGTTCAATCACTCCAGGTGAGTGCTTGTGTTTTCACTCCATATACTAATGCGGACCAAATTTTACATGCTTAGCCTCATGCCCCGTCCCCTCAGCAGATCGAAGACCATTTGCTCTGCTGTCCTAGCATCCCCCAGAAGCTCACCGGGATCAGACTTCCTACTGCTGCACAACATTTATTGGCAGCCCACACAAGAAGGAGTAGGCTGCTCATTGGAAAGTAATCGCCCCTGCCCTTTTGTTAGTGTGTCGTCATCACAGATGCTCCCCTCCCGCAGACTGGTCTCTTCTCCAATGGGGGGGGGGGTGATCCTTTTATTGAGAAGTAAGAAAAGCATTTCCACTCCTTCTTTCCATGTGCTCTCTAGTAGGCAATCCCTTTTGCTTTGCTATTATTAGAGCTGTATATGGTCACCACCTCCCCGCATTTTTCCTTTCTGTTGGTGGTGGAAACTTATGGATGTCATGGAGTCCTCAGTGTCATGTTCCATCTTCTCTCCGTTAGCACTGCGTTGTAACAAGAGCATGGCAGGGCCTCAAAGCAAGTAGCCATAAAGTGTGCACCTACTTTATGCATAAAACAGCATTAATTTAGGTGTAATGGGTCCCTCAGACTTCTGGGCTTTTATGCCACTGGGCTGGTTTGATTTTTGCAGTTTTATATAGCGCGAACTTGACCCGTAGGTATCTGAGCTTTACATGAGCGCCAATTACATCACACAAGGACACATTCATTTTTAGGTCTCATCATTAGTCTTGGGTAAACAGCGCATGCAGGGTCTCTTCATTTCATTTTGTTTACACAGTGGGCCTACAGCCCACCCACAGCTTTATCATGGGTTTACTTCAGCGTTGCTCTCATTTCCTTTGTTCTGGTTTGTGAATGCATGCTTATGATGGTGCTATACAACATTGCTAAAATACACTGACATTGCCAATAGCTCTCGCATTGCTGCGAACTTTTGGCTTTGCCAGTGCTTGGTTAGACTGAATGGGACTATGGTCACGAATATAGCAGCCAACAGTGTCTACTAAATGAGCCCATGGTGACCTACTAATTGTGTATGTTGTTCCTAACCTATGTTACAGTTTGGCATATTTCATCACCTTTTCTATTGTATCTACTAAAATAGCTGAACGGCTGATAGTTCTGGCACATCAATTTGTAGAGGTTATGAAACTCTGAGAGGTAGAGAGTGGATCTAGAACCTTTCAAAGTGTGGTCTGGGCATAACAATTTAGGATCAATCTTTTTTCAAAGTGTGGTCTGGGCATAACAATTAAGGATCAAGCCTTTGAAGTGCAAAATCAGATACAATATTGCCTACCAACACCAAGGTGAAATCTTAGATACTAACAAACACCAGCTTGATTCTAGGATGATCTTCGGGAGTGTACAAGTATTTTTAATACACCCATCTAATTTGTAATTTTGCAGGTGCATAATTTACTTGTTTTCAATGTAAATGTACTAAATTTCTTGTAGGTTAGCTTACTTTTCACAAAACTTTGAAAAATGCTCTCACCACATACTGAAACAAGCATTTGCACTCTGTACTCCTGAGGCACAGCCGGGAGCTCTGCTCGAAATTGTATCATTTTTAAAACTTTGTGTAAATTGATTTTAAGAATTGCGCACCTCTCCCTCACCTACTAGGCTGGTTGGGGCACTCCTCCTGTACCTAATTACCCGTGCAGCCGATCTGAACGCTGCCACGGGGTAGGAAATCGCAAGCACCGCCATCAGCGAGCGAGCCTGCTCACAGGCCACGCCCACTTCTCCAGGCCACACCCCCCACGTCCTCTTCCTGCATAAAACTATGTGTAACACTCGGACGCGCAGCGGACGGGCGCAGCGGGCGCGCCGTCAGCGCGCCGAAGGCGCGCCTAAGGCAAGCCCGTCTGGGCCCGTCCGGGCCCAGCCGGACCCAGGCCCAGGAACTCTGCCGGTTTTGCTGCAGGATCGTGTGGTGTATACAAGTGACATGCTTCGGGCCCTTCACCAGGAAAAAAATCAGGACTGCCACTACGTCCACGCTGAAGGTAAACCCTTTGTCAACTGCGCACGATGTAACCCAGCCGAGCACTGCTCGGGAAAGCCGGGACTACAGATTGGCCTCCTTAACTGCCGCTCCCTCTCTAAGCATGGGCACAAAATCAACTTGTTGATACAGGATCATGGCCTGGACGCTCTGTTCCTCACAGAAACCTGGCTCTCCGCTAGCACGGACTCTGATATTGTCAATGCCCTACCCCCAGGCTATCTCATTCAAACCTTACATAGACCTAAAGGGAGAGGAGGGGGGCTGGCAATCATCCACAGAGAACACCTTCCCTGTAGGACTAGCAATGCCAACATTGAAGATTGCGAAAGCTGCCACTTCGCCCTTCAGATTTTCCCGGCACACTCCCTCTCAGGACTGTTGATCTACCGCCCTCCGGGGACACCAGGGAATTTACTCAACGCCCTCACTGACACGGTGTCACAATCAGCCTCCTCCGCCTCGAACTTTCTCATCGTGGGCGATCTCAACCTTCACCTTAATGACCCCACAGATTCCTCAGCTTCGGATCTCCTTCAGGACCTTAGGTCATTCAACATCCGACTGGTCAACAAAGAACCCACCCACGATAAGGGTCACCTTCTGGACCCCGTCCTGACCAACATCAGGGATATCACCTCGGGTCCCCCCATCCCTCTCCCTTGGTCAGATCACTTCCTCGTTCCCTTTTCCTGGCACCTTGCCATAGCACTCCCCCAACCCCCCAAAATCCGAGTGACAGACCGACGTTGGCACAAGCTTGAACCGGTGGAATGGGCCAGTTTGCTCTCAGATTCCACACCTGTCCTCTCCACGGACCCGGTTACGGCCGACGAACAGTTCAATTCCTGGCTCACATCCTCACTGGATAAACTCCTCCCCAATACCACCACTCTCAAACATACGAAAAGAGTGACTCCCGCTCCCTGGTACACTCCAGCACTCAAATCTCTGCGACAGGAATGCAAGAGAACAGAACGCTCCTGGAGGAAGGATAAATCTAACGAAAAGAAGGAAGCCTATCATACCGCATCACATAACTATAAAACCGCCCTCCGCAATACCAAAAGTCTATTCTTCCAAGAAAGAGTAGAACACTCCGCTAGTTCCAGTAAGGAATCTATCACCATTTTAAAAGAACTCCTCAAAATCCCTGACCCGGGACCTAGAGACCCCCCAGACCCCAAAGCTGATGAGGAAAAGTGCTACAAGTTAGCTAATTTCTTCAAGGAGAAAATCCAAAAAATCCTCGACTCCATTCCATCCACAAGTCCGAACGAGGAAAAAGAAGCCAACAACTCTCCCACCCCCCCATGTCTCACTTCCTGGGGACAAGTGACGGCAGAAGAGGTCGAAGATACGCTGCATGTCATTAAAAGCGATCTCCCAGGGATCCTGCCCCTTTACGTATTCTCAAAAGGGTAGCACCCACGATCGCTCCCCCCCTCACCCACCTTATCAACGCCTCCCTTCAACAAGGAGTCGTCCCCCCCAGCTGGAAGGCGGCAGTCGTCAAGGCACTACTAAAAAAACCATCCCTTGACCCTGCCGACCTGGCAAACTATAGACCAATCTCCCTCCTCCCGGGAACTAGCAAGATCGCGGAAAAACTTGTGAACAGAAAACTTTCACAATTTCTGGAGAACAACAACTGTCTAAAAAGCTCGCAGACGGGATTCCGCCCCGGGCAGGGCACCGACATCGCCCTCCTCATGGCGGTGGAGGAGGCCAGAGCACTCTTAGACGAAGGAGGATCAGTGGCAGTGATCCTCCTCGACCTCAGTGCGGCCTTCGACACCGTCAACCACCAGCTCCTTATCCAACGACTCAGGAGTGTCGGTGTCGAAGGAACTGCTCTGTCCTGGCTATCGTCCTTTGAGTCAACGCTCCTTTCAAATCTGGGAGAATAACACCCGCTCCTCCGACACTCCCCTCCAATGTGGCGTGCCTCAGGGCTCCTCCCTGAGCCCCACATTATTTAACATCTACATGTCCCCATTGGAGGAGGTTGTTATTCCGTTCGGAGTGAGCATCGTCCGCTATGCTGACGATACACAGTTAGTGGTGTCCCTTTCTCATCCTAGACAACAACCTGCGGACTTTTACAATTGTCTGACACAGATACAAGGATGGATGAACAGATTGTCTCTGAAACTTAACGGTTCAAAGACTGACATTCTCCTCCTTGGTCAGAAGGGGCCCTCTCTCTACTACAAAACATCTGGCCACCCTGTCTAGGCCCGCTCCTAGATCCGAAACCAGAGGTAAAAAGCCTGGGTGTTTGGCTTGATAAGGATCTATCATTCGCAACACAAGCAAAAAAGGTAGCCGGGACGTGCTTTGGGCTGCTCAGGTCAATTCGAAAGATCCTGCCCCTACTCCCCCACAACTCTCAAAAACTGCTGATTCAAGGCCTGATACTCTCCAGGCTCGACTTTAGTAATTCCATCTACTTAAGGGCCCCAGAGGCAACCCTGAACAAATTACAAAGGGTCCAAAATGCAGCTGCCCGGATCCTCACTAACACCCCTGCCAGAGCCTCGGCCAAACCAGCTCTGAAGCGTCTCCATTGGCTTCCGGTGAGAGAACGTGTTATGTTCAAGGCCCTCTGCCTGGCACACAGACTGCTTCAAAACAATGGCCCCCCAAGCCTGAAAAAATTTATCAAACCATACAAAGCCCCTAGATCCCTCCGCTCCGACCAGGAACATCTCATCGTCACTCCCAGAGTTAAGAAGGCCCGAACAGGAGGAAGACGCTTCTCGGTCCACACCGCACGCCTCTGGAACGCCCTACCTCACCACCTGAGAACTGAACCCAACTACCTACGGTTCAGGAAGCAATTGAAAACCCACCTCTTTCCTTAACCTGCCTCCCTCCCTGCCCCCGCTGACCCCCAGTTGTACTGATCTTAGTGCTGGGATACTTACGGGTGACTACGCGCTCTACAAAATTAAATAATAATAATAATAATAATAATAATAATAATAGGTCTCGCATTAGGAAAGTTTGAGCTATTTGTAGTGTAAATGACACATTTTTTATTTATGTGTTGTTTTTGAAAATAGCGAAATTAATAGCTTTGTCATTTACAATGCCAATAGTTTTAACTCACAAATGTGCCACCTATAGCATTTGTAATGCAATATGTGTTGTATTTAGGTGACTTAGATGTATTGATATTACAAATAACAATGGCTTTTATGTTTTTTAATAATTAATACTTAAATAAAAGCTATTGTAATTTATAATGGCAATAGCTTAAACTTTTGTAAATAACTTTTGTGAAGATTATGTTCAGTGTATTTTATTGTGACGAAAATACAAGAACAGCAGTGAAATATTAACATCTTTTTGTGACATTTGTAATAAAGCTTAAAACATTGAGAGAACATATTTGAACCAGTTGTTGTTGAATGGTTGCACATATTGATGCTGTGGTGGCGCTGAGTGATGTTGTGGTGGCGACGAGTGATGCTGTAGCGTTCAGAGATGCTGTGGTAGCGCATAGTGATGTTGTGTTGCCCCTGAGTGATGCTGTGGTGATGCAGTAGATAGATAGAGTGAGTGCGGTAGATAGATAGATGGAGGGTGATAGATAGATAGAGGGAGGGCGATAGATAGAGGGAGGGTGATAGATAGATAGAGGGAGGGCGATAGATAGATAGAGGGAGGGCGATAGATAGATAGATAGAGGGAGGGCGATAGATAGATAGATAGAGGGAGGGCGATAGATAGATAGATAGAGGGAGGGCGATAGATAGATAGAGGGAGGGAGGGCGATAGATAGATAGAGGGAGGGCGATCGATAGATAGAATGAGGGCGATAGAGTGAGGATGATAGAGTGAGTGAGTGAGGGCAAAAGAAAGATAGACAGATAGAGTGAGGGCGACAGATAGAGTGAGGGCAACAGACAGATAGAGTGAGGGCAACAGATAGATAGAGTGAGGTGGCCTTGTGGTGGACGTGGTGGTGGTGGATGTGGTGGAGGTGGTGGTGGATGTGGTGGTAGTGGTGGACGTGGTGGTGGTGGTGGATCTGGGGGTGGACGTGGTGGGGGGAGGTGGGTGTGGTGGTGGACGTGGTGGTGGTGGAGGACGTGGTGGTGGTGGAGGACGTGGTGGTGGTGGACGTAGTGGTGGTGGACGTAGTGGTGGTGGACGTAGTGGTGGTTGTGGAGGTGGTGGCGGAGGTGGTGGTGGATGTGGTGGTGTTGGTGGTGGACATGGTGGTGGTGGACGCTGTGGCAGTGGATGCGGTGGTGGTGGACGTGAAGGTGGACGTGGTGGTGGTGGACATGGTGGTGGTGGACGTGGTGGTGGTGGACGTGGTGGTGGTGGACGTGGTGGTGGTGGACGTGGTGGTGGTGGACGTGGTGGTGGTGGACGTGGTGGTGGTGGACGTGGTGGTGGTGGACGTGGTGGTGGATGTGGTGGTGGTGGATGTGGACTTTGTGGTGGACGTGGTGGTGGTGGAGGTAGACATGGTGGTGGTGGCCTCGTGGAGGACGTGGTGGTGGCTGTGTGGGCAGTGGACATGGTGTTGGTGGTGGTGGTGTATGTGGTGGAAATGGTGGTGGAGGTTGTGGACGTGGTGGAGATGGGTGTTGATGTGGTGGAGATGGGTGTTGATGTGGTGGTGGTGGACATGGTGTTGGTGGACATAGTGGTGGTGGTGGTGGACGTGGTGGTGGTGACGTGGTGGTGGTGACGTGGTGGTGGTGGACGTGGTGGTGGTGGACGTGGTGGTGGTGGACGTGGTGGTGGTGGACGTGGTGGTGGTGGACGTGGTGGTTGTGGACGTGGGGGTTGTGGACGTGGGGGTTGTGGACGTGGTGGTTGTGGACGTGGGGGTTGTGGACGTGGTGGTTGTGGACGTGGTGGTTGTGGACGTGGTGGTTGTGGACGTGGTGGTTGTGGACGTGGTGGTGATGGACGTGGTGGTGGTGGGTGTGGTAGTATGGAGGGCTGAATAAGAGTGAGAGGAAAAAAAGGAGACAGACAAGGGAGAGAGAAGCGAAGCGGGAAATAGAGAGGGAGAGAGCGGCGGATAGGGAAGTTGTGGAAAGCAGGGGGGTGGCGGAGAGGGCAGGCGGAGAAGACAAGATTAAGAGGGGGTGGATACAGTAAATGCGAGAGAGTCAAGATGACAGGAAAGTGGACAGGGTGGGGAGAGGTGGCACGGTTGTGGAAGCGAGCCGGCAAAGCAGAGGAGGGACGAGAGAAGAAAGGTGTATAAGAGAGGGGGTTAGTCAGAAACTAGGGACAGAGATCTGTTCGGCTATATCAGTCCTAAGCTATGTCATCTGAACTCTCAATCTCGCCCCCCACCTTTGAACTCTCTTTCATTTCTCAGATGTCAAAGAGACACAGGGTTCTTTTTTTAGAGCAACTTCAAAAATACACCAAGCCTTGGCCCCCTTTGTTAGGTTAAATGAAAATAAAGCGCCAAGACTGCACAGTCGAAATAGTCGTGCTGCAGTGGTGACGTGTCCTGGTGAACTGAGCCTGTGCCCCATTTGACTGAAATGTGTGATTCTGGGCAAGCAACTTCTTTTAAGTAACCACATCTGTCTATATTTGCACACGCCTAGAAGATGTTTAGGGAACTTCGCTGAATTTTCTCTAATTACCAGGCTTTATTCTAGTTTCTCTGACAGAGCAACAGGCTCAGAGAGGCGTCCAATTGCCAAACTGTGCACCGAAAAAAACGAATAACCCTATATGGATCACTTGTTCTTTACTTGGATAAACTGTGTAATCCTGGTCAAATCCATTTAGCTCTATGTCCCTCGATTCCATTATCTGACAACAACATGTACAATGGGAGAAAGCGCAAATCAGCCAGATTTAAATACTATGAAACAAAGTTGTTTGAATGTTACTGCTGTTTTATTTTGTGATTGAAAGTCGAAAGCTTATCTGGGGGTTGGGGGGAAACACATCATGCACTAAAGAGCGAAGATAAACGAGAGAGAGAGAAAGAGAGAGAGAGAGAGAGAGTCGGTGGCATATTTGATGCTACAAATAGGGATTAAGGCAAGTACCGAAAAAGCACAATAGGGGGCAAACTTTTTCCTGGTTTGTACAGGGAAAAAAATCTGCATACATTTTGTGGGCCGTGCAGCTGAATTCCTTTGATGTGTGCAAGACGAGGACAGAAAACGCTTCGACAAGGAAAAAGTTAGCACTTGTATAACCAGCAGTCGCTAAATCCAGCAGCGCGCCCTGCACTGGTACAACGAATAAAGTGATGTTTAAAGTGCATGCCCTCGAGCTCCGAAGAGTTTACTGCAAAGCCGGGGCTGCAGGGGTGTCTCGCCGCTTTCCCTCTCAAGGCCCCCGGGCACATAGTTTTCAGAGCACTTTGCTGAGGTAAAGCTGCCTCTTTAGAAGCTCGAGCCACCGCACATAGTGCGCTATTTTACTGTTTTCTTACAAGAGGCACAAGATGCAATGCCATTGGTGAAAATAAGATATACGGCCATCTGAGCCAAGCAGGCACGGTGTTACCCCAAAACAGAAATCCTGCTCACACGGAAGGCAGGTAAGGGGCAACGTCACCAAAGAGGGGTCAGGGGAGTGAAGTGAGGGCCGTGCAAGGACACATAGGCTGGGGTGGTGGACGGGATTGAGAGTGAGTGGGAGTGAAGCTTCGGCACCATGCAAGGGAGGGAGGGGGGCGCTCACGTCCGAAAGGGCAGAGGACATATTTGAAGGTTGGGGAGAGCAGGGCGCACACCCCGAAGGGGTGAGGCGGCAAAGGAATACGGGACATGGAGGAGTGTGGGTCACAGATCTTTAAATGGTGGGCGAATAGGAAGAGAGGAGAAGCCATCGTAAAGATGGATGGGGAAATGGGAACAGGGGGGTAAATATTCTAAAGGGGGAGATGGTAAGGGACAAAGGACATAGTGTGGAGAAGGGGCAGTGTGCGTTACATTTGGTAATTACATACCGCTTACTACTCCTGATGAGGAGGTCAGTACAGCTAATAACGCTAGGTAACGGGAAAACAAAGCACACCTCGCCCAGGAGGGACAGGTCTGCACCATTTAATGTGGTGCCGGAAGAGAGCTCAGTTCGGAGCAGGGGGGGCTGGCTGGCAACCCTAGCTCCGAGTTCAGTTTCCTTGGCTTTTCCCGAGCACCTAGGGCTGATAAGCCCCTGCGGGCTCTTCGCTCACTGCAACACGCAGTCTCCGAAGGCAGAGGGCAGCTCGGGTTTCAAGCTGCCTTTGAAGAACTTCACACCAGGCAGCTGAAATGTGTGCGGATTACGTGCATGGGTGCTATTTTAAATCAGGTAGCGCTAGGAGGGGGGCTCGGCTACCATGCCAGCATTCCGACACAGAAGCAGATGGTGCTGTTTCGCACAAGATGAGCGGCAGGGAGTGGCTGAGGAGATCAAAGGAATGGTGGGAGGGAATTCAGATCCTGCTTAAAAAAGCCTTTGATGCAGCAGGGGGCGGAGAGCAGGGAGCGGAGCGGGAAGAGCTGCTGGCGTGGGAGGGTGATTGATGGGCGGGGGGAAGCATATCCCTTTGAAGCTGCTGCCTGCTTGTGGGGGAGAAATGCTGTTGGCAGGGGGAAGGCTCAGGCAAGCTCGTGCATGAGGAGCTTGTCACGTGATTCTTTTCTCATGAACTGTTTGAAATCCGCCTGTTAGGAATTTTTTGGATTGACAGTAATAGGTTCGAGTAAACTCGACCTAAAAAGGACAATCGCAGGTAATTGCACTCTTTTAGTATACACTGATGGGAGCATTTATAGTGTTGACTTGTATCCTAGCATTGTTCACTGTTAGGGAACTACTTTTTAGGTCTCTGCCTGGTGAAAGCAGCGCTTCTGGGGGATGTAGTTTTGGGTGGTTAGGGTTTGCAGATGCTAAACTTCAGGGCTCTGCAGGACCACATTTTCCGAAGTACAGTAGATTGGCCTGGCGGAGAGCAATGGCTGCCGAATTTGACGAAGATGTGGTGTTTGAAGTGGGAGCATGCGCTGCTCTCCATGCAGAGGGCTACTTGGAATCAATACGGATTACGAAGCCGTGTCTCAGCTCCGCCTGCAGTTTTCATTCGTGCACGTCGTTTGGCGTTTCAAATTATGCAAAAGACAGTGCAATGATTGCACCGGAGGCATTTCAAACCCTCCTGGTTGCCACCCTGTCCCCTTTTGGCCCCACCCACCGGGATTCGATCTTTTACTGGCGGCAGTACACACACTCCTTTAATTATTAGCTACGCACTTTTTTCCCCATTCGTGTAATGTGTTGCAATAAAAATCGGCCGCGCTTGTTCAATAGTCCCATCATTTCCCCCTGAGCAGAAATCGGTGTCTTTTCTGTTGGTGAGAAACTACTCCCAAGGGTCATAATTGAGACGCGGACATCAAAGGTGAATGTTCAAATAAACTATCTCTGTCTATATAATATATTATTTAATCTTTTGCAGATTGTCATTGCTGTCAGTGTAATTGAATAAGGTTTTTCCAATCCCTCAGTTTCCCCTCAGGTGCTCTTCCTTTCGTGCCAGGCTTTTCTACTGCCAGACTCGAAGCGGGACGAAGGACCGCGGTGTCTTCCTTGTGCCGCTTGAAACCTGGCGTGCCTTTTCATCGCGTGCCCTTATTACTGTTGGTATCTTTATCATTCCCAAAATTGTGTTATTTGTTACATAAACCTCGTGCTCCACCGTTAACCTTTTCGCGGACGTAGTACATTTTTAGCAGCATTTAGCATGGGAAATAAACCGCTTCATCGTGCTAGTCAGGGCCATCGCTGTGCAGGGTCCCCTGCACTGCAAATCTGTTATTTTCTCCTGTTGCATAGGCGTTTCTTCAGGATGCTCTTTCCTCCCAAATTTTTCATTTCCACTTGCAGGGCCGTAGTAGTTGTCAAATTAGCTTAGGACTTCCATTTCTGTGATTTATTATGACGTGGCTACAGTACTGTTTCACCTGTCTGGCAAGACCTTAATGTCACAGGTAACCACAATGCACATAAAAAGTTATTTACAACATATGATAAAACATGCAGTGTATTGGCAGGGGCTTTGGGGCAGTCCTCTTCTGCCATTGGGTCCTGGGTGTTGTTTCGCGGATGGATGCACATTTCAGCAGGATGTCAGAATTGGGAAAGTAGTGAGCATCAGAACTTGACTCAAGCCTCATGCTGTGTCTGACAGCAATGTACTGCAGATACGGCAAAGGTAACTTGAACAAAGGGACAAAGAGTGCATTAGTTGAATAGTTAAATATGAAAAAGTACACTAGAGATTGATGTTAGTTCAAAGGAAATTACGGTTATGTCCACATCGGAAGAAATCACGCTATTAATACATGGTATACTAACTGAAAATAGAATTAACACTTATCTTGAAAACACACTTGCACAGTAGCTGGGCTTCAATAACTTAAATATCCTTAAACTCATAAAGGTTGAGAATACAGCTTGAAATTAAAATACTGAAGAGCTGGCACTCACCGTGCCAGAGTACCTGAGTACTACTGAGAATTGCTGCAACTCTGCCTTCCAAATGTAAAGTGTGTTTCTGACAGCACCTGCAAATTTAAAACAGTGACTGAGGCTACCTACCCCTTACCGGAGAACCCGGGTATGAGACTGTACTCAGCAAGGGTTTCACATGTATGGCGCCGCCCCAACTCCTTTGGAGACTTCATCTCCAGACCTTCGTGACAGTGGAATTCCCTCTAATTCTCAGACGTGAACAGGATGGGACTTGCCTCAATTTGGGACCTTTATGCCGCAGCTTTAGATCATCAGCGCGCAAATTAGCCTCCCCAAGTTGATGCGCTTAAACTTTTTTTATTCATTGCTTCTCTTTTCGATCTTGTTGTTCGTGTCTCACGTTCCAGACTTACATTTGAAAACTAAGTTGTGTGTCCCGTCTATCGTGTAGAACCTGCTTTCAGAACCTGTACACTGTAACCATGACCAATAGGAACAAGCATTAAAAATGCAATAGGTCTCGCCTTTCATTAAGTAAAAGCCATTTGCTTTGCTATACAATACCATTAGCAAAGCAAATTGCTTTAAATTAATCAAAGGCAAGACCTATTGCATTTTCAATGCTTGTTTCTTTCTGGTGATGCAGTCTTCGAGAAGAAATGTCTTTTCTAGCTCTAAGTCTCCTTGCTTCTGCCACCAAGCTAATACCGGGCCCCTGCTCTAAAATGGTGTCTCCCTTTGTTGCTTCTCTCCACACTGGTGTGTTCTCCTTGACACGCTCCTTCCCACCCAAACCAATTTGCTAGTCCCGGCTCCTCCCTTGCCCCCACCTGCCAACCTTTTTCCACCACTGTTGCCGTCATTTCGCTATTAATATTTAGTGGGGTGGTGCGGGGTGGGGCGGCAGGGGCAAGATCCACTACCTAAAACAGCACTTCACACAAAATACATTTCATTTTTTTTTATAACAAAAAAGAAAATGACAGCGCGTCATTCCATACGTGTGCTCATATGTGGAGGGAAGCAGCACGAGCGAGTGAGCTAAACAGCACATGGTCCCTCATGGGGTGCTGAAAGAAAAAGAAAAAATAAAGCAGGTCCCTAATTGCGAATAGTGGAAGAAAACAAGCCAGCAAATCAAAAGAATGGTTAAGAGGCTGTGCTCCAGGGGAGGAAAACATAAGAGGAAGGTAAGTCATCAAGCAAAAGAGTGATGATAAAGCCAACCAATGGTAAGCAATGTGAAGATTAAAGGTCTGTACTCCATGCAGGCCCTTGCTGCCTGTCAATCAGTGAACTGGGCGCAAGTCCAAACTACTTGCGCAACCAGTGCTGTCCTCGGAATCACCCTGGTGTGGAGGGGACTTTGGACTTCGCTAGCCAACATAAGTATTTCACCGAGCATGTAGATTGTACTTTAAGCTTCTCTCGTCAAAAACGTTATATAATTTAATGAGATGGCCTTTGCCCCTTTCTTTTAGAGAAAACATTCAGTTGTGCACACTATTAGCATTTTAACTATCAAAGAAAGAAAATAACACATTGCGCACTACACACACTTCTGCCCTTATGATGCAATTTCATGTGCATATCTGAATTAAGAATATTCTACACTTCCCAACTAAAAAAAAAAAAACACAAAACACTTCGGAAATGAAGGGATTTTGATCCGGTAACTGCCGAAGGGGCACTAATGCACCTTTACCCAATGGCCTCACTAAAGAAAAAAAACACAGATAAGTTTGCCGTAGATGTGTTGGGATGTTTTCACACCCCTTAATGGACATAGGCCATTCGGAGCTTACAAAGACTAACTGGAAACCCCACTCACTAGAGGGGTTTCTAATTGGCTTTACCTGCCACTGTTTGATATCTGCTCTTTCAAATGTGCCCCTGTGAAGGGAGCCGATATCATGTGGCCAATCGTGAGTTGGCAAGTCTCATTTACTGGTTTTTAAACAGCAACGCATTTCAAAATACTAACACAAAACAGAGGGGATTGCTGTAATCCTGTTGCCTGTTGATTTCATATCATGACGTGATCATGATGTTTTCAGTTCAGTTGTATTACCACTTAAGTATTATAGGACTTCTAGTCCAGATTTAGTTCAAATAAAAACTTTCACACCCGAAAACAAAGATCTGAGGAAAAATCGGCGTGGAAAATAAGTGCCTACGCAACCAGGCATCATGTGCAGACTCAACGCTGTGGCCTATGTTGCAAATACTGATTTAGATAATGGAGAGTTGGATTTTTTTCATTTCAAGGTTCTGCATGTTTCATTGTAATAGCACGAAACTCCATTGTCCAAGTCTGCACAGTGCAGCAACAAAGACTGCTCTGTGCCCACACACTGGGCAGTTGAAAAACAAGACGCATATGATGTCACTTCCCATATAGGTTACAGAGGATAGTGCACTAACCCAATAATGCTCGAGTTAATGTGCGAATTAAACACACATGAAGCTTCTGGATTTTTCAACCACTCTGTAAATTGAGTTACAATGTGGTCCTTCTGTATTTTTAATACGTTTGTATATAATCTGTGTAGATGGTGCAGATTTGGTCCACTGAGCTTGAATCTAAGCGCGTTTACCCTTGGACATGTAAATTCCATTCCACTTTTTATCATACAATTAAAGCGCAAGTCACGATACACAGTGTTTTACAATCCTGTTACCTGAACGGCTGAAGGGTTGCCAATAAAAATAAACCGAGCAGTTGATGCTGTACAGCACTTGCTGCAGCAGTGTAGCCTCGGCATTTGCCAATGCTGTTTGGTGATGCTGAAGATCAGCATTAGGGGAAAGAAAAAAAAAATCACAATGCTTTTTTCAGATACTAAAAAAAATACAAAGAAGAAAATAAGAAAAAGCTCAACAATGCGGTAGACGTTTTTGCTTTAGTCATTGTATAGGCGCTTGCATACATACTGACGTGGGCTCCCACTAACATCACCTGATAAAAAAAAAAAAATTACGTGCGCAAAGGCACTTTTGTAGAGGGCCAGAAGCAATTTGCTGCATGGCAATCCAAAAAAAAAACAAAAAAAAAAACCTTGAATAAACCCCCCACACATGTAGGGGAAAGCAACAGGGAATGAGCAGGTATATATATTTGTTTATTTTAAAACAAAGGTGGCGGGGAAATGCAGCACACAAGGAAGAGCACAACATACAGGGATACAGAAGAGAGAAAGTAGCAATGAGTGTCAGCAAACAGAGCGAATGTGGGGATAAAGGATTTGGCACTGGTGGGGGAGAAACTGGAATAAACTTGCCCTCTCATGGAGTGCTTAAACAAAAAGAAAACATCAGTTCTCTAAAAGTGAGAGGTGGAAAGACACAAATAAAGATACTATGCTCCAGCGGAGGGAGAAAAAATATGGAAAAGGCAGCTATCAAATAAGAAGCAAGCAAATAAGAGTGCCAACAGAGCAAAACCAATAGGCGGGCTGCAAGCTAACAATAGGTCTTGCACAGACTTGAAGGATCGACCAAATAATTACCTATCAAACAATGGTGAAAGATTACAGAAAGGTTCCATCATTACTAGAAGAGGCTCATGTATAGCAGAATGAATGTTCTCTTAATCCTTGTAAAATGTTACCTGGAGATTGGATACTTCATGGGTAATGACCCTACCAAGTTGTTGGCCATTGATCCGGAATCAGGCATCCTACCAGGAAACACTTATCTGGATCGAGAGGACAAGAGATTTGTGAAGAATGAGACTTACATAGTTGAAATTCTGGCCATGGCTAATGGTATGATTTTGCTGAAGCAGGGGGGCTCTGCACAAAAGTGTTTTAAAAACCACAGTCTCAGGTTACTGCATAGGTCAAACAATTAAAGCATATGGTAAACTTATTTTCGAGGCACAAATGGCTGCCGATACACTTGTTGTGCACACTCCTGTTACGTCGTGTTGGTCCCGGATGTGAGCAACTTGTCTTTTTCAAAGAAGTCTTTCGAGTCATGAGGTACTGTAACTCCTCCTCTTAGAAATACTGCGCAAGGTCATCAACTCCATTGTTCGATTGTTTTCTTTCTGCCGCCTGGTTCGGTTGTGTGCTCCTATGCTCTGGGTCCACACTGTTGCAGTGCTCTTTTCTGTTCACTTGGTTCCTTTCCACCATCAGTATCGTACTTTGATTGCACCTCAGTTTCTGTCTGTCTTGGGTCGATGTCTGATTACTTCGCTTGAGTGGGGTCTGGGTCGACTGCAGCCCCTCTCATGCCTTGCATGTCAGCGCATGCTTCCGTCTGTCGCGTCTCTCCACCATGCCTCGACAGTGATGAAACTGATGCCATTTTAATATTGACCTTTACCCTGCACGCCCCTCCGGAGGATTCAACATCCCTTTAGGAACTCAACGGTAGGGCCACCTCCTTTCACAAGGTGCAACTCCACACCAAGCCCTTGGAGGAGGACTTTCTCTAATCCACTCACCGGTCCATTCTGTATCTCCCCATGCTCACGATTCTGTTACATCACACGCCTGCCATTTTTAAAGACCCTGCCCAGGCTAGGATTATGACTAGTAGGGTGGATAAAAGATAAAACTCCTCTCCTTCTGACTCCATTCATGTTCGCAGTAAGCTCTTGTCCAACTCTGGTAATCCCTCCTACCCGTAAGTGAGCCAACTCCCAGGCCACCAGGATGCCCCACCACCAGAAAAGAAAAGCAAATGCTTTGATCCAGCAAGAAAAAAGGTGACCGCAAAATCGGTGAAGCACTGGTGCATAGCGAATTCTGTTGGCCTTCTTGGACGAGACGATCAGCCCACGCGGACAAAATGGTGGAGTTCCTCCAATATCTTCCTGCAGGGCATAGGAAAAAAGATCAGTTTCTAAGGGCAAGCTAGCCTAACACCTCTATCCGCTGTGCCCTTGAAGTAGCCAGCACCACTGCCAGTGGGTCAACTCTAGCATTCTGCTATGCTGACACGCATGGCTCTGTATCTCCGGCTATGAGCTGGAAGTTCTGTAGAACCTTCTGAACATGCCCTATGATGGTGAGCACCTCTTTGCTCCACAGGTGCACCACGCTTTAGAAAAGATCAAAAAGGATATGAAGACAGCCAAACTGATGCCAGCACTGAAAAATCCTGCAGGTTCTTCCACCACAACCTTTACTGTGGAGACTCAAGGGCCACTTCCCTTGAAACCTCCATGTCCTATCAATGCACTCAGGGCCAGTAATCCTCTCCCCAGGGGGAAGGTCCTATAGGGGTAACAATGCCCGAGGCAAGGGTAGCTCTCTAAAAGGAGCTACACCTGCCATCAAACCCTGACTTGCCTCCCCACCTCCGACTACACAACACCTTTTAGGGGGAGGGGCGCCTGCAAGGCTTCTTTCCCCCATGGCAAACAGTCATCTCAGACCAGTGGATGTTGGACATTATCCAACATGGTTATTGCCTGGAGCTCACTTCAACGCCTCCCACCTTTCCCCCTCACAAAACACACTGACCATAACATCACAGTATGCTCAAGGAGAAAGTCAAAGCCCTCTAACTCAGAGGTGCTATAGAACCCATCCCCCGCTATCAGCAGGATATGGAAGTGTACTCGCTGTACTGCCTAATAACCCAAAAAAGACTGCCCCTCAGGCCTATTCTGAACCTCAGGTCCTTAAACTAATACATCATATCAGAGCATTTTCACATTGTAACCTTTCAGGATGTCATTCCACTTCTCCAGCAAGGCGATTTTAATGCAGCGCTCGACCAAAAGAATGATTATTTCCACATACCAATACGTTCAAATTATCACCAGTATCTCAGGTTTGTGGTCAGCAGCAGGCATTAACAGTTCAAACACACAAAATCCCACCTCCAAGCCTTCCCAACCCTACCAAGGGGCTATCCACAACTCTGAGTTAGCCATATCCGATAAAAAATCCTGCCAGGATCCAGTCCTTTCAAGTACTGCTTCCCTTGTTCCAACCAAATCAACAATGTAAGTCAGAACAGTCATGCACCACCTAAGCATGATGGCCTGCAGCTCTTACAACAAATGCACTCCCACTCCGTTACTACAAACAAACCACAACACGTTTTCATTATGACAGCAACCACCGAAACACACTTCTAGACACTGGTTCAAAACTGATAACACTACATTCCAATCTATTCATTTTTGGTGACCTAAACTTTTGGTTTGAATAACCCAATATGCCCCATCAGAAAACTCATCACTGGCCTAGATGCACTGAACCTACATCAGATCGTCCACAAACCCACACACGCTGGACACATGCTTGATGTCATTTTTGAAAATACTGAATCAGTTACCTTTCAAACAATTACTCCAGTCACATGGTCAGAACACCATTTGCTTGCTTTTCAACATAAAACGCAAAGCAACACACCTAAAACCACCCTACATGCATCCACCCATTGACCATGGAACAAAATAGATTTCGAAGACTTAGAAACACAACATCAGACACGTTGGACTCCTAATTAAAAGAAAGGAAAAGCACCAGCACCGACACCAACACGTTTACCAAAATCCCCTAATAGAGGAGGCTAACCCCCCCTCGGCATTCCTTCCAACAAATATCACACAATGAATTTATGGATCTGGTCAAAGCAAGCAAGGCCTGCCGCCAGCCCTTTTAACCCATGTCCACCACAAACCTTCAAGAAATTCTTCCAACTAGCTCTGCTGCCACATCAGTAAAAATCATCATCAACAATTCCTGAAGTACAGCAATATTTGGACACCCTCTGCAAAAATGTTGTAGGTTTATTGTATGAATCCATCTGATGTGATATGATTTATCGTCTGCCACAAGAGAAATGCTGGACCTGTGTACTGATTCACTGTGGAATTCACAGTGGAATTCAATAGATATGTCTTGTTGTGATGTATATCCAAATCTGAAAAATAAAGTTTAAAAAAAAGGTAAAAAAAAAACCATCTACATGAAGTCATTAACGGCAAAATGGAATTACTCACATGTGGTAATTGGAAAAATTATGACCCACTCGCCGCCTGGCCTGACGGTCTGGGAATACCGCCTAAAGTATCTAAGGAAGTAAGAAATCGCCAATAGCCTCTATCAATCAATCACTCAGTCAGTCAGGTTTGTAAAGAGCAGCTACACACTCGTGAGCATCTCACGGCGCTCGGGGCCTGCAGATCTGCCTGGGTGCTGCCTGGGTGCTGGATTCCTTCGAATAACCAGGTCTTGAGGTTGTTCCTGAATTGGGACAGTGATGGGGATTGCCGGAGGCAGAGGGGCATGGTGTTCCAGATCTTGGTGGCAAGGTAGGAGAAGGCTCTTCCTCCGGTTCTGGTCCTGCGGATCCATGGGACGGTGGCCAGTGACAGTTGTATGAAGCGGAGCGGTCTGCTGGATGCGTGGAAGGAGAGCCGGCGGTTCATGCATGTAGGTCTGGCGTTGTGGAGGCCCTGTATGCATGGGTGAGAAGCTTAAAGGTTATCCTTTTGCCGACTGGCAACCAGTGGAGATCAAGCAGGTGTAGTGTGATGTGGCAGCGGCGGAGGATCTTTAGGACCAGTCTGGCTGCAGCGTTTTAAACGTTCTATAGGAGTTTCTGGGTGGCGCCGGTGTAGAGTGGGTTGCGTAGTCTAGTCTGCTGCAGATGAGGGCATGGATGACAGTCTTCCTGGAAGCAGTGGGGGTTGAACTGTAGGTCTTTTGGAGCAGGCCGAGCATGTAGAAACATGACCAGGAGACAGAGTTGATCTGGCGGTTCTTAGTGAGCGCGGACTCCAGTATGATGCCACGGTGGGTGTGGGGATGTGCCCAGTGCAGTGGGCCACCAGGAGTCGTTCCAAGCGGAGGGGGTGTATCCCAGGATTAGGATTTCTGTCCTGTCCGAGTTGAGCTTGAGGCAGCTGTCTCTCATCCAGGATGCAACAGCTTTCATCCCTTCGTGGAAGCAGGAGACAATGTTGAGTCTCATTTCTGACGATGGTAACTGTGAGAAGTTGGCCTGGTATATGCTCTACACTAATTATAGTGGGTACCTTGTACCAGTCCAAACAACCCTTATTGATGATTAGGTTAAAGACAACCTTTATTGAAAGCTATCCTACTGGTAGCTATGGAGAGCAGCCTTCAGGCTAAGTCTCAAAGGAATGTAAAGCAGCTTGTTTTACCAGATCAGAACCGCCTGAATGACCAAATGAAAAGAGAACCTCACGAGATATAAAAAATATATGTATTTATTACTAAACCCTCTACTAACCTCTTTATGCGATTAGAGAACAAAGCACACAATATTAAATCACTAGAACAGTAAATATCACAATACACAGTGGGCTCCGGGGGGAGACCAAAGAATATACTAAGAAAGTGGTATAATAACCATAACTTGACTAGACAGTGCCTAGAGCACGTAGAATCGCTGAGACCCCAAGGAACCACCTGAAGTAGTGACACAGGGGATCCACGGATGACGGGTGCAGTGTGAGAACACAGGCACGACCTCCGTACAACTCTATGGGAAAGTCGCGATTGCATTTTTAAAGATTAAAGACAGTTCGGAGAAGACGTTGAGCAAACCCTTTTACTCATAGAAGGTTCTACGGCCAGCAACCGAGTACCCGTGTTACCTAACCCAGTGGAGCCGGGTGCATAGGTGTCAAGTGATGTCGGAAACCTTCGTCGTTTTCAAAGGCGAGATGCACAAAAGTGCAACTTCCGGGAAGATGAAGTGTCCGGTGGAATCCAAGCCTGGATTCGAGGTGAGAAGAACCTGAAAGCAGAAGGGACAGAGTCTGGGTCACTTCAGGGTGACCAGGGGCTCGGTAGACTAATGCCCACCGATCGCAGGTGCTTCAGGTGAGATGACACAATGCTGGACTCTGCAGCTACGGTGAGCTGTCCCACGAAGGATGTTGGGTGCTGGGGGATCAGTGTCCGGATCGAACACCAACAAGCTTTGGCAAATGCAACACACGCGGTCAGAGGAAATCAGCTTAGGTGCGGACCAGCAAGGTCCTGGGGACTCTCCAAGCCATGGAGAGTCAGGGCTCGTCTGGAGCAACCAGGAAAGCTCACTGAAAGTTAGTTACCTTCACAGGGACCCACAGGCCAATGGACCAGGGATCGCGAAGGGACCTTGAGCTGAATCACAAAATGCCAGCCCATGAAACACTCATGGAGTGTAGGCCGGAAATCTTCGGTGGAAATACTGCTCGGGTCAGGACTACAAGTAGCCTAAAACACAGCCTCAGGGATCGGTACTTGGTTTCTGTAGCAGAGTTTAATCCAGGTAAAATCTAAAGTCCAGTAGTCAGGGGTTCCTACTTTATACCCAAGGAAGGGGTGGACAAACTCTGGGGACCCACCTATGGGAGGGTTAGGACAGAGTGGTGGCTACACTTATGTCCTTTGTCCAATTTCGCGCCAGAGCAGGGGCAAATGGCTCCTGCAACCGGTTTGAGCTGGACTATGCACAGGGACACCAAATGTGCCCCCAGTGCAAACCTCAAAGCACTCTGACTGCAACCACCCAGCCCCAATACATTAAAGCCTGCATGGGAGGTGGTCACACCTTCTGTGATAGGAAGCCTATTGCCAAGCCTTCCCCTGCTCGAGCTTGTCTCAGTAGCAGGAGGGCAGACTCCTGTCTGTGGCTGGCAGCATCCATTTTGTGATACCCAGGTCGAGAAAGATGGTACTGGGTGTACCGGTGTCTCACATATGTCCCTATAGGAGGGTGGATTCATCTCGCCAGTTACTGGCGGGGAGGTATGATTCCAAGGTGTTTGAAACCAAACACAATATGTTTCCACGCAACCGTTTTAAAGTTAACATTTACTGTGAGGTTATAATGCACTTAAAAGTATATGGTTGGCTACATCACAAACAACCCCGGAAAATAGGTTTTGAAGGCTGCAGAGGGGCTCTGCTCATGCATGGGCACCCTCTCACATAAAACCCAGCACCCTGCATTCAGGATTGATAAGGTCTGCCATAGGGGTGACTGATATGTGCAGTGATATAGGATAGATATAGTGAACTAATATCTAAGTAAGGGGCGCATGCACCACCTTACACAGGCTGCAGTAGTAGACCTGTGGTGTCAGTTTCAATGGTCTCTTAGGGGTGGCATAATACATGCTGCAGCCCCTGTGAGGCCTCTGGGGTTCCTATGCCCTGGGTACATAGTATACCATATACTAGGGACTTAAAGGGTACCCCTGAATCCAATCTGGAGTGTACCTAAAGTACATGCAATCAATTTAGAGGAGAAAGCAGCTTGACTGGGGTCCTGGATAGCAGGATTCCAGTGAGTCTAAGTCGAAAACAGTGAAACAACAGCAATAAGTGGGGGTAACTATAAGAAGATCCTACTCTCCTACAGTTACAAGTGGGGCCAAGTTAAAGAGGGAGAGGAGATGTCCAGGACATGGTTGGCTTTGACTAAGTCGGCAAGCTAGGTGTTGATGGCTTTTTCGTTGACCTTTGCTGGGAAGGGGAGCAGTGAGATTGCCCTGAAATTCATGAGGTCTGCAGGGTCTGCGGAAGGCTTCTTCAGCAAGGGGGTTGATCGCAAAGTGTTTCCAGTCATCAGGGAAGGTGGCAGTTTCAATAGAGCAGTTGATGGTGCGGAGTAGCTCGGGTGTGATAGCGGCTCTGTGGAAGATGTAGTGCGGACAGGCATCTGATGGGCTCCGGATTGAATGCCCTTCATCGTCTTGAGAGTGATATCCCTGGGGTCTAGTTGAGCAGGATCTGGTGCGAAGTGGCGGTTTTGGTTGTAGTGAGATCTGCTTGACCTTGGGTGGAAGAAGGTGTTGAGTTTCATGCTAAGGTCTGGGGAGGATGGGGCATCTGGTCTCGCTGTAGGGCTTGGCAAACTCTAATGATGGCGAAGTGTTCTTTGCTGTTGTGTGCGCTGGCATCGATTTGGTCTTGGAGAGCCGTTATGGGCTGTGGGTTAGATGAGATGGTGGTGTGCACTGGTGGCTGCTTTGAAGGCGGCGTGGGCTTCTGGGGTTTTGTTGTTCATCTTTTTTTGAGCCGTCTATGATATGATATGATATAAGGGTGATTTTTATAGCGCACGGTCACTCCAGGGAGCATCATGGCACTTTGACTCCATGCCTGGAGTGATGGTGAAGTTTACTGTTCCCACACATTAAAAGATAATTTAGACGAGTCTTTTACAGACTAAATCCGATAAGCCGTAGATTCAGGTTTTAAGGGATTTTCTAAAATTCTGTTCGGAGGTGGTTGCTCGAAGTTGGTGAGGCAGTTTGTTCCATGCCTTGGCGCCTATGACTGCCAATGTTTTTCCTCCTTTTGTTGCCAATCCAAATTTAGGGACCGTCATCAGATTTGCAGTTGTTGACCTAAGTTCTCGTGAAGGATGATACCTGTTGAATTTATTATACAGATATCGTGGTCCCTGCTTGTGAAAGGCCCTGAAAGTAATCATAAGGACCTTAAACAGGATGCGCTTCTGGATAGGGAGCCAGTGAAGCGCATCTAGTGCGGCCAAGGCCGAGGATTTTCTTGGCCATCTAAGGACCAGCCTCGCTGCCGAATTTTGGACCATCTGTAGTTTATGCAGGGCACATTTAGCCGCCCCTGCATACAGGCTGTTACAATAATCTATTCTAGATGTAACCAGCGCAACAGCAACAGTGCGACGAGCGGATATGGGCAGTAGATCAAAAAAATTCCTGAGGCCCTTTATGATATTAAAGCACAGGCCAGCAACTTCTCTAGCCTGTTGTTTAAACGAGAGAGTCTCGTCAAATTTGGTTCCTAAATTACGGGCTACCTTGATGGTGTTTGGCGGGGCTTCTGCTTCTTTAGGCCAACAGGTAAGAGGGGAAAAAAGGTTGCTTTTACCAAACGGAAGGATTTCTGTCTTGGCAGAATTACATTTGAGGTGGTTATTATTCATCCAAGCAAAGGTTGCCGTCAGACACTCTTTCAGATCCAGTTCAGCTTTTTCTAAGTCTTTGTCAAGACTTAGAACTAATTGAGTGCCGTCTTCATACGCAATGGTGCTGATGTTAAAGGAGGAGATAAGATTACTCAAGGGGGCCATGTACAGATTGAATAAGGTAGGGCTCAAACTTGAGCCCTGAGGTACCCCTGACCCAACCGCCTTCTCTTAAGAGCAGAAATGGCTTAGCATGGTGATCTGTCTTCTGTGCATCAGAAAGTTTTAAAACCATTTTAACACGGTGCCCGCTATGCCTGCATTGCCCAGGCGATGTAATAAAATAGCATGGGACACCGTGTCAAAAGCTGCAGATAGATCTAGAAGGATCAGGACTGCCCTCTTACCTTGATCCAGTGCAGCTCTTATGGTCTCTGTAGTTGACAGAAGTGCAGATTCTGTAGAGTGATGCGTTCTAAAACCAGCTTGGTTAAGGTGAAGAATATTGTTTCCCTCTAAATATGCAGAGAGCTGCTTGTTGACAGATTTCAGCAAATTTGCATAGTGCTGGGAGTAGTGAGATGGGCCGTAGATTTGATAGAACTGAGGGATCCCGTAAGGCCTTCTTCTGTAGTGGTTTAACAGCTGCAACTTTCAAGGATTCAGGATTCAGGAATCTCTCCTGTTTAAAGTGATGAGTTAAGAATTGAGTTGATCACCGGGTTGACCTCCTTTATTGCTTTTAGCAGAGCAGGGGGGTAGGGATCGAACGGTGATCCAGATTTAATTGTGGAAATGGCTTGAGAGAATCTTCCATACTAATCAAAGCAAAGGTTTCCCAATGTGCTGACCGAGACACTTTGTTTTGAGTGTTCTCTTCCTCCTCCTGAATGACTTGGGGGAAATCTTTAGTGAGATTGATTATTTTTTGATCGAAGAACATTGCTATCTCATTGCAGAAAGATTGAGAAGGCGGAATTTCCTTGGAGAGAAATTTTGATTTCTGAAACTATTAACGATTTGGAAAATTTCCTTTTGCTTATTTTGTGAGGCTTCAATCAAATTAGTAAAATAGGTCGCTTTTGCATATTTGATAGACGCATGATAGTTTCTCGTAGCTATTTTGAAAGCCTCCTGATCATCACTATTATAGTGTTTACGCCATCTCTGCTCTAGTATTCTCACTTTTCGTAATGTGTCCTATAATGCATTAGTAAACCAGGGAGCAGATATTTTTCCTTGTCTAGATTTCAGCTTTTGTGGTCCCCGGGTGATCATCCTATCCCCAATGGATCTCATCCATCCCTCATAGCTTTGATAGTCATATATCACCTCCCCCTGTAGAGATGGTCTGGTCTCTTTCACCCAGCTGGTGAGGTCTGGGTGGTCTATAATTTTCGTCCATCGTGGGCTAGGCTTCTGTTTACCTGGCACCGTGGTCTTAGTCAACTTTTTCTCATCTGTTTCAAGACTAAATGCAATAAATTTGTGATCTGTCCAGGTTTGGATCAGTGGGGCTACGACTTTCATGGTGTCTAAATTGGAGCTTATGCAGTCCAAGATATGCCCAGCTTTATGTGTAGGATCTGTAGTGAGTAATATCAGTCCTAAGACATGTATGGTATCTTTAAAGCATATCACATCTGTTTCATCGATACTATCCAAATGAAGATTTAAATAACCTAATGGTGTAAAATTAGTAGCTTTAAGATATAAATTGGTTAGAACGTCACCCACTGAGTGGCTTGTCCTGGCGGCCGATATATTAGAGCCCCGGAAAATGTGAAGGAGTCATGGGCCTGAAAACCGAATCCCAGACATTCCGCACCTTTTATATCAGTTTAATTCCGTAGTAGTGCATTTGAGAGTATCTCGATGTATGATAGCCAGCCCTCCTGCTCGCTGAGAAGGTCTATCCAGTCTCTGTATAAAGTAGCCAGAAGGCAGAGCCTGGACTATATCAGGATTGGACCAATCTCTAAGCCATGTTTCTGTGACTAGGAGACAGTCCAAATCATTTTCTGAGATAAGATCGTAAATGTGAAGAGCATTCTTACACATGGAACGGGCGTTAATAAGTCCCCCCTTAATGATCCTATGTATGATTTTCTTTGGCGGCCTTAGATAGGGTTCTAGGGTTTGTTTACAATCGAGATAACAAATGGGACCTGTCCACTTATCAACATTTATGCCCTGATGACAATGCCTCGGAGTGGGAATCAACGATAGGATATAGTCTTTAGATAACTGACCTGTACTAGAAATCTGGGCGGAATGGACAGCCCCCAGCCCGTCCTTAGCGTGGACGGATGTGGACGGGCGCAGACGGGCTGGACTTAGGCTTGACTTCGGCGCGACAATGGCGCACCCGCTGCACGCGTCTGCTGCGCGAAGTGGTGGCCATCTTGCTTTATAGTCCCTTCTGCAGCGCTAGAGTGTTGGGACTTGTAGTTCCTCAGCAAAGATTGTGAGGGCAACTAATCAAAAGTCTCCGGCCACAGCACCTAATCGTCTGTGATAGCTCGGAGGAGATCGTGCAGCTAATGCGGTATTTAGGTATTCAGGCTTTGTCAAGAATCCAAGTGTTTAAGTATTCAAGCTTTGTCAAGATTCACACATAAAATACAAAATGTGGCGCAAATAAAAGGGGAGATTAACTAACTAAAGAGTTTAAAAATAACAGCAAGCTCTCACCCGGCTACCGCCTCAGGTGCACAATTTAAAATTAAATGAGCAGTGAAGTAAAGTGCAGTTTCACCCGGCTTGCGCCTCAGGTGAGCATAGAGTCTACAGGTGCTTCTGGACTCTTGGAGAGCGGGGGTGAACCAGCTTGCTTTTTTGACCTGTTGTTTGCCGGGGGTTTCCTTGAGGGGAGCCAGGGTGTCAGAGCAATTGGCAATCCTGTGATACAGGCTGTGGTTTTGGTATCTGTGGAAGCCGGTGGCAGGGTTCTGCAGAGTAAGGTGGTGAGATGTTCTAAAAAAAGACTATGTTCCAGCTTCTGCGGAAGAAGCGGTGAGCATGGTGGTGTACAGTGGGTTTGGTGAAGGAGAAATGAATACAGTGGTGGTCGATCCAGAGCGGTGGTGTAGCTGAAAAAGATGCTGTCGCTAGTAGAGAAGATGGGGTCGAGCGCGTGTCCTGCTGTGTGTGTAGGTGAGATGTCTAGATGATTGAGTCCTACGTTGACGAGGTTCTCTAGGAGGGATGAGAGTTCTGGTTGTTGGAGTTGTCAAGGTGGAAGTTGAGGTCATAGAGTAGGATGTAGGCGGTGGATGTGAGGGCCTGAAATGCGATGAAGTTGATGGTGTTGGTGAAGAGAGCCCGGGGAAGGGGGGGTGTTCTGTAGACAAGGGGGACGCAGAGGGTGGTGTTCGGGTTGGTGTGGATTAGGAAGTGGAGGTTCTCCATTAAGGTGGTTGGGTCGTCCAGATGAGTGTTAGGTGAAGAGAATTTTTCTGGCCAACGGCAATGCCTCCCTCTAGTTGGTTGGTGCGGTCCTTGCGGATGATCTTGTCGCTGTCGGGGATGGCGGTGGCGATGTCCGGCGCTAAGCTGGGGTTGGTCCAGGTTTCCGTAAGAAAGGAGACGATGGGTGAGGCGGAGCTGAGGAGGTCCCAGGTCTCTATGGCGTGTCTGTACAGGGATCGATCGTTGAGGAGGATGCGGTGAGGGTGGGCCGAGCAAGTGGAGGAGTTGAAGTGCGGAGGTGGGTGAAGGTGTAGCAGCAGCGGTGGCAGGTGAAGGGGCCATGGGTGTTTGGTGACTAGAGCAGCCAGGCAGTGTTGGGTCCGAGGTGAGTGTGTGGTGGGTGCTGGAGTCGTAGCAGTGGCGGGTCCAAGGAGAACCTGGGTCCGTGGCACTGGCGGCAGTCCAGGCGTGGATGGGAGCAGACAGGCTTGCTTTTGGCATGCCTCTGGTGCCCCAGCAGCATGGCCGCAGTATGAGGCGGAGGGCTGGACTGCTGGAAGGAGAGAAGCGTGAAACACTGCACTGAAGGGGGTGGGCCGCAAGGTTACGCAGCAGCGCAAAAAAGGGTGAAGTGAAAGTGGGAAAAGGGAAGAGTAAAGAGAGAAAAGTGGCAAAAAGAAAAGAAGGTGGCAGGAGAAGGGAAACAAGTCTGAAAAATAGGGAGAGAGGGCAGAACAGCAGCAGAGTAGAGATGCTGTACCACTAGACCAACAGGGAAGAGGCATAGGCAGGAGCCTGGTGGAGGTGGGCCTCAAACGCCCTACGCAGCAAGACTCAGTGGGTCTGCAGGGCAGCAACTACTTGGTGGAGCTGCGCCTGAAGGGGAGCAGGTCACTGACCAGTTCAGTGGGATTGCTCCTATCTTCATACAGTGGCCCCCATTAAGTAGTGTGAGGGGAGGGCTGGACAGCTGGGAGGTGGGAAATGCTGAGCTGAAAGGGGGTAGGGCCGTGGGAGCGCAGCAGCACGAAAAAGAGTGAACTGAAAGTGATAAAAATAAAGAAGAGTAGAGAGAGAAAAGTGGCAAAAAGAAAAGAACAGTAGACAAAAAGGTGGAAGGAGAAAGGAAAGTAGTCCAAAAAGAGGGAGAGAGGGCAAAACAGCAGCAGAGCAGAGACGCTCTACTACTGGACCAACAGAGAAGAGGCGCAGGCGGGAGCCTGCGGGCAGAGGAGGGCCTCAAACTCACTTCCCAGCAAGGATCAGTGGGTCTGCAGGGCAGCAACTACTTAGTGGAGCTGCTCGGGAGGAAAGCAGGTCACTGACCATGTCAGTGGTATTGCTCTCCATGGATCATCTTTAAGAACTGTGAAAAGACTACAACTGATTCAGAACTCTGCCAGTAGACTACTCCTACGTGTAAAGCCACAAGCCCACATCTCCCTTGCCTTAAAGGCCCTACATTTCCTGAAGAGCCACAATAAAGTAGCTTTCTATCACCCACAAAGCGATACATGGAACGGGCCGCGGCTTCAGGAATAAAATAAACAAATACATTCAAAATAGGAACCTCCTTTCTAGATTGGCACCTCGCCTAAAAATCTCACCATACAAGGAAAAAACATAGGCGTCACATACTTCTCTGTTCAAGCAGCCAAACCATGGAACTCTTAACCCAAAACACAAGATCTACGGATAACTATCTTCTCTTCAGAAGACTACTCAAGAGTTGACTCTTCCCCACTTAACCACCATACTCAAACATAAATGTTCAGAATACCCCTGTGTATATAGCAGTTATTTGGATTAGATGGATCTAGATATGTGTATTCCTTTGTATAAATGTGTATAATACTTATGTTTATAAATACATAGATATTCATTAGGTCCGCTTAACAAATGTACACATCATCTATGGTTATAATTTTCTATGTTTAACTTGTAAATAGGCCACTGCAAAAATAAGTACATTTTTAGGTCTCGCCTAAGCCATCGCATGCGCTGCTCTGCAAGCCATTTAGTTAGGGCTTTTAAAAGTGCTGCCACACAGCCTAGCGCTTGCGTGCGCGCGCGCAGCCGCCAGCTTTCAGCGCCCTGGCCTCTCCTTCTTTCGCGCGCACCACACGGGTGGGTTTTTTTTGCGCGAGTGCGCGCACCCAACTCCCGGGCTTGTTGCTCGCGCTTCTTGTTTGCTAAAGCTGTTAGGCAATTTTTCTCCTACAAGGGCAAATGCAAGAGCCAAGCCTACAAATAATACAAAAATCAAGTTACAAAAGATGTCTTGCAGGTAGGCCCTTTAGCAGGTGAGGGCATGAAAAAAAAATCAGATGCCTGGACAGAAGTTACTGCAGCAGACGCGCACTCCTAAGACACCCAGAGCCACGGGCCAGACTTTTCAAAGGGCATGCATTCACCTGCCTCTGCACAGTAATCATGCCTTTTCTCACAGTTCAGCTTGGGCAATGGTTGCTCTTTATTGTGAACAATGCCCTGCACATATTTGGACTCTGTGCACTTGTTCGAACAATCTTTCAGGGTTTTTCTTTTACCAATTGGGCAGCACCCAAACTCAATAACAAACTAAAATGCATTTTTCAATCTTTAATTGGGGAAAGGTTATTTATTGACGTGAACTGCCCAGGTCAGTCTCTTCAGATATTCCCAGGGTGCCCGAGGGAGGATGGGACGGCATACAAGGGAGGGGGGCCATGTGAACCTCCGTCAGAGAGTGACAGTTTGGTCTCGAGCAAAGTTTCAAAACAGCCCTTTCCTTTGATAATAGTAAATTGCAGGCCTGCACGTGACAGGATGGTGTCCCGCTGGTGGCGCGTGATATGCAGCGCGGGAACGGGTACCGCAGCGCGCACCTGCGTACGGAGTTAACATTTCACGAGCCGCAGGGGCTGATCCATTGGTCTATCTGGGCAAGATGTGTCCCCTGAGGCTAAAGAGAACAGCAATCAGGGCGGAATTGGTCAATGCAGCAAGTCTAATGACGGCAAGATATTTGAAGGACTTGCTACGACACAATAGACTGTCTGAATAGCCTTGTTGCACCCTGAGCCTTATTGCAGGCAGGTTCATTGAAGTGAGCCGTTCTGGCACACAGCATCTCCCAGGAATGAGAGGAGCTCTGGTTATCTAATATTGCATCTTGCCACTTCAGTTATGCCGCCGGAACAAGATTTCCCTTGTGCTGCTGTTGTATTTTTCTCCCGGAAAAGGAATCTGTCTTTGTGTGCTAACAATTATTGTGTGGGCGTATGCAACTCATCTCGGTATTCCATGATAATAATTTAGTTCCTGGTTCTTTTTTAATTCTTTTTAACATTTTTACTTATTATTGTACCAAAAACCCAGTTGGTGGTACGCTGTACGAACCACAAAAATTGTATTGTTTAAGCCACGCTCTTAATTATGTTAGTCCCACCCCTTTCAGAGAGCCCCCCCCTCACACACACACACTTTTGCATTCCACTTTAAAGCCCTGGTTGTGCTCAGTAAGCACCATCAACCCCTTTAAAGGACACAAATAGGCATTCGTTCTAGCAGAAATCTATAAATCCGAAGACATACTTTCATTATAATAGATCGATGTAATGTAGGCTTGAAATGGAAATTAGCAAGCACAAGTGCTTGGTCACCCAAAATAAGTACTTGGCCTCCTTTGCAAGCAGTTGCGAAAAGGAAAACATATGAAACACCTACTGCTGTTTGATGCAAAATACAAATCTGAAAAACAAAACACTGTAAAATAAATGACTCTTTGCTTGACCGAATAAAATGGTCCTATTTTTTTTTTTAAGTAGTTTAATATTGTTGTGTAGTCGGTTTGTAATTAGTCCTAATTTTGTGCGTAAAGGAAAGACTGAGGCTTTTAATGTTATTTGCCCAAGATCACACAAATTCAGTCAAGGTAAAAAATCATTTTATAGTTTTAAAGTTTGTAACTACGCAGGGCACCACATCTCCTTCTACCGATGCCTAATTTAGTGAATGCAATTCTTTTAAAATACTATGTTTGGGCTGAATCTTTTTGTTCATGTTTTAGCTTACACCTTTAATTGAAGTTGAACCCTAGAGTTCAATATTCTTAGTATGTATGTAACATGTATGGGTGGGTGGTATATGTAGATCAGTGTCATGCACTTTGGATGGTATATGCAGCTCTATGGTAATCAAACATAGATAGTATCCGTGGATCAGTGACATATAAATAGTACATCTATATATCTAATATGTACGCAGAAACAGTTTACGTAGGTCAGTCATATAATTATGTATAAAGTTATCAAGCATGTTCTGGAGAGAAAAATAACATTGCTGAGAGAGTTTATCCCATTACAAAATAAATGTTCTCACACACTCAATCCAATAATGTTATCCGTCCATAGAATTCAATCAAAAACTTTTCATTTCTGTTCATATGTGCCCTAACCTGAAACAGGCTGGTTGTCAATAGGCTGACATTCCACCAGTTTCTGAACTGGGAGAAAAATGACAGTACAGCTTCGAGACACTGAACAACAACAATGGATGAAGATGGACAGACGCATAGCGAGGTTACAAGGCTGCAGGTTAGATAAAACAGATCTTTTGGTGGCTTCCACAGTGCAGGGGATCACAGAGCATAAACAGAGCTCCCAGCCTACCAGTGTCTGGGAAGGTCAGCGCAGACTGGGAGCAGCATCATTTGGCAACTAGCACTAGAATCAAGCATTGACATAGCCAATAGGTCTCGCTTCAGGGACCTTATAAGTATTTAGTTATGCAGCACAATATTCTTGGTACAACAACATCAACTGGCTAAACACTTAAGGTACAAGGTTTCGCCATGCAACAGCGGATGTTGTTGCACCAAGGATATTGTGCTGCATAACTAAATGCTTATAAGTATAACATTGGCATAGCCAATAGGTCCCAAAAGCGAGACCTATTGGCTATGCCAATGCTTGTTATCATAACTATTGGTCTACAATTGCCTCAGAATTGAATTATTAAAAAGAAAAAAAAGAAAAACAAATTTGCTGAAAGTACAGCAACACTTGGAAGTCTGAGTTTATTAAATACAAATTAAATCTAGATATATTACCTTCCTTATACATATATACCTTCCATTTGCTTCTGTATCTTTACATTTATAACTTTACTCCTAAATCAGTATCTCCAATGCACTACTGTATTTTCCACCCTATACCTCTCTCAATATATCCTCTACCTCCACTCTGACCCATCCCTAACCTCCTTCTACTACTCTCTCAAATGCACTTAATCAATCAAGACACTTGTATAGTGCGCTACTCACCCGGGAGGGTCTCAAGGCGCTTGGGGGAGGGGATCCGCTACTGCTCGAACAGCCAGGTCTTGAGTTGTTTCCTGAAGGTGAGATGGTCCTGGGTCAGTCGGAGGTGGATGGGGAGGGAGTTCCATGTTTTGGCCGCCAGGTAGGAGAAGGATCTGCCTCCGGCGGTGGCTCTTCGGATGTGTGGTACGGCGGCGAAGGCGAGGCTGGTGGATCGTAACTGGCGGGTGGGCGTGCAGAAGGTCAGTCGGTCGTTGAGGTACTTGGGGTCCAGGTCGTGGAGAGACTTGTGTGCGTGGGTGAGGAGCCTGAACGTGATCCTCTTGTTGATGGGAAGCCAGTGCAGGTCCCTCAGGTGGCCGGAGATGTGGCTACGACGGGGGATGTTCAGGATGAGTCGGGCGGAGGCATTCTGGATGCGTTGGAGTTTCCTCTGTAGCTTGGCTGTGGTTCCGGCGTAGAGGGAGTTTCCGTAGTCCAGTCGGTTGGTGATGAGTGCCTGGGTGACCGTCTTCCTGGGATCGGTCGGGATCCAGCGGAAGATCTTGCGGAGCATGCGTAGGGTGTTGAAGCACGATGAGGAGACGGCGTTGACTTGTCTGGTCATCGAGAGGGAAGAGTCCAGGATGAAGCCCAGGTTGCGTGCGTGGTCTGTTGGTTTGGGAGCGGTGCCCAGGGCGGGAGGCCACCAGGAGTCGTCCCAGGCGGAGGGCAATGGTCCCAGGATGAGAACTTCCGTCTTGTCAGAGTTCAGTTTCAGGCGGCTGTTCTTCATCCACTCGGCGACGTCTTTCATTCCTTCGTGTAGGCTGGTTCTGGCGGTGTCGGGGTCCCTGGTGAGAGAGAGGATCCGCTGGGTGTCGTCGGCGTAGATGATGTTGAGGTTGTGTTGGCGTGCAATGGCTGCGAGCGGTTTCATGTAGACGTTGAAGAGGGTGGGGCTGAGTGATGATCCTTGTGGTACGCCACAGATGACTTCGGTGGCCTCGGAGTGAAACGGGGGGAGGCGAACTCTCTGTGTTCTCCCGTTGAGGAACGAGACGATCCACTCCAGTGCCTTCTCTTGGATGCCGGTGTTGCTGAGGCGTTGTACTAGGGTGCGGTGGCAGACCGTGTCCAACGCTGCGGAGAGGTCCAGGAGGATGAGTGCTGTTGTTTCCCCGTTGTCGAGCAGGGCTCGGATGTCGTCGGTGGCTGCGATCAGTGCGGTCTCGGTGCTGCGGTTGGCTCTGAAACCGGATTGCGAGGGGTCGAGGGATCCGTTCGTCTCCACCTTATACCGTTCTCAATATATCCTCTACCTACACTCTGACTCATACCAAACCCAATTCCACTACTATGATCCACCAAATTAACCCTTTCTAGACTAGTCCCTCCTCTACGGCTCCTTGTATAATCCCAAACCTCTTACTATGCATATCTCCCAAACAAGCCTTTCTAAACCATTCCCTCATGTATCCCTCCTAGACACATCCGATACCTCAGCTTTCGCCCTAATCCACTTCTAGAGACTCATCCTCCCCCTCCATAGCCCCTTTACTCATTCATTGATCTACTGCTATGATCTCCAAATAAACACTTTCTAGACCCTTCCCTCTTTTATTCCTCCACTATACTTTTCAATCCAACTAACAGACTCATGTCCACCGGTGAAATTAATTTCATATTTCCCAATACTAATTCACCAGCAATCCTGTTTGGCTTGAAAAAAGCGGAATAGGAGATAAGTATCGAAAGTATTGTAGGGTTCCAAACACAGTGAGTGGTGAGCATGGCTAGTCCCCTCCGCTTTAGGTTTAAAGTATTTTATTAAGGCATAAAAAACCACGGGGAGGGGAGCAGGAAGTCAGGTAAACATACAATACAAGAAGCAAAACGTTGCAGCGAGTCAGAAGGAAAAGAGGGAGACAGGATGCCCCAGAGGGTAACAAGGCAAAGACATAGGCAATAAGGCATTGTGTACGATCCCCCTGTAGGCCCCCACTCCCTAAGCAAGGTCAAGCCAAAATAACACTCCGCGACACAGTGAAAGAGAAGCATACCGTTCCACCAGCCCCTCGACCCCAGAAAGGAAGGAGAAAGAAAAGCAAAGAAGGAAAGAAGAGAAAACAATAACCCCACATCCCCGTCCGAAAGTCAGCATTAGAAGCATATAACTCCACTTCCCACCCCCAACCCTCGGCCCCCAATCCGCACATTCACTCCGCCGCTGGCGCCGGCGGCGTCAGCCTAAGGAGGCGCAGGTACCGTGGACACGTAAGCTCACGAAATTCCGTGGACAGCAGTGCCAAAAAGGGATGCCAGAGCTCCTCAAACTGGTCAACATTCCCAGCCACCGTTAGCAATATCTTCTCCATGCCCAGTACCTGCCAGAGCCTATGCAACCAACCTGTGATAGAGGGGGCAGTGGGGGTGCGCCAAAGTACCAGTATGTTCTGGACGGCGGAGCCTAGCGCAATCGCAATCTGCCTGCCCCTGCGGGTTTTCAGCGGGTACATCAAATCATTGGGGAGGCCAAGCAAGACATACGCGGGGAAGCGCGGAAGCTCGATCTCAAAATGCCTATCCACCTCATCTAAGACTTCCTTCCAGTAGGCCGACAGCACCGGGCACTCCCAGAGAATGTGCTTGAGGGTACCCTCCTGTCCGCAGCCGCGCCAGCAACCCTTATCGCCTATTTTGCGCATCTCGTAGAGCCGCTCCGGGGTGTAGTACCAATAGGTGGACACTTTAGTGAAGGTTTCCGTCAGCCCAGTGTGGTACGCAGAGTGCCTCGCCCGATATGCAATCTTGTCCCACTCCTTGTGGCTCAGGGTCCTGCCCAGTTCCCTGTGCCAGCGCTCCCTCCCTGGGTTATGGTAATGAAACGGCGGGGGTTGGAGAAACTTATACAAATCAGTGATGAGTTTGGCGTCCGAGGCCCGGGTTACCAACCATCGCTCAAAAGGCGTAATCGAACGGGCGGCGACGTCACGCACTGGGGGTTGAAGAGCCCAGTGGCGGACTTGCATGTAACGCAGTCTGTCCCCCTCCGTCAGGCCAAACTCCTGTCGGAGCTGCTGGAAGGGGAGCACGCCCTCCGGCCCGTAGATCTGGAAAAGCGCCCTGCATCCCGCGCTCACCCAGTGGGAAAAGGCCCCCGGCTCCAGACCCGGGGTGAAGTCCGGGTTGCCAGCAATGGGAGTGAACGGCGATGGAAAAGTGGTGAGCTCCCGAGGCTCACACACTGCGTCCCACACTCTTAGCGGGACCCGGGTGATAAGGGAAGCGTAGAGATTAGGTGGGCGATGGATGCGCCGCAGGAACGGGACCTCCTGGAGGGTACGGCCCGCAACTGCCTGGTCTTGAAAGAGCCAGTGTTTGTCCGATTCCCACCGGCTCCACTCCACCAGGTACCGGAGCTGCGCCGCCTGGAAGTACTTCCGGAGGTCCGGGACTCCGAGACCTCCCGCCTCCGGGGCAAGCATGGAGAGGACCCGCTTCATCCGAGGCTTACGGCCCTGCCACACAAAGCGGGAGATGTCTGCCTGCGCCTGCCGTATCCAACCCACGGGGGGCTGAAGAGGCAGAGCGCGAAAAAGATACAGGATCTGGGGTAGTATTGTCATCTTCACCGCCGCAATACGGCCCAGCCACGAAAGTAGGCCCTTGTTCCATCGGCCGAGTTCCTCCTTGATCTTTTTGCCCAGAGAGGAATAGTTAGCCGCGACCATAGCAGGCAGGGAGGGAGCAAGCAAAATGCCCAGGTAAGTCACCGTGGAGGAGGACCACTGCATAGGGAAGAGACTTTGAAGGTCCCGCCTGGTGTCGGCAGAAAGCGACACATCCAGCGCAGCCGACTTGGCCATGTTCATTTTAAAAGCGTTCAGCTCCTGGACGCAGGCAGGGAGTGACCGCCTGGGGTCATCTAGGGTCAGCAAGACATCGTCCGCGTATAAGCCGACAGTGTGTGTGTATTGCCCCATCTTCACCCCAATAGCGTCCGGGTTGTCGCGGATCCTCTGCGCAAACGGCTCCATATAAAGGGCAAAGAGGAGCGGCGAGAGGGGGCAACCCTGTCTCGTGCCGCGCTCAATGGCGAAGCTGCTGGAGCTGTGTCCATTGACACGCACTGACGCCGACGGTCGCCTATAGCAGTTAAAGACCATAGTGCGGAACTTCTCGCCGATCCCCAGTTTCCCAAGAACCAGCTCGAGATATGGCCAATGAACCCTATCAAAGGCTTTCTCCGCGTCGACCGATAGCAGCATCCGCTCCCCCGGGACGCGTGAGGCCTTTTCCAGCACGTGCGTCACCCTCTTCGTGTTGTCGACCGTCTGCCTACCGGGTACAAAACCGGCCTGATCCGCCTCCACCAAACCTGGTAGGTGTAGACCCAGTCTGGCCGCCAAGATTCCGGTATAAAGCTTGAGGTCCACATTTAGGAGCGAAATGGGCCGGTACGAGCCGCACAAGGTCCGGTCCTTCCCCGGCTTGGGGATAACCGACACAGTCGCCGAGAGGAGGTCCGGTGGGATGGCACCCGGTTCGGAGAAGGAATTGAACAAGCGGGCCAGGAGAGGAGCAACAGTGGGACAGAAGGTCTTGTAGAACAAGGCCGTGTAGCCATCCGGGCCCGGGGCTTTACCATGCTTCAGCCGTGCGATCGCGGAGATGACCTCCTCCACGTGAATGTCCCTCTCTAGGTGGTCCGCCTGGGAGGGGTCCAAGGCCGGGAGGGTCACGGAATCCAAATAGGCCTCAGCCTCTCCCGGTGGGGAAGGCTCTGAAGTGTACAGTGCCTCGTAAAAGGAACGAAAGGTATCTGCCACCTCCGCGTCACCGGAAACCGGGATCCCACCCACTCCCACCAGCTCCTTCACCACGTTGCGTTGCTGCGCGGCCCTGAGCCTATGGGCCAGGAGCTTACCGCACCTGTCCCCGCCGGTGTAAAAGGCATGTTTCAGGCGCAGCGCTGCGTACTCCGCCCGGTCCAGATCCAACGCAGAGAGGAGTTTCCGTGCCGCCTTCAGTTGCTTCCAAACACGAGGAGCCCCCGTTCGGCGGTGGACCTGCTCAAGCTCCCTAACCTGCGCTGTCAGTTCCTCCCTCTTGCGCTGGCGTTCCTTGTTTTCCGCCGAGGAAATGGAGATAAACTCTCCCCTGACAACTGTTTTCAAAGCCGCCCACTGCGTAGCCAGGGACGTGTCAGAGTTGTTATTGTGGGTCAAGTAGTCCTGGATGACCTCCTCCACCCGCTTCACCACCGATTTCTTATGGAGAAGCGTGTCCCGGAGCCGCCACATCCCTCTGGAGGGGGGGGCCGCCGGCCACGCAAAGACTCCGGAAACCGGCGCATGATCGGACAGGGACAAGACCCCGATGTCCGCCGCCATGGCGGCCGAGCGAAGCGGGCCGCTCACCAAAAGATAATCCAACCGCGAATAAGTGCGGTGTGCGTGGGAGAAATAGGAGTAGTCCCTATCGGTGGGGTGCATGGTGCGCCAGAGGTCATGCAGGTCCATCTCCGCAATCTGGTCCTGTACCGCCTTAGAAAGCTCCCCTGTCTGCGGGAAGCGCTGGGCAGACCTATCTAGAGTGGAGTCGAAGACCATATTCAGGTCTCCCCCCAAGATGATATGGCGATCGGGCGAGGCAGTAACGTCCACCAACACCGATTCCAGGAAACAGTCCTGGTGGTCGTTTGGGCTGTAAACCGAACCAACCGTAAAGGCAACACCACCCAAGCGCATGCGATACACTAAAAGCCTCCCCTTCTGCTCAGCATGTTTATACAACACCTCCCCCCTAAAGGAGCTGGCTAGGAGAATGGCCACCCCAGCGGTCTTAGTCGCAGCAGAGGAAAAGAGTTGCGTGGGGAACTTAGCAGAGCGCAACCTATGGCAATCCCTGGAAAGTAAATGGGTCTCCTGCAGGAGGCAGATATCCGCCTGCGACCCCTCCAACAGGGAAAGGATCGCCCTACGCTTCACGGGGTTATTCAGACCCTTAACATTAAGGGTCACAACTTTCAGGGGTGGCATCGCCTCCGGGGAAACAACGCGCTATGCCGCAGGCGGGGGATCAGCGGAGGGGGCGCGCGGGGTAGGGGTGCAGGGAAGGCCAAGAGCGGCATCGTACACGTTCGGACAATTTCGGACGGGACCCCCCCCACAACAAACCAACAGTGAAACCTCCCCAAAACCCCCTTATGGCAACCAGCCAAAAGCAGAAAACAACACCCCATAGTCTCAGTCTAGCCCAAATGGGCGAGTCTGCAGAAAACAGTCAAGTGGACGTCCAGCCACACACCACCCCCCTCGCCCCCCCAGCCCCCAGCCCAGCATCGTCAAAGCTAAGAGCCTCTCCCCCCGGAGAAAAATTAGGCCGTTAAGGCCACACCAGTAGATTCAGGCAAGTTCCTGGCCGCAGTCCTCAGGGCCTCCGCCATTTCAGATCTGATGGTGGGCGAGTCTGGACGACTCGCTGGCGCTGACGATGGGCGCCTTCTCGACCTCCGTCGGCCCCGCCGCTCGGGGCGCCGCCATGCGGGTGTGGCCCCTTCCTCCTCCGTAGCAGTAAGACCCAGCACTCCGCAGACATCCTGTAAGGAGCGCAGCTGATGCAGCACCCCATTCCATCGAAAGATAAGACGGAAGGGGTGACCCCAGGAATAGGCTGTCTCGTGCTCTCGCAGAAAGTCCGTAGCGATGCGGAAGGACCTGCGCTTCTGTAGTGTGATGGCGGACAGGTCCTGATAGAGCGCCACAGGCCTATCTCGGAAGGTCAGTGGCTGCTTCCTGCGGGCCTCCGTCATGATGCGCTCCTTTAGGGGGAAATCCGGCAAGAATGCCAGGATATCAGGCGGGGGTGCCGAGGACTGGCGTTGGCGGCCCACCCTATGTGCTCTGTCAATGCGGATTGGGAAATCCGCTCCTTCCCCCAAGATGTCGCGGAACAGGTCCTGCAGATAAGCCACTAGGTCCGCACCTTCATCCGCGGATGAAACACCCCGCACCCGGATGTTGTTCCGCCTGGACCTGTTCTCGAGGTCCTCCGAGTGGGCCTGGAGCTCAACACATTGCTCCCGGAGGCGGAGGACATCCTGCTGGAGATGGGTTATCTCCTCATCGCGGCGTTGAGCCGCCGTCTCCACAGTATCGACCCGCTCGCCCAGGCCCTCGACTTCCCTGCGCACCTCCCGGACCTCTCCAGCCACTTCGGTCTTAAGAGTTTGAAATTCCTCCTTGAGGGAGCTGAATAGGTCCTCCATGAAGGACCGCGTGACCGGCGGCTCGCCCACAGTTGCGTCCGTTGATGCCCGGGAGGCCCCCGGGGACGGCTGCGTCCTGTCGCGTAGTTGCTGGGACCTGCCGAGCATTTCCGGCAAAGTGCGGTCTCCTCGCGCTGCGCCTCGTCTTCCAGTCATCTTGGGGCCCGGCAAAGCCCAGGGTCAGTTGCTGTAGGCGAGCTCCGCCGCTCGTGGGCACCAGATGTGAGGCCTTCGCCGAAGACAAGGGTAGTGCGTCACAGGCGACAAAATGGCGGTCTGGGCCTGGGCAAGACGGCCCCTGGGCCAGTGGGGTAGGCAGCAACGTCCGAAGTGTAGGCCTCCTGCTTCGTGCTCCCAGGGAGGGCAGCGGATGAGTCGGTGCCAGGACCAGCCGAGGCTCCCGTGTGAGAAGGGCGCGGGCAGGGAACACTGGGCTCAGCCACACAAAGACAAGATGGCGGGAGGGTGGGACCCAAGAAGGCAGCCCGGGCCAGCAAGTCCGTGGGCGAGTCTCAAATGGTAACGGGTCCGGAGAGCATGAAACCAATGCCTCCCTCCACCACCAGTTGATTTGTCCGGCTTGGGCACTGCTCGAACTCCGCCATCCAGCGCCTCCAGGCGCGGAGTTCGCAAGTCGTCACCCTTCGAGGCCCCGGGTAGGGGGGAGACCACCGGTGCAGGGCTAAGGTCCGTCGTCCAGCAATGTCGCCCGCCACCAGGGCACCGGCCAGTGAGCCACCTCACTGCGCGGAGTCCGTCTAGTCCGCTCCCTCGGGATCACAGGCTTTCCGCTGTTCAGCACTCGGGCCAGCCGAGGCGCGCGGACAGCACCGCACTACGCTCCGCCTCCAGGCTCTTCTCCTCGGGGCGACCCGGGCTCTACCCCTCGGAGCGATCTCAGAATGAACTTCTCGGGAACTTCCCCCGGGGCCACAGAAGCCAAAGTGGCACCAAAATGTGCCCCACGAACTCCGGCACAGTCCTCTCACCCGCGATGCAGCCGCGGGGGGAGAGAAGCGCAGAAATCGGGGCTCAAGCGGAGCTGGGCCGGAGGAGCTACGGGAGGAAGCGTCCGCTCACCCCGCCATCTTGGCCACGCCCCCGTCCCCTCCGCTTTAAAAGAGGCTGGAGAAGTGCATGTTTGGGAGCGTAGGAACACTGTCAATTTACATAGACTTCTATTCTGCCAAATTGGGTTTGAACCCTGGAGATCCTCGTGTGATTATGTTTTTAAAGTGTTCACTACCGCAGAGGGTCTCACTTTGAAAAGGAATTCTATTCTACTTTGTACAACCCTACTTTGTAATTGAATATAGCCACGTGAGCAGTGGCCCAACCAAGGCAGAAGAAAAGAGTAGTTATTGTAAAGCCCCAATATTTTCATACGTGTTTATGCAACACACTGTCAACATCTAGTATCAGGAAAAAAAAGTTCACTTCACATGGAATTATATTCGGCTTTTCAAGTATTAAACTTGTGCCCTCGCGATTGTATTTAAGTCGGGTCATGTTTAGTCGTGTGAAGTGTACCAAAATCCTAAATTTGGTGGTCCTGTGTGAGGAGATTGTGACGGTCACTGGAGCTTCTGATAATTGCTCCTGGGAGGCACACGGACACTCCGGTGAAGAACTACAGTAAATGACACTTAAGACAACTGTTCCTGTCTACCATTGCGCTGCATGGCTATGTATTGAAAGGTTGTGTGGACACCCGAGGCTAAAGTGCAGCTGAGGAGGTGGAACATACATTATAAAAATGTACACACAACCCCTTTGTTCCAATGGTTGCGGTACGTCACTAAATAACGGACTCTGCATTTTCTAGGAATTGTCAGCTTACAAAAAAAAAGCTGAAAAGCGGTAACTTTCAAGTGTATGAGAGCATATTTCAAATTCCTGCTCGAAAGTGCGAAATCCAGCATCTTATCTAAATTTAATTAAAGTAGTTAATGTGCCTAACAGTCCAACAGCAGTTTTGGATGCGTTTACCCAAGGGCGAGTGTCACCGAGGCAAAATTCAGATTTATGTGGCCCACTTTCCTGGAAACCCTTGTTTTTAAATCAGGACTGCACAATGCACATAAAAATTAATTCTAAAAATACATTCGTATGGTGTGCTTTCCTCAAGAAGGCAGATTTGCTGGTCTGATCCTGTGCAGAACGCTTTATTTTCTTTGCCTCAAAATTCTGAAATCAATGCCACCCTATTCCCGGTTGCTTTCTCCTTTTTGGTAACTGCGTACCAATTGTAGTACTAAATTTGTGTTTATAGTTCTCCAGTGCCATATTAAAAGTGCATGCGCTGTCCCTGTACTCAAGAGCTGTTTATTTACTCCCTTTTGATCTCCTGCGCCACTGGTCAATCTCCGACCTGCTCGGAGACCTGTAACTATCTGTACAGCCTTCACTTTATTACGCCCGAAGCCCTTCATTTTAAGAAGGCCAGATTACAGAGCAGGGGGCTGCAAAGCAACCGCTGTGTAATGAACGGCAAAAGGACAGCTGTTCACAGGCAGAACACTCCAGAGGGCCTTGGTTTATTGTGCCCAGCACACCATGATATCTCCGATTACTTCCTCATAAGTAAATACCATAAACCTAAATTACAGCATCCTAAATGTGGGTCATTTTATTTCCAAATTACCAACATAAATAAATCTACATCGATTCTTCCTACCGCTCGTCTTCCGTTGAAGAAAAAGTTTTTTTTTTCTTTTTTTTTTTTTTTAAACACAGCCCCATGAAAGTAACAGCGCGAAGTGATAAAGTGTAGAGAGAAGGCTCATTTCCATTTTGCAAGAGGCTAGCAAAGCGTGAATTCCCACATTTACCGTTTCTTGAGGGCATCCTGAAATAACACTTAATTCAATCAAATACATGTTTTATGCCATTGTACTATCTAAACATAAATGTAGCCTCAATAACACGAATTTTCTAGCAAGTTTACGAATAAACACACATTTATCACTATTGTGTAATAGGTGATGCCTGCCTACTCATCCTTATTGACCTATCTGCGGCTTTCGCCATAGTAAATCATCCAGCTCTTCTGGAGACCTTGTCTAAGCGCTCCGGCATAAATGGTACTGTACTAAAATGGTTCACCTCTTTCCTCCAACATCGCTCGCAACAATTTAATATCAACTCCTGTCTCTCGAAGCCAACAAAAGTCATTATTGGGGTACCACAAGGCTCGATCCTCTCCCCGTCCCTCGTTAATTTCTTCATGGAGCCCCTCAAAATCATCTTGAAAAAAGCTGGAGTGAGTTACCACCTTTACGCGGATGACACCCAAATCTATTTCAAAATCAAGTCTCCCGATGACATCCAACACCTCAATACCAATCTAACGGAGATCCAAACTTGGGTTAACGTTAACCACTTAAAGCTCAACCCAGATAAAAAGGAACTGATCCTAATCTCTCCTAAAAGCAACCATCATCCTATCCAAGAGTGGCTCAAAAATCTGGTTGCCCTAAACTGCCCCCTCGCTCTATACGACTCAGTTAAGTCTCTAGGCATCACCCTTGACAAGAACCTTTCAATGGAGGCCCACGTCAAGAACTCTGCAAAAAGTGCTCTGTTCTCTCTAAAAGACCTCAAGAAATTGAAACCTTTTCTTCCCCCATGATGACCTCAAGACAGTAGTTAAATCCCCGGTTCTCTCTAAAATCGACTACGGGAACGCCATCCTTATAGGAACTCCAAAAGCTCACCTAGCCCCTCTAAGGGCAGTGCTGAACATGGCCGCTCGACTTGTATCTGGAGTAAAAAGATTTGAACTCACTCAATCTCTCAACTCCCTCAAATGGCATCCCGTGGAAGGGAGATGTATTTACAAGCTGGCCTTCATCACACACAAAACCCTCCACTCTCCGGCCCCCAACTACCTGAACAAACTAGTAAAAGGAGGTCAAGCCAGAACACTGAGAAGCTCCAACTCATTCCTTCTCATACCACCAAAAATGAAAAAGAAAACCACCCAAGACCGATCGTTTTCTCGCTAGGCGCCCAGGATATGGAACACTCTCCCTGGAGTCTTCAGATGCAACCCCTCCTTCTCCGGTTTCAAAAAGGACCTCAAACTCCATCTCCTTAACAAATACTTTCCTGAACGTCAACTAACCTAGACCTCATTATTTCCGAGTTGACTCCCATTCAAATAATGTTTGCGAACGGACTATGCTAATCACCGTGTTCTTCTTTTTATTCTCTCACCCTCCGTTGCACAGTTATTTATTTTTCATGCTGTATTCGTTATCTGTGGTTTGCTTACCTACTGTCAGCCTCCTAATGTAATGCAAGACCTTTCTGTTTTTCATAGTGTGCATGTGAAGCGCTCTGATACCTACGGGTCTAGCTAGCGCTATATAAAACTTTTCAAACAAACTACCACTGACGAGGCGATAAAAACACGTTAATGCCTCATGGAGGGCATGTAACAAGACACAAGGACAACTCAAATAGTTACTTGGTTTCTTCAAACTGATTTGACCACACTGCACTATAACCCCATGCGTTCTTGTTTTAGTTAAGTATCTTTTGTTAACATAAATACACATGAAAAATACAATGCCATAACTATATTGAAGATGCACAAAGAATCTCAAGAGTAATGGCCTCTCCAAACCCTCAACCATGGGTAATAAGTGCTCTACATCGGCATCAACGGCACATAAGGGTCAATTAAGCATCAAAAGCTACAAAAGGTTCAGATACGATCACTTTACCCTTATTTTCATAATTGTCCGTCTAAAGTCTCATAGGATGAACTATCAATCTCCTCATCATTCAATCACAGAAAGCATTTTCCAGTCATTTCTTCTTTGCTCGGTTACTCTTACAACCGGCACGTGCTTCACAGGGTGTACCCATAGTCCAATGAAATTAAAGTGCTATAGATCAAAAGTATACCTCTTGCGTTATATACTTCATGAGTCCACATTTCTAGTCCAAACATATATATATATCCATGAAAAAAATGTTCACTGAAACACCTGGTCTTTCTGCATATAGGATCATATATGCAAAAGCACAGTTTTCCCCTGCAAGCAAGGGACGCCCCAAGATGTGGTTAATTTTCACAATAGTCAGTTCTTTTGAACAAGGTTAAAGCAGGACCTCATATTTGGGACAGTAACCTGGTCTTCTAAACTATAAGGCAAGAGACCAAACTTCTGTACTAGGTCACTTTAATTGGACCACACAACACTTTTATTAACTTCACAGATATGAGAAGTTTGGAAAAAAAGCAATATCCTTCTAAACACATGTCGATTGCAATTGTAACCTTGTACAACATTATGAGGTTGGGCCTGTCATCCCAAGAGAGGTTAGACATAATAAACCAAAGACCATTAAGCATACCTAGCTAAACCCATATACTGTGTTGCATTACAAGAGTAATATTCAATTTTAGGTAAAGAACACTCACATAAGCCACAGGGATTTCAAGTGTTTCGTTATTGAATATTTACTGAATTGTCAGTTCGTTGAGTACCATTAAACACAAGAACAATTTGAAGCATTAGCGGTTTCTAAAAAAAAAAAAATCATATTTTTGAAGTATGAAACAGCCACTAATGAGTGAATGTGGCTAATTGACAGTGCTGTTTGTGGCTCAATGCTTTAGCGGGTTGGAACGTTTTTCATCAGTAAGTTTACATAAATATACAAATACAGGTAACAGCCCATATCGTTTATAGGGTGAGGGAACTATTATTTACAATGTCCACTACGGTATTTCTCTCATTTAGGAAAAGCAGGATGGGGCAAGGAGAAGTAATGGAGGGCATTGTTTGCATTGTTTTTTGATAGAGAATGTCTGTTCAATTAGCTTAAAAGTGTACTTTTGCATATGTCAGTTTATTAAAATCATTAAAACAATCGTGACACGTTAAAAACAGCAAGTCATCAAATGTCATTTGGGTGTTGGCATACTGCTTTTGCAAGAGTAATTGTGTTCCCTTTGGTTGAGTCTGAGTGAGAGATATGTTGTTTGCATGAATATTTACAATACTGGTGGACCAAAGGACACATTTTTACTTTGTAATTCATTCTATATGCCTCCAAATAAATTACCATAATTAAAATGTATCCCTTCCCACACATTAAATGAGAGGGAAAACATGCAACCATCTCCCTCTTCAATCCAAACTGGGAAACTTGCACTTAAACCAAACATTAGCAACCATTTCTCCTTTCGGACAATTGATGAATAGCTGTCCTTTAGGTGAAAAGAGTGCATTTCAAAACACTTTGGGGCATATGTAAAAGGAAGTGGCGGAGTGAGGCGTTAGCCGTCATAGCCTAATGCCTCACTCCGCCACTTCAGAAACGCAAGACTGCACTATATTTACAAGGATATGGTGCAGCCTTGCATCTCCCCTTGATGCTGGCACTACACTTAGCAGTGTAGCGCCAACACAGGCATCCTTACACTATGGTGCAAGGGTGTCGGCGTGCAGGGGAGGATTTTTTATGTGTAGGAAGGTGTCCCTTCCATCACATAAACCCAAACCATTCTAAAATGCCATTTTGTCACTTTTATGCAGCACACATTAAAGTCACAAAAGTACATTTTTTTTTACAGATTTATGTACAGGAAGGGGGACCTTCCTGTACATAAACAATACATGGCAGGTTCTCCCTGGTCTTAATTTTGGTGCTGCCTCCAATGTACGTTGCTGCCCTTGTACATAGGGGGCAGTGTGAAAATCAATGGGTGTTGCGGTGGAACGCCCACCGTAACACCCACTCGCCACCCCTTTCACACTAACCATAGCGTGAAAGGGAGCCTTATTTACAAGGCAGAGTTAAGCCACATAAAGTGGCTTAACGCTGCCTTATAAATAAGGCTAAGCCCCTATTGCCACCACAACGTCGGAAAAAGTGACGTTGTGGTGGCGATAGGGCTTCTACATAAGCCCCCTTGTTCTGTTCAGATTCGACAACAATCCAGTATTATTCATTAAGACTCCTGTAACTGGGTGTCAAAAACAATGAACACATCCACATTAGTTATGCCACTTTATGTCTCTACAAAGAACACTCTCCTCAACACTACCAAGTAGAGCTCCTTGGTTCAACTGTCTTCATTTTGTTAGCATGATGGTATTGATCATTCGATTTTCTGATTCAGTGCAACTCCAGAACCCACTCCTTAACCGCATCGCTGCTGCGGTTATTTTTGCGCTACGCAGCTTTTTTGCAAAAGCCGCGTTAGATGACGAGCTCAGCTCATCATCCGCACACGCTCCCCGTGGCTGATGACGAGCTGAGCTCGTCATTAGCATCGAAGGGGTTAAACTACATCTCCAGCAAAGCATGCCAGATTTAGTTTCAGTTGCTTTTCAACCCATTTTCCTTTTCCAACCTTTAGGGATCTAATATCCCAATGACTCCCAAAGTTAGCTCCATCACTTAGTTAAAACACATTTTTGAACATAAACGAAAAATAGTCGAAAAAGCTCATGCTGGGCGTGTCCTGCAGCCAAAGAAGATGGCCGCACACTAGGGAAGCAGCGCTGCAGATCCTGTATAAACACCCCATATCCGTTATAATCCGTGGGAATTGGAGGCACCTACAGCCTTCAGGAGCTGCAGGGAAGCAGCAGACTGCGTCCGATTCCAGCCCGCTCCAGTTTCTATGCCTTTTGGCTGCCGGTGAGGAGTGCGGCTGGGAAGCCTGGCGGAGACAAAATGGCGCCCACGGCGGCAGAGCTACGAGCTTCAAGCCTCGCGTCGCGGGGGAAACATCTGGAGGCAGACATCTGTAGCGAAGAGTATGGTTTTTGCTGGGCCTCCCATTAACAGAGCTGAGCGGGTAGAGATACCGCAATCGGACAGTTCAGGGCCGGCTGGTGGCGGTCGCGCGGGATCTGGCAGGCGCCCCGTGGTCGGAATGGAGCCATCTAACGCAGCGGGAGTTAGCGCGGGCCTGGCGCGGTTTGTGCTGGTGCGCTACGGCCGACCCTGCCCTCATCCCAGCAGTAGCGAAGATCCTGCTGATTGTGCTGCGACAGGCCAGACAGAAGTGGCATCGCGCCCCCATACGCTGGACGTTGGAGCAAGATCCTGGGCGGACGGAGCCTGATTAGGCCTCAAAAGTCTGGGCATTAGCCAGAAGAGGCGGCACTGCGTCAGGTGTTTAAGTGTGGCGGACGCGTGGCCTCAACAGTGGAAGCACACAGGGAAAGGGAGGACCCCCCCCAGAAGCAGGCATTGGACTGGAAAGAGGCTGGTATTGGCAGGCGGCACTGGGGTGGTAGAGGTCCGGCTGGTTCGGGCAGACTGGAAGCCAGTGGGCAAGTGGAGCAGCCGAGCTCTGGTTCACATTTTAGTGGGCCCACCAAGACACGCCATACAAGACAAGCAGCAGGTCGCTGCGGTGAGAGGGGGCCTGGAACTTTGAATAGCGGATCGCTGGACACAAGGTGCGGTTGAGCCTGGCCTAGGGGCTCTTCCAGGGTCATTGGCTGGAGCAGTTGGAGCACCCCCTCGGGGCGCAGGGATCCAGCCCGGTTTGAGGGCTCCCAGTGTGGGCTTGCAGAGAGTGGTCTGCCATGTCGAGGAGCAGGCTTCCAGGGGCTCTGCGGAGAGGGCCTCAGGCGGGACGGTCAGTGGGGCCCAGCTGACAGCAGTAAGTGACAAGGCGGACATTAGGATCATGGGCTGCAATCAACCATTAACCCAGAGCCAAACGAATTCTATTGATAAGTACACGGTCAGCATGGACAGGGAGGAGGACTCGCAAAGCGGACGTCAGCAAGACGAGGCGTCAGGGGACGGGCCTGATCCTTTGCTTAGAGACAATGTTGGTTATCCAGGAGATGCAGGGTGCCCTAAAAGACATGCGAGGTACCTTGGAACCTAAGCTTGACTCGGTTACCGAGGAAGTTCATCTTCTACGCGCGGACTTCGGCAAAATGTCAGACAAGGTCTTGGAGGCTGAGAACGGTATCGGCAGGCTACAATCAAAGACGAAGAGGATCGAGAAGCAAGTTGCAGCACTTACGAAAAACCAAGCCGACATCATTGCCCGCCTTGAGGATCAGGAGGGTGCGAGGCGCAAAAATATCCATATCGTGGGGGTCCCGGAGGTAATGGAAGGCCCATCCACGGACTGGTTTGTGGAGGATCTTATACTCAAGTATCTCAAACCAAAGCGTCTCACCAACTTCTTCTCAGTCGAACTGGCCCACCGTGCACTAGGGGGAGACCCAAGCCGGGACCCACCCACACACCATAATCGAGCAGATTCTGAATTATCGGGACCGCAATGGCACCCTGCAGGCGTAGAGGGTGTCTGGAGACCTACAGATAGAGAACGCCACCATTCGCTTCTTCCCAGATTACACGCTAAAGGTACAACGTCAACGCAGGTCGTTTGAAGGTGTAAAAAGAGCCCTCAGGGACCAAGGAGTAAAATACATGATGTTGTACCATGCACGTCTGAAGGTCCTTAATAGGGAAAGGCGTACTTCTTCGACTCCCTGGAGGAAGCTAGCGACTGGATGGAGGGATGGCAGACCGTGGGCCGCCGGGGCGGATCGCGACGTCCGACCCCGAACCACATGGACCAGGGGACCCAGAGCAGCAACGCCCCATCGCAAGAACTTCCTCAGACCGAGCAGTCCTCGATTAAGTGACGCAGTGAGTTGTGTCGGCAGAGAATAATCTGGACATTGGGGGGCGGTCTGCCCCCGGGGTCCTGGCCTCTCAATATTCGGAGGGCATGGGGCAGAGGAACTGTGGACTACAGCGAAACTGGGAGTCCTGGGTTGCTGGTGGGCCTAACGATTGACATTCAGAGACTTCTGCATTAGTTTGTCTAATGGGGGGTAAGAGAGTTGGGGGAAGGTGGATCGAGGACCGTTTGTTAGGATCCCTTCAGGGGGTAGACACTCCGTCCTGTCAGTATGACTTCTTTTGCGGCTGCAGACTTAAGTTTCCTAATTTTATTTGTTGGTGGTGGGGTTTACAGGGTTTGTAAACAATGGGATTCTATCAATGTGAGTGGTGACTAATTTTATGTGATTTTGTATATTTTGTTTACAGGGTGACAGGCACTCTGCACCTTTCATTGGTGGGTGGCCCACTTAGCAGGGAGGTAGGGAGGGTGGTGAAGGGTAGGAGGAGTGGCAGGGAGTTTTGGGGAAGTTGGATGTTTGTCTTATACAGTTTACATGGTTCAAGCTCAAGAGTCATACAGTGGATTGAAGCAGTGGCCGTAAAAGATTTGAGTCGATTCATGCCTCTATACTGGAATGGGTGACCGGACGCGCTTTAAGATATGGGCATGGAATATCAATGGTTTGGGCAACCTGCAATACTTGAAACGCCACTCCCCGGACGTAGTGCTCCTTCAGGAGACCCAGCTACAAGGAAATAAATGCAAGGCGTTGGACCAGTTTGGGTATAAGATGGTGGCCTACTATGGGTTTACGTCTGGATCCAGGGGAGTGGGCATACTAATCCGCAGTACACAACCTTTTATAGTAACGGGTACATGGACGGAACGCTCGGGGTGCTCTGCAGCGGTGTCGATTAGGTGGGAAGGGTGCACGATAATACTCCGCTCTTGCTACATTCCACCAGGCCTCCATGCCCAGGCGTATGTAAAATTGGGGGCACATATGACAGACCTCCCTCAGGGCACCTTGGTGCTCAGGGGGGGACACCAAAGCAGTCATGGAGGCAGACTTAGATCGCTCGGGGAAAGGCTGGGTAACAGATGAGGTACCGGAATTGTTTTTCCGTCCCATGAACAATATTATCGTTGTTTGAAAATTAGCGTGATGCATCTAGAATAATTACTAAAAGCACGCAAATACTAATATACACACGAAAAGCAGTAATTTAGGAATTAACATACACCACATTGCACGTTTTTGTACTTGCTTGACACGACCGACGCCATTTGGTGGCCTCGCTCGATCTCTACATTAACAAGCCCTATCCTTGCATTTCACCGAAGCCGTTCCCTTGAGATATAACCCAACTGTTGCAAACTGCTGTCTCTGCTCGTTAGGCCTGTCAAGGTTATAGGTAGAAGGAGGAGGCTGGATAAGCACATTCCGAGGGGTGCAGTACAGACTCTCTCGGAGTTAGCAAAAGGGAGTCACCCGCACGACCTTGCTAATATAAGATGAGCTAAACCAAGAGCGCTTTGTCTCCCATATATGGTCTTTCCCTCTGCGCCAACCTGTACCAACTTGTATTTTTCCATCTTGGGTAACGGTTTCGAAATGTAAGAGTATATATGTGATGTTCGGACAATGTGCCAGCAGTCTTCTTGGCGGACCTTGTGGGGTTAGGTCGCAAGGAGTTCCTCTGGCAGAGTTTGTTTGTTATAATAAACGATTGGACCTCCTACACTGCCAACCGACTGATTATTGGTAATGGGTATGGGACTAGTTGTAAGAATGCTCTAATTGGGATGTGATAAATAATTTTCGGTACTTCACAGAGGGGAACTGGGCCTGCGGGGGTTTGTAGCCGCATTGGGACTTAGGGATGTATGGCATACACATAACCCCTCCAACAAACAGTATACCTTCTATGCTAGGCATGGGACCTTTTCCAGAATAGACCACCTTTGTGCTGGGGGATCAACTAGGCGACTTCATGGACTCCTGCATCATGGCCATAGGTATCTCGAACCACTCATCGGTGGGAATCACTCAAGGGACCGATGACAGATAGGGCGGCCTTTGCTAAGATTGACCGTTGGCGCCTCAGAGATGACTCCATCTCGGACAAACTGAGGGAAGAGTTCCCAATTATACTTTGCAGAGAACAAGGGCTCGGTCAATTCCCACTTGACCCTGTGGGAAGCTTATAAAACCGTACTACAGGGCCAGGCTCAGGCACTGATAGGTGCCCAAAAGAAAGTGGCAGCGCTCCAAATTAGGCAATTGAGAGTGTAAAATCGAATTATTGAAGAAGGCCATCAATGAGACCCCATCTATGGAAAGAGGCCATGAACTAGCCCTTAAGCAGAAGGAACTTCGTGAGTTGGTGAAGGGCGAGGCGCGCGCCTACTCCCTCGCCACGCAGCATAGGATTAACGATGTAGGGGACAAGAGCATGAAGCTACTGGCATGGCTTGAACGTCGCGACCGGGAGCGGTCCTGGGTGGCCGAAGTGAAAGACAAGTCCGGAACCCTGGCAACCACTAGCGTTGCTATAGCAGAGGCCTTTGCATCATACAACGAGGGGGTCTACACCCCAGTATGCACGAGGACGGAAACGGACTGCGAGGAGTTTCTGCGCGATTTTGCCCTGCCCACCCCGGTCTAGTGAGTAGGCCGACAGTTTGGAGGCTGAGCTCATGGGATTGGAGCTGGGAGAAGCCCTCAATTTCCTACAGGCCGGTAAAGCGCAGGGCCCCAACGGCCTGCCGGTCGAAATTTATAAGAGACAAGCCAATATCGTCATAGACCCCAAGCGACAGATGTTCCTCGAAGCAAGGAGTTTGGGTAGGCTCCCGCCTGATCAGCGGGAAGCCACCATTGTGGTCATACACAAAGCCAGAAAGCCGCCCGACCAATGTTTGTCATACCAGCCTATATCGCTCCTTAATGTTGAGGCCAAGGTTCTGGCCAAAGCCCTGGCGACGAGATTACTAGCGGTATTACCTGATTTGGTGCATGTCGATCAATCGGGGTTCATGCCGCACAGGAGCACTAGACTAAACTTGCAACAGTTATAAGGGGTTCTATACATGACTGAGGGGGAGGACGATACTCAAACAGCGTTGATGGCGCTGGACGCCTCAATGGCCTTTGATAGCACAGAATGGCCCTACTTGTTTAAAGTCTTAGAAAGTTTAGGCTTCGGCCCGGTGTTTTGCAGTTGGGTCCGCTTACTGTACGAACAGCCAGTGGCAAGAGTGAGGGTGAACGGGGCTACGTCCCGAGAGTTCCCCTTGCGCAGAGGCACTAGGCAGGGGTGTCTGCTGTCCCACCTCCTTTTTGCCTTGGCCCTGGAGCCGTTGGCTAATTGGATCCGACGGGACTGGTCATTCTGGGGGCGGTCGCTCACAGACGAGTGGGAGGAGCGGAAATCACTATACGCAGATTATATAGTCCTCTATATGGCCAGCCCTACCACTCTATGCACAGGCGCTCCACCTGTTTGAGCTCTCTGTAGCTACTCAGGGTATATGATTAATTGGACCAAATTGCTGATCTATCCCCTTTCTGGCCCTCCCCAGAGGATCCTGTCGCGATGTCCGGCCTCAGTCTCCACCGGGTGGTTTAAATACCTTGGGGTTTATCTGACCAGTGACAGAGCGGAATTTTTTAACTGGAATTTTGAGCCCCACCTGGCGCGATTGGCTTCGGATGTCGCTCATTGGCGCTCCTTGCCTCTCTCCTTGATGGAGCGTGCTGCGCTTTTTCAAGATGCTGGCACTGCCCCGACTGCTTTATATACTGTAAAACTCGCCCTATCCGATCCCCGGTGGGGTGTTTAAATGCATCTCTTTGTCAGTGCGGACACTGCTCTGGGACGGGGGGAACCAGAGCATACCGATGCGAAAGCTCACTAGGGTGGTGAACGACGGGGGGCTGGCCCTCCCGGACGTTCAACTCTACTACTGGGCCTCACAGTTCGAGGTGGTTAATGACTGGGTCTATGCAGCACGGTGGGAGCCGGCCTACAGGGTAGATAGACATGTCATGCCGGCGGCAGTTGTGAGCCGATCTTGTACACGAGTAAGCGATGTAAGTATCTTACGTCACATACAAGGGTGGTGATTCAGTGTTGGAAGGAGGCTAATGAATTCTCTGGTGTGGCAACCAGCTGGTCGAGGTGTCCAAACTGACAGGATTGACTACTTGGGCGATGTGTGGAAGGGGAATGCTCCTAGAGAGTACTGTCTGCATGACTCCCAACACTAACACTATCTGCGCCTCACCCATGCCCTACGAACACGCATACACACGGCCGTAGCGCTCCCAGAATATTCTCCACTTGAGGACAGACTCCTTCTAGACCCCATCCCGGAAAAGCCTACCTCTACCATCTACTGCAAGCTCATTAATAACATGCCTGACCCCCTGGCGACCTTGAGGGAGAGGTGGGAGGGTGACATTGGCAGCCTTGAAGATGACGACTGGCAGGATGCATTACAGAGTCCCCGTGAAATAGCAATTAAGATCAGGTTCCGTCTGGTGCAATTATTATTATTATTATACGCGCACTCAATTGTTCTCCTGGAGGAGGTGCTTGTCTCCTTTGTGTGCGAGGGGCTGTCAGGGGAAGGGGACCTTTTTCCACATCCTGTGGGACTGTCCTGAGCTGCACAAACTATGGCGTTGGTGGTGGGTTCGGCGGTGCCGGTGGATCTGAGGTGGTTGCTGCTAATGATTAGAGGGGCTACTGACTGGTCCAGATATAATGAGATCTGGCTAGCTACAGGAGTGAATGAATGAATGAATGAATGAAAGGAGTCTTATCCTGCGCGAACTTAGCCCAATGGGCGTCAAGGCGCCTACTTCATAAATACCAGCTCATATCCATGGCGTAGCAATCCATCATTAATAGGCTCTGGAGAAGCACCACGTTTTTAAGGCCTTTTTGAACAAATCCATTGAGGGTAGAGTTTTAATCTCAATTGGAATAGCGTTCCAGAGCTGAGGGGCAACAACGGAAAAAGCCCTGGCTCCCCATCTGGTCAGCCTGAATCGAGAAACAACAAGTTGGAATAATCCCGCAGATCGAAGACATCTTGTTGGAGAGTAGCGGGTGAGTAAAGAGCTAATAGCACCCTTTGAGCCATCCGCGAGTGCTCTATAAGTCAAACACAAAATTTTAAAAGAAATTCTGTGCTGAACAGGGAGCCAATGAAGATCCCTCCTCGCATTGGTGGCAGATGATGTCTTAGGAAGGGCCAAGACAAAACGCGCTGCAGCATTCTGCACGATTTGCAGGCGATGTATAAGGCCCTTGTTGGACTCCATGTACAAAGAATTGCAGTAATCTAACCTGGAGCCAACAAGAGCGACTGCAATCTGTTTGCGCGCCTGAAGGGAGAGATAGCTACTATTCTATTGAGTATCCTGATCACACCCGAGCTAGTGGCCACAGTCCGATTCACTTGTAGAGACATCGAGAGTGAGGTGTCAAAGACCACGCCGAGATTTCTGGCTGATTGGGAGGGGGTGGGGCAGGTGCCAAGAGAGGAAGGCCACCACTCACTCGACCAAACATCTTGGTCCTTCCCAAAGACCAATACCTCTGTCTTGTCGCCGTTCAGCTTCAGGGAGTTGATGATCATCCAATCTGCCACATGCTGCATGCATGACCTGAAGCTGAAGGCGGATGTCGTGACAGAGGAATGGGCCAGTGACACCATGATCTGGGTGTCATCGGCGTAAGATACCACCTCCATCCCCTGCGATCTTACGAGTCTAGCAAGGGGGGCCACGTAGATGTTAAACAGGGTCGGACTTAGTGCCGACCCCTGTGGCACCCCGCATTGCAGTGACTTGGCAGGGGAGAGGTAGTTTCCAAGCATCACTCTCTGTTCCCTATCAAGGAGAAAGGAGTTGAGGAGACTCAGGGCCGGCCCAGTAACACCTGCCTCCCTAAGCCGAGATGTTAGGATGGCGGGAGACAGGGTATCGAACGCGGCCGTGAGGTCCAACAGGACTAGAACTGTAGTTTGGCCAGAGTCCACTTTGCGTCGGATGTTGTCGACCACAAGAGTGAGAGCGGATTCTATGCTGTGGTGTTTTCTGAATCCGTGTTGGGTGTTGTCAAGGTATTCAGAAGCATCCAGAAAGGAAGACAGATGGAGATTGAGATGTGCTTCCAGTATTTTTGCTGGTGCAGGGAGTAGGGAAATAGGCCTAAAATTTTTAAGAAGGCCGGGGTCAAGTGATGGTTTTTTAAGGAGAGGCTTCACAATAGCCTTCTTCCATACCGATGGAAAAGAACCCTGGAGAATAGCCTTGTTCATAACCTCCAACATAGAGGGAAGAAGACTGCTTCTACACTCTAAGTTTTTTGAGAGGTAGAGGGTCCATTGGGGAGGAGGATTTAGTCCTGTCAAGTAGAAGGTTCAGTCCTTCCAGGGACAGAGATGGAAATTCCGTAAATGATCTGGAAGGAACTTCATCCATAGAATCTAAATTACTTATAGCAGGAGGGATATTCTCGTCAAGGGAGTGGAGTTTTACTTCTAAAGAGGCATGGATGTCCAGAATTTTGTTGTGAAAGAAGTCCGAGATGTCATTGCAAAGATCCTGGGAGCTGACTACGGGATCTGGGAGTTGAAGGGAGCATAGCGAGTCAGCAATTTTAAAGAGTTCCCTAGAGGAAGTGAGAGAGCTAGTAAGGTTGGAAAAGTACTCCTGCTTTTCCAATATCACTTTCTGTTTATATTCCCGCAGAGTAGACTTATGGGCCTCCCGGTCCTTAAGGTCCCAGGATTTCCTCCATCTTCTCTCACTGCTCCTGCAGCCCTGCCTTAAGGATCTCAACTGGTCGGAGAACCACAGCGCTGTAGGCTTCCGCCGGGCTACATAATGCAGGGATGCGGGGGCGAGCTTTTCCACTGCGTTAGTGATGGAATCCATCAGATCCTGAGCTGCCTCATCCGCGTCTTTCAGGGAAAGAAACTCGGGAGCTAAAACAAGAGGCAAAAGCCTCATCCGTGATGTTTCTGAAGTTTCTCCTAAGAGTAAGTGAAGTAGTAGCCTGTTTAATGGGACATGAGGCAGAGAGAGCAAGTTCCAGCGGTACTGCAAAGTGGTCTGTCCAGACCAATGGCAGAGGGGAGCCGATAGAAAGTCTCGAGTCACTAGAAAATACCCCGTCGAGGATGTGACCCGCGTTGTGTGTGGGACTATTCACAAGCTGAACAAGGTCACAGGCTCTGAGTGACTCAACCAATGACAGGGTATCCTTTGAGGCAGCCTCGTCAAGATGGAAATTGAGGTCGCCCAATATGGTAAGACAGGGCTTTCCAAAATAGGTGTGTGGCGAAACAAAATATAGCCAGCAACTGGGGGCGCGGGTGCACCCCCCCCCCCCCCCCCCCCCCCCCAATGGAAGCAATGGATTAGGGACCTGGACTGGTGTCAAAGGGCAGAGGAGACTGCCTATAGATCCAGAGGATGTGTCAAGTAATGGAAAAAGGTGTGGGGCCCCTGGCGCAGATACTGGGCTGAGCGGGCGGGGGTGGGATAAAGCCAATTGCATTAATTGTCCATTCCGCTATTGGGTGTTACTGTGAAAGTAATATTTGCTACTGTTTTTTCTATATTTCTTCTGATCACTGCTGAACAGTAAATGAGACTTTGAGCATAATCAATAAAAAGAGTTTAAAAAAAAAGCTCATGCTCTGCTAATGCCAAACTTCCCCAAAACTGGTTCAGTCAATGTTGAGAACTCACTGACAATTTTCTACGTAACTGTAAAAACGCCTCTTTTTCGCCCAGAAAAGATTACAAAATCATCTATATCGAATCATCAACCAACTATCAAATTCAGCAGGGTCAGCTGGATTTTCATTTTTCTGGATTTAGTGATCGGTGGTGGAGGATCTCAAAAGTTACTTTCTTTCCTATAAGTTTTAAGTACACTAGTCTGGCCGTGTAACTTTACTACTGTGCAGCTGTCGACTGTTAACCCAATATGTAACACAAATGAAAGATGCGTATGAAGGCTACAACATTCTTGCACGTTCTGCCATTTTGGACCCAACATTTTTTTTCTCACATCCTGCAATGCTTCTAACAAACTGAGAAGTGAGGAAGCACAACATGAAATATGTTTCTGAAGCACTTACAAGTTACAAATCAAATAGTTTAAGTTCACTCTGTCCATTAACATTATCAGATAAAAGGAATACTCGAGACTGGCAACCATGTCACTGACTAGTAAGGGAGCAACTAGCGAGGTTCAAATAGGAGCACTAGAAAGAAAAGATGCTGGTCAGAGTTAGGTTGGGACCAATGTGTCAATTCGTCCCTCCAGCTCCATTTTGTCATTCTCATTTCCTAGGCAAGATAAGCGAGCTGCAACAAGCCAATCTTTATGAATTAAGGTATGTGAACTATATGTGAGGCACTCTAGTGAAGGCATTCCTCATCAACAGGTTGTGGAAGCTCACAGATTTCTAGGAATGGCTACAGACCGCATTAGCTATCTTGTAGACTTTAACATTCACTTTGAGCGGATTTACTACAAGTGCGCATTGACTTAATCCAGAAGAAGAAATTCTCCCCTCTCATGATACGGGATATTTAGATGTGTCCATTTGCCTTCCAGGGAAATGCACGAGAGAAGATTTCCAACCTCAAAGCACACTCCATCAAACATGCGATTGTTGATCTAAAAAATATATCTTTGAAAAAGATAAATACTTAACCACATAATTTACATTTTTTCTTAGTGCTCTAGGATGAGCCTAACCCCTAAAATGACTGCCTATTACCTTATGATAGGATGATGGACTGACCAGAAAGGGCAAAGTGGGTTGCTTTAAGGAGTTGCCGGGCGGATGATGCCTTCAGAGCCGAATATTTGGCAGCCCCTTTTCATGCCTCCACTAGGCTGTTGTTGGTATTCACTTCTCGCCTGCTGCCAAGCTACGATGACAGCCATAGGCAAAGCCAATCGGTCTGGCTTGGAACTAAAAGTGCAAGCAAGAATAATTGGCTTTGCTTGTTCATGGCATTCAAGTCATATCTCTTTTCACTGGGCAATCTGCCAATATGAGGATGTTAATAAACTAACATACATCAGAACGTGTCTAAGAATGGGTCCTAAGCGAAACATTATAACAGTGTGCCAGAGACAGGACCTCACATGCACAGGCATACCAGCAAACATTGCAAACAGAACTATCTGCCTCAGGGTGGTTTTCATATTAATGTATCTTGTCGAGAATGAAACTTCACCTGTGACCATGGGTAACATTGCCCTTGTAAAACGTGCACATTGGGGTAGTACTTCTGCTACAGTACTTCATTTAGGAGTATTTCTTTATTACCATTTCTCATATTCATAACTACTTCTGTGAATCGGCCGAATTGAGCATTAACTTAGCCAAAATATTCAATGGATTGTTATAACTTTCTTAACTGCAATATGAGAAGGCAAAACATGAATATCTGTTTTTTGGGCACTTTTTTCCTTCTACAAAAAAAAGAGTAACCAAACCGTGAGATTATGTCAATCAGCAAATTTTGATTTTAACAAAATGCAGAATTAATCACTCAACTCCAGCATCTGAAGCAAGAAAAGCAAAAGTTCGAAACCACCTTGTTTTTGAGGGGGATAATATAATACCGTACGTTACGTTTTTTCAAATTTTTGTAATTCTACTAAAATGGAGCTTCGTCAGCCTGAAGTAGCTGCAACAGAACCTATTTTTGAGAAACTTGAAACTAAAATGAAAAATACCAGCAAAAGTCATAACCCATGTTAAAAACCAGGCTTCATAGGTATTTTGTACCACTAGCTCTGTAAGGGTTTACATAGTTACACATGATTGTGCCATATTTACTAGAGGTCAGGGTTACTATATACATTCAGTGCTTATCTGAGCTGGTGGTTGCCAGTGAGGGGTCACCGACATCATCCTTGGAGACCTCACCTATATTTCCTCAGCAGACTGATTAAGAACTAGACCGGGAAAAAACAAAGGGGGGAAAAAAGTACAATGGGAAAGACGGATAAAACGCTGCAAAGGGAGAACGCTGGAACTTGCACGAGTCAGATAGAGGCGCAGGGAGTGTCGGATAGTTAACATAAGAGCTACGAGGCCAATGTAAGACTACACAACCTTGGTATTAGGTGCGCCAACATTTTTAAGTACTGGCTCACTCGTTCGATTACAAATTAAGCACTAATCAAGTTTAGACTTCATTAATGCCCTAAAAGGAAAGGAACAGCCTCTGTCGCTGCGCCCTCCATTTTCAGCAACAGTGACTTCCAAAGACCACAACTGGATGTATCTCACTCAACACAAAGTACTGTGATCTACAAAAAGAGTGTTGCTGTCACCTGGCCTCTTCGGTTGTGCTGCCAATACTGTCGTTTGTTTGGCCCTCATTTTAGTCTATCTTTGAAAATTGTGTATGCGTTTAGCTTCACACTTTTTTTTTTTTTTTTACTTTTTAGATTTTACAGCAAACGAAACAGCACCACTCAGCCTTAAAAAGATTATAGGTAAAGGGTGGGGCCCTCTCTCTAACAGGATGCGCTGTAAAGAGATTACCAACAAGCAACTTAATCCTGTACCTTCACCCTGCTGCCCGGAGGCACATGGCTTACGTGCAACAGTACAAATAATGGGTGTAATGTGCACACCTAATCCTTGTTGATTGAATACGAGTCAACGACCCGATCCAGCTCCCACCTTACATGCGACTGTACTACTAGTCTCTGTGAACCTTTTCATTTTTAGCACTTTTACAAAAATGCCCCCTTCTCGGATACCTCAATAGTATTATATTTTCAACAGATTTACGTACTTTGACTAAGAAAACCATTTACTCTACTGCTTTACCGAGATAGCAAGAACCCCATTACCATAATATACATTTAATTTATTGCCTCAGAAGAACTTCATGTTTTATTGGGGGGTTAGGAGATCTGGGGTTTATTCTCCTATCTCCTACCCTCCACTATATGCCTCACTTCGGCCTTCTCCCAAGGAGAGAGACGTTTTCTTGGTAATGGGGTGGTAGCAACAATTGCATATATGGTCATGTATTTATGTGCCATTCGCCAAGATGTAAATATCTCCATTGTTACGATAAACAGAAATATTCCCATTAAATAGTGACCTAGAAATTACGAATACAAATATTCGAGTTTCTCCACTGCTTCGGTCCTTTGCAGGGCAGGCGGTGGGGGCTGTGAGAGACTGGTTAATCCAATACGTCTTTTACACGCTAGTTTCCTTTTTAATATTTGGAGCACTTCGCACTTAAGCTTTCCCAACTTTTTTTTCCATTAAATGAATCCAGGCCAAATTTGTATCTTTATTTCCCCCCACGTATTGCAGATTCTAATTGTCAACTGAGGTTTTGGGTTCTCCAAGAAGGAACTGAGAAAATAGGCAAACAGAAACCTATGATGATTTTTTGGAACACCGTGTTATCCAGGAATGCTTTTGTTTTTTTTTCTAAAAACGGCTTGAACAAAACGTTTGTTGCACGAACATCACTATCTTACCAGAAGAAGTCGAGTTGTAAAAAAATAAACTAGCATTAACAACGCCAATAGGTCTGGTTTTAAAGGAATGGTGCAGGGTAGTGCTAAGCCTCACCAGAAGATACAAGGGATATGTACTTGGGTGGATGCAAAGAACTGTAGAATAATATTGGTGTAGGTTAAAAGGTCAGGTGAGAGTTGAACGATCACGTCAGACCTAAAAATCCTCGTAGGTTAATTGCTGCTCTCTCAAGCTGTGCTTCTGCCAGATAAACAGGATATCAAATTATGGGGAGTGATTCAATTAAGGTGGACAGAGGCCAGAATCAAAAAATCTAGAAAGTTTAACAGCAGTTTTACCTCTGACACCATAGATCGTACGCAGTTTTCAAACACAGAAGTCCCTTTTATTGACTGTGTTCTTTTTACTTCATTCTCTTTAACTCAATTTTCATATATATTAGGTATCATTAAATCCAATACACAGTAATCTCAATAGCACTTCATATCACAATTTTGCACAACATATATACACCCCATAACAATTACTAAACACTAAATGACAAATATTTACAAATTTATATACAAATTGTACTCAAAAAATAAATTCTGATAATCATGATATTACTCATAAGAACATAGCCCTACTGTGTATAAAAGTACCTCAAGTTAGCGTCCTACTTATTTGCCAGAATCAAGTTTTTCTGTCTTGGCAATTCCTATTGGTTAGGTCCTGTTAGTGGTCAGAGATTGTTCATTATTGTTCTATGGGTGGGCTAGGGCACTCAATATCCACTTGTTCATTTAAACGTTGTCCCCATATATTTATTATTCTCTGATCCTCTAGTGGAAATGCAAACCCGTTTCGACCTTGTATGTTCTGGACCTGTTATTTTATGTAAGGTCTTCCTCAGGGCACGATCTGGTTGTAGTAGGACAGTTTTCAATTTCGACATTTTTGGAAAAGGTGCTCTTGGAGCGAGTTTTCAGGTATAATCAGAAAGTTTCTTTAATGTTAGTCTATTTCATTTTAATCCAACTTCTTCTGTGTGATAATTCATGTCTCTGGGAATAAATCTTCACGAACTCTCCATACACTCTATGTTCACCGCTCTGTCGTCGTCTGACATCTTCCTAATGCGTCTCACAGACTCACTCTAGCATCATTTTCCATCGGATGACCAGCCACCATGTAGGCGCTTCCGCCTCCTGGCCAGGTACGCATTGCTCGCTTCTCCGGCGATCCCGAGCCTTTTTCGTGTGCTGGACGCAGCCTCGGATTCCTTCAGCACTGTTGACTATTTGCAACCCAGTCCTGAGGATAATCCCAATTAATGAGGATCGAACCGCCGTCAACCGTTCAGCGCAATAAAAGGCACAGCCCCCAGTGTGGCTCATCCAAATTAAACCAACATAACTGAGGAATTCATGTCTAGTTATTCATTTGGAGCCACATTGTTTTCCTTAACTCACTGTATATATTCAAGCACCATTAACTATGCAACACATATGCTGACCACAATTGTCACTTGCGTCGCCACCTTTTGTGTCACTTGCACATGCTGAGCACCAAGTCCAATTCGGGTTGTTTTGTTATCCATTCACTTACAGTGCTGTTATAACTGTAATACCGCCTAACATTGCCTTTAATTATATGATGCCATGAGCACTTTGATAAAAACGTACTGAGTCTCCTTGTTTCTGTTCTCGTAATGTGTTATGCATACTTGTTTAATCGTCTTTTTAATAATACCAGTTGGGATATTGTTTGTTTATTCTGATTACCTACCCCAACGTGGTTGAAGGGTCAAACTCCTGTAGTACTATACAACAATGCTCCACAGAAGAAGCACAGCAGGCTGCGCACTGCTTCTTCCGGTGTTATTCACTGTGGCCTGAGCTGGAGGGTCGGCTGGGAGCAGCAGGGGCGGGGTTTGGGGGTTGTCAGTAATACAGAACATCCCTGCAGGCTCCCTCGGCGAAGACTGAGATGTTTTTTAAGCAAAGGTACGCGTGTAAAAATATTTCAAGCAATACCATGAATGATCGGAAATGTTTCTCAGCTACAGATTTTCTATGAAAAATAGTGTTCGACTTATCCTTATGAGGTGCTCTCACTTAAAGTACACAAAATCAAGCAATGCAATAGGTTTCACATTTATGAGATTTTGAGCTATTGGCATTGTAAAAGACAATGACTTTTACTTATGTTTTGTTTTTAAAACAGATCAATAAAAGGCATTGTCATTTACAATTCCCACTGAGGAACATAACTTGTATTCAATTTTCATTTAAGCAGTGCCTGATTTTATATGTAGTTACCAGAAGGTGAAAGACAGAAAAAAAGGCACAAAATATTTAGTTTTTAACCAAGCCCACACACTCATCCCGCACCCCTTGCATGCAGCATCAACGATCCCATCATTTTTTTAATGCACTTCGACCACTGAATTCAACTGGAAATACATTTTATGTTTTCTAGCTGCATGCCCTGTTCTTGTGGTCTGACTACTACCACAGGCAATATGATAAAAGCCTCAGGGTCAGACAGAATTTAACACCTTGGGATAACCTCCGCACGGGGTATAGTGTCTGTTAACAAGCTGCTGTGCTACGAAGAGAAGGTTATCTCTCATGACACCAAGAGTAGAGCAGGATGTATTGTATTAAAGAGGTCTTTGCTAAGCTAGCACCACTACACGTACAAGTGTTGGGTATGTAGAATGTTACGAAATGTGCACGTAAAGGAACTTCTACCGAGACAGCATGCATTGCCAGGAAAGACAACTTTTGGGTAGTGAAAGTGACTGTAAGGTCAATAGCACTTGGCTACTAGTTCAGAAAATATCGGCAACAGCACAATCTTATGGAACAACAGAAAGTGATCTTTATGGAAACAGTGGCTTGCGGCAAATAAACACTGCAGCCCCTGCAGTACTGAGGAAGGTGGAATAGGAATGGATAAAAATAGCAAGAGTCATTTTGTAAAAACATATAGTCCTGTAGTAGTCTGGAAAGAACAAATGCCAACTCCCCCTCTGCCGATCAGCCCCACACAAAAACAGCAGGCGATGTCTCCATGCAGACAGCCAAGAAAAGAGAAGGCGGACTAACTTGTTTGATATAAAGGTCCCTACTATCATTTCATGCGAACATCATCGCTTTCTGCAAGTAGAGAAACTTCATTACCCACACACAACGGAAGCAATACTGCAGAATTCAGTTTGGCATGTGTTATTCATCCAAAATATAACTGATTAGTGTTGTGTCAATATTTAATATATTTTAAGATAAACATAATATCTCTGTTAAAGTACAAAGCATTTTCAATATAAATATAAAGAATAAAGGATCAATTTAAAAAACAAGAACTCATAAGTTTAGGTAAGGAAACGAAAAATTACACCTAAATCGCTGAAGATCTTTAATCTAAGCTTGTTAATCACAGAGACCTTTTCAGTCCAGTATGGCTGCAATCGTTTTCCGCTGCGTTAGTACTTACAGAGCTGGGACGCATGAAGCTTTTTATCTAGTGGTTGAGCAAAGGGAGGAGGCAAATCATAGAATAGCTTGGTACTGAAACACGAGAGTGACGATACTGCTGAAGTAAAGCCGAACGTCATAACTGTGAGACTCATGCTCCGGCAGCTGCGGCAACAAAACCTGAGCATCTGCAGCGGAGGCACGGAGTGCGCGCCGCAATGTCGCCTCCGTTGTTCAGCTTGCCTGAGGCATGGACGTGCTTCATGATAAGGCTGTTAACGTTACAGGGACCTGACGGAATACACTGAAACTGCAGAAAAGTGTATTTGGCTGCAAGAAAGAAAGAAGGGGGATTAAGATACCTTGGGACTGCCTTGTAATAAGGTTTGCTGTAGGGAGGAGAAACAAGGAGAACGAAAGTTGCAGGTACATGTAAAGCTGTTTTCGGGAGTGGTGCGTGGCCGCGCAATCTGCTCATTTTCAAGCACTGTACTTGTGCTTGTGGCGCGCCCCTGTTCACTCCCGCAAGGTGGATGCCACCACAAGCACGAGTGTGTGTTTGAAAATGAGCAGAGCGACGGCTAAAGGCCCTCCTATGCAGCGCATGCGCCTTCTAGGCGAGACCTAAAAACAACATACATTATGTAGTTATCTACAACACTTTAATTGCATTACAATGTTGTGTGTGTGCCTCTGGAGGTTCAAGCTCAAGTAACTAGATAAATAAAATGACCACAAGCAGACAACTAATGCTCAATCAAAAAATTTACTTCTGGCTCCCAACGTGGGAGGAGCCACAGCCCTCTCTAACATAATTGTCAGGCCGATAGCTGTGCTGTCAAGCCAGACTATAAAAAATCAATTTTCTAACCACAGTGTTTGCATTGTTCCAAGTGTCTGTCGATTTTCCTTTTTTTTGGGTTGCACTTGCATACAGTTTATGTTGGGAATCAATATGAAACAAAACAAGCTATACATTAAAAAAACTAGACAAAACTCCAAATTCAGCAAGCACTCATTTATGTAGATGACTCATGATTTTCCAAAAGAAATCGACTGTTTTAGAAATAATAAATATAATGGAAATAAGTCTCAGAAAAAAATAGAAATAGGTGATGCTTTCAGATGCAATTTTTTTTCTTCGATGGCCGATTTACAAAACTAATACCGCAGGGTTATATAATGGTTATTGGTTGTCCAAAAACACTAAAAATCCAGGAACAACTCAGCTGTAGCTCATAATCTTTCCATTGTGCACAGATAATACTTTAATCCATATGGTAAAATCTAAAATTAAACAAGCATTTGCAATGCAAAAGGTCTTGCATTTACGCGAGTTCGAGCTATTGGCATTGTAAATGACAATGCCTTTGAACTATGTTTTGGTTTTTAAAACACAAATAAAAAAAAGGCATTGCCATTTACAATGCCATAACAAACTGGAGTGAATGGGAGACCTATTGCATTGCAAATGCTTGTTTTAAAAAGGCCTCGAAACGAGTCTCTATCCGGCTCTGTTTTGTGCCCCGGCATTTGCGGTCCGTTGAGGGTCATTATGTTTTTCATCTTGATAAAAGGAGTTAATACAGTTACACTTAAAAAGCTCAACAGAAAGCTCCGTGGTTGCCAGGGATACTAGAAAAAAGAAAATGGAGTTGAAGCAGGCCCATCCGAACATTTGATCGCACCCGCACCCTCACCCCTGAGCCCCAATTGTCTTTTTTCTCCTGAGGTCTAGAGCATGCCCTACTATGCCAATTCATCAGTGAGGTAGACTGGTATGCCAATGTTGCAGCGTGAATCATGCGCAACATTTTTAATTGTACGCTTACTCTTCTCACTACTCTAACCGTACTGGACCCGTAAACAACAGTCTAAAGCGTTTCCATCACCACAGAGGCAATGTTCTTCTGACTAATGTCTCTCCGCCAAGAAGAGGGGTGGAACTCAGGGTGACTAAACTCTACGTTAGCTGTGCAATGAGGACCCTTAATTGACAGCCAAATCAAGTTAGAAATCAGACTTAGATACACCACTCTTAAGACCATATTATAAAAATAAATATTAGCAACTGAAAGACCCAAACTCTTGAAGAAGTTAAGTAGAGTAAGGATTATGCAGACCAAAAGCTCTACAATAGCACTGATTCTCTCTACAACGCATTTAAACAGAAGCGCAGTTTGAATGAAAGAACCAACAGGACTTTGACTCATGTAGATTAATTTAATTATTGTATTAAAGAATCAAAATTCATTAAAATTAGCAATTTCTTAAGGACTTCGGTCAAGAATATCACAACTTGCATTAAAGCACCTAACATTTAGGCAAATCTTTATCAAGTGGTCACAAAGTTCAGAGACAGATAGTAATACCACCACTAAGGCAGAAGGATGGTTCAAATTTATAAAAGCTCAGGTCCTACAAAAAGGGAAAGTTCAGACTTAAACTCCATTAGAGGGAATTCATTAGCTTATAGTTAAAGATAAGAAAATTGAAAAATTTAAATGGTTAGTCAAAGAAGGTTTCAGTCCGTCAGCTACCGATTGTTGCATTAACAAACAGTCCAAAGTAAAAGATTTATCAGCACAGCATCCGGATCTCAAGAAGCAAAAATCAATGGCGTATGGTGCCCCTCCTTTGGGATTACTAATTTTAAAGAGTTTTTAGTAAGGTCCAGTGGCGTAGCATCACACCACCATCGAAAGACTATCACATGCCCATGTTCACATCCTGTCACCTGAGAGAGCTGAATCATCAAGCTGGTTTCCTATGCCAGTTATGAGAAACAAAAGTTTGGGAGTCTACACAGACGTAACATTGGTAGAAAATAAACACAAGGTTGCGACTTGTAGCCATAGCTGAAATTCTATTCCCACAGGAATATTTCACTGTGAACGCAGAATAAAAACATTCAATAAGGTCAGTGTGTAGACACATATGGGACAAATAACCAACACTTTACTTGCAAAGAACTATCTATAGTAAGAAATCAGTGCAACAATCAGCATTAGGGATAAAGCATTACAAGAAGACTTTTAAGCTAACATTTTACGTTTGAATGAAATAAGCTTCAACTTTGCTCCAAATATAATGAAGATACATCAATTCAATTGAAAAATATATACATTTCCACAAAATATTATTCCATGGATATGGTGTACGCTAGAAATGCCCTACTACCACAATTTTCCACAACATTCATAAATGTATGTTTTTCTATTTTCATCATACAAAAATATTTTAATACTTTATAAACTAAAGAGTCTTTGGCATATTGGGCAATATCAAGCTTGTACTTCACTCCTTCACATTTTAGCACCGACTCTTCAAACTTGTGAATAAGGCCCTTTTCCTGGACCACAGCACAAGCTGCAATGAAAATGAGCACTTTACCACCACCAGCTTGGCGGTCGCATCGTAATTGAGCAGTCAGACCGCCGGTTGCTTGGCGGTCGGTCTCCTGACCGCCGTGATCGCAGGAGGCGGTCTGACCACCGGCTATCATAATAGGGCCCTAAATTTCAGAGCGCACACATCAGGGCCAGATATGTTGGCGAAAACACCAGTATTATATCCAAATCAACAACTTTTTCACTTCATTTATAAGATTACCAATAATAAGCTACAAGAACATTTTAGAGTTTGACAAATAGTTTTTTTAAATGTGCTAGCAGTTTTTAATTAATTAAAATGTGTTGTATGTTTCAATGTTAAAAAGCACTCTTTTTTTAATAAAAATAACCAATTTGACTTGGGTTCAATATTTAAGAAATCTGAGGCCTTACTCAAGACACTAACCAACACTATTATAATGGTTTAGATGCAGACTTAAATCATGTTGAAAACATACTTGCAAGATGTGGCCTACATTATGAACCTGCGCAACAGCCAGAAGAATTACTCAAATGTACCAAGTTCTACCATCCGAAACAATGTCCGTCAGATAATAAATGGGAAGCCAAAACAAAGATGCAAAATAAAGCATCTTACATCAAATAACATTGATATCGACTAAAATAGCCAAGAAGGTGGGCCCACTAAAAGTAATGTGTAAATGGCTAGTGGAAGGTAGAACGACTCGCTTGTATCCCACCCCAGAGTATGAAGGTATCATTATAGTTAAGGCCTATATGCAGGGGATTCGAGATAAAAAGTATCAATCTGAAATGGAAAAATTCAAAAAAGATGTGCAAGATTGAATTGAGGTACATCCCAGAGATCTGTTTATACTAATGGGAGATATAGTGGACCCCTGTGGAGTTGCCAGGGGTATAAAGAGCTACTTGCAGCATATAAGATTACACCTGATTGTTTTCCTAGGGGCAAGGGGGGTGGCACGAGATTTAGCCCTAGGGACGTTTTATGGGCTCATTGGGCTTAGTCTGTATAAATGGAAGTATGGAATTAGATCGGCCAGCAAATCGCACATTTAGGATAGGTAATCAATTATGCCCCATAAATTATATCTTTGTTCCTGCTTGGGACCTTGAACTCATTAGTGCGTTTGAGGTAAAGAAAGAGGAGGGAAGTGACCATTGGCCACTAACACTAAAGATTGTGGAAGGCAATAATAATTCAAGTGACACAATTATCCCTCTGAAAGTGCATTATCCCAGACAACTTACTACTCGTCTCAGAGGAGTGTCTGGGAAAGCGTGCGGTGTTCCCTCAGGCCCAGACACTAGAGATAATCCCTAGTACAGAAAATACAGGATGGTTCGAAAGGGTTTTTTCTGATGTGGTGCAATGTTTAAGGGTGGACCAAAAAAGAAATAGCAGTAGGGACCATAGAAAGGGGGATCTCAGGGTAAAAATAAGAACTGGTTTAATGAGGAATGTAAAAAATTAAAATTGAATACAAGGAAAAAGGAAAGACAATTGAGATTAAAGTATGATTTATATATACGCCTACAGAAACTAAGGAAACAATATAAAAAGTCTATTAGAAAGTACAAAAGAACCTATAAAGAGAAGCACTGGGGAAGATTATTGGAAGCCATAGAAACAGGAAATGTAAAAATTTTCTGGAAATTGGTCCAAGATGGTTCGCGTAGGAAACAGGGGCTATGAATTGTGTGGTGACTGAAGAGGCATGGAGAGTTATCTGGGAGAATTATATGAGAAAGGGGATGATCAAGAAAAACAGAAAGATACATTATGGATAGAGGTGGAACAAGATATTAGGCCTCTTTTTACGTTATCCAATGTAAAATGAATTATATCGAAGTTAACCCGGGCAGAGGGACCAGAAAATCTTCCAGCAGTAATTATTCAAACTAGACCGGATTGGTGGGCAGATTTTTTCACCAAAAGATTCAATGACATCTTTGATCCTGGGAAAATACCGGTAAATTGGAGAGGGGCAATTATTTGACCTATCCATAAACAAGGAGATATTCTGTTACCTAAAAAATTACAGGCTAATCAATCTCCTGATTATCAGTGAAAAGGTGTTTTCTAAAATTATTTTTGAATAGGGCAGCTTCCAGGAGGACCACTCTACAATTGATCACTGCTTTGCGTTATAGGCATTGGCTCGGAAGTCTATGGAACAGGGGGGTAGTTTGTTCTGCTGTTTCGTAGACTTTCGGGCTGCATTTGACCTGGTAGACAAAGAACGGCTATGGGAAATGCTGGGGAACTTGGATATCACCAAGAGGCTCCTGTCTATAGTACAAGGGCTACATAGTCAGAATTGGGTCCAGATTATTCTCGATACAGAGGGTACACTGTCACAGAAGATACTGATTCAAAATAGGCTAAGACAGGGGTGTGTATTGGCCTTGTTGCTTTTCTCTGTATTTATAGCAGATTTGCCCACCACTTTGAGAATGGTGCAGGGGGCCAGCCCAAATATAGATGGGAAACATATTGCATGCTTACATTATGCAGATGACTTGGTGATTGTGAACCAAACAGAGATAGATCTGCAAAGAAAGCTCAAAGTGTTTAGTGATTACTGCAGTCGTAAGAAATTAATGGTAAACTTGGAGAAAAAAAAAAGATTCTCTGCTTCAGCAAAAAGAGGAAGATTTTCAACTGGGTCCTAGACGCCATAAAAACTGGAGAAAGTTAAGGAGTATAAATAGCTAGGAATCTGGTTTGATAAATCGATGAAGTGGAAAGTACACCTAGATGCACTAAGAATTCGAGCCCTATCCTCGGTTAGTGGCCTGAGAAAATGTTATGACATCTATGGAGAAATGACGGATAGAGCAGTCCTCAAAGCTTACAGGGCTACGATACCTCCGCAGTTCTTATATGGGGCTCAACTGCTCTACTAAAGTGGTAAGAGGAAGTGGGATGCTGAAGAAGGGAAACGTGTAAAGAAATGACCGTCCCTACCTAGATCCTCCATGATACAGGCTGTAAGACTAGAAACTGGAATGGTCTCAAGGGAGAAAATGGCAATCATGGCACTAATAAGATTCTGGCAACGCCTGGGTTGTGAAGAGGTGCAAAACGTCTCCTTTTGGTGTAAATGTGAGATCCTACAGAGTGAAATGAAGTGGACAAGCGGGGTCAGAGAAACAGTGGCTAGGGTGTGTAGGGTACTGAGGGCTGACTTATGCTAGTAGATCTTTCATGCAACCATAAGTAAGGAGGAACTCGGGACAGCTGGGAAAAAAATATCATGGGACCTGGATAGGCAATACTTGGAAGGGAAAATATCTATGTTTTATGATGAAATCCTAGCAGAAAGGCCATCAATTCCCATACATGGATATTCTCCCCAATCGCTGGTTAAGGAGAGAAATATTAAAAATAAGGATTGCGATTAATCCATGTTATGAGAATGATGGGATTAAGAGGGCTATGATCGACCCAGAAGGGAAGTGTACCTGTATTACAAGAACAAAATGTAATATTTTGCACATTTTATTACTGTCTAAATGTTCTTGATGCACAAAAACTGTGGCTAAGTCTAATCTTCCTAAAATATGAGGTTAGGAATCGTGAATAGGCTGTAGATCCGCTATTTGATATGCACGCATTAGATGCGGCATGTGCAATAGGGAAGTTTATGCTTTCAGTTAAAAAAATTCTTAAAAATGTGTAGAGTGGATGTTTTAGCACTAGTATGGATTTGATGAAAAACACATCAGTTTCTATTAATGATATTGGGAAACTAAACAATTGTTAGATAGATTATATTTCTTTTAGTAGAATTTTTAATATATTTGAAGTGTTTTACAGGTATTATAAAGTTTTTAACTCTAGCTGGTTTTTAAATTGAAGATAGCTATCTTTGTTCCTATTTAAAGACCAATGGTCTAAATAAACTATCTTTTTTAATTGAATTGCATCTTACATTTTCATCAATCACTTGGGACTATAGAGCAATAAGGAACTAAACCCCCCCAAAAAACTAATGATAGTTTGGGGAGAAGAATGAAAAGGATTAACATGCAGTCTACTCAAGTAAACTCAAATGGCACAACAAGCAGCTAACAACATTGCCGGATTCATCACCAATAGAAAAGTTACACCAAGTGAGAGCGTAAGTGAAAACCACAAATTTAGGAAATACACAATACTTTCTGACGTACTCTTGGAAAGATCTGCCATTTGCAAATTTGCAGACCTATTACAAGAAAACGTTTGACAATTTCTGATTTTACCAGTGTGCACGTATTTCCACATGTGTAATCATACAATTACGCATACAGAACCCATTTTTCTCTCTGGGTAAAAGTGTCCCTACCTCCACATCAATGTTTGGTGTGTCCCACCAATGAGAGGGATTTACTCCTGCCCTTCGCTAGAGAAACATCTTTAACCATTTTCAGGGTGGGAAATGGCCTGAGTGGAGTTTCAGAATACCATTTAACTCTTGAACGAGTGGGTGCTCCCAAACTAAGTGAGTAAGCGGATTCAAGATGGCCCCAGAGTCTGCACCCTTTATGCCATGAGGTGTTACATAAATTGTGCAAAATAACTCTGGCTTTTGTCATGGGGTGGCAGGAGGTTGGGGAGATCATGTGAATGAGTGTGCCAGTTTTAGAATGTTTTCATCAAGTCAGCTGCAACAAGTTGTTAGAAATAAAAGTCACTGTGGTGAGATATACCACTTATTGTGATGTTTGCATGTCTCAAACTCCCTTACAAACCATTGCATTCAACTTTGAGCACAAATGGATTTGTTTTAGTCATTGTCACCATACTCAAATGTGAATGGCACTACCCAAAGTGAATGCTCAGTGCACATGGATCACTGATCTTGGCTTTTAAAACCAGAAGCTTAATCTGGAACCCTCAGAGAAGTTGCATGGGAATGACGTTTCACACTTGGGTTCAACAAAAGGTTTGTTTTAAAATCTCCAGATTGGCATGTCAATAGCGTTATCAACTGTTAAAAGTAAGGTAGAAAAAGCCAATGGCCAAACATGGATGAGACCCAATATTAACTCCTTAACTTTCTGGGACGTTTTTGGCTATTTGGGGTATTCCACGCTCAAGACTCCGCAACTTTTTTTCCACACAACGTATCGAAGCTAAAATTGTGTCCTTTTTGCCAACATCCAGGGGATTCTAAAAGTACCCAGGGTCTGAAGACTCCACTGGAAGAGACCAAGAAAATGGGTAAAATGTAGCAAAAAAGATTTGGGGGGAAAAAGTAGGAAAATACACTCTGGATAAAAAAAAAATCCTAAAAAGGCATCAAACGGTTTGCTGTGCTAAAGTCACCAGCTTCCATGAACATGCAGAGCTTAATACAAGTGAGGTACCATTTTTACTGGTAAACTTGGGGGAATGCTGTGTTAGGAAGTTTGTGGCTAGCAGATTACAAAAATTTCCCTCACAGAAATGGGAGGAAAACGTATTTTTAGTCAAAGTTTGAGGTGTGCAGGGCATTGTGAGTAGGAAAATGCTGGATACATGAGAAGCACACCACCATGGACTCCCCCAGATGCCTAGTTTTCGGAACGGTCTAGGCAGGAAGGTTTTTCCAGGTGGCAGTCTACCCAAGCCCAAAAAGTGCAGCCATTCACCATTTTGGGAGTCAGACACGCTCTCCTGGCCCATATGTAAAATCAACACGCAAAATAATCCAATGTCCTCTTGCTTGCCATTGGGATAGGCTACTTTAGTCTGCAGGGGAGCAGAAAAACTGTTGAGGTTTTAGGGGTGAGGTTGGAGCCTGATCTTAGAATAGGCCAGACCTCACCACTGTATTTTATTAAAAATATATATATATTGCTGCCATACAATAGGCTTTTTGCCCCAGGGGCAAACTGGGAACACACCTCCTGTCTACCCCTGGGGCAGAAAAAAGGGTGTGTCCTTTTTGGTGTGGAGCTTTGGCCAATGCCAGAGTGCGACAGCCACAGCACTTTGTTTATCCCCAAAGGCAAAATTCCTGGTGTTAGGTGGATTTTCTTCCCCAACTCCCAGGGACAAGTTTAAGGCAACCACCCAAACTGGGACAAGCCCCCTACCTCCCCTGAGGGGGGCAGAAAGAAACTCTTGACCCCATGATGGCAGGGTAAGCGAACGCATCATTTTGTTTGTAAATCAGGGGGAATTAATCCCCATCCGCCCCCCAGGAGTGGCAGCAAGACTGTAGGAGTTCACGTAAGATAAAGGAGGACATGTCCTTGCCTTCGGTGCTGCTCCCCCATCCCTGGTTGCTATTTGGTGGATCCCTGATTGGGGATCGCTTTGTTGTGGCGTTCGCCACAGGGATAATTTGAGCAGAAGTAGGATTGGAAAGGGGGGATTCTCCCCTTTCCGATGATACCTCTCCCAAAGGAATCAGTGCTCAGGATACTGAGATAATCCCGGAGCACCAATTCAGTGAAAGTATAGCGAGCCCATCAGCTCATTTTACTTTCCTGTAATGACGTCCGCACGCCCTGCACGCCAATTATAATTGCAGGGCTGCTCGGGAAGCTCTTCCCAAGAAGCCTTATGTAGAAAAATAATAAAATTCTCCCTCTGGTGCAGAGCACCCAAGGAGCCTTTAAGAACTTCTCCATTGTCAACCAATGGTTGACACCTGCAATGGGGAGGTAGTGCAGCCGTCAGCCATTGGATGCGAGCCGCATTGAAAAGGTTACCTAAGTGCACACCTGTGCTAATCTCATCTGCATTAAAAAAATATTCCATAGCAAATGTTAATATAGCTCTCAAAAGACCACCGTTAAAAGGGTCTGCTCGCTCATCTTTAGTCAAAAAATAAATACAAATGGAAAACACTTTCCTGGTAAGGTTCTTAAATGATCCTTCATTCCAAAATTTCAATGGAGTTTTACAGGCATTTTTAAGTCAGTGGACCTTCCTTAACAGAGAAATGTGAAAAAACAGATGTGAGGGTGACAGAATTATGAACGTTATAAACAAAGTTATGTTAAATGTGATCTCTTTACAACTTTAAAAACCAGTATTGGCAAAACTAAAAGGTCTGGCTTGCCCTTATAATCCCAACTCATTTAAAAAAGCTGCGGCTGCTTCTATGAGGGAAGGAATTTAAAGTTTGATGATTTAGAGTAGTCTGAGATGTAAAATAGCCACTCTAAAAGGTGGACTGCTATACCAATCAACCAATAGCATGGGGTGAAAGATATATACTCATCTGAGAGGAGCCAAAGCCCATTCTTTTTAGATTTTAAGGTTTTGGTAACGTAAATTCATTCTGACCGCTGTGAGGCAGCAACAAGTGAAGAGAGCTCTCTTTGGTGTTAGGAGCACCTGTGCTGCCATCTAGCTGTCACTGGCCCGTAGCTACTCAAGAGAGGATACTTAGTATTCAGTTACATTTCCCCACGTTTTTGCCATTTCTGTCTTCAGCACAGTATCCAGCTTAGGGTATGATGCGCAGAAGAGAGGTTGTGAGTTTACTTATCCTCTCTTCGTGGGAAAGCAGATCCACGCAGGTTTCCCAGTTATACACAGCAATTTATGATATCTAAAATCTCCATTATCCTGCTACCATTACCTCTGGGGAACAGAAGCCATTAACAGCATATTGGCTGGAAACAATGTACACTCAACAGCATCTATTAGCTTCCATTAGCACTTCTAGGTGTCTGTTTTATTATGCTAACCGCTGTCAAAATTTGAGGGACCGGATACAAAGAAAATAAACATTTGTGAACACAAACATTAGCTGGCAATTAAGCACACACATGCCCAACACGCCAATCTTTAGATGCTCATATTAGCGCACAATGGTCTCCGAAGTAAACGCCTTCCAGGCTTCACAGGTCCACAGTGAGGATGGTGGATTCCTTCTCAATGGACCAAAATCAGATAACACTGTAGGAGAGTTCAAGTGAATGCCGCATTTGGAAGAGGACAATATGGGTACGCTGGAACGGCATTTTCTCTAAAAAAATGTTGAAAGGCATGTTATTAAAGTGTCAACAGTTTGTTTCTAGAGAAAATGTTGATAAAAAGGCGGAGGTTAAACATTACGTTTTTCTTGCCGATTTATTCGACAGAATTGCCATCCATTCCGGCTTTCATCAGTGTCAGAGAACACAAATATATATAGAAGGTAATCACTGAATTAAATACCACCTGGCTGCATGAGCTTGTGCCAGAGAACAGGCCACTAAAAGTAACCATCTACTTTAGGCCTGGAAGAGTGGGTTTTGAGACTTCGGGTAGGATAATCTGCATATGATTTATTTCTTCCAGGTTTCCCTGGGGAGGTGGAGTGGAGTTGAGGGTCATCCTCCAGCTCCCTTGGGATGCCAGGGTTCCTCCACATTTTCTGGAACTTCTGTTCTCCTGATCTAAATGATGGATTTAACCCAGATCTCTTGACTGGGGGTGAATGTTTTGATTTGCTCTGAATTCTGTTCATCAATTGTGTGTCTTTTGCTTCCTGAAAGGGGACACCATCAGTGGTCTTTGAGAACTGGCTGAGGTATAAGGTTCATCTGGCAATCTTCTCTCATAGCTACAGTGACTGCAGGTTGCGGAACGAAACTGAGGGGGGGGGGCAGCAAAGTACATAGAGGGACCCTTCTTCGGCTCACTCTGGAGCTTTCAAGCCACAGTACTATGCTGAAGGCACCCCCTGGAGCTCGCCCCCAGCATTGCGGGGGCCTCTGTTATGCCACTGAAGAAAGATGTACAACCATTTCTTATTGTAGAAGTAGGCAGTGGTTACAGGGGCCAATGCCTTCACCTACAAAATATTTTTGGCCACATTCACAAATGGGAAAATGTTTTGGTAATGGCCACCATCCTGTTTGCTTACAGTTACCACCTCATTTGAGTTGGTAGTAAAATATGCATTTCTTGGGCCCAGATTTCGGTCACAAAACATTAATATACAACTTCAGTAATCTGTATTTGGAAAGGAACCCTTTACACACCCCTACCAATTACAGATTTGGTATTTACTCACAAACCAAAGTTGTGATTCAGTAAGGTAATACATATGCACAATTTGGGTTTTGTACATTTACATTTTTAATTTCCCCGTCAATTAGGATCCAATTTGACCTTTGCGACTGTAAAATTTCTTTGCACATGAGGGCCCAAGCGAGGGTGAAGAAAAGTTTTATTACCTTCATTAATAGTCTTTCTAGTGGATACTCTATCTACCCTCAGCTTCCTCATGTTAAATACACGCAGGCATCCGACAAGATTCAAAACCTTTTCTATAGCTCTCCCATGCTGGTAAGCAGTGCTGGCTTTATCTTGGTGTCGGAAACAACACCAAAGTGACAAAACTGAAGTTATAGAGTTTTATCCTCGTAGACAAATATCTGTTCCACATGCATTTTTTCTGTGTCGTTAAAGCCAGAGAAGAGAAATGGCAATTAATCTGAGGCAGTGCTGTGCAACAAAAAAGAAGTGGAACCTTTTTAAATGCGGCATATGGCCATCCTTCAAAAAGGGGAGGTTGTGGAGGTGTGTCTGGAATCTGCAGGTAGTGTATCAAAAGGTATGCTGTTGTAAATAAAACAGCGATAGTATTAAGCATTAGCTGAAGACATGCTATTGTGTCTTTGTTCTAGTTTTCCCGCTCGTACTTTAAATACGGCCAGACTCCATTTTGTTTTCTGGCCTCCATCTTGTATGCATACATTGCCATGTGCTCAACATGAGGCGAGTCCTACCTTACTGCTAGTCACCCCTGAAGTTTGCCCAGCAACAAGCTATAAATAGTTCCTTGTGCGTCTAGCGCATGCTCAGTAGGAGTTTCTAATTAGCGTAGATAGGAATGTGTATTTCGGCGGGTCTCAAGAACCGTTAACTCCACCCATGTATCGATCATGTTCAAGAAATGTCCATATATGGTTGTAAATCACGTTTTGAGTTGTATCCGCCCACTTATGAGCCCCTTCTTTGTGTATAAAAGGGGACTGTGTGTCTGAGTTCTTTGTGCTACCTTGTACAATACTGTAGAGTGTTGTGTGGGCTGTAGTACCACCTTTAAAGGTTTATTAAACTATGTCTTTGTATTTCCAGTTTCCATGCCAAATTCTTTGTGTAGTCTGAGGACTCCGTGCACAGAAGGGCGAACCCTTTGCATTCGCAGGCCTTGCTGAGGCCTGTACTCATCATGCAAGTTTCTTGTGATGGATACTTCTTCCTATAAATTACTCACCTGTAGAATGGATTTCAAAGCAGTAAACCCCCTAGGTGGTGGATGTGAAACAATTGTCAAAAAAGGAAATCCTGGATCACAGACCATGCAAAATGGGCATCCCTTATAACTATGAAGGGAAACAAAAATGCTTGACCGAGGTGTGAAAGAAAGTCTATTATTCTCTGCACAACCCAATCTAAGCCACAGAAAGACTTCTAGTTGGCGGTGATGCAGAAGTTTGCCCTAGTGGAATCAGCCCAGATTCCAGACAGCGGACTTTTTTTTGGCAATGGTGCAGAACATCACTATTCAAAGAATTATCCATCTGGATAAAGTTAGCTTTTGAACTGCATGCCTCTTTTGCTTCCTGTGTAAACCACAGTGAGCGGATCAGACTTGATCTCCTTTGAGCGGTCAATGTAAAATCCAACCACTCCTCTGGGTTCCAAACACTGTAATCTCTTCTCCTCCTTTGGGAGATGGCATAGAGGATAAAAGATAAGAATCATAACTGCTTGGCTGAAATGGAGGCGCCACTACCCTTGGAAGGACAGCTGCTTTATTTCAGAGGACAAACTTGCCCAGGAAAATGCATGTGCAGAGCTGGATGGCCGGTAACTGCTGGCAACTCACTAACTACTAGTCAAAGTAAAGGCCACAAAAATAACAGCCTTAAAAATTAGTCTCAACTGGCAGCTGTGGAGGGGCTCAAAAGGGAGGTACCCATCCAAAAACTCAAAACAAGGTCCAAGTCCCATTGGGGCATAATGAAAGGAATTGATGAAAACAGGTTTGCCAATCTTTTGAAAAATCTCATGAACTGGCTAGAATATGGATGGCTGGTCTGGTAGGCAGGGAATTGCAGATGGCTGCAATGTATTCTTGGTCAGTGACCCCTGCACAGCCCCCCTGAGCAAGTGTGAGGCGAACAACCTCAAATAGGCAAGCCAGCAAGGAATCCACTTTCTGCTCTGCACATCAGACTACAAATCGATTCCACCTTCCAGAGTAGACCATTTTGTTGACGGGTGGCGATCTCACATAATTACATCAACCAGCTCTAGTGGCAACTGGAAGGAGCTCGGGCCCCTGCTGAACCTCCAGTTATGAAGGTGGATGCCCTGGAGCATGGGATGCAGTACTGAGTCTGAGACAGGAAGTCAAAAGATCAGGCTGTGTATCTCATCGCTTTAAATTTCTCCAGGGCAACATAAGCTATGACCCCAAACAGATGTGCTACATCACAGAGTACATCCATCAGCATTGCCTGGAGATCTCTATAAAAGCCAGCTGACTTGAGCCAAACATATCTTTCCAAAGTTGTTGAGGATGCCAAAGCCCTGGCCACTGAATTGGCAGCATCTGTCCTATCTCAGATGTTTTGCATAGAGGAGTCTTGCCAGTCAATACCTAACTCATCAAAATGTTCCTTAAGATGGTTTATGAGGTTTGGTGCCACCATTCCTGGCATGTCCCAGGTTGCACGAGTATATCTCCACAACAAAGAACCAGCATTTAGGGAGAGAAGGGCCAAACCAACTGCTGAGAAGACTTTCTTCTCCACTGCGTCCATATTTCTTTGTTTCCCCATCTGGCAGGGCTGTGGGGAAAGCGCCAGGATTTTGCTTTGTACAGGACAAGAGCTGTATCAATAAACTCTCTGGAGAGGGGGCAACCAACAAAAAAGCTGGGTCCCTGGTTGCCTGTCTATATTGTCTAGTACCAAGATTGTTCACAGTTTGGGGGGGGGCTCTCCCAGGCTAACTTTAACAGATCCAAGAATGCCATGTTAAAATACAACAAAGGTTCTGAAGAGCATTAAGAAATCTGTAAAACCTCCATCTGAATATATGATCTTGCCTCTACAGTACAGAGGGGAGGCTGAAGTACATCAGGAGCTTTCTTGGTCACAGCATGAAAAAAGGCCAACTCTGGAAAGACTGGCCAGGAGAGGCACTCATTTTGTTTTTATCTTCGCAGAAGTATCTAACCCCCTTACATTTTGTAGAGCCATGTGGTTTGCTGTGTTGGAAGAGGGGGTGGTAGCAGCAAGTTGGCTCCTTCGCAGCCGTCATCCTTATTGTACTGAACAATGCCCAGTATGGTTTCCTATCCAATCAGATTACTGCCATGCAGTGTGTGCATGCAATATTAGTGTGAGGAGGCATCACACTGTTCAACCCTATTATCCGTCCTACTATAGAGCACAAGTTATAGTTACTGGAGATAACAATAGGTGAATTTCAGTGGCTTTGTTAATTTAAAATGGTACATTTTAATTGACCTTTTCATCGACTAGAACATTCCTATAGCCTTTGGTTTTTTCAATACATTTCCAAGGTTTTAAGAAAATGTAAAGTAACATATTACAATTCCTAACTAGAATGTCATTTTGACCTTTGCTGTTCCAGTGAATTTCTATGCTTTTTATAATGTGAAGTAAGATGTCCATCGCCATGTGTGGTGTGAGGTTTGGTGCAGGGTCTGGCCTGTGACCAGGTCGTGTGGGCACCGCCTCGGGTGCTCAAAGGTCTGCCGCTGTGCATGGCTGGCTATGTCATGCAACAAAATAAAAGGTGTAATTTTAAGTAAGGCAGACCTATTGGCTTTGTCAAAGCCTCAACATTCTGAAATAATAGCGATTGGACCCATTGGTTGTATCAAGGAATCAACACATAAAAATCAATCAGACATATTGGCTTTGTCAAAAATTCTCCAATAACTTTAATCAAATGTTAAATAATAATAATGTGACTGTGATGAAATATTTTCATTACAGCATTTACGAAAACATGAACCTACTTGGGAGACTTACTGCGTTTTGTTAATGTTGTTGGGAAGTGCTGCACCCCATGCAGACTACCACAACATTCAAAAATGCTCACCATCAGCAAGAAAAAAACTAACTTATAAAAGCCCTAGTTTGTTTGAGTGCCCCGGGGCCCACCCAGGGCACCCATATCATTTTTTAATGTTTGGGGTCACAGTGGAGACCCCTGCCAGAACGGAGGTTGGAGTCCTTGGGGCTTCATGAAGGGAGCCACATTCCCCCTTCCTAAAACCCAAACAGTGAGTTTCTCTTTCTCCCCCTTCCTGAGCTGTGGCAAAAAACAAACACAAAAAAGAGCCAGCCCGTCAATCTTTAATACCAAATCAGTGACACTGATCCAGTTAAAAAGAAAAATCCTGGTTTTGGCCCGGGGGTGTGAGATAGGGCAGGAAAGAGGCGTGGTAGCCCTACAAAGCCCCCCATATGTTTAAAAAACAAAACAAATCCAGGACAGGGGAGAGTACTAGAGTCTTAAAATGGCTCCGAGACCGAATCTCAAGCTGTGCTGGCATTGCAGATCCTCCGCGGCGTGATAGATACATATATTTTCAGCCTTCATTTTTCAAAAATTACTGAGCGGAAATACACTAAATCAGAAAAAGCACACTTTCTGGACCAAGATCAAACTTTGTCAAATTTGCTGTACTTACGTCCAGCCGTTTTAGCTGTAGCTGTATCTAAACTTCCTATGGAAAATTGCATGGGGGAAAACATGTTTTTCTTAGCCCCTGCTTGCCTCCCGCAAAAATGGTACCCTGAACTTCTGCATACATGATTTTGTGCTACGACATTATGTCAAGTGAACTTGTTTTAAAAAAAAAAATTTTAAACCCAGAATACTAAGGGTTAAACTACTACAGTGACGCCTCTTGATAATAATAATTATTCTTTCTTCGGTTTGTCACGAAGAAAACCATAAAAGAAGCAAACAGCATAAAAAGACCATACATACATAAGTTAAAAAGACATTTCATGGGGACATTTATACAATAAGGAAAAAAAGAAGCAGATGTCATTTGTTTAAAAAAAAAAGAAAAAGAAGAGGAGTTTTTGCTTCAAAAGATCATCATCAAATCATTAAATCATTATTTTTTTTTTCCCATAGTGCAGTTTGCTAAAGGTTTTTTCTATGGTTCAAAATACATTTTAAAAAGTTTAAGACCAGGTAACAGACTTCTTCAGACTCTAAGGTTTGCAATCTAAGGAAGGCCGGTCGACATTGTCTAAGGCCCCATCGCCTGCATAGCGGAAGTATCCAATATTTTCTGTGGGGTTGATAAAATTTACAAAAAAAGATGACATGGATATTGGATTGAGTTGATTTCGCATCGCAGGGACACAGAGGCAGGTTTAAGTCCCAGGTCTTGTTTAGGGGAAAAGCAACCAGTCTGAAAAAGAGGTTCAATCTGAGCCTGGTGAGCAGCATCCTCTCGTATGTTTTGGTATCGAGAGTAAGATACGGTTGAATGCCAAACGTTTGCTGGACTGTGTTCGCGTGAATCACTGAAGGTTTTGCAGACTCGGTTGACAGTCTTAGTGTTTCCAGATGTCGTAATGCAAGTTCCTTAAGTTCCTTTTTTGGGAGAGCGACATCGATTCTGGGTGGAGGTAATATTTTTCAAGGCCAAGGTCAGTGAAGAAGTTTCTAATGTAGCGGAGCCATTTTAGTCTAAGGGCTTAGTCAAGTGACATTGTGTCGGCCACTATCGACTGTGATAGCAGGTTAGCATCCGAGGTCCATATACGCCTCCACAAAAGCAATGGCTGGATTTTGAGGAGATCCTGCAAGTAAGGAATTCCCAATTCCATATGGGAGGCGTAAGTTGATGAGCCTTTTGGGGTGGCAAGGAGAAATCTTATAAATAGGTTTTCAATTTTTTGGAGGGCTCCGACGTCTGTGTGGCCCCAGACCCCTGCTCCATAGAGAGCGATCGCCACGCACTTGGCATTGTAGATTCTTAACAGTTCTACTGGGCGCCTCCTTCCCAATTTCCGTGAGAAGGTCTGCAGGGCTGCTATTGAGCGCTTAAAAAGGTGGCATCACGCTTCAACTGCTGGTTTCCATGTTAATTTGTCGTCGATCATAATCCCGAGGTATGGATATTGTGTGGCGATCTCCAGTGGTTGGCTATCAAGAAAGATGTTTTTTTTGCCTTTCTTCGCCCCCCCCGTGATCATGACGAAGGTTTTTTTTTACATTAACCTTTAGATCCAGGGAGTTCATGAAGGTGGTATATCTATTTAGTGAATGCTGGAGTTCACGCGGCGTTCGGGCCAGGATGAATCGGTCTCTGTTTCATTTTTGGGAGGTCCTGGGCCCCCCTCAGCATCGCCTCCTCCAAGCCATTTGTGTAGAGCGAGAAAAGAAAGGGGGCCAGGACGCAGCCCTGCCTAACTCCTCTCTCCACACCAAATGATGCTGTCAACTCACCGTTCTTTCCGAACCGGACTCTAGCCGAGGCCCCGGAGTACAGCTCTCTAAGAAGGTCCAGCAATGAAGGATCCACGTTCATCTCTCTTAGAACTGTCCATAGTTTGGAGTGTGCAACACAGTCAAAAGCGGCAGACAGGTCTACGTAGACCATGTATACCGTCGATTTCTTTGCGTGCGTGTATTTGGCCATTATGAGGCTGAGGTTAAGTGCCTGCTCAACTGTCCCAAGGCCTTCTCTAAAGCCGAATTGTAGGTCCGAGATGATAGCCTTTTCCTCACTCCACAGTTGCAGTCTCTCCAGAATGACCCTCCCCACCACTTTGCCGAGGGAATCCAGGAGGGAAATGGGACGGTAGCATTTTGGGTCCTGTCGGTCCCCTTTCTTAAAGATGGGGACCATGATTGATCTGGTCTAGGAGTCCAAAATGCCCTCACTGGCTGCTGCTGTGCATACTCTCGTTAAGATAGGTGCCCAAAGCTCCTGGTTGCATTTGAAAAGGTCCACAGGAACGCCATCCGGGCCCGGTGCTTTTCCTGCTTAGCTTTTGTCCAAAGCCGCCAGGATTTCGGAGATGTCAAAAGATATTGGGATTGGGTATTGGACTTCGTTGTGGTGGAGAGATGGATGGTCTGCGGTTCCTTGGTCTTTGAATATTTTTTCAAAGGGGGCTATCCAAGTTCCCTCATCTATAGCCACCTCTATCTTGAGAGAGTTATTGTCCGAGAAGAAAGGGGATCTAATCGTTCTCCAGAAGTCCCTACTGTTTTTTGATAGGGAGCTCTTGTCTAGGTCATTCCAGAGTTTCTCTTTCATTTGTTGTAATTTTAATTTGCGTTCCAGTTTGTATTTTCTTCTGAGAAGTTGAATAAGGCCCGCGTCCCTTGGTTTTTTATGGAGGGCAGATTTTAGGTCAGTTAGAGCTCTCGTGCAAGTGTGGTTAAACCAACCTTTCCTTTCTGTGTGTTTGTTAGTTGTTTTCCCCGTGAGTAGTCTCTTGGCTAATGTCAGAATTTCTGCGAAGTTCAGCAGGACCTCGGAATGATTTAGGGCTGGGTCCAGGCAGTTGACGATATGTGGGTATGCCTGGTTAACTAATTCTTTTGTGATTTTTTGTGGATCAATCTTTTCCCATTTTATGGAATAACCATTTTGTTTGCGCAGTTGCAGGCTATCTTGAGTAAGGGCTGCTGCTATATCTGTGACCTTGGATTTATGTTCCGATGGATGGAATTCAATCTTTAATGCGTAGTGGTCACTTAGTAAGTTGTCAATTACTTGGTGATCTATGACTTTTGCAGCGAGACTGTGGGACAGCAGGATGTAGTCCACTGTTGTCTGGTGGCCTCTAGCTACATAAGTTGGATTAAACTGATTTTTCTCCGCCTTCAGAGAATTAGCAATGGATAAGTCAAACTCTGCCAGTGTGTTATTCAGAGCGTTGCCGGATTTATTGTGGACGAAATGAGCTAGTGGGACGTTGTTATCGTCTACAAATCCGCAGCATTGGGTGTCTGCCATTGGGCACGGATGTGTATTAAAATCACCTCCCCAGATAAGATGAATCGTTTTGGTATTAGTCTCCCGGTGTTGAAGGGCTCTTAGTCTCTCCTGCATATTTTCAACGAAAGTGAGGAAGTCATTTTCCGTTAGGTTGTTGTATGAATTGACAAGGGTAATAGTGTCTTCATTTGCAAAGGAGACAGAAAGTATCTGGCAATTAGAGTCGGTGAAAAGATTGGTCACTTTTAAGTGGGATAGGGTGTTAGCAATGTAGATTGTTAAGCCTCCTTTGGGTCTGCCTATTGGGCTTTGAATAGCAGGTGAGAAGTAGGTTTTATACCCCAATAAGTGTAGCTCTGAGATTGCCCAGGTCTCTTGGAGGCAGATTATTTTGCCTTGCTCTAAGAAATTAACAGCCACAGGGTCTTCGATCTTGGTTCGCAGACCCGCCACGTTCCAGAATAAAAAAGGTATTGTGTGGGGGTTGTCTTTCGGGACTGAGGTTGGTGGGGTCATGGCAATGTTGTTACTTAGGGGGGGGGGGATGTGGCGAGTTTGGGGTGGTTTGTTCTAGATCCCTTGATGGTCAATCCTCCATTTCTAGGGGACTGTATCTATTTGTTGTTGGAATGTTGTACCAGGGATCCCATCTGGGCGGATCTCTACGGGTCATCCTCTGCTGTTGGTATCCCCATTCTCCCCAGTTTACTCCCTGATGGCGTGGATTAACTGATTGCCAAGGGTTTTCCTGCTCTCTAAAACTCTTGACTATGAGAGTTGTTTCCTTTGTAAAATAATTGATCCATGTTATATCCCCAGGGAATAAAATATTTTCACTTCTAATGTTGCTGTACAGTTGTAAAAAACCTCAAATTTGATCTTCGCACTGCAATAATAAATGTGTGACTGTCTCTCCCCCTCTCACACAAACCTCAGATGAGTCAACAGCAAACATATTGCAAGTAAAAGGCACAGAGAAGCAAAAGAAGAATGAGGCAAGAGCATCAGAGGACACACACGGGAACGTTTAGAAGTCCAACTGGACGACCTGAACAGTCTATTTATCCTACAAAAGGCTTTGTTTCTTAAAGTGGGGTTGAGAATAGTCATCTACGACAAAAGGACAAACTAAAATGCAATCACCATCACAAAAAAACCCATCTTCTAAGGGAGGATGGAGCTCGATCATTCATGCATATAACAAAACAGTCTCCCCTTGGTCAAGTACTTCCCTTTACATGACTTGCGCAGCCATTACCTACTGCCTCTCGGACAGCCGAGATGTGCCCATTGGTCCAGTCTACTCGGTATTCCATCAGTGTCAAAAGGCCAAAGGATGGAAAGTGATGTAAAGCCAAATAACTAAATCAAGAAGTACAAGAAGGTCAGGTATCTACTCTTTGATATCCCAAATTAGGACAGCGATACAAATATGCATCTCTATTTACCCAAGGAGAGATCTGTGCGGAAGTTTCTTACTGATCCTCGGTGAATAATTATTGTTCCAAATTACCCAATGTGGCCTGAGCACACAAGAACTCAAACTGCTTAAAAGCATCGCAGTCGTCAATATATATATATATTTTTAAAATTTTTGAAAACCTTTATTGCGCAGTTGTAAAAGTACAAATACGGGCCTACAACCACACGGCCGGCCACGAAAACTGTTGAGGCACTGGTGCATACATTACGGCGACACAATAGCACATAAGGATCATAGGCAAACAATGAGAGTTACAATGTAAAACAACGAGGTATCGTGTCTCAGGAACATTGAAGGTTAATTTTAAAGGTTTTTTATGTTGCAACTATTGAAGTCCGACAGTATAATTTCACATAAACAGCAAGTAAAGAAAAGAAGCCCGTGCAGGCGAGACGTAACATTACCAACAGTTGTATCAATTAATCCAATCACCCAGAAAGCTATGTCCCCCAGGCGGGATGGCAGCTTAAAATCCTACAGCAGAAGTAGCAGAACTAACATAGCACCCAGTGTTCACCGCCACCCACCCTCTTCTAACCCTGACACGGACCCAAGAAAAATATAAGGAAAAGAGGACGAACAACGAATAAAATAAGGCACCATAGAAACTGAAACAGAAAACAAAAAGTCCCCCAACCCCCCACCCTACACGCATGCAGAGGCTACGGCCTGCCCCCCCCCCCCCACCCCAGCAGTGTGTCTGTCGCCCAATAAACCCGAAATATAGAAGAGAAAACAGAAAAAGAGAGAGAAAAAAGTGTAATCCTTGAAATATAGGGAGTGAGAAAAGTGTAGACTAATCTACGACTCCCAGGAAATGAGGAAGGTGGGGAGGAGCCAGGCTTCCCGGACTCACAGTCATTACAAAGTATCTTACGCCATATATAGCACCAAAATTGGGAAACATCGCATCAAATGAGAGCAAAGTGATTTACCCCTGGACCCCCCATACCGCACAGAACCGCCATCTCAACAACAAAGTAAACAGCAGGACTTAATAACTGCGACCTTAAATGAGGAAAGCATCACACCCAGCGCATTACACATATCAAAAAGCGTTCCAGTCCAGGTCATCACCAGTCGATCGGGCAGAGCCAACGTAGGGAACACCATCAGCCCTGGCCTGAACGTCGAAATCTCTCCGGGCATGGCCGTCGCTGTGAGCTCCCCTCAGGCAGAACAAAGGAGCAAGATGGCCGCTTCCGACAAAGAAGGAGAAGAGGAGGAGGAAATGAGTGCCCCCAGTCACCAGCACAGTCAGTGCCCAAAATGACGGACGCCCCCTCCATCGCAGGATGACACACACTCCACACGTGCAGAGAAAGAGTTACGGAGGCAAAAGCAGCGAGGGGGGCCTGCACCTGGGAAGTCGTTAGGTGATGCCATAGGGACGACTCCGTAGTAACAGTATCAGGCATCAAAATGGAAGGCGACTTAGCAATAGTATCCTCATCAAAGGAGAAACAACCAACATTGTAGCCAGAGTCATTCCGTACCGCCGCACTCACACGCTGCAACATTGCATCCGGGACAGGAGTAGTTAGCGGCAGCAGGGGGCCAGTCGATCGCGGTCGTCTCAGATACGGTGCAGCTCCCTCAATCTTTCGCTCTAGTACTCGGGCTTGTCGCCGCCATGTCGCCCGCAAATCGGCAAGGGCAGCCAGGATATCGCCACGAGTAGGGTCCCTCTGCAATGTCAGCTGGTTCGCATTGCACGGCGGCTCCCTCGAATCAGTCACCAGTCCGAGGGCAGGCAGGGCATCGCGTGCTGGGGACAGGGAGACAGCCACCATCTCTTCTTGCAGGGGGGGTGTCATGGCTACCCATGCAGTGAGCGCACAATGAAGAGAGAGGGGCGACTACGCAGACAAGCAGAAGGATAGTGGGAGCCACCAAAGGAAGCGCGGCTCACCGATCCAGGGCAGCGCAGAACGAGAGCCCCCTCGCCAACTAGGAGTGCGGGCGGACCGCGGCAGCGAAGTCACCCCAAGATGGACTCCGTCCAGCCTGCAATCAGCGTGTCAGGGGAAACCACTGTAAGAAGGGCTCCCGTTTCGCCAGTAATCAGTTCGACCCAGCAGGGAGCCTCAACACAATGGAAGGGGCCGATGCCACCCACCTCCGCGATCGGCTGCACTCCCGCTTTAGTTGGTACCTTCCCAGCGTGTACCGCTGACGACGTTCAGCCGCGTCCAGTGGCGGCGATCGGCTCCAGGTCCCGGGTCAGCATCGGAGGTCGGCCAATGGTGTGAGTTCACCGTGGAAACAGTCGGTAGAGGTCTCAGAGGAACGCCAGCGACGTCAGTGCGTGTGTGTCCCCGTTTTGACGCGGTGTAGGCAGGATTGAAGGCAGGATTTTGATGCAGGATCGGACGACTTGCGGAGCCGGGAGCTCACACATCCGTCCCGTCCGCCATCTTGGCTCCTCCCTTGGCAGTCGTCAATATTGTGCTAGATAAATGATGCCTAGCAATGGGACATTTGTATATCGTCCGTCTTCCCTCAAAAACATGCTCATAAATATTAGGTTATGTAAAGAGATGGACAATGGCAAGGTTGTTACATTATCTAAAGACTTTTGGGATGATTTACGCACCAGTCTTGAGAAGAGAGCAGGTTAACATTTGGTTGGGATGATTAAAGATTTGTACATTCAGTGGCGGCTAGTGAATTTCGAAAGTGATAGGGCTGATTCACTGTCCCGAACTGCACCAATCAAGCATATCTAATGAAAGCCTAGCCTCTCTAAGAGGGACTTGAAGAGGTGTGTCGGTCTCCCTCTTAAGAAAATGAGCAAATATGCACAAAGGATACATTGTGCACACAGTTCACAACAGTGCTTTAAATGAAAAATTAGAATTGCCGGTACTCACTAATTAGACTGGGTGGACAGTTAGGGTCGCGTCTGAGTGGGGAGGAGGGGGGGCGTGGCTGTGAGCCAGGAATTTAACAATAGCCAAATAAGTAAGCTTTAACCCCTTCCATGCTGGTGACGAACCCCAGCCGTCATGCACTACGGTGCTCATGTGCTGATGACGGCTGGGGTTCGTCATGGCCCGCCCCTGTTCGTTTGTTTACCGCACGGGGGCGGAAACCGGCCAGCAGGGAAGGGGTTAATGCAAATTTTCTGATTGTTCTGTAAAGCGCTTAAATGCCCATGGCCCAAATGTGTGCAATATCAAACTGCCTTCTTACATAAGAGAAATGGCAAGCGTCAGCTTCCATATCATAGGCGTAGGGCCTAATTTTGGGCTTTTAAGCGCTTTACATGACAATCAGAAAATGTGCATAATTTCATTTTTTTTTTAGCACCACTGGTTAAGGGAGTTGTCCAGAATCACAGGATGATGAGCTTACATCAGGATTGGAACTGTCGGCAACTCTGACCACATCCTCATTCTCGTTGCAATGCCAATTAGAACCGAACTCTGCAGGAGCAACCCAGCGCAGGAATACACCCTTGCTTGCCATGCCAGTCCACTGTGACAGTCCTATCTAAATTGCGTTGATGTACGTATTAAAATCACCGCCCCACAATATTGCGACTGTCGTCATCTTAAGAACCTTACTCCACAATTTGAAATAAAGTTGGAATCATCAGTGTTTGGGCCATAGACATTGACGAAAACACGGGCTCCACGGAGCACTCCCAGTACAATGACAATGTCCCTGCTCATCACTAAGAAGAGTAGGAAAAACATTCCATTGGCAGCCCAGCGGGTGCCCATCTTACTTTCATTTTTTGACTGGTCAAATTAGTTTCTAGAAGGACTGCAACATGTGTACCATGGCGATCCAGGTAGGCCAACACTTGGCATATTTTGCAGGGGTTATTTAGCCCCAGCACATTCCATGTCACCAGTGATGTAGTATCTCGAGGCATTGACACCAACCTATAATAACTGTGATTAGGATAATCCGTACATTTGTGTGGTACAGCCCATAGAGGGGAAAAGAAATAAACCGATCACACAATCTCAAGCAAGAGCCAGCTGAGCTACTCCTTGACTGCTTAGATTTTACTAGCTTCAACAGAAGAACTCCTCGTGTGATAAGCTATCAGTACAATTCTTGCAGCACTCATCCAACAAATAACCTTATAGCTGCAAAAAGTGTTCATTCACACAAAATGATGCAATTACCAGTTATAGGTGTTCCGAAATCAGCACGAACTGCACCTCACAAATCAATCTCATCTATACTGGAAAAGCACTTCTCTTTTTCAGTAAATGTGTGCTGTCTCCAAACAACAACTTCACATTTCTTATCACATCACAATTGTTTCTAGGTCAGTGCCCGTAATCGTTCAAATATCAGCTTTTTAATGTTGAGAAAGGTGACAGTTTTGCAACAATTAGCAACTGAATCTTTTCTGACAGCAGTAGCAGGAGCTTATCTCACTACAGAGAACGGGCACAGCAAGGGAAGAACTGCAGGCTTCACTGCAAAAATGAGATGTACATCAGGCAGCTCCAGGGCAAGCTTAGGCTATGCACACATAGCAGCTACAGCACAGGCAGCAAGGTTGTACATTAAACAGCTGGAGCATGGCTGTGCAATCTTCCTTACAGAGGAATAAGGTTCATTCAGCAAAGGTAGAAGGGCATGTTTGAGGACCACACAGAATGTTTACCATGTGCACTGTTGCAATCTTCCTCCTACACAAAGCTTGGAGTCAGCAGAGCTAGATGAATAGCAATTGTCAAACAATATCAGGTTCATGAAGGCCAGACACAGAGTTAGCATGACTCAACAGACACAGGGAGGTGCCATGAAGTGACAGCTCCATTTGTAAGTAACAGCTGAGACACTAACACTAGGAAACGTTTGTCAAAAGTTAATAAATAGCACCTGCACTTTGTTTGCGCAGTAAACAAGTGCAGTACAGAAACTTCTCTCACTCACGTTGAACCGGTGGAGGCAGCAGCACTGAACCACTGGCGGAGGATGGTGCAGGCGTAGCTTACCAATAGTGAAAAATAATACATCCTTCATATGCATTACCCAGAAGGCCTGACCACTCAGTGACTTCCTCAGATGTGGTTTCGAGCCGTCGGGTTGCTGTGAATAGGAGCCAAACGTTTGTGTTTTTGTTTACTAAGTCCCCGGTAGCTGAATTTATTGTTCTTATCTTAAACCCTTTAACTGCAGCAGTTCATACAAGAAAAGGAGCATGAAAAATAGAAAATCAGCCTCCTTGTACTATTGTCGCTCACTCGTAGATATTCCTGATAACCATAGAAAAATTATACATTGAGAAAACATGGCTCTCTAAGCTTAACTCGTCCCCCACTACACATTCGTGGTTTCGAATTGGTAATTTAGGTGAATTATTTAAGAAAGGATAACATCACATGCTTTCAATGTAGACATGCATGCTTGCTGTGAATTCGCTCTGAGGGATTATTTTGCATACAGCTCCATTAAGAAAGAACATTAAAAAAATTACATGAAGAGAAGTGTCTTTCAAGTGGTCCCTTTTTTGTAACCAAATACACTTTACCATTCACTCACAGGCCCCGTCTGTGACGCTCAAGGCGGCCATTTGGTATCCTCCTTTTTGTGGGTACACTTCCGACCCGGATTTCAAAGGAGCTTGGGGTGGATCACACTGAATATCTCACAGAGATGACTGGAATCAGCGCACGGGACCACCATCTTCAACACTTTAACAAAGAATGTGCGATGTGTTCACCCAAAGCTCGCATGTGCCGGTCCTAAAACTTCCATAACATTACTTAGGAATAAAAGGACTGTATTCTCCTACAACCCTGCCCTTTTCCCATCTTGAGGGAGGATGGGGTGGGGTTATTGACTCACCCACGTAATTAAAAGGGTGGAATCCAAGAAGTAATGAGGACAGCAAGGAAATGAATGGTCATTCCCTCCGCTTCGGGCTGTGAAGTGCTGTGCCTGAAGCAGTATTAAATCAGTGGCAAGGTGAACTACTAATTGTGAAGGAGGACGGCTGGCACTTTCAAGTGGAGAAAGGGCGGTCTCTACAGGTTTACGCACTGATCGTTTGAAATAGAAAAACTGATTGAAACTTCAGTCACTTACCAAATGCTGCAGCCAAACTGCATTAAATCTTACATTTCTGCCTGAAGGCAGTGCAGCCTCCTCACCTGTGTAGGTCATAACTGGGTGGAGTCCTAAAGCTCATATGGAGCAGCCGCTACTGGGCACGTGCATACAGTGTTCGTACTGTTAAATCAGAGAACCATTCTTCCAGTTAATACACTTGTTAAGTTATTTATTTATACAACACAGCCTTCTCAAACAAGGAGTCTCTTGGCATCACGGTAAAGAAGAATCGGTAAGACCTGGAACGAACTGTGTAAGTTAAATACTGCACAACAAGGTCTTTAGCAGTTTGCAGGATCCAAGGTAGTTACTAAGGGAAGGAGCAGGGGGGTGGGGGGGGGGGGGATTTCATAAAGCAGCAGACTGCAGTACGCATGCCCTGCCATCTACGAGAGGTGTGGTCAAAAACAAGGAAGAGCGATGAGATTCGTCTCATTTTCTCGACTCTGCTAGATACAATTTGACAAATTTATAGCAAATTAACGATGATCCAAAAACTCCGAGGACAAGAGATTTCCTTAATTTATCAGGATACACCCAGGCTCTTCAAAAATATTAAATTCTGAGCTCCAAAAGCAGGTACACTCTTCCTAAAGAGACAGTTGTGTGTAAGGTGACATTCTCAAAAAATGTACTCTTCACATTGTACGGTGCATAATTACAAATATACACATGATCAAAAGTCCTAGCCCTACGCGTTGTCAGTGACTGTTTCCCAAGAGAACTTAAGATGTACATTACTTACTCGTGGAGAAGATTGCAGCGCATCCGGTCACTGGGGATCCATTTGTTGTCATGAACAAATTATTACACCTAGGCACAAGAAAAAAAACAATTTAAGACATTGAGTAAATAAAGGGTTATAAAAAATGCACAACAATAATATAAACGAATACAAAGAATTACCCTACAAACGCATATGGTAATTGTTTTCATATAAAGCAGGAGCAATACAGAACCATAAACCCAATCACGATACACAAACACAATAAAGCAAACAAACTAATACCAAAAATATATTGTATTTTGATATTTAAACAAGAATGACTTCTGAACAGGCAATGCACTTTATGTTAACTCTCACGATTACTCCATTTAATCTTTAATTTGCGTTTGGCAGTTACCTACAGTTCACATATTTTATTTAATTAAAGAACCAAGAATCCCGAGGTAGACAAAGCTGTCAAACAAACTCAATAGTGCCAGTCACATATTCCCAAAATGAAACTTGCCCGAAGGTGTTTAATATTTGTGATGATAGTACATATCTAACTAGGTCATCCGGTTTGGTTGATGGCAATTGTTATACAGAACAATGCCACTTGTTACAATGTGTAATAAAGAACCAGTTTGACACAACAAATAGAAGGGTGCAGAAAAATATGCTTTGCAGTCCTCTCTCGGTTCAAAGAACCAGGAGAACTGGAAGCTGGGGGTGGTGGAGAAAGAAACAACCAGACTCACTCCAGTAACTGCAGTTTGTTGCTCGCATAGCCCTCCTCTTTCAAAATGTGAGGCTAGTTAGCATCCCGACGCAGTAATGGCTCCCATACCTCCAACATGCAGATTTAACCCAATGGAGAGTCTAAAGTTCTCAATATTTCAAAATCCCTTTTGCAGAAGGTAGGAAAGAATTGACCGAAGTCTGAAATAATACAGACGAGCCAGGTCTTGACAGTGATAATGTAGAACTAGAGCACAATGACTGTCCATACCTTACAGATTCATGAGCTGGGTATTTTCTTGAGTCTATACATTGACGTGGAGAATTCGATAAGGTGATTTATTACTCAGAAGGCTTGTGCCCCCCTATACAAATCTACACCTGAAATCATATCTACACATTAAGTCAAGAATTTAATCTTCAGTCAGCAGCATCAATAAACTACATACACAGATTTACCATGCGCAGTAGGGCGGTCACCATTGAGTTATCCTTATTCTGCATTGCTAGAGATTTAGTACAGGGCCAGCCACAATAAAGCCTTCCCCAAAACCTTCACACATATGAAAATGTAATCCTCACCGAGACAAATGGATTATGAAAAGTTTAAAAAGCAAAAGGCAGAAAAAAATACTCTGCATAGGAATTGCCATCTTTTAAAGTGTAAATAAAACAGGTGATGGACCGAATGTGGATCAATGTCACACATTCACCCCAGTCCGAAGATCTGGGCCCAAATCCATCGTTTTTTTGCACTCCACACCACCCTGGGTTAGACAATGGCGATATGCAAATCAGCTCTGACCCTGTGCCCCATGGGAACAGTCCAGTCCGAACTACAAAAGCCATGTCCTTCCCAGAACGGAATCAAGCATCCGAGGACCGGACCGGTTTCGAGGTAACACCTCTCATCAGCCCGGCTAGCTTGACTCCAGTGGTGTGGAGTGCCTGGGACCCACGTCTGGGCATCCCCAGCGCACTTAGGGCGGAATTTGCAAATAAAACAGGTGATGGACCGAATGTGGATCAATGTCACACATTCACCCCAGTCCGAAGATCTGGGCCCAAATCCATCGTCCAATCCACTGGAGTCAAGCTAGCCGGGCTGATGAGAGGTGTTACCTCGAAACCGGTCCGGTCCTCAGATGCTTGATTCCGTTCTGGGAAGGACATGGCTTTTGTAGTTCGGACTGGACTGTTCCCATGGGGCACAGGGTCAGAGCTGATTTGCATATCGCCATTGTCTAACCCAGGGTGGTGTGGAGTGCAAAAAAACGATGGATTTGGGCCCAGATCTTTGGACTGGGGTGAATGTGTGACATTGATCCACATTCTGTCCATCACCTGTTTTGTTTTCAAATTCCGCCATAAGTGCGCTGGGGATGCTCAGACGTGGGTCCCAGGCACTCCACACCACTGGAGTCAAGCTAGCCGGGCTGATGAGAGGTGTTACCTCGAAACCGGTCCGGTCCTTGGATGCTTGATTCCGTTCTGGGAAGGACATGGCTTTTGTAGTTCGGACTGGACTGTTCCCATGGGGCACAGGGTCAGAGCTGATTTGCATATCGCCATTGTCTAACCCAGGGTGGTGTGGAGTGCAAAAAAACGATGGATTTGGGCCCAGATCTTTGGACTGGGGTGAATGTGTGACATTGATCCACATTCTGTCCATCACCTGTTTTGTTTGCAAATTCCGCCATAAGTGCGCTGGGGATGCTCAGACGTGGGTCCCAGGCACTCCACACCACTGGAGTCAAGCTAGCCGGGCTGATGAGAGGTGTTACCTCGAAACCGGTCCGGTCCTCGGATGCTTGATTCCGTTCTGGGAAGGACATGGCTTTTGTAGTTCGGACTGGACTGTTCCCATGGGGCACAGGGTCAGAGCTGATTTGCATATCGCCATTGTCTAACCCAGGGTGGTGTGGAGTGCAAAAAAACGATGGATTTGGGCCCAGATCTTTGGACTGGGGTGAATGTGTGACATTGATCCACATTCTGTCCATCACCTGTTTTGTTTGCAAATTCCGCCATAAGTGCGCTGGGGATGCTCAGACGTGGGTCCCAGGCACACCACACCACTGGAGTCAAGCTAGCCGGGCTGATGAGAGGTGTTACCTCGAAACCGGTCCGGTCCTCGGATGCTTGATTCCGTTCTGGGAAGGACATGGCTTTTGTAGTTCGGACTGGACTGTTCCCAAGGGGCACAGGGTCAGAGCTGATTTGCATATCGCCATTGTCTAACCCAGGGTGGTGTGGAGTGCAAAAAAACGATGGATTTGGGCCCAGATCTTTGGACTGGGGTGAATGTGTGACATTGATCCACATTCTGTCCATCACCTGTTTTGTTTGCAAATTCCGCCATAAGTGCGCTGGGAATGCTCAGACGTGGGTCCCAGGCACACCACACCACTGGAGTCAAGCTAGCCGGGCTGATGAGAGTTGTTACCTCGAAACCGGTCCGGTCCTCGGATGCTTGATTCCGTTCTGGGAAGGACATGGCTTTTGTAGTTCGGACTGGACTGTTCCCATGGGGCACAGGGTCAGAGCTGATTTGCATATCGCCATTGTCTAACCCAGGGTGGTGTGGAGTGCAAAAAAACGATGGATTTGGGCCCAGATCTTTGGACTGGGGTGAATGTGTGACATTGATCCACATTCTGTCCATCACCTGTTTTGTTTGCAAATTCCGCCATAAGTGCTCTGGGGATGCTCAGACGTGGGTCCCAGGCACTCCACACCACTGGAGTCAAGCTAGCCGGGCTGATGAGGTGTTACCTCGAAACCAGTCCGGTCCTCGGATGCTTGATTCAGTTCTGGGAAGGACATGGCTTTTGTAGTTCGGACTGGACTGTTCCCATGGGGCACAGGGTCAGAGCTGATTTGCATATCGCCATTGTCTAACCCAGGGTGGTGTGGAGTGCAAAAAAACAATGGATTTGGGCCCAGATCTTTGGACTGGGGTGAATGTGTGACATTGATTCACATTCTGTCCATCACCTGTTTTGTTTCAAATTCCGCCATAAGTGCGCTGGGGATGCTCAGACGTGGGTCCCAGGCACTCCACACCACTGGAGTCAAGCTAGCCGGGCTGATGAGAGGTGTTACCTCGAAACCGGTCCGGTCCTCGGATGCTTGATTCCGTTCTGGGAAGGACCTGGCTTTTGTAGTTCGGACTGGACTGTTCCCATGGGGCACAGGGTCAGAGCTGATTTGCATATCGCCATTGTCTAACCCAGGGTGGTGTGGTGTGCAAAAAAACCGATGGATTTGGGCCCAGATCTGCGGACTGGGGTGAATGTGTGACATTGATCCACATTCTGTCCATCACCTGTTTTGTTTGCATCTTTTAAAGTGTGGCAGAAAACGTGGAGGCAAAGGCTGTGCATAATTTTGTTTCACAAAAAAATTATACAAGGAAAATAGATTTATCTCTTGTGATTCCCCGAGGGTGTACTAAAGTAAATGTAATCTTCATTCGTCCAAATGTAGTTTTAAAGAAATGTTTTGAAACAAAGGCTATTCTAGAACTACAAGCAGAAGCCATCACTTAGGTGCATATTTCCAAAACTATTTCAATTGCATGTGGATGTTGGGATCATACCAGCAACAAACCTTTTTAATGAATAAAAAATTACGTTTAAGAATTCACAAATATCAATCGTGTACTTGTAGAGATTTACCAGCACAAAGATTTTCAATTGATTACACCTATTAACAGAAGCGGAGTATGCAGAGAGTGGGATTTCCAGGGATTAAATGCCCTTTGACTTTATTGACACCCACAAACTGACACGTGTGGCTTTAAACACTCCACTCCTACTCTTTCTCAAACTGGAAAATGTTAGAAATTTGCTCCCAACAAGGGTTGCCTAGAGTGGTGTAGCGTGGTGCTGCTCTATATCATTTTAGGACCCTATTGTAAGTTTCCCAATTCATGCCCTTATATAGGTATAAATCACCATATCCTTATGTAGGCATAGAAATTATAACCATATTTAGGCATAGCTCATGCAGTCCAAATACGGCAGGGCTACTTCCACTAGTTCCGAAAATCCACAACGATTTCTTGGAAAACTCAGCTTCAGCAGCCGGGGACTTCCCCTTGCTTGAATATTGATTTGTCCAAGAACTCATGGAGTTTTCAAAGAACTGAGACTCTTTGATGACGTTATTATGTCAGTCGGCACCTTCAAGGTATAAATATGCCCACACTCTCCCAAGCAAACACACAGGGGTTTGGAGCTGTTTGACTATCTACTTGCCCGACACGCCGTTCTACAGCAAGTGCAGAATGAAGCCGACTCTCTAGCAGACGCACTGAGAAAGACGCTCTCTTTTCTCCTGCCGAGAAATCCAGCTCCAGTGTTTCCAAGCTACTCTTGCGGGTTGTTGGGAAATCGAGTCCCGAGACTGACCTTCTCCATTCTAAACTAAGGCATGGAGCAGATTAGACTCTTAGAGAAATCTTGGGCAGATTCTTGGCAAAAGCATACTAAATTTATGCTACACCTCACTTACTTCTTCCCTCATACTAGGCTTAGGTTAGGTACACCGGGGTAGGCGTATTTTAGAAGCACCAGTTGAGTATTTTTAGCCTTTGTTATTTATGTATGTATTTATATATGGTTTAGGAACCATACAATGCTCTTACAGTATTATTTTATTCTACTATTTATACTGTATGCATTATATTTTACAAACAGTTTTACGATTGTAGCAGTTCATTTCTTATGCTTGAGAAAGAAGATTGTTCAATAAATCCTTTTATTGAAAAAGCCTGTCTTTCTACTTTCCCTGCACCTCTAGTGAAACGATGCATGCACTATTGACTGAGTGAAATATCTACCTATTGTTTCCACGACTCTGAAGATACATTTTATCTTGGGGAAACAAAGTTGTCATGTTTATGCGGTTGTCAGAGACTAATCCCTCCTTGTGAATTCGAGAAAGTTTCTAGTGACCTCTGAGCTAGCTGGCACACACAAGTAAGTCTAGTATATTCGATCGAGACCTAGTTGACCTCAGTCCTACGTCTAATCTATAGGATATATTATTCCAATGTGCAGAGCCTATTGGGAATATAGGAACAATACTACATGGTGCCCAGCGTTTGGTAAGGCACTAATTTAACGCTAGATACTAGAGTAACTCAGTCGTGCTATTCACAGAGACCCCTTTTATCCCTTAAAAACTCCAATAGACATCTGGAGTGGGTTAAAGGATAAAATATCCACCTTAAACGGAGTAGAACGAAAAATCCTATGTATTCGTTTTTGGTTTTGTTCAAAGTTGAAGGATACAGTGTTCCAAAATATTGTGCACCTTATCTTTATTTCCTTGAAAAGTTCTCTGCAAAACTGCAACAAAACTGCAAGATTGCGACAAAGAGAGCGGTGGAGCTGCAAGAACTGCAGCCCAACCGGTTTTAGACATTACAGGGTTCCAACAAAATGACCCGGATGCTATAATCATCCCGGAAAATGTGAGAAAAGCTTATAGAAAATGGCCCATCACAGAGAGGTGGTACGGTCATAGAGGCACATAAATATCAGCAGACAGAGGTATTCTATTCATGGATTGTCTTTCCACAGGCAAATCCAACAACACATGTGTTACACTTCTACAAGATGGAGGAACATCCAGCGGAATACGTTCCTTTCGAGGACGTTGAAATTCCACCAACTTACCAAGAGCACCAGCTCTGGTTTAAAGGTGCCCTTCAACATCAAAATCACATTACCAGGCTCAGTCCACTAGGTAGACCAGGAGCAGCATGGCCGGTACTAGCCAGCTATACACCACATCCTAACATTGAAAGAATATCAGATGTAGAACTGTTAGCTCAGCTAAAACAATTAATTAAAATCAGAATGAGCGCTCCTTTGAGGCTACACCCAGACAAAGCGCGTGCAAGAGTCAACTGCTACTAAGATGTACTTATACGCAGTATCAGAGGAGAAAGGACCGCAGTGATCTAAATAAACACACGCAAGTGGTTTATTAGATATATACAACTGAGTTTGGGGCGGGCGTGTAGCAGAGGAAGGTTTAATTTGCTCACAAATGCCACATTGAAGGACAATATCACATGTGTGTTTGTACAAACCCCGCCACTAATACCGTTGTTGGAGAAGAGAAATAGCTGACACGCCGGTGTGCGCCGAAGCCATCCCGGCATGGACTGCTGTAATCAAAGCCTGACTGCGGTCCGCGTTGGGCATCAAACCTGTCACCAACGTTGTTAATTCTCACATAAGGAACTTTATCAGGACTTAAATTATATTTAGAAGGGAAACCCTTTGGGTAATTACCTCCCTTCTCTGTTGTGGCAATAGTTGCCAAGATGTTCTTATCAATCTTACTTTTGGAACGTGTAACCGCTGCCACTGCAATGTTGCAGCTGCAGTCTTCGCAGCCTCGTCCGCGAGGCAGTTGCCAACAGCGTGAACCCAAACACGCTGATGACCCAGAGTATGAATTACAAGGAACAGTGGGAGTCGTTCTTTGAGCTTAGCTACTCGAACCGAGATCATTTTATGTTTTATTGTGCGACCCTTGGAATCACGATAAGCATTTTGAGTCCAAAAGGGGAGATTGTCATTGTAAGACCGAACACAGTAGTAAGAGTCACTCACAATAGTCACACTGGGATCGGCGTACTCCAATGCAAGCATTAGAGCACGAAGTTCTGCCAACTGGGCGGTACAGTCCCCTAATGTCTGTGTATGCATGACATCAGACTTGAATTCACCATCTACCATAGTACCAACCACAATTGGGCAGGCCGAAGAATACGCATGTTTTTAATCCGTAGCTGCCTGCACACTTCCATCAGTGTAAATGATATAGCGGAAATCCTCAAGTCGGCGCATAGTCAGAGGAGCAGGATGAACAAATTCATACTGCAAGTACTCTTGAGTCTGCAGGGAGGAATAAAAAATAAACGTGACATCCGGAGATGTCAAGGATGTAGCTCACTGTATCCACCGTGGGTGCAAAGCTTTCGAATTCGATACACTGGCTTTCGTCACTGCCTCCAAGGCAGGATACGGAGGAACAACCAAAATGCCTTTTCCCTGCGACAGTGCACGGTCCTTAAGAATCGCCATTTGCACTGCTGTCAAAACTTTTTCCACAGTGGAAAACCGCAACTCAGCCGAAGTGTACAAGTGTGTCAAGGCGGCCGGTATCGGGGGGATCAGCTCTGGTCTGGCTCTCCTCCTTTCTGAGGGACCGCACTCAGGCGGTTCGGCTAGGCGACTTCACGGCCACTCCTCTCCCTGTCACTTGCGGTGTTCCCCAGGGATCCTCTCTCTCCCCTTTGCTTTTCAATCTCTATATCTTTCCTCTCATTTTCGCACTCCAGCAGCTGGAGGTCACCGTTTATAATTACGCGGACGACCTCCAGCTCATCTTTGATCTGTCCCCCTCTCCTCTCTCTGTCTCTAACTTCCAGTCAACTATGACATTCATCAGGGACTGGATGAACCACAACCACCTTAAGTTGAACCCGGACAAAACCGAGCTGGTTCTCACTGGTGGTTCATCCAGCCCCTGGAACTCCTTCTTTTGGCCCCCCTCTCTTGGTCCCGCACCTACCCCTTCCACCACGGTCAAAACACTCGGTGTTAAAATAAATAACCAGCTCACTCTCCATTCACAAATTGGTTCCGTGGTATCCTCCTGTTTCCTCACTCTCCGCACTATCCGCACTGTTTCCCGTTTCTTTTCCCCTCAGGCACTTAAGATCATCATGGCCGCACTAGTGATATCGCGACTGGACTACGCAAACGCTCTCTACCATGGTATCCCCGCGTACAGCCTGCGTAGACTCCAGATTATCCAGAACCAGGCAGCCCGGCTGGTGTACGGCCTTCCTCGCTATCACCATTCCACCCCCCTTCTCAAGGAGCTTCACTGGCTCCCTGTAAAAGAATGTTCCCTTTTTAAGATCGGCTGCATGGCCTTCCAGGCCCGCCAGGGCACTGCCCCCGCTTTCATCTCTTCATTAATTAATCCTTATGTACCTGCAAGAGAACTTCGGTCTTCCTCCAAGTCCCTCCTTCAGATCCCTCGCTTCACACGCAAAAAGTGGGGCGGGGCCAACTTTTCTACCCTGGCTCCAACATTCTGGAACTCTCTCCCTGACCATCTCCGCTCTGCCACCCAGTACCTCCCCTTTCGTAGAGATCTGAAAATGTTCCTCTTCAGCCAGGCCTTCCCCTCTTAAAACTCTCTTATGTCTCCTCTTATCTTTTCTTCCGGTCTCTCTCCCTCAGTTGCTGATCCCCCTAGCGCCAAGAAACCTCAAGGTGTACGCTGCGCTTTAGAAATATTTTAAATTAGAAATTAGTGTGACTTGTAAGCCATAGGGACTGTGTTACCCTCATTAAAAGTGAGGTATGTGAAACCCACCGCCCCTGGCACGATTCTTATCACCAGGTTGGTGTGGTTATCGCGAGTCAACAATAATTTAGATTCAAGAAGGTCAGCCTGCAAAGATTGCAAGATGGCTGAATGTTCTGGCAGCCAGCACGATTTGGAAAAAGTAGGTTGTATCAACGCATAAAGCGGTTTGATATGCTGAGCATATTCCGGAATGTATGTACGACCGAAATTTAAAGCGCCCAGTAAAGATTGTAGCTTTTTCAGTGTCGTCGGAGCTCGCAAAAGTGCACATTTCTCCAGGAAGTGAGGAGCTAGACCTCGACCTTCATTGTTGAGCTCGTAGCCCAGGAACAACACAGTGTACTCTGCAATGTGTGAATGTATAGCCTATGTCCGCAAAACAGCAAATTATGCGGTCAATACGGCACAGATGCGGCCATAACTCGTCGTCTGTGAGACAAATGTCCTCCACATACGAACATGTATCTGTGTTCAGTCTCTCCAGGAGAGAGACAATGTGGGCGTCAAAAACCCCAGGACTATTCTTGTAGCACATAGCCAAACGAAAGAATTGGCGCGGTTTGCTGCCACTTGTAAAAGCTGTCCACTGACTACTAAGAGGGGACCGATTGTGGGCAAAAAAAACATTGGATATGTCAAGTGTGGTTTTAAACCTTTTACGCACAAGGCTATCCAGAAGAGCAGAACTGTGATTATTCTTCCCCGCGCACGTACGACAATGAGAGTTTACGTGGCGGTAATCCAATACCAAACAGTATGAGCCATCTAGCTTGGTCAAAGTAAAAAGTGGTTATTTATCGGAGACACAGACGTTACCAATTACACCTTGATATCCCAATTGTTCAAGGATTTCAGGAACGGAGGCTTTTGCTTCACGTCGCATGGGGTATTAGGGTTGAGGCTGTGGCATCGACCGCAAGGGAATCTCATGTCGAGGGGAAAATTTGTCCCATCCACAGTGAGTATGGTACAACGCTGGTGCAATCGCTTTAGCCCAATCGTCAGCAAACTGCAGAGCCTGCTCCTTCGGAGCTATGTGCGCAAATGCGGGGAGGATCACCTCCTCCCCTTGCGGAGCAGCTAAGATAAAGGGTGGGGGGCCACTCGACCTCCGCCAACAAAATATCATAGGTAGTTGTCAGGTTTTCCCCCAAAAACCCTTTTATGGTAAATTCTAGGTCACCTTCAATTACAAGGACAATTTCATAAAGTCTGTCAGGGGGAGCCACTCTAGTGTCAGCTGTCTCTACTACAAAGAAGGTATCAGTCGCTGTCACCTTCAGTAGTTGACGCAGCGCCTCTCGAGCAGCGCCTCTCGAACGATGGGAATCTCCACCGCGCTGTTCAGCAGCATCAGCGCCTATGTCAGATTCCGAAGCTGCGTTCTCACTATCTGTGGCACATCTCGCTGTTACCGCAGCAACTTTCTTCTTCTGAAACTGGGGCCTCGGACGCGATGTCTCGTCCTGCTTGCCTTTTCCGTCAGCCTTACGAGGCTGCTCACGGCTCTGTTAGGCACCTTGACCTCTGCCGCCGCCTCCTTCACTGGTGGTGTTTACCGATGTTTCTTGCAAAGAGGGAGGAGAACGTTGTTCAGGAACCTGAAATCTATCAGGTGACTCAACAGTACTGCGGTCGCGCAACTGATATGTAGGGAAGGTGTAGGTGTAGGTGAAGCGGGCAGGGACCCCTGTTTCTGTTGCTGCTTCCCCTGTTTTTTGTTCTTACTCCAATTTTGTTTCTGAACTTTTGGGCGGTCATCTTCATCAGATGACGCATGTTGAGTTTTCTGCGGTTTCTCTTTTCTAGCGAAAGGCTTAACACCCAAACTATTGCGGCCAATGGTCTTATAAGCCTCCGTAATAATTTTCGGTAACTGACGGGGTTTGTCTGCGTCGGGGACATCGCACAAAGCATTAGACACCTGGAAACTTAACGCATCCCCCTTGACATTAGCAAGGACGAGATCGCGTACCATGTCAAACGCTCCCACGAGTCGCATTCCCAACTCCACAGCGGCCTCTGGTCCGTGTTCATCCTGAACACACTTGATCACAGAGGGCAGGACAGTGATTAATGGGGTGCAAAAGCACCTGGTATAGACTGCCTCAAAAATCACACCCCGAGTTGTACATTCATTTACGTCTGGCACTAAGTCTTTCTGCAAACTAACCATAAGGACCCTGTGTTTCTCCACAGGACTAGTATTCGGGAATACTGCTTCCAGCTGGTCGAATTTCTCGGCAAGCCAAAAAGGCATCTCCTCTTTATCCTGGGGACGCTTGCTCATGACAGCATTAGCCATGACAGGACTAAGCTTCAGCCCGCCACCGCCAACTGGATGCGCCGCACCACCCGGGGCACCACCCGGGAGGTTGCGGGAAATGTAATGAACCAGACCCCTAATAACTGACACTGCAGAATCATAAAGGGGTCATACTAGGGGAGCTGTTCACGGCCCCGCCCTCGGATGCGGGTGTAAGCTGCTAAAACAGGCCAAGTAGCGCCTGGGATCGACAGCGGCCCTTGTCTAAACGCTGTAATAACGTGTGGGAGGGCGACATTAAACCAAACGGCATGCTGCCAAACAGAAATCGGAAATTCTACTGTCAGATATGGAGCGTAAGCTGCAGGATCATCAGCAGGGGTATAAGTGTGAAAGACACCATTACCAGCATCTACCTCGGGAAATGTTACCCATGAGTAATATAACTCAAACGGGTACGCCGTGTCAGCTGAGACCACAAAAACCACTACCTGTCCCTGTAATGAAACAAGGTATTCCTGCAAATGATTCCGCACAGCTACACAACTGTGTGCTAGGATATCAACCGCAGCCATATCGAAACAGTAATAGAGAAGTACAATACAATAGTATAAGGCACAACTGAGTAGTAATTCAAACAAAAAAACATTTTAAATTAACAAGCTTGAAGAAACCTATGTAACTATAGGTAGGTTTTATCAGTCACTACTGTCAACCGGAAACAATAGTGAGGGGGTCGTAGACTGATATAAGCACTACTCAAGTGTCTCACAATAAGACCACTGTCGTTGGCTGCGCCATGCTGCATGGATTTCTGCTCATACACAGAACTGTGCACAGAGACCTAGGACATTAGTGAATTGTGGTGTACCAGAAACTTACCTCAGTGCCTCAAAACCCCAACCAGCTAGCAATCAGTGTCACATTAGCTCTTCATCCTATAGCAAAGTAACCAATGATTAGACAACCTAGACCATGCGACTTAGGACCATCTCCGGAATGGTGGCAAGTGAGAACACTCTTTTGTTATACTCTCATACTAGTCCACAACAGGAGTATAAAAGATACACGGTAAGGTTAAAATATTTATTTTAATGACATGATCTCATGTGCAGTATTTTAGACAACATAAGCAGACATATGATTAAGCATAATATGGTCAGCATGGTTACAATTCCATAAAATACAAAAGGAGGAATCATATTAAAATGATAGTGCAAACAGGTGATATAGCGCCTAGTTTTAACACCCTCCCTATATAAGAACTATGTATTATAAACTAAAGAAGGTCTCTTGAGCTTGTTTTGGGGGACCCAATTACCTGTCCACTCAGTAAGTGTAAATTACATCTGGATCAGCAAGGCTCTCTACATCCCTGGAATAGTCCAAGTGTGTGAAATTATGGGAAGTGTGCTATGATAAAGGCGCCAGAATCTTGCTTTGCTCGCAGCTGCCAAAATGTTGTGTCTAGAATGTGTTACACGGACATGCTGATAAACAGGCTCACATGTTATGATAACATTGACGGCTCAGTCCTCACTGTACAGACTGGGGCACAATGAAGGTCTAGAGATGTCAAAAAACAAACCTTTTCTCATGTATAGACCTTCGTGAAAGCTAACTTGAAAAAACAGCTAAGCAGTGTCTTGTGCAAAAAGCAGTAAAAGGTAAAATGGCGTTTAAACTTCTAATAACCCATGCTAACATAACATGCACGCAAAAAGAGGCCCTAAACCATACTACACTCCATTGAAAGTTCAGCTATCATCTTACTCCTGGGTGTAGTTCAGTTCAAAAAACTTTATTCTGATAACTTGGTATCGATAAAAGCACAGCAGTATGACAAATTATTTAACAAATGGAGAGTAAAAATAAAATTCATTAATAATAAACAGTTTATGATTATATATAATACCAGTTCATACATCAATTTAACAAAATAGTCACACAAAAATATAAGAGCTCAGGGGTTGGACATCATCCTACGTGCTCAGGAAGACCAACTCTTCATCAACCAGAGTGAGTAACCACGAATAAGCATTGTCCAAGATAATAGGCCTCTGCTTTTTAAAAAATTGAATTAAAAGCCACTTGGTATATTTTAAATAGTATTTACGAAGAAACAAAAAATTTAAAATAGATTGTCAGCTCACACCATCACATGGGCAGGGAACATGGTCAAGATTGGAGTGGTAGCCAAGAGGAAAACATAACACAAATTTAAAAGTACCTGCTCTTAGGCAAAATAAAAGGCTCCTTTCCCAGTGGCTCTTAGGTAAGATGAGATAGATAGGTAGGGAGTGCCTATGCTGTTCTATAGTCATATAGCTTGAGGCAAGAGATTTTTCAGATTCCATACCAATCCTTTCTCTATTATATAATAAATAAAGTGCACTTCTGAGCTCATTTTTATGCAATGTTTCGGCTGTACTGGGGTTTAAAAAAATACAACCTTTATTAACACTACATAAACTTTGGTACACTCCAGAGAGCAAAGGAATATCCATTCCTTTCTCACATTTAACACAGTCACTGATAATCTCTCTAGTTAAAGAAGCAGCCTGATTCTTCCAGACCGATAACCAAAAATGAGCAGAACGGGCGCTTATGAAATCATCAATATAATTTTAATTAAGTTCCCTATGGCAAATGTATTGTGGAGTAGAGATTGGGACACCCAACAGCTTCCAGCAAAACCTATTCTATTCCTGCTGAATGCTGGAGCTGTTGACATTACCCCAGATCTCAGCTCCATATGTAGCTACTGGGAAGCATTTTGATTTCAATTTTTTTAGGATAGCTAAAATAGCACTGGTGTTCTTTGGGCGAGGAAGGCTAAGGATGTAATTGATGGCCTTTGAGAGCTTGCCCCTGGAGTGAGCCATATGCTCAGTCCATGAGCCGTTCGAAGCAAAGACCACCCCAGCATAGGGGAAGGTACTAGTACTTGTCAGTTTTTTGATTGCCCGCAGTAATAGAGCTGAGCTGGCGCATTCCAGGGCCACATGACATTATAAAAGATTTTTTTAAATTGACGCATAGGTCTAGGCTACCCATGTAGTTAACAAAGGTCTGTACTAAGATGCGCAGAGAGTTCAGAGTGTGGCCTTTGAGGACTGCATCATCTGTGTATAATAGTACCGGAAGTGTTTTCCCATTAATTTTGGGGACGTCCTGGGTCGTGGATTTTAACGATTTGCTCAATCCATTGATGTAGATAATAAAAAGGAGGGGTGCCAGAACACATCCCTGCCTGACCCCCCTTCCTACCCTAATGGCTCCAGAGACCTCACCACCACAACCAATCCTTACCACCACAATCAATCCTCACCTGTGCATGAAGATCTTTATGGAGATGCGCTAAAAATGTACTAAAGGCTCATCCAATCCATAGGCCAGGAGGATAGACCAAAGCTTTGACCTATTAACAAGGACAAAAGCGGAGGATAAATCCATAAAGGCCAAATAGACTGGGGAGGACAGCGCGATGATGTATTTTCCATTGATCAAATTAAAATTTAAGCACTGTTCATTGGTGCCAACCTTGCTACGGAAACCCAGCTGACAAGGCTCTAAGATGCCACTTTCCTCAGACCACCCTAAAATCTTATTATATAAAACTCTGCCCAATATTTTTAAAGTGTTATCGATCAGGGAAAAAGGCCTGTAATTGATAGGTTGAGACCGGACCCCGTTTTTAAAAATTGGAACGATAATACTCGTGGCCCAGGTGCTTGGCATCAGAGCATGCGTTAAATTAATAAAAACGTTCAAAAAGGAGCGGTGCTCAGACATCTGGTTTCCATTTGATTAAATCTATAGGTAACCCATCCGGGCCCGGGGCTTTATTCCCAAGGCTCTGATGAATGGCTTCTTCCACCTCAGACAAAGATATTTGTATGCTCGACAGTGGGCCAGGTTCATACTGGTCTGACTCTTGTGGGGGAGTAGCATAGATGTTTGAGAAGTGGCTTTCCCACGATTCACTCGAAATGGTGCAACTGACAGGGGTTAATAGCTGGCCCCTAGATCGCAAATACCTCACAGCAGACCAAAATATGTTGCCCTTTTTATGGTGGCAGCCTTAGATAAGGCTTCGCAGTGGTCATTTAGAAGTGCTCCTTTCCGATTGGCAATCGCTGTGTTATACCTCGGCCTAGCCATTTTCACGTCTGCAGTGCACATTGGGTTGGATGATAAAGCCCTACGCAGATTCCTACTAGCCTCAGAACACTCATGGTCGAACCATCTTGGGTCATGTTTTGCCAGAGGAATGGGTTTCGACAAGAGGGTTATAATTGCCAAACAGAGTTTTGTAAAATCCTGGACTGCCCCTGGATGCGGTTCGTAAGACGATAAACATGAATTAATAAGGTGCATATTATTCTTCATTAGTGACTGCAATAATACGCCACGATCGACACCCCTCCATGTAAATCTTAATTTATCAGTTGAGGGTATTACATTCCTGGCACCACATTCAATAGAGAACACGGGCCAAGGCGCCAATCTCAAAACTATTTTAAGTGGATTGTGGTCCCCATGGCTCACGACAATGACTTCTGCAGCCATTAGGCGGTCCACAAGAGGAGGGGAAATAAAAATAAAATCTATAGGTGTGGAACAATCCCTACCTCTGAGTGTTAGTGCTTTGTGGTTAATAGCGTGTGATGCACCCACAGCATCCATAACATTAACAAGATTATACAAACTCAGGAGCGTAGCCAGCACTGTGCCCCTGCGGGAAGCGGAGCCTGGGTGTGTATACCTACACACTGTGGCATATCTATAAGTTTTGCATTAAAATTGCCACTCAAGAGAATCCCGGTGATCCCATCTAAGCCTTGCTGGCAGTCTAAATTAGAAATAAAATCAAAAAGCTCAATAACATTCCTATTGGGAATGGAATGAAGATCTTTGTTATAAAAGTTTATCAAATAAAAAGAAACTCCTTTTGTAAATCAAGATTTGGAAGTTGCGGCTGTTGATTGATAAAAACCTTAAAACATCCTCCAGCAGCAACATTAATTCCAATGAATAGACCCCCCCTGACAGTCGACCAAATTTGGGGATGGGGGCTACTATGCTGAAACAATGAAACCCCACAATATAGAATTCATGAGTGGCCCAGGTCTCTTGGAACATAACTACATCTTGGTCAGATATTAAACACAGCCAATCCTGATCACCAAGCCTTGACTTGTAGACCTGCTACGTTCCAGCTTAAGACACTCAAATCAGTGTCCGCTTTGACCTTGTTTATAGGTTGTTGGACAACAGGAATATCAATGTGGGCTGCGGGTGCAATACCTAAAAGATTTCCTACGTGATGTGGTTGATCTGCCAATGAAGATGATTGTCTATTTATAGGTTGCCGATCAAACGGCATGTCAATATGGGCTACTGGTGCTGTGCCTAGGGGATTTTCTATGTGATGTGGTTGGTCTACCAATGAAGGTGGTTGTCAATCCTGGGCATCCAAATTAGAAAAGGCCTGAAACCTATTGGTTAACAAAGGCAGAGCATAAACATTCCTAACGGGTGTATATTGTGATTTATAAAAGGAACCTAAAGCGAGAGCACAAATACTAGAATTTAGTGTAAATGGTTGCTCACAGATGCTTAAAAGGCGACAAACCATATGGGGCCTACGGAAATTAATGACAATGCAGTCACCGTTTATAGTCTTAGGAGAATGACCAACCCACCCAACTCGCCTGGGTGTAAAATCTTACCTGAACCCAAACTCTTAAAATAATGAGCGAAAATATGTTCCAAGCCTTACTAATACTTACAAAAATCAAACAAACTGGCTAGCAATATGAAGGCTCACATTTAGATTTTACACTAGCTCACCTAGGACACTTGTTCTAGACGCAGTCTACCTATTGTACCTAGGCTGAGCACAGCACTTTTCTGCCAGTCAAAAAAAGTACACTGTTCAACAACTTCGGATTAAATTTATGTTGATGGCACCATCCATTAACATGCAGCGTTCCACTTACGAATGCCTATTTCTTTGGCCGCTGGATGTGAAACTGTATAGAATATCCACTTGCCCAAGGAATAATATGCTTCTGAAATCGATCAATGAAAAAAAAAAAAACATATCCACTCTTACTATTTGGTGGCACAAAGTGAAGTGACAAATAATGCCAGCATACTCATTATGTTAGATCTCTGTCAACAGCTCTTCTGATTATGCAAATGATCATTGTTATGACAGGGATTGGATTCAAGCAAGGCTCTGATTAGGCCACCTTTCTGATTATATTGAACATACCAGTGTTCTATTTTTGTCAAATCATTGAATTTCATAGACTCTGCACACAGAGTTTTTTGTTTATGGATGAGCTTTGCATAGGCTAGCTTACTGATAGGGGCCTGAACTTGGTCGCAATTTTATTATGCCAGACTTTTGATGAAAGCAGAGTTCGGGATATATTATTGCTCTAATGCAACAATCTTTCTCTTTCTTACTTTACTTTCTGAGAAACTAGGCATTTTGTGAATTGCCCTGGCAAATGTACGTTTAAGCAGCGACCCCATTTCACCAACCTGCTTTGCAGTTTTTAGGTCGAGCTTCAGCACGCATGCGTTGTCTGCAAGACCTATTGTAATGTTAAAAACTTTTTTCGCCTGCTACTTACCATTGGTTCATTCTACTGTCGCTCTACTTTGATGCCTCCCAACTTGTTCGCTTTGCCGACAGGTCACTTCTGTTCAAGGCTGAGGAGCGCTGGCAAAGTACTTGTATTTTAAACATTTGTTTCCTGCCTCTTGCTCCTCGCACACTCTACGGTCAACCTATAGATTTTTCCTGATATCAGAGCCACATAGGAGACAACGTGTTGGTTAATCTGAAGCTCACCTCTTAAGGACTGCATACAGTTACGCAGGAATATATTCCATGCGGAGTGTGGGGTTCCAGGTGTGGTTTCCCTTGAGCATTTGTAAATGCCCAAAACTTGTGTTTGTCTTGGCATTAACAAATTGCTCTCCAACTCCTTTTAGCCTAGAAACTTGCAAAGATTTACTCTGGGAATGAATTGGATAACTACTCTTCCAAGGTAGAAGGGGCACGGAACACTCCCGTGGAGATAAAAGAGCCTTTGACCGTCCGGCTGCATTTTAGGACATAGCAAAAGTGACATGACACTCCAAGCAGCGCACCTAGAAAGTGGCGACTGGTGTGGGTCTCCTGGAGCGCTATTGCCAATGTCAGAATTGCAAAACGTTGTGTATTTACATCCGTGCTTAGGAGTAATTATATGGGCATAAACTTGCGACGTTCTTTGTGAATTATGCGCTGAAGTGTGAGGTTCAGGGACTGAGCTGTAGCAATAACATGCTGCAAGTGTGAAACGTTTCAAAGTGTGGATGCTGATAGGATGATGTCTTTAGAGATATTACTTCTTCAGTAGGTTTTAGTGATTCCTTTTCAAATGAATGAGCTTTATAAAACACCGTATCTATTTTGCCAGCAAGAAACTGTTGAAAGCAGGACAGTACTCACAGCTGCTGACACTAGCAGCAAATTAATGTGTAGACATTTATTTACGGAGGCAATGGTGATTGTTTACGTCAGCACTGATATTGCTTGTGTGTGTTCAATGTGTTTTTAAACAAGGCGCTAACTGCTCATAAAATGTGTGATTGGCGTAATCTATCAACTTTTATGCGTGTCCTGGAGAGGCTACTTTGTTAGGAAGCGATGTTTAAATGTGCACCATTCCTGGGCAGTTAATGTACCCGTCAGTGTGTTAATGCTCTTTAACCAGATAGGAGCTATTACCGCATTCAATACTTTATAACAAGATGCAGGGACGCTGCTGGAGGATCTTACCTCTCTGATGCTGCTACTTCACCGAATATGTGGAGATTCATAGATGTGAGGTTCAGAAATTATCTATATTGCCATGAAGTTGGTATGTACTATTTTTGATTAAATCCGTTTTTCATTTCTGCTGCTATTTACACATAAATACACGCATGAAACAATCTGCTTCCCTAAGGTGCTATTTATTTAAGAAAACTGAAAAATGCAGAAAATGTGTATTTTGATTAGTTCTAAGCCTTCCAATTTAATGGCTGTGCAGATTCACAAAATTAGGTTTTAAACAAGCATTGGATGATGACATTTTCATTTGGCAAATGATTTGTTTGTGGATAGTTTTTGCATGAAGGCACAACATTTTCGAAAACAGGCGCTATCTAAAAGCCATTATATTTATATTTTTTATGTAAAAGAACACATTGCACCAGCAGTCCATGGCACTGCAGAGGACTACTTGTGCAGGTGTGCAAATTGTACAAAAGCAGAATGCCATCACTCAATTGGGTTTGCCAATGGCTGAGGTGTAGTAAATTGTTGCCCCATGTTGTGTGCTGTGGTTGGAAGAAGCGAAACGTGAATGACACTGCAGCAGACCAATAGGTGAAGAGGGCCGACTGTATTAAGAGCAAAAGGTCTTGATTAACGTCAGACATAAAAAGATAAAGCTATGTTCTCATTTGTGAATTGGCTCAGTAGTCGTTCCAACATGTGTCCTACCATTAAATCAACACCATTACTTGGAGTGCACAAATAACTAGTGTAAAAGTAACTAAGCCCCCGATTAAGACTTCAGCCTGCCATAGTTTTGCATTTGGAACTGCCCGCCTACAAGGCGGCGGTCCTACAGGGCTAATTATGATGCGACCGCCACCGTGGGAATTGCCCATGTTTTGTAATGCAGTTGGTGCTGCGCTTTGCAGCACCCGCCACAATACATAACAGACACCCTACACATATCCCTGAACTACGTGGCAGGCAGGCACATATAGGGGGCACCATGTCCGTGGACCAGAGGGTAAACGGGGCCTGCTAGGGGCACCAATGTCCTTTTCCGGCCAGCCTTACCATGGCGGCTTCACCGCAATAAAAGGGCTGGCTGAAAGGAACATCGTAATGCCTACGGCGATGCCTTGTAGGCACAGCCACCACATGTAGGCATTTCTCTGCCTTCGATGGACCGACGGGCTCCTTGAGCCGGTCGGATCTATGGCGGTCAGTCTTTCTGACCTCTACACAGATGCCAGCCATCCAAATGTGGCAGTCGGTGAAGTTGTTGAAAATGGCGGGGAAACCACCACCGACAGGATGTCGGTGGCGGTCTCCCCGCCATCGTAATCAGGCCCTAAATATTTATATTATAATAGAATGGATATAATTACCATCTTTCTTTATTTTCAAATAACGTCATTTAACCCCTTCGGCACAGGGTGGGGGAGGGGTGAACGCTCACTGCTCATGACGGAACCACGCCGCCATGAGTCACGGGTGGCTTGTGCTCATGACGGTGTGGTTCAGTCATGACCCCGCCCACTCATTAATTCGCCCGCACAGAAGGGGATTTAATGCCGCGTGGGAGGAGTGGCAGCCGCATGACGGAACCACGCCGTCATGAGCACAAGCCGCCCGTGGCTCATGACGGCGTGGTTCCGTCATAAGCACGCAAGGGGTTAACCTAATTAATATCAATAGCATTTGCTAGGTTCGAGTTGGGACAATGGTACATTATTTTAATGTGATGTAATTAACATAAATATCTAATATTTATTTGGGTTTCGGTTCACTGTTTTTCTATTTAAATCTAAGTGAACATGATTAATGTGGATAAGTGAATGTTTGCCATGTTTGGCTCCATCGATACATATAAGTTTGTAAAAGTCGACACGTGTAACTCTATGTAAGATATTGTGCAAAATGGGTCCCCTAGGAATTAGCTAATCACAGTGCTTTTATTAGTCGAACTGTATTGATCCAATTGTACAAAAGTATCAATTTGTAGACGCTGTCTAATTACACAATCAATATAAAATATTTATTCAGATAGATCCTATTTAGATATCAAAAGTGCTCAGTGCTTATGATAAATACACAGTGCTAAGTTGGAAACCAAGTATAGGATAATCACAGCCTTCTAAAAAACAATTTATAAAGTATTCTTGGTTCAAATGTAAAAGGCAATGATGTTTCAGTCCTGTGGTAAATCAATGAATCATCAGGATAGTTTCAAGATCGAAAATCTATGTTTCCATTAAGGGTCTAAAGGTCTCCAGCAGGGATAAAGGAGTATATCCAATTGGTCAAACTCTGAAGGAACTAAAGAAAGAACCCAAAAGAATCAAGCAGAAGCCCTAACCATGGTTGTCAGAGATCCAGTTAATCACAATAACGAGCAATGTAGGAGCCTGGTAGCACAAACATCACTGCCTGTTATCTGAGAGAATCTTTCAAGCAGAGTAGCGACTCGATATACTTACGATTGAAATTGTTCCATTCTGACCCATTGATTTGCCATGGGGTCAAAATATAAGACATTATATTTGAATCGAGGAGAATAGTTTATAAAATCATCTTTAGGTCGAGCTTCAGCTGTTGTAATAAAACAAGAATTTAAACACGTTTTTCCCGCCTGTTACTTACCATTTGTTCACTCAGCTGTCGCTCTTCTTTGCTGCCTCCTAACTCGTTCGCTTTGCCGACAAGTCATGTCTGTTCAAGGCTAAGGCGCACCTGTATAGTACACTTTCATTGCGCTTTCCTTCCATACCTGTTCTGAGGGAGAACTGATTTTAAAAATTTGTTTCCTACATCCTGCTCCTCGCACGCTCTAAGGTCAACGTGGAGGTTTCTCCTGATATCAGAGCTGCAAAGGAGACAACGCTCGTGGCCGCCCAACAAAAGGTTTTTGTCTATTTCTTTTTAGGTTTCGCCTGGCGTCCGCTGCGCACCAGCGTTCCCGCAGGCGAAATCTTACGTTAGAACAGTACAGGGGCTTTGTCCCGCCTGCTCTTCCATTGGATAGCTCCATAAATGGAGGCTAGCCATTGGAAGAGAGATCTGTCCGTCATTTTGGCAGCAGATTTGTGGGCGTTCCGGCGATTTTTTCGCTCTCCGCCCCTTTTAGAACGTCATTGCGGCAGTGGGCGGGTGTTTTTTTTTTTTTCTCGGCATTTTTTGGCCATTTTGAACGTGTGTTTTGCAGGAGTGGGCTGCGTGATTTTACTGGTCCGGCCCCACGCTGCAGAGCCCTTCGTGGTGCACATGTTTTGTCCCATGATTCGGCCGTGTGGTTGTAGGAGGGGCTCTAAATGAGGTTGTCTCCGAGTGGTGGATGGGGGAGTGCGGACCTCGGTGAAAGGCCGGATTTCTCTTCTTTCATTGAAGTCGCAAGAGACCAGTCTCTTAAGTGCTCACCTCCCCCCCGCACCCCCTGCTCCTCACAGATGGTCTGACCCCTGCCACCTCACTGGCCTTGTTTTGTTAGCCTGTGTGTGTCGTGGGGCCTCCGGGTATTGTCATTCAGCCTGCTCCAGCCTCGCAACCCTCTAAGGGGGTGTTGACTTCAAATCCGAGAACTAACGGGGCGCTGCTTTTTTCTCCGTTGCTAAGATTCATGATTCAACTTGGGTAAACGTGTTGTGGCTCTCCATGAGACACATTCCGTCTCATGTTACTGCGTGATTTGCCTGGGACTTAATTGACTACTTGGGAGCGCAAGGGTCATAAGCTAGGACCCGAGGCACCTCTGAGGTCAGTATGGAGATCCGAAGACAGCATCATAGAATTGCAGACCACGTGGGTCGATGGACTAGGTTGGCGGGGCTCGAAAATAAACTTGGACCAGTGATGTAAAAAACGTGAAATGGGCCCTTTGTAAAGGAGGAACCGCCCACAGGCTGGGTCGGTCGTAAAATAAAAACAATAATTCAGACTTCAACAGGCGACAGGGCCGCGATGCCACTGCACTTGCTACACAATTTCTTGCTACTCCTCAGTCGAGAACTTCCGTGTGGGGGGGTACACATCGGTTTCTGGATATGGATGCGTGCGCAGAGTTAACATCTCTGGCTGTTGAATACATTGCAATGTTGGGGGTGCAGGTATCGACTACCTGTGGTCGTGAGCAGTGACTGCTGTTTCAGATCTGTGTTCGTTTCTGCTGAGGAAACGGAGGTACCAGTTGTGTGTATGCTGATGTGTCAGCTTGCAGTCCATTGCTGAGCAACACCCCCACCCCACCAAAACCTTACTACTGTCAGCCAAGAGGAATATGCCTGTCACGTGTGCCTGTTATGAGCAGAGGCTGCTGCATGATTGTTTAATTAGATGCAGTTTGTTAAACCTCCTTTCTCCCGATAACACTTTTACGTAGTCACATTTACACAGCATCCATCCATCAATTACTTCACTTCTGTCCTGGCTGCCCTCCACTGTCATCTTGTATAGCTCCCCCTCTTCTTGTACCCTTCTGTCTTTCTGTGTTCCTCAGTGTTAAATTAGTCTTCACGGGGCCCATTCTGTAGCCACCTTCGCCCTCTCTAGCGTACATTCTCCCCAGCAGCATAACCCAAAATGGGGTAGATTGTGACGAGGGTGCCTGGGTCTCCCACATTTCACATATATTTAATGACATTCGGCTGAATGGGAGGGGGGGGGCATGCTCCGCAGAAGCTTGGCTGCGTCCCTGATTCTCCATCAGCCACGCATCCCCGGACTCTGCCCTCCATCCGCAGGCTCGCCTCCTCTCTCCGCCTGTAATCTTGCCCGCCCTCCTATCATTATCCACTTATTCTCAGTGGTCATCTCTCGGCCCCTCAAGTGCCACCTCCTCTCCAGCCGCCGTCATGGGCAAGTTACGGCTGAGCCCTCTCCCCCAGGCTCCACGCTGCCCTCCGATGCGCCTGAAAGCTCGTCCCCACCTCCAGATGCACCAGCTGACTCCCCGCGCTCCCAGGGCACCAGCTGCGCTCTTGTATTCCCCGAGACTGTCTCCGCCCTACGACCACATCTCTCACCGGGCAGCATCCTGTAAATCTGTATATTGACATTTAGTGTCATCAAGGCAGAGTGCTCCTGCCCTGGGCCCCGGCTGCCTTCCTCTGTACATCACGTTTTCGCAAGGTTGATCGGGCTCTCTACCCACGCCCTCCCAGCTGTTCTTGACCCATTCACAGATTATGCTCACTTTGGGGTGGGGGTGTCCACCGTTCCTAGCTACCCCTCTGCAATATTTGAGCCGCGCGTTCTGCCTATTTGACCCGGTTATCCATGGGCTCCTGGTCCCGCAGCAGCGCTACACGACTGAGACTCCAGCCAGATGCTGCCTGTTGCAGCCTTGGCGGGTCCGGGTTAGGGGGCTGCTCAGAGAGGAAGCGTACCCCCCCCCCATGACTGTGCCATTCCTGAACGCTGTACGCAGCCCCGAGTGCATTCTGAATCCTACAATTAATGGTACTCGATGCGCCGACTTCAGAAGGATGGAATGCTGATCAGGCCCTGCCGGGATTCGAGCTCTTGAAGTGCCAGTCACAGTAGATCTTGGCGCATTGCAAGTCGGCAAAACATGAGTTAACTGAATACTAGTACAACCTCCCGCCACCTACTACGTGTGATTCACACTGTGGGGCGTGTGTGTGAGGGTGCGACGTTTGTCTTCTGTGCCACACGTGACGTTCCCCATTCGTGAGGGGATGAGGGGTGAGGGGTTGTTCAGTGCCTCTTTCATGCCCGGCGCCTTCAGACGGTGCGGTAGTGCCATTGGTTGTGGTTCCGCAGCACAGGACCGTGGAAGTACGCAACGTCTGTAAGCGAGGCTCCGTTCTCGGGTGCTGGCCCCGTGCCCCCCCAAACAATTCAGGAGAGAACAGCATGAGATCGGCAGACGCACAAGGCTGGGCCTTCTTGGCCGCCTTAATTAGCGCCATTAATTATTTAATGTAATTGTGTGTCCTTGTTTATTGTTCTGTGACCGGGGCATGCGAGGATCTGGAGCATCTCACCTATCCATCCCCTCGCACCACCCTGCTGTGCCCCTTACCCTCCGTTTGGCCTGTCCCACTTTATTACTGCCTGACTCTGATCTGCACCACCTTACCCGTCGATTTTCCTCCCGTATCACTGCCCCCTCCTGCCTGTCCGATCCCCACACACCGCATTGCTTCGTGTCCTCCCAACACCTCTGCTACTCCTTGTACCAGCCTCACTCTTATTTATACACCCCTCCTTCTCACCATATCACCCCTCCTGTTTATTTATCTGTTTTCAAAACCAACACATAAATAAAAAATTGGTCATTTACAATGCCAATAGCTCTAACTTTTGCAAAGGCAAAACCGTTGCATTGTAAATGCCGGTTTTCTCTATATTGCTTCTTTTCAGACTTCCGCTGCCTGCTCCTGTGGTCTGTTTCGCAGAGGCCGCCGCACCCTCCCGCGGGGGGGGGGAGGCTAGAAAGCCGGCGCCATAACCCACGTGGTGCCCCAACCAGTGGTGAAACTGGTTCCGGGCGCCCCAAAGCGCCCGGAGACCAGCGGAAGCGGGCAGCGCACCAGCCTGCCCGGCCGGAAGTAACCTTTGGCCAATGGCTCCCCCCGCCTCATTCAAATCCCCCAATCGGGGGAGACACCGAAGCCCCCCTAAGGAGAGCCAGGGGGATTTAAGTCGCCGACTCTCCCAGCTAGGCCACAACTTCTTCGTGGAGCTGGGAGAGCGGCGCGACAAGAAGATCTGCAGAATCGACGGCGGAGCCTTGCTTGGACGGAACCCTTTCGGAACACTAGGACTTCGAAAGAGAAGAACCGACGCGCCGAAGCCCTCTCCCCGCACCAGCGACCAGCCGCCCCGCGGTGCGCAGCATGCCACTACGGGGCTGAAGTTGCGTCAAAGCTCACCAAAGAAGTTCTACGGCGGAGTCACGCAGCCGAAGCGGAGCCACGCGGTGGGCGGAGCGGAGAAACAGTCGTCGACTACGCTAGGAGCCATGGCAGAGGGCCAGCCTGGGGAAGTGGCCGAGTTGCTGAAAAGGATCCGGGAAGTCACGGCCATCCACGGGAGCGAGTGGCTCCAGCCTCACATCGTCAGCGGGAAAGAAAACAGACCGGTCGACCAAGCGGAGGAGGGAGCAGGCCCATCGGATCCCAAAAGGCGCAAAAAGACACCGATAAGGAAGTCCTCCAGGAAGAACCCCCCGAGGAAGGAGCGCCAAACCCCCCCCCCTCCACGGCGCGACGACGGTGATCAGAGCGGCACATCGGCCAGCACGAATGGTGAGCATATCAGCGAGATAGTTAAGGAATGCTTAAAATCACTGGCGCCAGCGCTGCTTAACAATACGGGACAGGGGGGGATCAGGCGGGCCCAGGGAGCAGCGCGCAGAGGAGGCGGCAGGCATATCTTGGCACATGGTCGACCCAGGTTGGGCGCGCCAGGCTAGGGGGCAAGAACACGTGGTTCTGCCGGCACAGGGCGAGCAAATTTCCCCGGTCATGGGTTGGGGTTACGGATCCGCGTCAGCGAGCCCAGCGCTGGGAGGCATGACCTCCGATCCATACGGTAGGCCATCCCCGGCCCAGCATCTTTGACAACAAAGGCCACAGGCCTAGCATGCCTTATCCCACTAGCCGTTAAAGAAAGAATATGGCGGAAGGAATTTATCGACATATTCTCTCTGCTCGAAATTCAACTCGAGGGGCTGGACCTCACCACCTGTGACAGGAAAGAGGAGGATAGGAGAGAGAGGCGCGGAAACAGAAAAGAGCGCAATTTTGAAAATTGGTTGGATGCTTTCAGAATAATGGCCTGCATTATTGTAGAGAAATTCCCCCACTGTGCAGCAGACCTTTGGCTTTATGAGGCTAATATTGACCTTGCGCATAGGCAGTTTCCAGGAGAAGCATGGCTTGAATACGACAAGGGTTTTAGGCTCAAAATGCAGAAGCATCCGGAGATAGAATGGAACGAGGAAGATGTATATGGTTTCATCCATAAAATGCTCACAGCGAAGGAGGTAAAATCTTGGGCAGGTAAATACGATCAGTCCTTTCGTAGTTCCCGCCAAAAGGGCAGGAGCGGAGCTTACCAGAAGCAGAGCGCAGGGAGATCCCATTCCCCGAACAAAGCCAGGGCCATTTGTTGGAGATACGACGCAGGGGATTGCTCGTGGGGCTCATCATGTAAATTCCAGCACGCTTGCTCGAGCTGTGGGGGCAAGCACGCGGCAGTGGCGTGCAGGGGAAGCAAGCGCGAATCCAAAGGGGACAAAAAAGAGAAAAGCAAAAAGCACTAGCCCCGGGCCTAGTAGGCGAGGCAACCTGGTAGACATTCAAGATTGCCAGCTGGCCAGGTCTCCTATCGACAGACAAAAGCTGCGCAGGTTGGCAAATAAGTACCCGAACAGGGCGGACGCCAGGGTGCTGGTAGAAGGTTTTGACAAAGGATTCGTCATTCCATTCAAAGGCACCTTACCACTCGAGGGGGCAAGGAACCTAAAATCGGCGATGCAGCACCCACACGTGGTATGCACCAAGCTGGCGAAGGAGAAAGCCCTGGGTAGGATTGAGGGTCCACTACTGAAGGAACTACGCGGAGGCATAGTGGTCTCCCCACTAGGGGTGGTCCCCAAGAAGGAACAGGGTCAGTTTAGATTAATACACCACCTTTCATTCCCCGAAGGGGCATCCGTGAACAATGGAATTTCCCCGGAAGCCTGCTCAGTAGGTTATGCGACAGTTGATGACGCAATAGATTTAGTAAAGGCGGCGGGGAAGGGAGCCCTCATGGCCAAGGCGGACATTGAATCCGCGTTCCGCTTACTGCCCGTCCACCCATCCAGTTTTCACTTGCTTGGTTTTCAGTGGGAGGGTGACCTGTTTGTCGATAAGGCGATGCCCATGGGCTGCGCCATATCGTGCGCATACTTCGAACAATTTGCAACCTTTTTGGAATGGGCCCTTCATGATTACCATCAGGAAGGCGGCAAACTACACTACCTCAACGATTTCCTATTCACGGGTCCAGCGGGATCCCCCAGGTGCAGCAACACTCTGGCGGCATTTGAAAGGCTAGCCAGGACCTTAGGGGTCCCCCTGGCAGCGGATAAGACGACAGGCCCCACCACAAGACTAACTTTTCTAGGGATAGAACTGGATTCCGTGGCAGGGACAGCCAGGCTGCCCCCGGAAAAGGTGAAGGAATTCAGGGAGGATGTTGGCAGATTGCGCAGGCGGAACAAGGCCACCCTCCGCGACATACAAGGGGTGATTGGCAAGCTGAACTTCGCGGCCAGGGTCATACCCACGGCCAGGGTCTTCTCCAGGCGCCTGACACAGCTAACAGCGGGAGTCACCCACAGACATTACCGCATTCGGTTGAGTTCGGGGGTGAAGCAGGACCTCCAGATGTGGGACGAGTTCCTGCAGGCATTTAACGGGGTGCTGATCTGGAGAGAGGGTTGGGTGACAGCCAGGCAGATAGCCCTATTCACAGATGCAGCAGGGAGCCTGGGGTTTGGAGCCATCCTTGGAAATCAATGGTGCGCGAGCCGTTGGCCAGACAAATGGCACGCTCAGGGAGTAACCAGGAACATCACGTTCCTGGAGCTTTTTCCTATAATCGTGGCGTTGACCATCTGGAAGCAAGAGTTGAGGAACATGAAGCTGACACTGTGGTCAGATAACAAGGGGGTGGTGCAAGCCATTAACCGGGGAGCAGCGCGATGCCCAGATACATTGAGGCTAATGAGGCAGTTCATTAAATTGCAGCTGGAAGGGAATCTGGAGCTGAAAGCAGGCCACGTCCCAGGGGCAGAGAACATGGCAGCGGACGCATTGTCCCGGTCACAGATGGAGCGATTCAGAGACCTGGTCCCTGGGGCCGACCAAGATATGACCCCGTTCCCAACATACCTGTGGGACCTGGGGGGTTAGACCTATCCAGACTGGTGGGCCATTCCCCAACTCCTGAAGCCACCAGAAGGTACAAGAGATGCGCAAGTACTGTAATGACCGTGGGCGGCATAAGCACACTGGAGGACAAAGTAGGAACACGGACAGCCGTTGAGAAGTTTGTACAGTGGGCATTCAATGCCAAAAAATCAAGGTCATGGGCACAGGCACACCTGTCAGCCATCACCCATTTTGCCAGGCTTCATACGGGAGATGACCCCACGGCCTCTCCATACCTCAAGTCAGCCCTGAAGGGGTGGAGGAGAGTAGAAGGGGAAAAGACAGATGTAAGGCGCCCCATTGATTTTGGTAAGCTGGGCCCCCTCCTGAGGGCTTTAGATGGAATTGTCTCGGACAGATACGAGCTCCTACTATTTAGAGCCGCATTCACCACAGCCTTCTTTGGCGCTTTCCGCATAAGCGAGCTAGTGGCGCCCAACAGGATGGACCCGGCACAGCGATGCCTACAGGCCAGGGACATTAAACCCTTGGCAAGAGCAGTGGAGATTACCTTAAGGCAGTCTAAGACAGACCAGGCACGAAAAGGGGTAACAATTAGGTTGCACTGCATCCCTGAGACAGGGCTATGCGCAGTGTGTTGCCTGGTCAAATACATGACAACCCGCCAAGAGGGCGACGGCCCTCTGTTCAGGCATCGCGACGGGAGCAATCTGAGCAGGTTCCAATTCACCGCTGTGATGCGCCAATGCCTCAGAAAAGCGGGCTTCCACCCAGCAGCCTTCGCCCCTCACTCCTTCAGAATCGGGGCAGCAACCACGGCATCGCAGCATGGCATGCCAGAGGATCGGATAGAGGCTGTGGGAAGATGGCGATCCAGGGCCTACAAGTCGTACATACGGCCACACCTGATATAAAAAAAAAATTTAAAAAAAAGGGGGAAGGAAAGGTTCCCAAAAAAAAATAAAAAGTGAGCATGAAAAAGGGAGTTATCTTGGGATGCCGCACGGCAGGGTGCTGTGGCAATGCCCACTTTTCGCCGACACGCCAATACTCCGGTGCGCAGAAGGCCACCGGAGCCCGAATAACTCATTCCCAAAAAAAAAAAGGAAAGAAAAAGTATGATTAACAGCATCAAGAACGACAGATCCGGGTGCGCAGAAGGCCACCTTAACAGACTCCTTTTTCTTGGCAGGAGGACGCCCGCGGCTCGTTTGGGTGGTGGGACATTCATTCGTGTCCAGGATGGAGTCATGGTGGCGACAGTCGGGGCACAAAGCGGCAGCCAGACCCAAGGCGACGTGCATCCGGTGGGTGGGACAACCAGGGATGAGATGGGAGCAGTTGCTGCCAACCCTGGACAGCTTACTGGCAGATTCGGCGTGGCATCCCGACACGCTGATCATCCACCTCGGCGGCAACGACCTGACGAAGCTGGGGCGCAAAGCATTGGGGCAGGCCATCCAGAAGGATCTCACAACGACAACAACGTGGTTGGGTCCCACGTCGGTGATATGGTCGGAGATGATCATCAGAAAACATTGGAGAGGCGCTGACTCGCACAAAGCGGTGGATAACGCAAGGAGGAAACTGAACATCGCAATGCACAAGTTCTGTGCCACGAACGGCATGGACTCAGTCCGCCACGGCCTCATCCACCCTGGACGTCCAGAGTAGTACGGCCAGGACGGGGTGCACCTCTCCGAAAGAGGAATGCAGGTCTTTTGGGATAACCTGTGGGGTGCATTGGCGATGGCAGGCTGTAAGTAAGTATAAAAAAAATAATTTTTTTTTAAAAAAAACAGGATGGGGGAGCCGCAGAACGCAGAAAGACGTAAGCCTCCCTGCGGCGTGGCGGAAATCCTACAATGGTTGGTAAGGATACACACCGGCGGGCGGTGTGTAGGAAGAGAGCCACACACTTTTTAATGCCGCACGGCAGGGTGACGTGGCCGCAGCAAGGAGGGGAGTACCAAGAGGAGACGGCAGAGGAGAGGAGGCGGCCCAGACCCAGCTGGACGGCATGGCGCAAATGGTAGCGAGCTGGGGACCTAACTCCCGTGAGGAAAAAAGCTCCCCTCCACGACACGCAGACGGCGTGGGCAACCAACCAATGGGACAACAAAGATGCACAAGGAACTGGTTGCAAAGTGCCATTTACGAACTGAAGAAAACTGACACCTTTTGCTCACAAGACGGTGTCATATGTCTATTAATATTCATGTATGATTGATGAGGACAGTTCGTAAATGAAGAAATTGCATAACCAGTATTTGTGTGTAATATTGAAAATTGAATATTGTAATTTTAATATTGCAATTTTAATATTAATAAACTGCGGCAAACAACGACCACTACTTTAACCGGCATTGTTGGCTGTCATGATTGAGGAAGTACAAGTGGAAAGTAAGGCGGGGGGGGTGGAACGACGGGGTGAGTTACAATTTGGCAAACACGGAATGGGCACATTCGGGGGTTATCGCAGAGGCCGCCGCACCCTCCCGCGGGGGGGGAGGGAGGCTAGAAGGCCGGTGCCATAACCCACGTGGTGCCCCAACCAGTGGTGAAACTGGTTCCGGGCGCCCCAAAGCGCCCGGAGACCAGCGGAAGCGGGCAGTGCACCAGCCTGCCCGGCCGGAAGTAACCTTTGGCCTGGGCGCCCCTAAGAGGCGCCTAATGGCACCCCCCTGCCTCATTCAAATCCCCCCCCTAAGGAGAGCCAGGGGGATTTAAGTCGCCGACTCTCCCAGCTAGGCCACAACTTCTTCGTGGAGCTGGGAGAGCGGCGCGACAAGAAGATCTGCAGACCCACACCTAAGGAACAGCGAAGTCGCAGGGCTGGACAAGGGCACGGGTGTATGCGGAAATCCTACAATGGTTGGTAAGGATACACACCGGCGGGCGGTGTGTAGGAAGAGGGCCACACACTTTTTAATGCCGCACAGCAGGGTGACGTGGCCGCAGCAAGGAGGGGAGTACCAAGAGGAGACGGCACTCGCGGCCCAGACCCAGCCGGACGGCAGGGCGCAAATGATAGCGAGCTGGGGACCTAACTCCCGTGAGGAAAATAGCTCCCCTCCACGATACGCAGACGGCGTGGGCAACCAACCAATGGGACAACAAGGATGCACAAGGAACTGGTTGCAAAGTGCCATTTACGAACTGAAGAAAACTGACACCTTTTGCTCACAAGACGGTGTCATGTGTCTAATAATATTCATGTATGATTGATGAGGACAGTTCGTAAATGAAGAAATTGCATAACCAGTATTTGTGTGTAATATTGTAATTTTAATATTAATAAACTGCGGCCAACAACGACCACTACTTTAACCGGCATTGTTGGCTGTCATGATTGAGGAAGTACAAGTGGAAAGTAAGGCGGGGGGGGGGGGGGGGGGGTGGAACGACGGGGTGAGTTACGATTTGGCAAACACGGAATGGGCACATTTGGGGGTTATCCTTCGCACCACTTCTCCCTCCCACAGCCTCTCTTCTCCCACTCGGTGCACAGCCAGTGTGCAGCCTCCCGAGCATGCATGGTTTCCAGTATATTTCCATCCTAGAATCACAGGATAATAAGCAGACGCCTAAACTCTAACACAGTTCCAGTGTCAGCAGCTCTGGTTGTTACACCACCTATAAATCAGGTTCATGTATATACTCGGGGATGCACTGCCGAAGCTTCAACAAAGATAACTGCAAGAGGCAAAATAAAGGGGCCGAAAGGCAGTCAGAAGTGCAACAATACTGACTTGCTTGTGCCTCCTCTGCAAGTTTGTTTGATCATCTTTTACTGGATGATTTATGGTTCTTTGAGGCAGTGAATATAGGTGTATGTAAATAACGTGTCATTCTACGCCCTTCCCCTCTGTGTCTTTTCCTTGTCACGAAAGCAATGCCCTTTCTTCAGATCTCATGCCATGGTGCAACAAGTCAGGAAATGGAAAGTGAAAGTTGCCCTCAGAGTTGGTTTGTTCTGCCGCCTGTCATATCTTTCCGCCTCTTTGTTTTGTCTCATCAAGTGTAACTACAGGTAGCAAGAGGAATGTGGAAAGCCTATGCCGGATACGTTCTACAATGGAAGTGGAACGACTTGCTTCCAAAGAGACTTCCTCTTCTCTGATGGTAGCATCTGACTTCAGAGAGGTTAACCAAACAAGGCTTCTAAACAAATCTGCACAACCCCAAAAAAACAGTAAATATCTTTCTATTCGACAATGAGCTCACACTTCGTGAACTGTACCACCTCATAGTATTCACAACTCCACTCAGTGTGAGCTGTACTGTACATGTGCTATTAAACATTCATGTTGATTTAAGGAAACATCTCCGAACTACTGACATATCCTACAGCAGATAAAGGGTAAACCATATTTAATCTACCTTTCGGTTTTAAGTGTCATATCTACCAGAAAAACCATCAATGTTCAACTCCAGATAACTGGCAGACTAGCAGTAAAAGAGGCGCAGTTACTGCCGGCCTTGCTTCTCGTAAGTAAAGACTATAAGTACAAATGTATGTTTACGCACCGCTTGCAGGTTTTCAAAACAAATAAGTAAAAGGCATTGTCATTTACAATCCCTTTAGCTTAAATTCGCAAATGCGAGACCTACTGCATTGCAAATGCTTGTTCTTTTTTCTTTCCACATCTAAATTTGTTTACCCCCAGTTGTATGACAATCATTTATAGTAAACCGGTTTATAACAAAGCTAATGTTCCACCAGTTTCAGAGTGCAGAATTCCTTTTCATTAACTGATATATGCATACATCCTTTATTTGCTGACCAACAATGACATTGGCTCCTTTGATATTGTCATTTGGGGGGGGGGGGTCTTAGGTTTATTTATATGTAGCTTCATATTGTTTTTTGTTTATTGTATTTATTTTCCTGATGGGATTTAATTGAACCCTTAAAAAACTCAATAAAACATTCCTAAACAGGAAAGGTCTGGTCAAAGTCAACATTTTAGGGGCCTGATTCAAAGATATTGATGCATACAAGCTTAGCTTACATGCTTAAACACACAGGTAAAACAAATTATTGATATGAACATTTGCGTGTAAGCAAATCTAAACACATATGCTGAAGGTAGGCATAAGATGCTAATTCCTGGAATGGAACGCTCACAGAAATTGTCCATACCACAAACTTTCAAACATGCTAGTGGGTATTCACTAACCCCTACGTACCCTGGAAAAGGTCAGAAAGGTACTCAATACAAGGGAAGGAGTCAAAACTTACCTAGGATGGGAAAGGATTACCCATGTCCCTTCACACCCACCTCAACATAGAACAGGAAGGAATGTTGGGAAAGAAGATCCTCAACGGGGGGAAATATTCCTCCTCCCACCAAAATTAGCAGATTTTCGCAAAAACAAACAATAGTACTTATCTTCTCGTTTGAAAATGGAATTAAAAAAAGCTTGGTTCCAGTGGACAAGGAGGGATGCTCTGTAATGACTGTTCAAAAAGTACACATCGATTTAGAGGCTAAACATTTAAATTAGGAACATAAAACCTGGAGAATATATGCAGCTGGTGAAGCAAAATAGCATTAAAGACTTTCGAATTATGAACTCTACTAAAACCAGATTAGCTAATCTGTTTCTCAGTGATATAAAGATGTTCATTACAAGTGCCTCACTGGGATTATAAATTGTGCTGATTTACATGGAGATTTCGGCTGCTCTGGGAAAACAAACATGGGAACACAGATTCCTGTATGTCATTCCCCAAAAACTTGTAATCATGGTTTTTTTTTTTAGGAACCTCTGTTCCAGCAAATCTGAGGAAACCGGGAATATTTTAGGACATGCCCGAAAAGAGAAGCCAGAATTCAAGAATGTCACTCTACTTTAGGGATTACTCCAGCCCACTCGTAATAAGGGCGTTCATGTCAAGCATATCCATGGATCACTTTTACAAATGTATTCATGTGCACTACATTTGTGAGTTCTCAAACAAGATTTCACAGTGTTTAACCACAATCAAAGAGTAAGGGAAACCAACTACAAAAATATAGGAAACAGTCTCCACATGATCTACTGTTGACTTTATGCATTAAATACAAACTATACTTTTTCACTTGCAACTTATTTAAGTGATTGGAGACAATGCATGTGGTAAGAACAAGTCTCAGGGGCCCTATGCATTTAAAATTAGGGATCAAGAACTGAAGGCCTTGTGTTTTTTGGGGAGCCATTTACTAACACCAGTTTTCAATATATCTCAACAACTTGTCCTTGAAATCCAATTTTCTCTAGTCAGAAGCATAAATGCAGCTGACAAGGAATCCCAAAGACAAAACACCTTTAACACAATCATCTCAAAAGCAGAAACAAAGACGCAAGGCATACTACAGCTGTAATTTAAATTCTAGATTACGCCGATAGATCTGGACTATTTTCAAGCATAGTACTAACAAATAACAAAAGTATAGTTACCTGGCATACAACATTTACTTGTAAATCAAAATAAGCAGAACGCGGCTTTTTCTCATCTAGATGTCAATTTTGATTGACAAGAGCAAGATTTAACATCACAGCATTCTTAATAGACCTGGGAACCCAGTCAGTCCAGGAAAAGATCACTGTGTTCAAAACATCAAAGCCTACCTATCATTGTGATAAAAATCACTGAGAAATAATATAGTAACACAGTGAGACCCGGGCATAGGTGCATGCGATGAAATACAAATTACCCAATTTCTGCCTAAACTGTAGAATATAACATTTCCTAGCTATCGTAACAGAACGTTTCAATTCTATTGGGGACATGGAGGCGAGGATTATGCTCCTCTTTTTTCACTCTTTATTCCAAACAGCCGTTTAACAAACAACTACCTAACCCGGAAAACCATTAGGGAAAGAGAAAAAAACATCAGAACCAATCAACAGACAGTACGTGCAATATAGTCTGCTACCTTTTTTCAAGCCCCCTCTTTTTTCACTGCTCAGCAGCCGGAACTTAAGTGCTTTTCATTGTCTCCATACTTCAATGTATTGGTGAAGGTTTTATTGGTAACTTTAACATGTGTTTACAGGGTAGTGCTGAGGTTTCGGCTTGCGCACTATAACGTTTTTTTTATTGTGCTTTTTAACCTTGCAGGTGGCCACAGGAGCATGTATCAGCGCTCCTCACACGGGTCACTTTCGTTGACAGGGGCCATGTGTACGTGGTTATGCCCGTTAGCCACTAGAAGGTGCTCATAGTCGAACGAGACGCTGCTCGTGCTCCGCCAGCATCGCGTGCGGTTTTCTGGCACCACCGAAAACAGCCAATGTCCTTTACCCACTGAATAATTATAGGGTGTACTCCCATTATGTCCAGTTTCTGACTCTCTATACTGGCTAGACTGCCTGGTGTCACAGAATTGTCTGACATGCAGGAGACAGAGGTTGATTATATGGTTGAGGAAGCGTTCTCCTTCCTGCCTTTAGATGAGTTTTGTGAGGCAATGGATGCCTCAATATAGCACGCTGTGTCCCTGGCTTTAGCACCCCTCGAACAAAGGTTGAGAAGTTGGCAGAGGGGCAGCATAAAAAGGTATCGCAGCAATCGCCTAAGCGCCCTGCAGATCAGGCGTCAAGAAGGAAGTTTTCGAGCACCTCAAAAAGGTCTTCATACAGACTCAACCACCAGTGCCGGTCTATTGATTGGTTCTTATGAACAAGTTATTTACCTTCGGTAACGCTTTTTCTGGTGGATACAGTATCTGCCTGTGGATTTCTCACCTTGTGAATATCCCCTGCCCCAGCAGCATTCAGAATTTTTTGTAGCTCTTCACGCAGACGAGGACGACGTCACAATAGCATGGCTCCGCACGTGGCTCCGCTGACGTCACTGGAGCCATGAGAGCCTCGTTGGCGTGTTGACATCAGTTCTGCCCTTTTTTTCGGGCCTTCGAGGCACCCAGACGGACCAACGACAATATATATACAGTATACACAGTACATAATATTCAAACCAACACACACAGTGTGAAGTCAATGCAAGAAAGCAAAAAGAATAACACACTTCCTTTGACAGTAAAAGATAGATTATATCACATTATCTCTATTGTAGTTATACAAGGGTGGACAACGGGGAGGCATGTGGGTCAGCGACGAATCCACAGGCAGATACTGTATCCACCAGAAAAAGCGTTACCGAAGGTAAATTACTTGTTCTTCTGATGGATTCATCTGCCAGTGGATTCCTCACCTTGTGAATAGAGCCCCACAGCAGTCCCCACTGCAGGAGGAGGTTGTCCATCCTTCTATACCAAAAAGTCCTGTAGAACGGAAAGCGCAAAGTGACCGTCCCTCCTCAATTTGGAATCTAAGCAGTAATGCTTTGCGAAAGTGTGGAGGGAGGCCCAAGTCGCCGCTCTACAAATGTCCTCCACAGGAACACCTCTAGATAAGGCAGATGTAGAAGACTTTGCCCTGGTAGAGGGAGCTCTGGACGTTCCTTACCGGCCAAAGAGTAACAGATCTTGATGCACAAGATAATGCATCTGGAAAGGGTGCGCTAGTGCACTGCTCTGCCTTTCCTGCAGCCAATAATGCACACGAAGAGCTGGTCATCTACTCGAAAGTCTTTAGTCCTATTGAGGTAAAAACTCACCGTCCTTTTAGGGTCCAAGCGGTGAAGCCGCTCCTCCTCCTTGGAAGGGTGAGGGGGAGGATAGAAGGTAGGAAGGGTAATGGACTACCCAAGATGGAAGGGAGTTACCACCTTAGGCAGAAAAGCAGCCCTGGTCCTGAGTACCATTCTTTCAGCATGAATGGTCAAGAACAGGGGTTTCGAACTCAGAGCCTGGAGCTCACTTATCCTCCTTGCCGAGGTAATAGCAATAAGAAATACTGTTTTAAAAGACAATAGTCTCAAGGGACACTTATACTTGATGGGTTCTCTCTTTGAACCCTTGCACGTTGAGACAAGATTTAAGTCCCATTGAGGCACAATAAACTGGAGTGGGCCGAAATTTGTTGGTAAGGCCATTAATGAACCGTAACACAATAGGTGATTTAAACAAAGACGGATGATCCGGCAAGCAAAGGAATGCCGACAAAGCCGATAAATAGCCCTTTGCTGTAGCCACAGCAAAGCCTTGCTGAGCTAGACAGAAAGCAAACTGAAGGATGTGGAATAAATGAGCCCTCAAAGGGTCAATAGACTTCTCCCCACACCAATGGAAAAATTTGGACCACCTATAGGAATAGATAGACTTGGTGGAGTGACGCCTGGCAGACAAATTAACGTCCACCACGTTAGGCGGAAAAGAAAAAGAATTTAGGTTGCCACGTTCAATCTCTATGCATGAAGGTGTAAGCTCTGGAGGTGGGGGTGTGGAACCTGCCCCTGCGAGAGGAGGTCTGCCCTGAGAGGGAGACGGAGTGGAAGGCACGAGGAGAGTTGAAGATCTGTATACCACACCCTTCTTTGCCAATCCGGGGCGATCAATATAACTTGGGCCCGTTCTTGGCGAATCTTCCTCAGAACACGAGGAATCAAGGGTATGGGAGGAAACTCGTAAAGCAGATGTGAGTCCCATCTCAACTGAAATGCGTCCCCCAAAGCACCCTGCATCGAATACTGGAGACTGCAGAATGAGTAGCAGTGAGCGTTCGAGAGTGGCTAACAGGTCTACCCGAGGAGTTCCCCACGTCCAAAAGACGTGACAAACTACCTCCGGATGGAGCCTCCACTCGTGGTCTGCAGAGAACTGCCGAAAGACTGTCTGCACGCACGTTCAGAACTCCGGCTAGATGATTTGCCATCAGACAAAATCGGATGATCCTGAACCCAGGACCAGAGACGCAGAGCCTCTCTGCATAGACAATGCAACCCCACTCCTCCCTGCTTGTTGACATACCACATCGCAGTAGTGTTGTCCGTCAGGACTTGAACCGACTGACCACGAAGGGAAGGGAGGAAGGCCTTGAGCGCCAAGCGTATTGCCCGCAACTCCAAAAGGTTGATGTGAAGCAACCTTTCTTCCGGAGACCAAAGACCCTTGATCTCCAGATCCCCCAGATGCGCACCCCACCCTAAAGTGGATGCATCCGTTATCACTGTGGCCACCGATGGAGGTAGATGGAAGGGCTTTACTTGAGACAGATTGCCCTCCACGCTTCACCAAGACAGATCTGCTGCAGCTTCTCTGGAGATCCTCACAGACTCCCCGAGATCTCCTTTGTGCTGATACCACTGCCTGTGGAGGCACCACTGGAACGCCCTCAAGTGCCAGCGTGCATGGTTGACCAACAGAATGCAGGAAGCAAACAGACCCAGCAGGCGAAGGACCTTCAGGACTTGAACAACCTCTCCATTGTAAAACAAGGGAATCATTTCCTGTATGTCGAGAATCCTTTGTGGAGGTGGGAATGCTCAACACACAGTAGTGTCCACTACCACCCTTATAAATAGGCTGCGCTGAGAGGGCACCAGGTGAGACTTGGGCACGTTTATCGAGAATTTTTTGTACAGCAGCTGAGTTGTAACCTGCAGATGATGAAGCACCTTCTCTGGCGACTCCGCTTTGATTAGCCAGTCGTCCAGATAGGGGAAAACTGGAATCCCCGACCTTCTGAGATGGGCTGCCACCACCTTGGTGAAGACTCGAGGTGCAGTAGTAAGTCCAAATGGTAGATTCGAAAAACTGATAATGTTGCGACCCTACCGTAAAACGGAGATACTTGCTGTGCGACTTCAGGATCGGAATATGAAAATACGCATCTTGCAAGTCGATCAACACCATCTAGTCCTCCTGTTGCAGCGCTTGAAGAACTTGCGCAAGGGTGAGCATCTTGAACTTCTCTTGCTTCAGAAAAAGGTTCAAGATCCTGAGATCCAGGATTGGACGTAGCCTGCCATCCTTCTTGGGTATCAGGGAATTCCGGGAGTAGCATCCCTGACCCCTTTCCCGCTCGGGAACCACCTCTATCGCACCTTTTTTCAGTAATGTTAGGACTTCCTCCTGCAGGAGAAGAAGGTGGTCCTCCGAGCAAGCCCCTTGGCAAGGAGGGTAATTTGGTGGGAATTCCCAAAAGGGAAGAGCATACCCATTTTCCACAAGATTTAGAACCCAAAGATCTGTAGTGACAGATTCCCAATCTTGCAGAAAATGGGTAAGCCGACCCCCCCACAGGACCAACATGATCCAGAATGGTGGATCTAGGGCTGCTTTGCTGTAGCAATACTGGGGGAGGTAGATGAGGAGGAGGGCTGACGACCTCGTGGACGACCTCTGTTCTTGCCCCTTATTATTATTATTATTGTACAGTCTTATATAGCGCTCGACTTACCCTGGAGCATCTCGGCGCTTGCCTTGGGAACCCGTCCTGGCTTTTTCCCTGTGAGATAACCCGTACTGGGCATCCCCAAGGTGAAAGCCAGGCATCCCGCCGCAGGGGGGCCGTTGTGGAGATTAAGCAAGCTAATGCCCAGAGTTGCAGAGTGTGAACCCATGATTCGAGTGGGCACCGAAGCGAGAATTATCGAGTCCGTGGACATTTGGGCTCAAGACCCTGCCGCGTCGGGAATTGAATCCTGGTCCCGGGTCTGACCTCTGCTTCTGGGTCTGCCTCCTCTAACCAGTGAGCCACACTTCTCCACTGTAGGTCTTATACAGGGTATTTTGCTGTTGCTGCTGAGGCTGCCTGTAGGTCCGAAAGGACGACCTCCCAAAACCTCTGTACCTTCTATAAGAGGAACCTCTAGGCTTCGCCTGTAGGCCCATGTGGCTTTGCTGTCCTTGAACCTTTCCAAGGCTGCATCTGCTTTCTTCCCAAACAGCCCAGAACCATCAAAGGGAAGGTCTAGAAGTGTTGACTGCACATCCGGAGCGAACTCCGACGACTTAAGCCAAGCACTTCTTCTTGTGGCAACCGAGGAGCCCATAATCCTGGCGACAGAGTCCGCAGTGTCCAGGCCACTCTGAATTACTTGATGTGCAGCTGCTTGAGTGTCCGACAAGACCTCATTAAAATTCTGCCTATCCTCCTCAGTCAATTTAGGAGCCAGCTGTTTTGTAGAGTCCATTAGGACGTGGATATAACGGCCCAAAAGACAGGTAGCATTTGTGGACTTCAAGGCTATACTTGCCCGGAGAACATCTTCTTGGCTGACTGGTCAATCTTTTTTGACTCTCTATCACCAGGAACTTGCGGAAATGCCCCAGAAGACTTCTTAGAGCAGACCGCTTGAACCACCAGGCTCTCAGGAAAAGGATGGGATGTAAGGAAGTCCGAATCTCATGGAGCCGGCCTGTACCTCCTAGCAACAGATTTTGACACTGCTGGAGCTGAAAAGGGCTTACTTAAACCTCCATAACTGGCTCAGTGATGGCATCATTGAAAGGAAGCAAAGGTTCTACTAGAGCAGAGGGAGAATGAAGAACCTCCGTCAAGATATTGGACTCAAATTTAGCCGTTGGGAGGTGCAGGGTCTAAGAGCTCTGCTGCCTTCCTTATAACTGTGTGGTAAGGAACCACATTCTTAGATGGATCATCTGAAGGAGGAGAAAGCTCCCATTCTGGGGACATATCAAGGCCACTTGCCTCCCTCAAGTCTTCAAATAATTCATCTGACCTTTGAAGTTCACCTTCCTCCATTTCTTCTGCCCGATACCTCTGCTCCTCCAATATCCTCTGTGCCTCCCGCCTGGACCATATCCTCTGAACCGGCTTCGGCGGCACCACACACGACTCAGACGGATCCGGAGCCGGCGTCGAACACGAATCCGGAGGCACAGCCTGAGTCGAACGAGGCCGAGATGAAGGGGCCAAAGATAAAGGGAACGGCGTCGACGTCCTCGGCGCTGGGAAATGCCAGGACGGAGCCGCTGGAAGAAAAGGCATAAAGAGAGCCTGAGCATAGGCCTGAGGAACCCCCAGATTAAAGGCCATTGGAACCATGGGACCCGAAGGTGTGCCAGAGGGGTACATTGCTCCTGCAAAGACACCATACATGGCATTTAGGTAATGCGATGGGTCTTGACCCGGGCCAGGGAAAGGTGGGTAAGGGCCCGATAGAGGCTCAGGCTGCGGCATTACCGGACTCGGACAAATCGGCGCCGACGGTGGAGCCAATGGAGTCGACGATTCATCAGGTACTGGAGCCTCTTCTACCGGAGCCGGAGAACACTCCGGAGAAGCTGCAGGCGAAACCGAACGAACACGTGAAGCCTGATTCGAGCCCGAAGGAGAAAAACAGTCCTTACGATGGTGAGGAACTGGAGTAGTCTATTTCGGAGCAGTCTCATCTGAACGGCGTTGAAAGCTGTGTCTTCTTCTTATGCTTCTTAGATTTTGAAGCATGACCAGACGTCGACTTCGATTCCGATCTGGACCTGGACCTTGATCGTCTTCTACCTCTCTTCTCCTTCCTCATCGTCACCATGATCAGCTTGGCCTCTCGCTCCTTTCAAAACCCTCAGGTTCATCTTACGGCAGCAAGAACATCCCTCGACGTTGTGATCCGACAACAGGCACCAGACGCAATCTTCGTGGGGATTCGTAATGGACATATGTCCACCGCACTCCCTACAGGGCTTGAACCCGGACTTCCTCAACATCTTCAAGAAGAAACAAGAGAAGTCAAACACAATCCAGAAAACACAAAGTAGCAAGCGAACTACGGAGAGTCCCCGAAAACCGTTAGCGTCAACAGTGCGAAAAAAAGGGAACGGACGTCATCACGACGACGACGCTCTCTTATGGCTCCATTGACGTCAACGGAGCCGCGTGCGGAGCCATGCTATTGTGATGTCATCCTCGTCGGCGTGGAGAGCTGCTACAAAAAATACTGAATGCAGCTGGCACAGGGGATATTCACAAGGTGAGGAATCCATTGGCAGATGTATCCACCAGAAGTTTTTTTCTCTTTCCCTAATGGTTTTCAGGTAAAAGTAGGTGTTAGTTAAAAGACTGCTGTGGAATAAGGAGTAAAGAAAGAAGAACATAATCCTCACCCCCATCCAGACATCGATTCAATAAAGACAGGATCAAGTGACAACAGAACATGGAGGTGAGGGGTTTGTAAAATAAGTAGCTAACTAAAAAACTAAAATACAAATTGCCAGCAAAAAAAATGATACTCTCCCCATGTCAGTTAGCCTTTTTTGACAACAGTGTGATTGATGTGCGACCATGAAATATTCCCCTATTTGTGCTTGACCAACCAAATTATAATACAATTAATTACCCTACTTTTTTCAGTGTTCGAGTTTCATCAGCTTATATTTATTTTTGTGCTTCGACTTCGAGGTGGGCTCATCGCTAATGTTGCTTTTCTAAGCGTGCTTATAAATAAAGCTTTTTCTTTTTCTTTTTAGTAGTTTTCAGTAGGTAGATTGACGGAAGACTAAATCACGTGCTCCAAATTAATGAATTCTGTATAAAATCAGACGGGAAAACCATGTATGAAAAGCAGTGCTTTCAGCCATCAGAATTCACAAAAATGTTATCACCACTTTGATTTAGAAACTTGCACACAGTAAGGGAAAGCGAACACCAAATTTCCTTCTTAATTATACATTTTATTGTTTTTATTTGTTAGCAACATTAACAAAACAAAAATCTGGAGCTCAAGGCACAGTAGAAAACAGTGGACAAATCAAGCATATTGAAACACCAAATTTCTAGTAAAATGAAGCCGATCCTTTATTCATCATGTGAAACAAGCCAACAACCTAAACAAGCATTTACAATGCAATAGGTCTCGCAGCATTAAAGTTTGAGTTATTGGCATTGTGTATGACAATGCCGTTGCATAAAATGTTTAGCAAACTTTGAATTGGTGAGCAGTGAGAGTGTGTGCAAGAGTATGCTGTTCTTGAAAGCAGTGTGGTAGAGTGTGCAGGAATTTGGGTGACCTGAGCAATGTGGATGATGCACCTCACGCACGGGGCTGACACAGTTATTATTCACACAGCTCTGATGATGCACCTCAGGCACGGGGCTGACGCTGTTATTATTCACACAGCTCTAATGATGCACCTCAGGCACGGGCTCACAGCTGGTATTATTCACACAGCTCTGATGATGCACCTCAGGCACGGGCTCACAGATGACAATGCTTTGCATTCATTTTTTTATTTTATTTGCAATTGGTATATAAACATTGTTTGTGAATGGTTAGCTGTTGCTTATAAGCATGCGGATTTAAACAAGATTACACATTGATGCAGAGCCACAAAGAGGCGTCGGCTAGAGAACATCAACATTTGGCCCTGGGACACGATCTGCAATGTAGATCCAATTATTATGCACTGTATAATGAGAATCCTTCCCAGGAAACAAATCGTATCGTTCGCCCCCGCAGGGCCACGCTCGGCCATGTCTATGCTACTTTTCCCATCACAAGGTGGACGGGCATTTGCCTTAGACAGCATCACACAGAACAACCGGGAGCCGGGGATCTGGCTGATACCTGGTAAGGCTAGTTGAAATGTGTCTAGGACTGCTATGTACCCGCAGATTACGCTTTGTTGGAAGGGCGATGCCTTGTTGTTTGGTCTATGTGGGATGCACTTAAAGGGGCAAAAAAATAGAAGAGGACCCAGGGATAGAACGATTCAGCGTTATATTCTTTGCCCTTGCATTGTTTTGGGATGTGAGTGTGACCTGTGTGGGAATCAACCATAGTTTATCGTGTTAATGGAAGGAAGATGTATTCTTGTCCTAGACCAGAGTAGACCTAAGTGTGTGTTACTTACAAGTCTAAAACTAGCTCTGCCCTTCGGCCTGTGTTGTAATCGTACAGTAGGTAGTGAGTAGTTGCGCTTCATTGGTTGGGGTGTCCACTCTTTGCTGCTCCCCTCACAGAGGGCCGGCTGCCTCAATGAAGCTCATAAGACACGTGTTCAGCTGTTCTTTGTTTTAGCTCCTGTGTGTCAGTGCACCATGTAAGCGCACTAGCATACCCTGCTCTCTCTGGAACACTCACACTGCTGAGTCACTCGCACTCTGCAGTCACTCTGCAGTCACTCGCACTCTGCAGTCACTCTGCAGTCACTCGCACTCTGCAGTCACTCTGCAGTCACTCGCACTCTGCAGTCACTCTGCAGTCACTCGCACTCTGCAGTCACTCTGCAGTCACTCGCACTCTGCAGTCACTCTGCAGTCACTCGCACTCTGCAGTCACTCTGCAGTCACTCGCACTCTGCAGTCACTCTGCAGTCACTCGCACTCTGCAGTCACTCTGCAGTCACTCGCACTCTGCAGTCACTCTGCAGTCACTCGCACTCTGCAGTCACTCTGCAGTCACTCGCACTCTGCAGTCACTCTGCAGTCACTCGCACTCTGCAGTCACTCTGCAGTCACTCGCACTCTGCAGTCACTCTGCAGTCACTCGCACTCTGCAGTCACTCTGCAGTCACTCGCACTCTGCAGTCACTCTGCAGTCACTCGCACTCTGCAGTCACTCTGCAGTCACTCGCACTCTGCAGTCACTCTGCAGTCACTCGCACTCTGCACTCACTCTGCAGTCACTCGCACTCTGCACTCACTCTGCAGTCACTCGCACTCTGCACTCACTCTGCAGTCACTCGCACTCTGCACTCACTCTGCAGTCACTCGCACTCTGCACTCACTCTGCAGTCACTCGCACTCTGCACTCACTCTGCAGTCACTCGCACTCTGCGCTCACTCTGCAGTCACTCGCACTCTGCGCTCACTCTGCAGTCACTCGCACTCTGCGCTCACTCTGCAGTCACTCGCACTCTGCGCTCACTCTGCAGTCACTCGCACTCTGCGCTCACTCTGCAGTCACTCGCACTCTGCGCTCACTCTGCAGTCACTCGCACTCTGCGCTCACTCTGCGCTCACTCTGCGCTCACTCTGCGCTCACTCTGCGCTCACTCTGCGCTCACTCTGCGCTCACTCTGCGCTCACTCTGCACTCGCGCTCACTCTGCACTCGCGCTCACTCTGCACTCGCGCTCACTCTGCACTCGCGCTCACTCTGCACTCGCGCTCACTCTGCACTCGCGCTCACTCTGCACTCGCGCTCACTCTGCACTCGCGCTCACTCTGCACTCGCGCTCACTCTGCACTCGCGCTCACTCTGCACTCGCGCTCACTCTGCACTCGCGCTCACTCTGCACTCGCGCTCACTCTGCACTCGCGCTCACTCTGCACTCGCGCTCACTCTGCACTCGCGCTCACTCTGCACTCGCGCTCACTCTGCACTCGCGCTCACTCTGCAATCGCACTCACTCTGCAATCGCACTCACTCTGCACTCGCACTCACTCTGCACTCGCACTCACTCTGCACTCGCACTCACTCTGCACTCGCACTCACTCTGCACTCGCACTCACTCTGCACTCGCACTCACTCTGCACTCGCACTCACTCTGCACTCGCACTCACTCTGCACTCGCACTCACTCTGCACTCGCACTCACTCTGCACTCGCACTCACTCTGCACTCGCACTCACTCTGCACTCGCACTCACTCTGCACTCGCACTCACTCTGCACTCGCACTCACTCTGCACTCGCACTCACTCTGCACTCGCACTCACTCTGCACTCGCACTCACTCTGCACTCGCACTCACTCTGCACTCGCACTCACTCTGCACTCGCACTGCAGTCACACTCACTCTGCACTCGCACTGCAGTCACACTCACTCTGCACTCACTCTGCAGTCACACTCACTCTGCACTCACTCTGCAGTCACACTCACTCTGCACTCACTCTGCAGTCACCCTCATTCTCAACTCACTCTGCACTCACTCTGCACCCACTAAAAATGTGCTTTGGTGTAATCAATAACTCAAGCAAGTGATGATTCAATACAGAACCCATGACTGCAAAGGAGCCTGGTCAGGCAGTGAGGCAGAAGTGCAGCACTTTAAAACAAGAGCACGCTTGGAGCGAACAAGTGGACTGGATGTACTGTAGTGCACAGGATTCCTGAGAAATAATCCGAAAAGCTGCTGACTTGATTTTTTTTAAGATTAATAACTCGCTACATGAAACACAATCCCGCAAATGTCAATGACACATCATGAAATGTCCACTATTGTGAACACAAGCTTGAAGAATACTATTCAAATGTAAGAAACAAGATTAAAATACAGGGGGGCAGATATACAAAATGGTAATATGTCGCGCAAAAAAAATGTTTCCTTGGAAAACCATGTGGGAACGCTACATGAGTATCGAATTTCCAGATATTTTTGGGAGTGGAAAAATCTTATTCCAAATAAGCCTGCTGCTAAACAAATTCAGGAAGCATTAACATTTCCTTAGGAAGGAAAGGGGAAAAATGTATGTCGCCAGTAAAAATGCACACCTCTTTTGAATTGATGCCGCCAGTGGGAAATGTACACTTCTTTAGATCACCCATAGGTAAGCGTACAGTTAGTCGTAATCATAGTGCAATATGTTCTTAATTATTTTTAAGAATTCCAACAAACGCATTTAAGTACCAATGCAACAATACAAATAAAAGAACTGTTTCGAACTTACGGTTTTTAAAATATAAAACTACGGCCGATTTACAAGAATATGCAATGCCATAACTGTACTCTTCTAAGAGTTTTCTAACAGCGGAAGCCTCCAAGTAAAACATGTAACCATCAGTCCTTATAATCAATTATATCTTACTAACTACAAATGTGTGTATTTCCATGGACGCACTCATATCCGTCTCTGGTAAGAGCGGTGCAATGAATGCTGTGAAGCCCACCCCATCGCGTGAGGGGTTCCCCTGCTTGCCTCTGGTGGGGGAGAAAAACGCTTTAGCTCCATTCTCAGGGAACAAAAGACCGGCAGCCGGGAAGGGGAGAAGATTAGCAGAGGTTTTGCAGATCAAGAAGAAAAAAAAGTGGCAACAACAAGTCAATTTTTCACCCTTTCCTAGCCGTGAAGAAGCTGGACTCTCAGACGACGCCAAACAAATTCATTCTTTTATACAATTGGACAATTTCTATCGTTTTACCGCAAATATAAAACAGAGCGGAACAGCTCTATACAAGAGGGGCACACTTATTTATAAATCTACATTTTCAGCTTTAACGCACGATAAAAAAAAAACATACTAGTCGGTGGTGGGGAGTAAGAGGAAAGGGCCCTTGGAGCAAGGGTGGCTAGAGGTGGGGTGGCGAAGAGAGTGTGGCACAAACTAGTCAGTGGTGGGCACTAAGGGCAAGGAAAGTACCCGTAGAGCAAGGGTGGCCAGATGTGGGATGGCATTGGACTCTGACATCAAAGCCAGTGCATGTCCTTGGCACAGGAAAAAGAAGAATCACACACAGACGAGGAAGGTGCTGTGGAACAGGCTGGACTCATCATGTTCACCCTCTTACCGTATTCACACTTATCTTCATCTCATCCTTGGGTAGCCCGGGCCATCCGCTTCTGTCATCGCTATGAAACCACTAGATCTCGGCTTCTCCTTCGGGGTTTGGAGGGCGCTTTGACGTGCCTTGGAAAGCCCGGCACCATTGTGCAGGGCTTCGAAGCGAAGACAGCCCCCAAAGTATTGTTCCCGGTGCCTCGGAGGCAACCCCTGATTTCAAGCTAGAGACCTGTGTGTTGTTTGTTGTGCCCCTCGGATGTGAAACGTGGCGATCTGTTTTAAATCTGAGCTGAAATCCAATCTGCTCATTTTGTCTCAAACAGTTGCAGACTTACTAAAAGAAACATCTTATTTAGTCATGTAAACACAAACTTCTCCTTGACATGTATCAACTTGTGTTAGCTGACATGTAATTCTGGAACATTCTCGGCATGGCCCGTTGCTGCTGTAACTCGGGAGCAGCCACGTCACGTGAGTGACGTTTCCCATAATTTGCGGCCGCCTTGGCGCCTTAACTAAGTAATTAAATTCTGGAGGGAGCCTACCCCTCGTGTGTCCCCCCGCATCACCGCCGCAGCCCGGTACAAACCGAACATCCCCGCCGGCCTGCGACCAGGAAGTCAGGCAGGCCGGGCGGGACAACCGGAAACAGGAAGTAGGAGGGCGGGAGCCTACCCCGCCTCCCACTGAAGAGCAGCGGTTGTTTAGAGCACCGGAGCAGGCAGGAGCCTACCCTGTGCCCCGGTGCCGAAGGAGGGAGGAAGAGTCCTGCTGCCGGGCCCTGCAGCTGCCGATGAGAGGAGAGCCGCCGCCGCATCAAGGAAGCCGGTGAGTGGGGCTTCGCCTTGTTGCTGAGCTACGAGGGCGGGGGGCATGTGTGTGTGTGCGCGCGGGGCGGGGGGGGCTGTGTATGTGTGTGAGCGTGCATGCGTGTGTGTAGGTGTCTTGGAGTCTGTGTGTATGCGTATGTGTGTGACTGTGGGCGGGGGGTAGGGGGTGTGTGTGAGCGAGTGTCTGCCTGTCTGTATATATGCGCGCGCAAGTGCACGGCGCGGGACGGAACGTGCGCCCAAATCTGGCAGCAAAAGCTCGTAACACTTTCTTGTCCTTCATTCCCCCGAGTCAGACAGCTAAAAGTCTCCACCTGGACGCATCCTTCGGATGCTAATTCCAGGCTCGACCTAAAAATGTGATTTTTCTGTAGCAGTTAACAAAATAAATGTTGCTGTTTCCAAACGTTGCATGTATTAATTTTGGAAGGATAAAAGACTAGACGAGACTGCTAGCATTCAGCATTGCAGCCTGCATTTAGCACGCTGTTGTGCAAGGAGCGATGGCAAGGTGGGCCTTTCTCGTAATAAATGTTAACAGGGCAGGCAAGCAAAATATTTATTTCTGAACAACTAAAGTGTAGCAATTCCAAATGAACACTGATGTCCAAAAGGCTCTGCTATCCACTTGCAAATAAACAATGCCCCGCCTAATGTTTTTCTTTATACTATGTAAGCCTCAACCCTTCTTGAGAATCAGCAACCCTATATCTTCTGATTCTGCGACCTGTAAGAAATCTGTAGGATAACAGTTAGTGCTTTATAATTGTCTAGCCCTGACACTTTGAGAAATGTCAGTTTCCAGAAAATTCTTGAAAAAATCAAAGCTGTATCATATTCCTCAATCCCTGTTGTTGCTAATTCCAGAAGCTGACTAGCATGAAATGTTTCAACCAAGGTTTATTTTTAGCCACTTTACAAGACGTAGCATGTCTGTAGGGAAAAGAGAGTTTAGATGTATGTTCCCCTTTGCTTCTTCAGAGAAGATACTAGACATGAATAGGTTGGTATTGGGACTGTGAACCCAAGCATTAAAATGTGTTCAGTGCTTGCCGAATTGTTTGGAAGAATTGCTTGTGTATCATTTCAGCTATTTACATAGAAAGTGCCTTTTGAAGTGTTAAACTCCCATCACAAATGTTGTTTGTGTTTGTTTCGGTGCAAGCTTATGTCTTATGTTATATTTTGGTTATGTCTGACATGTATGTGTATGCATATGTGTGTATTTCTTTCTGGAATGCTTGGTATGCTTGTTATTAATCAAATGAAATCTCTACAATGGAGCAAACTAATATATTACAAAATATTAGAAAAACTGACATGAGATGAAAAATGTTCTATTCACAAGTTCCAATATTTTAAAGCTTACAAAAAATTCCCTAATTATAATTCCTCAAGGCAAGGGTGAACTCCTTAATATAGAAAACGTTTTCTCAAAAATTGCCATCAAATAGCTAGGAATAAAGAGAAATCTAGTAATAAGTACTTTGGAAAGTAAACTGCAACACTCCAGTACATAGAGTACCACTTCTGGCCCTAATTTTGGATTTTTAAAATTTTATATGCCAAAGTGGTGCGTTTTTTGCACTTTTATGCAAAATATGGCCAATTTTTGCATACCCTAGACCCTCTGACTACGTTGAGGCTTGGGACACGGATCCTGGTGGACACGAAACCTGGTGGACTAACACTCAAAACACCTGTGCACTACAATGGACTGGTGCATTCTGTGCAACAATCTGTCCTGTGAGACTATTGGATTATTTATTCGATAGTGAGTTCTGAACATTCTTTTTTCATTGGTGAACATATACAAGAATCCAATCTATAGACTTGTAATGCTTTTTTTAAATCAACGGCTTAATCTAGTGCAGATAGCTGTAACTATAAAAACAGACACTAGCGTGACAATGAAAGCAATTAATAAGCAAAATGTTAAAGAACTGCAGCAGTGCAATAGTGTTTCAGATATACTTTGCATTGTTAATCACTTCCTCTGTTCTAGCCCCTAGCTAAACTATCTTCACTCGAAACATGCCTCTCTGAGTTTCTTGAGGTAGCTTCAAGCCTCTGTCAGCAGGAAAACAAACCTTCTTTGAGATGGTTCTTCTCTGTCTTATTGTGACATTCCCAAGGAGCCAGTGGCCTTCACTATGGATGTATGCAGCTCAGCTCTCGCAAACCAATCTCCCAGGAAGAAAACGGAAGATTCTTCACTGTCTAATACGTTTCTGTACCAGGTTAAAAAACCAGGAGTTTGTAGAGTCCCCGCGCTGCCTGCGACGACCCGGCCAATCGCAGCGCGGCTCCAACTGGAAGTCCCGCCCCATCGCGGCGCGAGACGGAAGCCACTGTCCGAGGAGCCCCAAGGGCTCCTGATCGAGTCCCGGTCCCGAGATGGGGGACCGGGTGAAGAGCGGGCGGGCGCATGGGGAAGGCGGGGCTCATGTGGTGAGAGAGCCCCGCAAAGCGCTACCGCCGCCCGAGAGGCAGATCCGCCGCCGAGCACCGCCAGAACAGGTGAGTGTGTTGAGGGAGAGGAGGGGTGAGTGGGGGTGAGTGGGGGTGAGTGGGGGTGAGTGGGGGTGGGGTGTACGCGCGTGTGTCTGTACGTGCGCGTGTCTGTTTAAGGGGGGGTGTGTGTGTATGCAGTGTGTGTGTATGTGCGCATGCGTGTGTGAGCCTTTCTTTAAGGGGGGGTGCGTGTGTGTGTGTGTATGCAGTGTGTGTATGTGCGCATGCGTGAGCCTTTCTTTGCATGGGAATATGAGGCACGGCGACGTGCGCGCTCACGAGCTACAATCTCCGGCAGGAGAAGCTCGTGGCAGTCTGCTGTCCACATTCCCCCAAAAGTGATTGCATAAGTTGTCTCGCCCTAGACGCAAAAGCTTCGCTTTTGCTTCGTCTAGGCGAGACCTAAAAACCCTATCGATCCTGCAGAAAAATAAATAATGTATCCTAGTGAACTAATACAATCATACAAGCCAGTCACATAGTAAATAAATATTCAAGCTTATATAATTTTTTTTCTAAAACAGCAATATACAAATGTTGCCTACAAGCAACATATAAAACAGTGTATTCTGAAATACAAACCTGTCCAGTTGATTGAATGATTGTGGTATGATTATTCAACTCCAAGATTTTAGAACTGAAGCACACATGTGCATATACATTCTGTCAGGGCTGGAGATGAGGATTATGCTGTACTTTCTTCACTTTGCTTCTTACAGCAGCCATTTCAACCATATGACAGGACTTCATTTCGCATGAACCTTGGGAAAAAGTCAAGCAATTGTCCAATAAATTGTCCCGGGAGCCGGGGGGCGCTAGAGGGCGCATGAGCTAATGGCCGCACTTCTGTGAGGCTCTGGCTGCCTGGCCAGTAATATCCTGCAATCATCCGCTTGACCTGGGGGTAGAGGCCTGAGACTCGCACCGAGTGTGGGACTACCCATCCTGCAGTGCCCACCCGAGTTTGGGGACGATTCGTGGTCCGCCTCCCGAGTTACGGGGCTTGGAGTGACCGCCGGGAGGAGGCATTGCGAAGGGCTGCTGCGGTGCGCGGATCGCTGACCTACGCGAGGCCGCGGCTCCACACGAGGCAGCTGGGCCTCGGAATCACCATCTACGGCCTGAAAGGCGGGAGCCCGGCGGACAACACTTCAGGGGCGTACTGCGGTGAGTCTGGACACCTGTTGCAGCGCCGCGGAGTAAGGCGGACAGACACGCAGCACCTGTGCTTAGCTGGTGCCCTTGGTATCATCAGCGCGGCCCTCCTGGGAGCGCTGACGGACTCTGTGGTGCTCCCGCCCCCGCTGCACACGCACCCGCTGGCTTCCCTGGACCTCCGGAGGGACGCGGCTGGACACCGATGCGGCGATTGTGAAGACGGCGAGCCGGATTTGGTGCCTGAGTTACGGGCGCTACGGGAGTGGATGGGGCCTCACCTCGCCATGCTGACCGCCGCCTCCTAAATACTCCTGCCCCTGAACATTGCTTGTGCACATCCGAGCCCCACCTGCAGGGACGCGTGCACTAACAGCGCCCTGGACATCACGATTACGGCGCGGGGAGGTGCGGGGGGGCCCCTGTGATCTGCTGACCCGTGCCCCGACCAACTCATACTTCGGTGTACCTGCCACGTGGAGGGCTGTCGGCTCGGGAGCCTTGGCCTGCGGGGGGGCCCATACTCTGCTGCTCGCCAGGGGTCAGCCCGCTGGGAATCGACTAATTGGGCGCCATGGGCAAAAACGACGCCAAACAGCCCAAGCTATCCTTCGAACCCCCCGCCGCCAGGAAACCGCTGCGGGGCACCGCGGGGCCCAGTGGCGCCCCAGGACCGTCGAGCGCTGAGACGTCCCCTGCCCCGGTGGCTCCGGAGCTGAGGCTGCTCATCGATGCAATGCGACAGGGCTTCGCGACAATCGTAGACAAGGTGGACCGCTTGTCTTCCAGGATGGACGGAGTTGCGCAGAAGATTGAGGTCCACGAGGAGCGCCTCACGGAGGCGGAGCGGCGTATCTCCACTGCTGAAGACACCTCCAACACCCACGAAACGCGTCTGACCCGTATGGACAATATCCTTAGGGTGATCGCAGCTAAGAACGAGGAGTTGGAGGCGAGGAGCAGACGCAATAACATCCGCGTCACGGGGGTTCCGGAATCCACCAACACCGGTCGAATGGAGGACTATGTGGAACGCATACTACTCACTGCGGTGGGCAAGGAGGCCTTCTCTAATCAATTCATTGTTGAACGGGCGCACCGCTCTCTGGGCCCAGTGCCTAAGCCGGGGGCGCAGCCGCGTCCCATTATCGCTCGGTTGCTCAACTACCGCGACAGGGACGTAGCGCTTAGGGCAGCTCGCACGAGCCGGAACCTTGCCTGCGATGGAGTACAGTTCTCCCTCTACCCAGATTTCACGCCCATGGTACAGGAGCAGCGGAGAAAGTTTCTAGATGTGAAAAAGAAACTAAGAGACATGCAGGTGGACTACGCTCTTCTATACCCAGCACGCCTCAGGGTGACCCATCAGGGCAGACAGTACTTCTTTACGAACCCGCAGCAAGCTGAGGACTACGTGAAAAGGATCCGCGCCGCCAGGAGGGACAGGCGCAACGATGAGGAGGATGAGGCAGGCGGCAATCAAGCGGAGCAGGATGAATAATGATGGGGGGTTGATCTGCGGCTGGCCGTCGACTCCTTGTTGACCTACTGCTGCTTGCTTAGGAGCTTGTACGCCCTGGAGGCTAGGACCACCTTGCGGAGTCACTGATGAGGGCTACCTCACATCCTTGGTGTGCTGCTGAGCGATTGTTGGCTCCTGAGCGTTTGGCCCGCTGCTGGCGTGATGCTGGACTCGAACAGAGGTATGGCGCAGCGGAAAGACAAGTGGGAGATGGGAGGTAGGCATGGGGCGGACTATCTTACACTGCACACTGCCTGACGTGAGGGGCATTGGAGGGAAGGGGCCCTCACGAACGCTTGATCGCTGGCCCACTGGCGAACTGTGGAGACTCGCATTGGAACGTTTGCCCTACTCCCAATAGATCGGCCGCGCCTGCCAGCGGTGCCACGAATAGACATTTGGGAGATGTATAGACTTTTTGCTGTGGGATGGCTGTGTTGCACGATGTGCGCTATTGATGAGATCAGAAATCTGCGCAAGTTGTAGGGGGTGCAGAAGGGAGAGGGGATACAGTTGGGACCGTGGCTGGCCCCCCTGCTCTCATTATTGACCAAGCTTGGGGACAAGCGAGTAGGTGTTACGATGGTGCGGTGTCTCGGCTTCGGCCCACAGGAGTTCTATATGCCAGGCACCACCCCTTCTTCTCTGTATTCCCCGTATGTCATGCGTGGGATTGGAGGGGAGTGTAGGGGTGTATGGGTGCGTACCTCTTTTGCCCCCAGGAGGGAATGCCCCACATGATCTGGATACGGTTCTTGAGTTTGGGGACTGGGGTGGGGGGTGGGAATCTGTTACTGGCAAGTTTGGGTTGCTTCAGTGGGGGGGGGGTGGGATGGTACTAAGGGAGTTGAGATGCTGGGCGTGGAGGGGAGGGGGGAGTCTGATTGTTGGGCTGGGGGTTGTTGAAAGTGGCAGAATTGTTGAGGTTGTACTGCATGGCGGTAGGGCTATTACGGGGGATGCGGGGGGTGAAAGCATGGATGATCAATTGCGAAGTCGATCCCTGCATATGTTGAGACTGGTACTGCTTACGCTTCTGCAAAGGGCTGGGGCGCTGGCATCTTGCATGCTTTTAGATTGTGATAATACTGACGGGTGATAATGCATTAGCTACTATATCCATGTTATCCTGGAATGTACGAGGGCTTAATAACCCCCGGAAATGTAGGAATGTAACTGCATATTTGGATAGGCATCAGGTGCAGATAGCGATGCTCCAGGAAACACATTTGAGCCCGAGTTGTGCTCCCCGCCTCGCAAGCAGGTGGGCAGCCGTGAGAGAATTTTCTTCCTATTCCACCTATTCTAGGGGGGTCGCTATCCTTATAAATAAACGGTTGATGTTCCAAAAGATGGGAGTTCGGGTGGATGGAGAGGGGAGGTATGTGATTCTGTGGGGACGGCTAGGTACCGATGTGATAATGCTTGTGAACTGTTACGCACCTAACATCGACACACCGGGGTTTTTCTTAACACTCTGGGGTCACATGCTAGAGGTCGAGGCCACACACATAGTCTGGGGGGGGGATTTCAATCTCTCACTGCATCCGGGGATGGACAGGTCGGACGGGAGTGGACAATATAACACGAAAGCCAGGGATGCTTTACAGGGAATACTCATGGAGGCGGGTCTACTAGACAGCTGGAGGCACTTACACCCGGGCACTAGAGAGGGTACACACTTTACCACATATGCACGCTCCTGGGCAAGGATCGACTACTGTCTTATCTCTCGAGGCCTAGCTGGAGGTCTCGTCCAGGTGAAACACCTGCCTCGCACATACTCGGACCACTGCCCTGTGCTGGCCGTTATTGAGATGCCTGGCTATGCGAGGATGCGCCCTCCGTGGAGGCTCTTCCCATCGGCCCTACTTGATCCTGTCTTTAAGCAGGAACTCGGCGAGGAGATTGAGGCCTTCTTCCCTAGGAACAAGGGGTCTGTAGACAGGGTCGAAACGATATGGGAGGCCTTTAAGGTCACAGTGAGAGGCGTCACGATATCCAAGAGCTGTGGAATTCTGCGGGAGATTGTGCGTACCCTGGCTACCCTTGAAACTGAACTTAAGGCACTAGAGGCGGAGATGGTCCGCGGCCCCTGCCCTGACCTGGAGAAGGCATTTAGAACTAAACTGTCGGCCTACGAGGACGAAGCAGCCAGAGAAGTGAAGTTTCGGGGCAAATACTGGACAGCCAGACGGTATTGCGAGGGGGATAGGCCGGGGAAAGTCCTGGCAGCCCTTACCAGACATCAACGATTTGCCACGCATATTTTGGAAATCTCTGATGGAGAGGGCGGGTGTCACAGAGACACTGAAGGGATACAGGATACCTTCCTTCGGCATTATCAGCGTTTATACACTACCCAACAGACTGGGGAGGTGGATTTGGGCTCATTCCTGGATGATATAGCACTCTGTTGGCTAAGCGACAGTGATCGAGCATTCTTAGGGTGTCCCTTCGAGCTGGATGAAGTGCGGGAGGCGATCATGTCGCTCAGTAATGGTAAAGCTGCTGGGCTTGACGGCCTACCGGCTGAATTTTATAAGTGCTATATAGACATCATGGCACCAGTACTGAAGGAGGTATTCGAAGAGTCATTAGAGGAAGGGATACTACCGGGCTCCATGAGGGAGGTGGCGATCACCTCGTTACTGAAACCGGGGAAGGATCCAGTGGATACCGATTCTTATAGGCCCCTATCACTTTTAAATTGCGATGCGAAGATATTAGCGAAAGTGCTTGCGACTAGGCTGTCCCTCCTCATGAACACTTTGGTGCTGCCTGATCAGTCGGGATTTATCCCGGGGAGGGCTACTTCCCATAACCTCCGTACGCTATTCTCCCTCGTGCCCACCATATCGCCCGAGCTCCCGGTTGCGGCAGTGTTTCTGGACGCCACCAAGGCTTTCGATTCGGTGGAGTGGGGGTATCTTTTGGCTATATTGAGCAGGATGGGCTTCCCCCGGATATTCATAGCCTGGGTGACGCTACTGTACACTTCTCCAGTTGCCAGAGTCATCGTTAATGGCGTGCTATCGGCACAGATGCCGATCACGAGGGGAACTAGGCAGGGATGCCCCCTGTCGCCTCTGCTTTTCGCCCTGTCCATCGAACCACTGGCCTGCAGAATCAGGCAATTACATAAGGCTAGCGCCTTTAATTGCAATCAACGCCAGATTGGCATATCCCTCTACGCGGACGATGTCACCTTGTATGTACGGCACCCGCAGCTCCATCTCAATACACTGCTGAGAGAATTTGTTTTATTTGGTGGCATCTCTGGTGTGCACATCAATTGGAAAAAATCGCAATTCTATCCCCTCACGGCTTCAGTGACCCGCTTTTCGCTGGATTATCCCTTGGAGTGGTGCGATTCTGACCTAAAGTACTTGGGCATTGGAGTATCCCTCAACAAAGAAGACACGATTCGTATGAACTATGGGGTGGCCATCTCACAATTGACCGACAATGTGACTCGCTGGATGGCCCTGCCACTATCGATGGAAGGCAGAGCCTCCCTGATCAAAATGGTTGTCCTCCCGCGGTTTCTATACCTCTTCCAGAATATACCTTACTACCCGGGGGCCTACTTCTTTAAAAGACTTCGATCCGAACTGCTGCGCCTGTTTTGGGGCGGCAAGCAATCGCGCCTTAGTTGGAAGCTCCTCACACAGCCGTACAGCAGGGGGGGTTTCGACGTGCCTGACCTGGAGGTGTACTACCTCAGCGCTCAGGCTCAACATGCCTACTATTGGGTGAACCCCGCTCCCTTCATGCCACAGGTCGCCGCGGAGGACTGGGTTGTACACCCGCTGCCGCTCAGGGGCATGCTGATGGGATTGGCGGGAGATATCGAAACGCCGGCTACCACTGTCACCTGCACTATAGATACATGGCGGAGGGTGACGAAACTGCTGGACGCGCCTATGCTCTACTCGCCGGCCATGCCCCTTGCATACCACCCGAAGTTATCGCTCTTGACGGAACGCGGATTCCGGGCCATGTGCACCCGCTTACATGTTAATGTCTGGGGCGATCTCTTCCAGGATGGTCAGTTTCGCACCAAGGACCAGTTATTTCAGGGCACCCAGCCAACGCCGATGGAAGTGTTCTATTATATCCGGCTTCGCCAGGGTATGAGGGACATACTCCCGAGCTTCCCGGAGGAACCGGGCACTGTTCTGCCTCTGCACGTAATGCTGGTGTCAGACGGCAGACACTTGGTATCGAAACTATACGCTGCCATTCGGGAGCAGCGTCCCCCTGTTCAAGCTAGGGCGCGAGCTGCCTGGGACTCTGAACTCCCTACTGCCCTCACTGATGAGCAATGGACATATTGCTGCTCGGTCACTGCCAGAATCTCCCCCAGCTGTCGATTGAAAATTATTCATTATAAGTTCGTGCAGAGATACTATTATACTCCAGTTCGCAAGCTGCGTTTTCGACTATCAGAGGATGATAGATGTGCGAGATGCCGGGCGGAGGGAGCGGATTTCCTCCACTTGGCCTGGGAGTGCGGAGCGGTTCAGACATACTGGGAACAGGTACACGCTGCGCTCCAGGTAATGATAGCTGGCCCTCTCCCCATGGACCCAGTGGTAATGCTGTTGGGCTACACCAGGAGTGTGCCCAAGACCGACCGCCGATATGTGGATGTCGCTTTGCTACTCGCTAAGAGGAGGATTGCCTGCAGATGGGGGAGGGGAAGGGCGCCGAAATTTAAGGAGTGGTTAGACGACCTCAAGTACTGCCAGGATCAGCATGGCGTTTATGCAGAGCTGATGCCGGCTCGTAGCAAACCCTGTGACTTCTGGTCCCCCTTACAGGTGTACTGGCTATCTCAGACGAACCACAGTGACCCCTCTGGAGACGACGGGTCAGAGCCGGGCCCATGAGCGGGTGCTGCAGCCCTACACCACACTCACTGCCCTACTTTTCACACGTAGAAATGTGCACGAGATGCCCAGCCCGGGGAGGGATGGGGTGAATACAGTTGGGGCGACACTGGGAAATCCGGAGGGAACAAGATACACACAGCATTGCTCACATGGATGGCCTTTCCTCATCTCCTGCTGATTTGGCACGTGGGCCAATGGAAGTGGCTGGGCGCACTCACCCTGTGGATGCCGGCCGTTGTGGACGGCTGCTGTACTTAGGAGGGTAGCTCCCTGCTCTGGGGTGCACCCTGTTCGAGATACTCTCCCACTGACTGCCATCACCCTATGGGACGATGTAGCCCGCACTCACTGCACGTGCCGCACAGTCTTAAACAGGGTGGGGCTGGATGGTTGCTAACTAGTGCCTACACATGCTCGGCTAGGGCTGCCGGGATCACAGCACACGCTATATACTAGGTTGCCTTTCTGGTATGGTATGATCTACTATCCTCGATGCTCCCGCCTCTGATTGGGCAGAGGAGGGACCCTTGTGTGATGAGACCCCTCAGGTTAAAATGAAATACGCGATATATGCACTGTGCCAGCCATTGAGTGTAAGAGCTATTTACATTGTAAGTACCATGATCAGTACTGTATTGTGTTATAAATGCTTTGACTTTCATGCCTCTATGTTGAATGCCACTAATAAATAAAAAGGTTTAAAAAAAAAAAAATTGTCCCGGGAGCCATTCATAGTCCTTTGTCCCTCCTCCTCTTTCTTCGCTACTCCAGCAACCGAGTTAACTGCCTACGGACTCTGGCCACTTGTTTGTTTAAATTTTACTGTTGCTTACAGAATACTTGCCTCTATTGTGCTTGCAAACTGCTAATATTTTGTTTTTCCATTCTAGCGTGGCCGCAAGAACTCTAGTCGCTCCACCATTGGCCGCTTCACGCAGGGTGTGGTTCCCCGTCCACTAGAGGGTGATGCATACCTTAAATCCTCAGCGCATCTATGCTCACGACGGTACGCTTATTCGGATTTAAAAAACTCCCACTTAGTCTCTAGTGTTTCCTTCTCGGAAGATCAGACACAAACTGCACTGGATGGTGGCCAAGCCTTTTACCTCCCTAAGAAATCACAAAGGTGGTAGGCCAGTTATCGTCCTCCATTCAGGACATATTTCTGGGGCCCCTTGACTACCGAGCTCTACAATGGCTCAAACCTTCCACCTCTGGTGTATTCTCTGGGAGTTCCGTTATCAACGGAGGTCAAGGTGGAGAAACAGTGGTGGGCTTGCCCACATTGAAGTATGGAATGGGTGAGCAATTTTAGGTCCCTTCCAGATCTAGTAATAGAATCCAATGCCAGTGGCACAGTTTGGGTGCAACCTGAGGGACATTCTCCAAAGGAGGAAGATGGTCAGCTCTCAAACAATCCCTCCACATCAATTGTCTTGAACTACTGGCAGGCTCGTTTGTGGTCAAGTGTTGGATCAAGGACCAAGTGCAATGCTGCGTCCTAGTATGCTACATAAACCACTTGGGAAGCACGTGATCAAAAGCTCTCTTGGATCTGGTGAGGAACTTCTGGGACCACTGTCTCAAGAACCAGGTCTCAGTGACGGCGGAACACCTTCCAACAAAGTCTATCCACACATGCAGGACACAAGCATTTGCCAGTTGCACCTCTTGGTCTTCCATGCTCTCCAAGCCAAATGGGGTATGTTTTATGTGGACCTATTTGCATCTTGTCTGAACCATCAACTATCCAGGTACTTCAGCTGGCCGCCAGACACCAATGCGGTAGCCAGCGATGCTTTTCTCCAGAACAGGCATCTAGAGAGGAGGTACACTTTTCCCCCGTTTGCAGTGATCATAGCCCGCTTGGCTCAGGTGCGGAGACAGCAGGAGGATCTGGTGCTAGTGACCCTAATTTGGAGATCGCAAGTTCGGTATCCGGTTCTTCTGAAACTTTCTTGGGATTTTCTCCTTCGAGATCCAGAGGGCACTCACAACCCGCTAGTCCTGGAAGGGTCTCTACCTTTTATGGCATGGAGGATTACAGGGAACGCTGGAAAGTCCTAGGACTTTCAAGACACGCTGCGTCCCTCCTCTCATAGGCCTGGGCCGATAGTACCATCAAACGATATAGACTGACTTGGTCTTGATGGATGAGTTGGTGTCACCAGTTACATTTGGATTCAGTAGGGACAGATATTGTCCATATCTTGAATTTTCTCGCTTCATTGGCCTCTGAAGGACAAGGTTTACCGATCCGTCAACACTTTCAGATCAGCAATATTGGTAGGTCATTCCCATGTGGGGGACCACCTAGTCAGGTGAACACCCTCTGGTGAGGAAACGTCTGTGCAACATTAATTTATCTCTCCCTCCAGAGACCAGATACTCAATAAGGTCCATAAGGCTCTTTATCTTTTCTTGTCCTGGCAATCCAATAAATATCTTACAAGGAATGATATTGGTCAAACAAGCAACCATCCTATGTTTGCTTTCATATAAATGTGTTTCAGACGTCCGTGCCCTGGATATAACTGGTAGAGTATTCACCACAGGCGGGTTACTTTACACATTTCACGAAAAACAAAATGTATTTCACATGTGATTTCTTACCCTCTTTTGCAGATTCCCCGTAATTACATGTAGTTTGATGCATTAAAAGATATGAGAAAATGACAGCAGATATCCGCCCCCATGGTGAACGGCAACTCGGACTACCCACAAGAAGCCAAAAATTGTCGTCTCCTCTTCTACCATCACTCAATGGGCTAAATAGGCCATCTAAGAAGAGTATTGATACTAAAGTGTTTTGTGTTCATTCGGTCAAAGGGACAATGGCCTCATAGGCGTTCTCTCTGGGGCCTAGACTTGAAGATCTCCTCAATGCAGCGAACTGGTTTTCAGATTCCACCTTTAGAAGGTTTTACTTTAAACCAGTCCCCAGCATTAAACTGCTGGCAGTGGATTAGCTTTAAACTAGCATAATCCTCGCCTCCTGTCCAGACACGGAAAGAAAATGTTCCTAGCTATCTTGATGGAAAGTTTCAATTCTATTAAGGACACAAAGGCAAGAATTAACCCACTCAAGACTACATATAACACTCCCGCAAGGATGGAAGTTCACTTCTTCGTAGGGGTGGGTACATTACTGTGGTTAATACGCAATTTTGTATGAGTTTCTCTTGCAAACGTTCACCTGTCGGTTACTATGTACCACTGTATAATACTTGCTCTAATGTGTTCATCTGTATGAACGGAGCATGCTCTGCTTCTGAACTGGTATGTATAGACACTTCGTCGGATATATTGACTGTTTTCTCCAGGATCTGATTAGTCTAAAAAAGACTGAAGACACCATTGATTGGTGGAGACAGCAAGAGGGACAAATGACTATGGATGGGTCCTGGGACAAATGACTGGAAATTCTGTTATATGGTTAAAATGGCTGCTGTAAGAAATAAATTGATGAAGTACAGCATAATCCTCGCCTTTGTGCCCTTAATAGAATTTAAACTTTCCATAATGATAGCTAGGAAATGTTTCATTCTACATCACGTACGTTCATGGTCTTTATAGTGCACCAAGTAAAATTCCCACATTAGCGTGGTAATCATTACAATTATTACAGTGATTAGTGACTACATTAAGTAAGGCGTGAGAATAAAATGTCACTCCAGACAGAGGAAGTGATAAAGATTATTAATAGTTTATTTTGTGACTATGAGCATTTAAAGTGCCCCTGTTGCTAGTCTGACAAACTTGTTTAAATAATTGATGCCGGGGCAAGGTCAAGACGGCGGAAGGATGAGATGCGCCTGTTGCTCTTTCCGCTACCCGCCACCGGGCCTGGTCGCCGGTGCTGAATCGCTCCCGAACATATCATTGCGGCTCTGGCCACCGGGGCTCTCTCCAGGGAGAGTTTGGGACCGCCTGCACTGGCCTCTCTGACTCCAGAGACCGAGCGCAGTTATTGCGGGCAGCGACCTGTAGATCCAGGGCCTGCCATGGCCACAGGGATTCCTGCCGCCCGACTCAGCCCGATTTGGGAAGACCAGCTGCAGATGGAGGATGCCTGCAAGCACCTGGGACCAGTTGGAGCTCAACGAGTGGGCCATGAAGTTCCTGGAGCATGACGCTGCGGTAGGCCAGACTCACCGGCTGAGGCTTACATCGCAGAGGTGCCTGGTGGTCAGGGGTTGGTTCCCCTGGGCTTAGACCCTTACTGGAGGGAGCGGCAGCCCCTGACAGAAGACAGGGTGTGCCGGCAAAGAGGGGCAGCAAGATGCCCTGCTCCCCTTTCAACCGATGGCCACAAGTCTGGAGTGAGGTGAGGAGTACAGGAGCGCTTTGTACATTGGGCCCTTTGCCCACCATCTGTAGGCAGGAAGATGAAGGATAGCCTCATGTGCCCATCCTCCTAGCCCGAGGTCATCGGACTTGCTGCGCTGCTCTACCCAGGGAGGGCCCCTGTCCCCCCTCCCACCCACACTCTAACATCAGGAGTGCACTATAACAAATTAAGCAGCCGGATCTGTGAAGGAGCCTCCTTGCTTTCCGGGCAGCCTTACCCCTTGAGCATTCGGAAGTCTGGACTGTTCCGGGGGTGGGGGGCACCGCAGATTCAGGCCCCACCTTCGAGACAGCTTGCGCCTACCTATATACTCTTCTGTGCACCCAGGAATCGCCCTGAGCCGATGAAGCCACACAACCTGGCCTCCCTTGAATCTTTAGACAAGGCGCAGGACCTGGTCGGGAGGTGCTGCTCTTCCCTGGCTTTCGCTCCGCTTTGCCCTGACTGAGATAGACTCACTGGCATCAGACCAGGACACTTTGCTCCCCTTAGACACCATTGCTTTGGGTGTCCTAGAGTTTGGCTTTAGTCTGTTACGACCCTCTGGGCTGACTCAGACCTGTGTCCTTTACGTGGACGGATGCAATTTTCTCTTTGCCTCTCAACATGGCCACAGGAAGTGGTAAAAGTATTGGACTCACAAGGATATGCGCCTCAAACCGCCTGGGGGCCAGACCAAAGACTCTGCCCCAGCACCAACCACGGAAGAGACGCAGGATATCGCGAACCCAAAGGCGCGGATTACTCACTCTTATCTAGAGGCACTGTTCACCTCATCGGGCGGGGACCTCCAATCACTCAAGAAAAAACTTGCTGTCGAACTTAAAGAGGTCCTCTATGACAAAGATGGACTGGGGGACAGGGTTTCAACCCTAGAGGATCACGAATTGGGAAGAGACATAAAAATTAAACAGCTTCAAAAAGAAATCCTGCTCCTAAGAGATCAGCACTTAAGACCTACAGGCCCATGCCAAAAACCTGGAGAACAGGTCCCGTCACAATAACATCCTCATCAGAGGCATTGCATCTGGGGCAGAAGGCTGGAAGCACCCACGACAAGGAGATCAAGCTTGACCGCACTCATAGGGTTGGCCCTTGTAGATCCCTCTGCTGCTCCACCTCCAGCTATACAAACTTGTGTCCACGACTTTCCTTTGAAGGAGTGAATCCTGGAGAAAGCCAGAGACAGGCATCCCATTCAGTTTCAGGGCCACAGCCTGGTTCTCTATCAGGATTTGGTGGCATCAACCCTTCAGGAACTTAAAGCATTCCGACCTGTTACTTCCCATCTTAGAGCAGCTTGTGTGCGGCATTCCTGGAGGCATCCCTTCAGTCTATTCTTCCACCTGGAGGGGAAGCTGCATCAGCTTCCCTCACTGGAAGAGGCATGCGGACTGCTGGACCTTTCTCTGAAGCTCTCCGAGGTACAGCGCCATGGCCGGGATAGGCAGCAAGCTCATAACCCAAAGACAACGAAGACTTCCCCAAATGAACTTTGACAGACCCAGAGAATATTGCCAAGAAGATACAAGGAATCCCGGTTACACTAGCTGGGGACTCAGCGAGTCCTGCACCAACATGACAGATACTGCTTCTCGCTTTCTTTCTTTTCTTTTTTTTTTTATGGTCTCCCTTTCTCCTTTCTCAATCCTCTAGGGTGCCCGGCAGGGAGCGGGGACCATGCTCAATGTGACCCCTAATTTTGGAAGACAATCCATGGGACTGCACACCTTGGACACTGGCGAACGTGATGATTTTTGTTATTGTTGTTCGTTTTGGCTCTAGGGGCGCTTCATTGTTTTTTCTTGTTGGACCCAGGGGTAGAGATCATATGTCCTGATTGCTGTCACTACTGCCTTGGATGCATCAATATCCCCCAGCTCAGGTTACACTATGATGGGGGAAGGGTGGCATAGGGCACAATTCAATGCAGTTCACTATCGGAAGCCGCCATGACTAATTAGTTAGTGGTTCTCTTTCTCAACTTTCAGGGCGTGAACCACCCGCTGAAGAGAAGCTCTATTCTCTTATGTAGAACATTCTTTGGCATACATATGCCTACAAGAGATGCATCCTCTCCCCAAGGATGAGCACAGGCTCTACTCTATATCTTTCCCCTATCAATATTTCTCATCTCTCTCCTCTAAAACGTCTGGGATGGCGATCTTGATCTCCAATGCATTTAGGGGGAAGGTGGGATCCAAGCAGGCTGAAATAAAGGGCAGATTAATAGCTTATTCATAGACAGTAAGGTCCTGGAAAATCACAGTGGGTACACTCTACTCTCCCAGTGAGGGGCAAGAACCTTTCTCCGTAGGGTGGCGACGGAGGTGCTGGGCTCTCAGATCAGGCTGGCGCTGCTAGCAGGGAAGCTGAACCTAGTGTTAAATATTAAGAATTACAGATCAGCGCAAAGCCTTGGCCAGTGGGGGATCTTTCTCTAGAAGTAGTGAACTGGTTGACGGACATGGGCCTAACGGACATCTGGAGATCTGCACATCCACAGTCCTGTGACTATACGTTCTATTCCCATGCACATAAGACTTACGTTAG